>NC_062554.1:38328355-38956444 GCF_016906955.1 Phacochoerus africanus | reverse complement strand
GAGGAAAAAGAGGGCAAAATTAAAGTAAAATGGTGTCTAAGATATTGCCAAAATATTTATAAATTAATGTATGGCATAGAAACACCATTTTCTAAATTAATTAATATGGAACTACATGACATTTTTTTAGCTAACATTTTTTGTTACACAGATTTTCTGAATTCCTAAATGAGGCAGTGTGCTAGGCACTTTGGGTGATCCAATTTCTCATGGAGCTTACAATATAGTCATAGACAAAAAAATGTGAAAAGTTAAAAACACGTCAGATAATAAGAGTTGAATAATGATAAGATATGGGCACCAAGTAGTGCCAAAAGAACGGTGCAGATAGTAAGTGTGTAAGAAGCTCAGAGGAAGATGTCACAGTGAAATGGAATGAAATTCAAGCCTTCAGGACAGAGGAGGGAGGGCAAGCTGCTATACAAAAGGAATTAGGTAAGCACTTAAATCATTAAGGAAATTATCATTCAAGCTGTGAAATAATGTTTTAGGTGAATCCACATGGGTCGTAACAGGACTGTTCTGATCATTCCTATAAAAATAAGCACAGAGCAGTTCCTGTTGGGGCTCAGAGGGTTAAGAATGGGAAATAGTGTCCAATAGGATGTGGGTTGCGTTTAGTGGTATCAGAGTTGATAACCTAGAAGACCTGCTGATTTGCCAAAGATGGGAGGGAGGGTCAGGGTTTGGGAGCAGAAAGGAGCACCAAGAAAGCGTGAAGGCAGGTGCCTACAATAACCCAGGATGAGAAAGGAGGGGACCATATTGTGTACAGTGACTCAGGGTTCATCTCCGCTTCTGTCTGCACCAACTCATAGACGTGGGCACACAGGCTTCGACGTAGATGAGCAGAAGAAAGCTTTCTCAAGGCAAGAAATTACTTATATATGGGAGAGTTTTTAGGAGATTTGAAGGTAGGGAGCAAACTGAGTAAGAAAAAAGAGCTCTTCTTTACAGGGAAACTAGCCAGGTGAGACTATTTTTGACAGAAGCCAACTTACTTTGCTTTGTGTACTTTGGCTTCTGGTTTATAAGGAAGGGAGACCAGTTCTTTCTAAACAAAACAAAACAGAAACAAGAAGGAAAATTTTTACTTCTTACATTGACTAAAATTTACTTACCTGAAAAAATCTGAGGTAAAATTATCACAGAGTTTATGATGACTAGCTTCTTAAATCTGGAGAATGTGGGATCAGAAATGGCTCAGATAAGGGGTTCATTCAGGAGACTGTGTTTGTACATCTGTTTAAGTTTATGAGGTTCTATTGCTTCTATAGTTTGTTCCTCTTCATTTAGCATTTACTTTTGTATGAGCGAAGCAAGATCAATCATGGTGCAACATAGGCGAGCACTAAGGTAGCCCAGGTTAATATCCTACAGCTTTATAACGTGACGATAAGCCCAGTTAATTCTATGGTGCTGCACACCCTGGAGATATCTTTGGTTTGTAAAGCGTTGGAAATTATCTGATGCCTATACCCTGTCCCCGCTTCCAGAACAGAGCATAGAAGGTTCTGGACCATAAGTCTCTCCATATAAGGGGTTAAGCTGTAAAACCTCTGAGAATTTACAGAGTTCATCCCCTCTATCCAGACAGATTTATCTGCATGCCTCACTATCTTGGACTCACCGAGATCCTTTCTTCTCTTTGTTTTCTTAAGAGTTGGATAATCTCATCTCTCTTTTTAGCCTAAATTAAAGGAAAAAAAAGTGAGTGAGTCTCTTGATTTAATAATAAAGATTTGTGTCCATGGAGGGTGTAAAAATTTCTATTCTCCTTCTTGCATTTTGGGGCAGCATTAACAGTTTTTAATTTTTATAAAAATATTAGCTATAAACTATGAACCAAACGAACCATGTTAAGAACGTTATATATGTTATATCTTTATTTTCTTTTAATAGCTCAGAAGTTTGATACCACTATTATTCCTTTTTACAGATGAGGAATCTGAAGAGCAAAAGGTTAAATAACTCACCTAAGCTTTTAAGTGACAGAACTGGGTTTGATACCAGCTCCATTTGACAACAACGCCCAAGCTATTGGCCACCACAGGAAACTGCCATTAAATGGTAGCCAGCCAGCTCCAACAGTGTGCTGTGCCACCACCCACATCCATGGCAGGAGGGCTCTTCTAAGTGGCCTGCATGCAGAACAGAGCCTCACACTCCCTGTCTTAGATAATGAGACATGCACATTTTCAGGTAAGTTTTCTTAAGAGTAAAAAAAAATTAATTTAGTGTAAGCATGATTTATCAAGATATAGATGTATTAAATGAGGCAGATAGGGGTATACAGTTTTTTTTTTTTTTTCAAAGACTCCAGTTATGTTTAGTTTTGGAAACAGCCAGGCAGAAAACTGGAATATTTAAGAACAAGAGGAGAAACCGGAGACTCTGACAAATCAAATTTGTAGCTTCAAATGGCCAAAGAATATGAAAGAAGCTCTGTTTAGATCAAGGCTAGAAGTAAGGTATGAGAATGGACATAGATTTGTGATAGCAGCTACAAATTCTAAGTCATCCATCCTTTCAAATTTGAGCACTGCACCAGCTTCCTAGGGCTGCAGTAACAAAGCATCGTAAACTGGGTGATACTTACTGTTCTGGAGGCCAGAAGTCCAAAATCAAGGTGTCAACAGGCCCATTCTCCCTCTGAAACCTGCAGGGGATCCTTCCTTGCCTCTTCCTAGCTTTGGGTGGTTTATTGGCAATCTGTGGCCTTTCTTGGCTTGCATTGCATAACTCCAGTCTCTGCCTTCATTGCCACATTGCTTTCTCCCTGTGTGTTTTTGTAGTCACATGCTTGTTTTATGAAGATACCAGTCCTAATGGATTAGGAGCCCACCCTACTCTAGTATTAACTCCTTAACTTATTTTATAAAAAATGATTCTGTTTCCAAATGAGGGCACATTTTGAGGTACTGAGGGTTAGGACTATATATATATATATAAAAATATAATGAGCACCTATGATGTAACATTACTGTGCTAGGGGCCAAATAAAATACCATTCCTGCCTGTCAAGTGATGGCAGGCTTGTGGAGGAAAAGATAAGTGAACAGTTTTACAGGTACTACAGTGGGGTTAGAATAGGACAGCACAATCGGAGAACTCAAGAGGGACCTTTACTACAGAGGAGGGTGTGTGTGTATCTGTATGGGAGACTCGGAGGAGCCATCCCAGAGGAGGTGATGTCTAAGCTTAGGCCTGAGAGCATAATAACAGTAGGGTTTCAAAGCAGAGGAAACAGGGAATGAAGAGAAAAAGGGTGTGTGTATTGCTAAGTAATTCCTCAGGATGATTCTTTAGTCCTGAAGCCCGTAAGAGAAGCTGCGAAGCTTCATTAACCTTCTGAGACATTAAATTTATACATTATCATATCCTAAAATCCTGAAATCAAATTATATCGGGAGTTGTATATACATATAATATAGCTAAAATGTATACTATATAAAAATATCTAATATTAAAATATTATAAATAAAAATTTTGACCTCCCTTATCCTACTATCTTAGGAATTACTAAGTGATTAAAATATCTTATGAAATTCCATTAATGAACACAACCAAAACACCATAGTTAGAAATGAGAATTCTTTTGTCTTTTTTTTTTTTTTTTTAGGGCTGCACCTGTGGCATATGGAGGTTCCCAGGCTAGGGACAAAATCAGAGCTGTAGCCGCCTGCTGGATCCGAGCCACATCTGCGACCTACACCACAGCTCATGGCAACGCCAGATCCCCAACCCACTGAGCAAGGCCAGGGATCCAACCCGCAACCTCATGGTTCCTAGTGGAATTTGTTTCCACTGCGCCACGACAGGAACTCCTCCAGAAATGAGAATTCTTTTGTTGTTACAAAATTAACAAGTAAATTATTTATCCCTATTGGTAAGATATATTGTAAGAATTTTCTCTCGTTACTGAAGAGATTATCCTGGAAGAGATTTCTTAGACTAGTTGGCAATGTTTTTGTTTTGATGACACAATTGCCTACAGTAGTTTTATCGTTCATTCTCAGGAAACATATCCAGGAAGCAGAAATCAGAGCATATTTTAAAGCTTTGTTTCTGGTGCATTATATTATATTATAAATTGATTAAAAATCCATTATGATAAATTATCTGAAATCAAAATTTTAATGAATTTTTTAATTCTACAGTTATATAGAATCTTGTAACTAAATATTTGTTGGTTTTTATACTAGAAGCATTATGACAATGTAACCTGCCTGAGTACCAAATAGTAACACAGAAAGTAATCACATGGTTTTGTTCATAGGGGATTTTAAGAACTAAACTTGCCCTCTGTTTAATTTCAATTTCTAAAACTCTTCTTTTTGCTTAGGCTAATAATTGTGTATTAGACAGTGTAATGTTTTCATTCATGTATCATGACAATCAATTCAGCGAAAAGTCATTGAGGATCATTTACAAGGCACTGCTAAGCTCTAAGGAAGGATGAAAAGATTAATAAGACTCTGAAAGAGACATGGTAGCAGCTATGAGATAAAGCAGGGAAAGTAAGATCAATAAAGTGCTAGTAATCACAGCATGGAAGCATTTAATTCCAACTGAGTACATGTATAATGGGAAAGCTGGAAAAGAAACTAACATTGGACCTTGAAAATATCCCAGGCCTTTTTCTATAGACATGTTATTCAATCCATAGCAAATTGACAGGTATTTTTAAATTAGTTTAATTTTTAAAGGATTCTGATTTTTTTCTTTCAATGTCTGTGATACATGATGCCTAAAATTCAGGTGAAAAGTAGACATCTTGTCCCAAAATAAATAAAATTAAAACTTTGTGGGCTCTTAAAAGGCAAGAGACCTGAACAGAAGGCAGCAAATCTAAAGTAGCAGTGTACCTCACCGCTGCTTACTTGTGCCCTGGCACCAACCTTCTCCCATGTCTCGGTGGCTCAAAATTTATATTGATAGTATTTTAATATGGGATATTTTTGTAGACTATACCTTTTAGTTATATTACTTATATTTATGTGCTACTCCTGAAAAAGTAAATTATGAATAAAAATTGATTTCAGGATATTAGCATATGATAAAATATAAATTTAATGTCTCAGAAGGTCAAAAAATTTCAGTGTCACTTCAAAATTGAAGTTGCTGAGTTCTTTATTTTTGGCTTTTCAGAGCCAAACTATATGGGTGGCAACACAGGTTTAGTGGAGTCAAATACATGTGCGTCTGCATCCCAGTTCTGCTGCAGGATTAATGGCAAGTAATATCTTAATTATCCCTCCTGGTTCCTCCTTTCCTCCCTCCAGCTGTAATCATTATCCCACTGGTGACAAGTTTGTGATTTTGGGTAAATCAAAGAACCACTTCCCTGAGTACTGATTTCTCATCTATAAGGAAGGTTGTGAAAATTTGAGATAAAATAAACATTGCTTAACAATGCATGGCATATGGTGGATATTTAATAAGTGGTTGCTATTATTATTATTACTACTATAGAAAATTTTTCTTTCAGTGCTTTCAAAATGTGGAAGAGTGGGAAAAATTGTCCATGTATAGGCATGGACAATTTCTGATAATTCAACCTCTTACCTACAGGTGAGTTAATGAAGAGAGCTGGAAGGGAGGAAAGGAAAAACACAGAGGGCTAACTAAAATATTATTTGCCCTTTACTATGCAGTAGAAAGTCCTCTGCCTACAAATTCTCCAGTGTATCATAAACTTTCTCTTCAGTTAATCTTCAGTTATAAAAAAGCCCTTAATAAACACGAGATTCGAAAGGAGAGGTCCTTTCTTCTCAAAACCTGGTTTTCATATGAAAAATTGCATTTCTCATATTATGATTGAAATTTTTTGACTGCAACACTCATGGAAACTAGCATATGGTAGTGTTTCTTTCTCTGATTACCTAGCTACATTACCAAAAGAAATCTTCTCTTGATCACCATAGTATATAAGAGCCTAATTACTGAATTTAATCTTAGAAATACCTTAGAAGAATATTGAATTGGTTCCCAAATCAGCTCTTTGCTTAGTTACCTGGCAACCATCCCAGTACTTAAGAGAATCTCGAAACTCCTGAGACCAATGTGGTATAGTAGTTAAGCACTTGGCTCCATTGTCAGATGGGTCGAGCTTCAAACTGTCTTTACTCTATTTTAGCTGTGTGACCTTGAAAAAGTCACTTACATGTTTAAGCTTTCTCCTCTGTAATAGGGGTTTACCTATTTATATAATGCTTTTCAGACAGAGGCGTTCTGATGCTTAAATAAGAATGTGAGTAAAGGGGAGTTCCCTTTGTGGTTCAATGGTTAACAAACCCAACTAGCATCCATGAGGATGCAGGTTTGATCCCTGGCCTCACTTAGTGGGCTAAGGATCTGGGGTTGCCGTGAGCTCTGGAGTAGGTCGCAGACACAGCTTGGATCCAAGTTGTTGTGGCTGTGGTGTAGGCTGGTGGCTGTGGTGTAAGCTGGCAGCTGTAGCTCTGATTTGACCCCTAGCCTGGGAAATCCCATATGTCTTGGGTGTGGCCCTAAAAAGCAAATAAATAAATCAATAAATTAAAAAGAATGTGAGTAAAGGACTTAAAGTGTATACTCTATGTAGTTAGTTCTCAAAAATGATGTTTTTCTCTAGTAAGAAGAGTAGATAGTTAGAAAGGGAAAAAAACATGAAGAAAACAGACTAAGAAGCACTGGGGGAAATATATTAATTCAAATAGAATTAAAAAATATATATTCTTTCCATTGACTATAAATGCAATATATGCTCATAACACAAACATCAAAATATGTGAAAAAAGCACATAAAGGAAAATAGTATTTGCACAAATACATTGCTGGATCTAAAATCTTAATATGTTTAAAAACTTAAAATGTGTAAAATTTTTAGAAGAATCCAAAGGAGCTCTAACCTAAATAATCTAAGGATTTAAGAATAATGCATCAAAGAGAGAAAGGCAGCTAGGGAAGCAGTGGGCTAGCTTAATGATCAAATCATGACACAAAAAAGCATGCTCAGTGATAGAAAGATAGCAGTCCAATTAAAAATAAATGAGGGAGTTCCTGCTGTAGCACAGCAGGTTAAGGATATGGTATTGCCGTAGCTGTGGCATAGGTTGCAGCTGTGGCTTAAATTCCATTTCTGGCTGGGGAACTTCCATGTGCTGTGGGTACAACCCCCTCAAAAATATAAATGGAGACATGGAGGCAGGAATGAGCTTAAAGTTGCTTAAAAATGGTGATAAGCCTGGTTTGACTGGGACAAGGTGTGTGCTTTAGGGAGTAGAGGTATAAAGGGTAGGATAGTTGAATGGTATCATGTTGAAGACCTTGACATAGCGATAGCTCTGTTTCAACTTGATTTAGTACAAGAAAGGAACTGTGTTTTTGACCTCAACATTAATAAGTTAGAAATAAAAAAAAAACAGATAAGATGACTTAATATGTTTGGAAATGAAAAAGCATACTTCTAAATAATTCATGGGACAAATTATAAATCAAAATGGAAATTTAAAATACTTAAAATGGAACAATAATAAAAATACTATATAGCTTGTGAGATGCAGCTAAAATAGTACTTTGAGGGATATTTATAGCTACAAATGCCTATATTAGGAAAGAGATAAAATGGAAAATTAAGAAACAAAGTGGAAAGGGAAGGAAGTTAGAAGGAAAATAAAAACAAGCCCAAAATTGAAGGGAGAAGTAATTAAAATCACAACCAATAACACAGAAAACAAGAATATGACAGCATGATAAAACCAAATGTTGGCTTTTTGAGAAGACTGTTAAAATAGATAATCCTTTGGCATAATTACTTAAGACAAAAAGGATACAAATGATTAGTAGTAAAAAGGGTAATAACTAGAGCTATAGCAGGGATTACTAGGATTATTAAAAACACTGAATCCTTTATACCAACAAATTTGAAAATACAGATGAAATGGATGATTTCTTAGAAAAAAATAACATCTATTTCTAGAAATAAAAAACAGGCCCATGTATTTACCCAAACACAAAAACAAAATAAACCAGCAAATCAAACCTACAGTAGTTACACAGATTAGGGCTATTATTTAGCACCTCAACTCATTTTAGTCAACATGCAGCTCGTGGGTTGGGTTTGCTTTGAATTGAGCTGGCTTGCTTATACTACTTGCTTATACTATTCACTACTTCTGATAGCTTTGGCTCCTAAGTTAGCTTCTATACCAGAGTCTTTTTCTAGGTTTCCAAAAACTGTTGCAAAGGCTGTGTATAGTTTGACTATAGTAATTACCTTTTCCCACTTGATTTTTGACAGGATTCTAATTGAGAACCACGCATCTAGTCCTTCAGAATCATCATGACATTTACCTCTTAATCTATATTTGCAGGGAGAGGCATTATGATAAACTTAATTACCTTTTATTTACCTGCAATGGTTATTAACTAACTTGGCCTATACATTTTGCTCCATAGTTGAAATTTCAAAATATATCTTCAGTGGTAATTTTTCTTTTTGCGGAATGACAAATAAAGGCAGGATTAGGAAAAATACATGAGTCTTTTTTACCAGTATGAGCAGGCCAATCTCGATTGTGTCTTTTAACCAGAGGGTAGATAACTGGGTGACTGACCATGAATTTTGTAATCTTCTCATCATCCTCTGAGATTTACCATTTTGACCAAAGCATTTCATTTAATATTCGAGTTTATTTTGTATCTGCTACTTTTTTTTTTTTTCAATTATGGGTTAAAAAAAGAGGGAAAACAGAGAGGCTAAAAAACTTTCATTAGGTAACTGCTGGATGTCAGGCTTTGTGTAATTCATTTAATCCTCCTAACACAGTAGATGGTATTACTGTTTCTTTGTAGATTGAAGGAACTCAACCAACATAAAAAGTAACAACTTTTCTCAGAGTCACTTTAACATTAATTAGGAAACTAGTAACTGGCAGAGCTAAGGTTTCGAACTCATTTCCAGTTCTATTTGACTCTGTGTCCTAGGCTTCTCTTGCTATGCTACTGCAAACACAAACTAGAGATTTTGACGCTTTTATTTTATTTTATTTTTGGTCACGTCCATGGCACGCAGAAGTTTCCAGGGTCAGGGATCAAACTTGTGCCACAGCAGTGACAACGCCTGCTCTTAACACTGAGCCACCAGGGAATTTCTGAGATTTTGGCACACTTACACACACATACACACATGCAGTGACAGAATGGCTCCTTTATTCAATATTAATTATGAAAATAAAGAATTAGGATTAACCATGGTGGAAGAGACAAATACAGTCTCCGCCCTCACAGAAAAATTTATATTCTAGTGGAAAATGTGTGCTATGAGAACACACAGCAGGGGGAGCTAATCTAGCATGAGGTCTGCTTTGATCAAAGTTAATTTACCTATTTTATGGTATCATATAGCACTTTGCAAAAAAAGTGTTTAAGGGTAAAGAATAGTTGAGTCATAGCGGTACTTATAAATTGATGAACTTTCTAAGCTCTTATTTAATGCACGTTAAATATTTATGATAGGATTTTTGATTACAAGTTAACTATAAAATGGGAATTATATTCCAAATTTAGAATATCGCCTATGCAGAACCAAGGTTCTATGGTTTTACAGAGGTTAGAGGACATTATCTGATTTTTTTTCTTGAGGCTCCAGATTTTAATTTTTATTTCTATGCCAAGAATTGGGAGTTAAATGTCCAATGGGCTCCCCAGGGAATTTTTGTTCTTGTCCTACACAGTCTTAATCTTCAGTAGGTTCCATTCCTGTTCTTATACAAATGCAGCTGAGGAAGGTGAGAGTTACTATTGGCTTAAGGTAATACTATGTGTTAGTAAAAAGTTTCACATCTGGGCTTGATTCCAAAAGGCAGAATGTGCCTCCTGGCTTATTGATTTTGATAACAGAATGGTTCAACTATGAACTTCCTCCATGAATTTACTATCATTCCCTATGTCTATTGATTGAAATCTGCTATGTAGATTCTACAACTTCCACATAGTAAATTTATATCTGCTATAATCAAAAGATACAGAACTGCTGGACCTCAAGTGATCTACCATGCACTTTAAAAGAGAGCCTAAATAATCAATGAAAAGGCTTTCTCCAGCTCTAATCTGATATTTAGGAGGTAGACCTAAAGGCAGTAATCTATGAGAGTGGATGGAAGATGGTAGAGGATTATTAATTAGAGGGATGACTAATGCTTACTTGTAGAAAAAATGCATGTCTAAGCACCTTTTCATACCTCCTGGAAATTGCTTGACCCTGGCTCCATTCCCAGCTTTTGCATATATAATTTTCATTTAAAAAATAATGGCTTACTAAAATGAGAAAAATATATCAGTCATTACATAACAGGGCGTCAATATCATTTTTCTTAAATGTAGATATTGATAAAATATGAATTTATCTGTTTTGAAGAAGAGAACACATTTTTTGATTCTGTTACATATTTTGAAACAATTCTGTTATATGTATTATTTGTTTATTTAATGGAAAACCAGTAATAATTGCCCGAAGGGCACAGCTGTTCTTTTAAAATGTTCACACAAAACAAGTGCTTTCATAAAGTAAAAGTATAAATGATTTCTAGAAACTGCTTTCATGCTGCTTTAAAAGGCACTATTTTTTTTTTAAAAAAGCAATAAGTGAGATTTGAGTTTTAATGTTGAGAAAACTTGAGCATAAAATGAATATTACCTCTTTAAATTCAATAAAGTATAGATATATTAGTATACTTCTAAATAGGATTGATTTTATGCTATGGATGATTTGGTCCACAAAAATTACCAAGGTTTGTCCTTAGCAAACAAATAATCACTGAGTCTTTAAGGTTTTCATCATGTTGCTGGTTACACAGATATGATGAAGAGGTGAATGGGACCGACCTCTTCTTTCAGGTATGTTTTTCCATTAGATTGTAAGAAGGAGGGGGTGGGAGATTCCCCATCCAGACGACCCATTTCATCTCTGGCCCATACTTCTCTAGCCATGTGTTCACAGGCCTATTTGACAGCTCAAATAGGTTTATCTTAGCTTATCTCAAAGGTACCTCACACTCCATGAGTCTAAACTAAACTACTAACCTCTTCTTCCCCCTCCAAAAAAATCCCAACACCTGACTTTTACTTATGGTTCCTTGTTTCAGAGACTATGTCCATCCATCCTGTCGTGCAAGCCAGAAAACTAGGAGTTATCTTTGATACCTTGCTATGCCTCACCTTCCTTTTCCAATACACAATTCAAGTCCAACTTATTTTCTTCCTAAATATCTCTTATTATCTATCTACTTTTTCTTAATCCAGGCTACCATCATCTCCCAACTGGATGATTGCAATGGCCTTCACTCTGGTTTCTCCACTTCTGCTCTGGCCACTTTCAGTCCATTCTCCTGAATTTTTTCAAACAAATCTGATATTATCACCACCACCCCTCCCCGACCCCGACCTAAAGCCCTTCAATGATTCCTTTAATGTTCTTACTATGGCCTACACTTCCCATCACCATGCTGGCCATTCTGCTGCTGACATGCACTGTTGCTGCTGTTGGAAGGCTCTCCTAATGCTCCCTCCACTCCTCATTCTGGCCTAATTAATGCCCAGTCTTCCTTGGAGTCTCTTAATCTTTGCAGGAATCTTCCCTGACTCCCTGGATTGGATCAATACTGCTGATTCAATGTTCTCCTAACATCATGTATAATTCTTTCATAAATCTTGCTCTCCGTGATTAGATTGCAAGTTTCAGATAAGGATAGAGTTTGTGTCTTTAAAACATGTTTTTGTTGTTCATCACTGTACTCCAGAGCCTACACAAAGCTAGGCCTATAGACATTCTCAATAAATATTTGTAGAGTGACACTTGCACAATTTTTCCAAATCAGATTCTCCTAACTTTTGCCTCTGGGGCTTATCCTACTGTTGATGTCTTTGCATTGGGGTCAAATTGGAGCTAAAGCTGACCCCTACACCACAGCCACAGCAACACCAGATCTGAGCCATATCTGCAACCTATGCCACAGGTTGGAGCAATGCCAGATCCTTAACCCACTGAACAAGGCCAGGGATCAAACCCACATCCTTACAGAGATAACCCCCACTGAGCTCCAGTAGGAACTCTGGTGTTCTGTCTTACTTCTGCTCTCATACTGTGAACAGGTTTCCTTTTTGCGGTTTCCTTAGTGCCAGAATTTTTGCTTTTTTTTTTATGATTTTGCTGTTTTCTTTTTCTTTGGAGGTTCCCAGGCTAGGGGTCTAATCAGAGCTACAGCTGCTGGCCTACACTACAGCTCACAGCAACGCCAGATCTGTAACCTACTAAGTGAGGCCAGGGATCAAACCCACAACCTAATGGTTCCTAGTCAGATTCGTTAACCACTGAGCCACAACGGGAACTCCGAAATAAATTCTTATGAGTGCATAAATAAGTGATTTAACTTGTCCGGACCAGGATCTTGCATGATAGTCCAGTTCCTCGAGCTGGACGGCATACGAGGTACTTATTTAATAGGAGGATGGTCCCTAATAGGATTGATCAAGACTCAGAGGCCTCACAGCCTCAGAGGTACTGAACAGACGTGTAGTCCATTGTGCAAAAGGATGTGCAAAGCAACAGGTCAGAGTGGAAATACAGTCGGTGGGTCACAGAAGAAAGTCACAGCAGATCTTTTCTCTGAAGGATGTGATACCAGGAAAAGGCAATAGATAGAAATCTAAGATCATGGTGCTGTGATCAACAGCATTTGAGAGAAACTTGCCGTGGGAGTTAGAATACAGCAGCAGGAGTAGAAAATAACACAAGGCCACTGTCCCAGAGTGTCTGGGACACTAGACATAAAACAAGACGAGGACTTGAACACAGGGGACAGGCCAATATTCCATAAACTAGAACTTCAGTACAGACATACACTTGGCTATAAAAAAGAAAGCAAATTCCTAAAGCATGTACCTTCCCCCAACCAAACATATTCTTAAACACTCGTGTCATTTCCTACTGCAATACTGCAAACCTACTTCAGCAGCATCGATATATAAGACAAACAAATTCATCTAAATATGGTGATTGTTCTTGACTAAGCCAAAAAATATTGTTAAAAATTCAAATTTTTATTATTATCTGTTTTGTTAAAAACAGAAAGAAAAAAAGATAGTTCTTAATTGAGGTTACAATGTTTAATGTATTATTTTGCATTCTCTGGGGTTTATGGCCAGAAATGTTCCTGATAGATAGAATGCAGATGTTGGTGTAGGTAGAGACATTAGTCTTGATGTGTGAAGTTGAACTGGACATTGTTTGGGTCTTGCTCCATACAAATGAAGCCCCTGCACTGAAATTTAGAGTCACAAAGCCAATCTGAACTTTACAAAATGTCTGCCCAAAGCAGCTGAAAACTTAGAAAAGAGATGTAGGCCAGGAGAGGGTCAAAGCTGAAGAGGCAAAGTCAAGCTCAGGCAAGAAGGGCCCAGCAAAGACATCAACAGTAGGATAAGCCCCAAAGGCAAAAGTTAGGAGAATCTGATTTGGAAAAATTGTGCAGGAAAGCCAATAAAACAAAACCAGATAGTGCTGTTACTGAGAAAATTTTCATTTGTTAGGGAAGCCAATCCTGGGCAGTTTGACACCAAAGAGGTTCTTTTATCTGAGCTGGCAATGACACTGAGGAAATGCCTTATGTCTTGGGTTTGGCTCAACAAAATGGACTTAGAATGACTCTGAGTATCCCATCAAAAGTGTAAGAGAATCAAGGATAATGTTAAAGTCTTCCACTTTCATGATTTGGGTTATAAAACACACCTTTGTGAAATATCTTGGATTCTTATTCTAAGAACGTTTTCATCAGAGCTTGATTTAATTCTGGTCTGCGGAAGGCCATAGAGAAAATTCACTTTTGAGGAAGACTTACACTAATGGTCTGTATTGGTTGTACAGGTTGTGTGATTGAATAGATTAAAATTCCATTCCCAATAAATTCTTCTGTAGATTTACATAGTTTCCTTGTAAAAACCTTTAGTTTATATTCACTCATGTTAAAAATCTGATTCCAGATGGACATTTCCAAATATGTCATCTATATATTTGTCTTATAATACTGCTCTGACCTTTTCCTCCTTCTCCCAGCAAATGAATTATTTATAATTCTTTTCATAAAGAGATAATCAGTTAAAGAGCTTTCTTAAAGGTGGCAAAACTAAAAAGCAAATTAGTTTTATGATTTCAAAGAATTAGCTGACTATTCATTTATTATAATGTTTTCAGACTACTTTAGAACTCTCAGAGGAAGAATAATGGTCCAGTACAGTGCTATGAGGTTTCCTTTATGGACAGAGTAAGCCATTTAATCTTGACAGACTCAAATTGTTTTTGATTTTCTGCCATGGCTATCCATCACAGAAACAGTAGTTGTGACTAATAGCATTTTGTCCACTAACCAAAAACATTTATAATGTATACCTGGAAAATATTCCAAAAGGAGTATAACATTAAATTTAAAAAAAAAGTTCAACAGCTGAAAAATCAATATCAGCTGGGGAAAAAAAAAAGCTATAAAGGTACTTTGAGAAGTGATGGAGATAAATGTTTAGATTTTCATTAATTTCAAGGAGAAAGTGGAAGAGAAAACTTTAAGAGACTTGATGGGAAATATTTTTTTCCCATTTTAGGATGAAAATTATACCAGGAATTTCCCTATAACTGTATATGTTCAAAATATGTAGAAGATTCTCTTGAATTAAATAAATCATTGTAAATGTTTTATTAGTTATATAGAACTTCCCATCCCCAGTTATTTTTTGCCATTAAACTAAAAATTCTAACATGGTGGTAGCAGCCCTGCAGAGAGTACTACAGACTTAGAAGAACAGTGGTATCCAAAAATAGATTCTATGTTTTAGTAATTATAGGGAGTCACATTTCCTCCCATCATATAAAGACCCATGAGGTAAAAGCAAACTTGAGAAGTGAGGTGGTGTACTAAATTGGTCCTAAAGTAGATTTGCAAAGTAGACTAAAGTAGACTAGCTTTGGGGAGTATTCTTGCAAAAATTATCAGCCTAGAAAAATCTGCCAGATGTATATATGTGCAAAAGGCCACACAGAATGGTATTATTACTGTATAGAGCATAGTTCACTCCTTAATTATGCATTTATTTATTAAATCAACAAATATTTATTGAGTTTCAATAATGAGAAAAACACCAGGGTTAAGCAAGTAAGAAATGACGTCTGGATGTGGAGAAAAGGGAATTCTCCTACGCTCTTGGTGGGAATGTAAGTTGGTGTAGCCACTACAGAAAATAGTATGGAGATTCCTGAGAAGATGAAGGGTAGATTTACCATATGATCCAGCAATCCCACTCCTGGGCATATATCCAGACAAAACTAAAATTCATAAAGATACATGCACCCTACATTTATAGAAGCACTATTCACAATAGCCAAGCCACGGAAACAACCTAAATGTCCATTGACAGATGAATGGATTAAGAAGATGTGGTACATACACACAAATGGAATACTACTCAGCTGTAAAAATGAAATAATGCCACTTACAGCAACATCGATGCAACTAGAGATTATACTAAGTGAATTAAGTCAGAAACAGAAAGACAAATACCATACGATATCATTTATATGTGGAATCTAAATGAACCTTTCTACAAAACAGAAACAGACTCAAGGACAAGGAGAATGGGCTTGTAGTTGCCAAGGGGGAGGGGTTGGGGGAGAAAGGGAGTGGGAGGTTGGGGTTAGCAGATGTAAACTGTTATACACTGAGGGGAGAGACAACAAGGTCCTACTGCATAGCACAGAGAGAACTATATTCAATGTCCTAGGATAAACCATAGTGGAAAAGAATATAAAAAAAGAGTGTGTATATATATGTATAACTGAATCACTTTGCTGTACAGCAAAAATTAACACATCATTGTAAATCAACTTCAGTTAAATAAAAATAAGGATATTCTAAAAAAAAAAAGATATGACATCTGCTCTCACAGAGGAAAAGAGAGTTAACATTTGTTGAGAGCAAATGATGGTCAGGTGCTTTACATATCATATCAGCTCTATGAAGGGGATATTTTTATGATTTTTCCTTCTCTGAGGAAGCTGAGCCTCACAGGGGTTAAACAGGTTACTCAGGATCACTCAGATGGTAAGTGG
The DNA here is from genome assembly GCF_016906955.1 of Phacochoerus africanus. Classification (NCBI taxonomy): domain Eukaryota; kingdom Metazoa; phylum Chordata; class Mammalia; order Artiodactyla; family Suidae; genus Phacochoerus; species Phacochoerus africanus. Next base: position 38,940,306 of record NC_062554.1, on the reverse strand, counting down.
AAGAGTCAGGTTTGTCTCCAGAGTCCACTGCACTATGGTGCCTGTGATCTGGCAGGAAAGATAAAAACATCCACAGCTACCTACAACACAGATGGGAGACTGGTAGACACTGTGAGTTAGCTGTGACTTGCTCTGGGAGAAGGGAAGGGAGCTATTCATTTTGTTGTGTCTAAGTCACCTCTAGGAAAGCTTCACAGAGAAGGTGCACTTGAGCTGGGCCTTGAAGGGGGAAAGCATTTTAGGTGGAGACGTAAAAATGCACTGCAGGTTGAAGAAATGGCTTATAGTCCCACAGGGCTGGAGACAGTGTTTCTCATACTTGTATTCATGCCACAGTTTTGTTTTTTTTGTTTGTTTTTGGCCACACTCATGGCATGAGGAAGTTTCTAGATCAGTGATCCAACCCGCACCACTGCAATGACCCGAGCTACAACAGGGACAATGCTGGATCCCCCACTGTGAGGCTTCCAGGGAACTCCTTCATATGACAGTTTTGAATTCTGGAATACTTGGCAGCAGACCTGAACAGTGCCTTGGCCAGGAAGCATTACAATACAATGAGACTCACGGCTTTGGTGGTAGGAGACAGGCTTTCAGCCACCTACCAGTTATGGGAACTTTGGAGAATCATGTGAGCTTTGATGAAATCATCATCATGAGGCTATCTGAAGGAGAATATGACTTGATACTTATATAGCGCTTAGCTTAGTATCCACAGCACATGGGTGCACTGACTAAATTGGGTGTTATGAGTACTATGTCACAGTAGCATCTGGGGATGTCTATAAGAGCGTTCAGTTATTACATGATTCTCTTGCTTTTTGACCATGGCATTGTTCGTATAGAATTGTACCGTGCCATACTGACCCAGCTCTCCTATATACTCGCAAGGCACATTTCCGTAATATTCTCTTTCTGTCCTGCTGGACTGCTGCTTGTTAGGCCTCTTATTGTCTACTCTCAATCTTCTTTATGCTTTATACTTCTTTATACTGCATTGCAGGACACGTTTAAGTTAATGTACAATTTGGCAGATATTACAGAATACTGTATGTGTTTGGGTTTGGCAAAAACCAAACCTAGCACATATGGGGAGGTGTAGACAGCAGGCCTGAGCCCAGTGGTTGAAAACCAGCTGTACAGTGTGGGCTGCACTGGAGTAGGGGTGGGGTATAGGAAGGGGGAAGTCATTCAGGTTATGGTCAGATTGGAAAAGAACTTGAACACCATGCTGGAGAGTTTGGTCTCTATCTTAGAGAAATGGAGATGCAGGGAAAAAACAAACATAGGTGAATGGACCGAGAACTGTGTCATTCCCACCCCCACCTTGCAATTTCCATGTTGAAGCCCTAAACGGCCCCCCAGTGTGACTCTGTTTTGAAACAGATCCTTTAGAGAGGTAGTTAAAGTTAAATGAGGTCATAAAGTGGGGCTCTAATATGAAGGGATTGCTGTCCTTATGACGAGGTGCTCTCTTGCTGTGCCCGTGTGAGGACGCAGTGAGAAGGCGACCATCTCTAAGCTAGGAAGAGTTGGTTTCTGAAACCGACTTTGGTGGCACCTTAATTTCCAACTTACAGCCTCAAACTTACAGCAGTTACAGCTCTCGAGAACTGTGGGGAAATCAGTTTCTGTCATTTAAGCCAGCTGGTCTGTGATATTTTGTTTTGGCAGCCCTGGCACCACACTAATACGGTAGAAAGCAGCATAATAGGATTTGGGTTTTAGGAAGATAACTAGGGCAGCAATGGGGGATTGCTTTGCATCTTCTTTATTTGGTCAACCCTATACTTTCTTTGAAACTCAGTCCCTTTGGGAAGATTTCTTGATTCCTTAAGCTTGATTTGACGTCTTTCATTGTGTTCTCATAGCATTACTGCCATCTCTCATAATAATGTATTACAATTCCTGCCTTTAACAGGTATTCTCCCCTGCCATATTATAAACTTTTTGAGATCAGGGACATCTTATCTTCACATTCCCTGCACCTAGTATAGTATTTGGCACATGGCAGGTTCTCAATAGATATCTGGGAATTAAGTAAGTAATAATAGTGGAAACTGAGGCAAGGAAATAAGTTCTAAGACTACTAATAGTTCATTAGCAGAACATCCACTTGTAAATTCATCATATTGTCTTGTTTGACAAAAGATGATAAAGGTTGATAATAGTTTGTCTTTAATCTTTATTTCTAATCTCCTCCAAAAATAAAATTAAGAAGTGCTAAAGAAATCAACTTTAATGATTTTTGCCTCACTGAAAATTAGGCTCCCTTCCCCCATTAAGTCCTGGTATACAGTAGATTAGGTATATATTAGGTATATATATTATATATCTATTACATGTGTATATATATACATACATACATACATACAGTATATTAGGTATACAATACCTAATGTCCTCAAGAGAGAAGCAAATGCTGACTATTTCTAATCACTTAATCTGTTTGGGGGAATCCCCAAAAGTCCACAAAGAGAACTAATGTGATCATCAAACTCAAATGCACTGTTCTATAATTTATGAAGAATTCCCGATAAGTCTTTTGGAGTTTGCCAATATACCCGATGATTAAAAACATTAGGCCAGACAAATCTCTATCTTTGCTTTTAGAGCACAGGAGCAGTTACAGGAATGGAATTTCTCCATTAACCAAACAAAACATTTCTATAAATCACTGTACTAATTGCTGAGTTAAAGGCTGTGCCTGCCTCAAGAAAAGCAAACAAGGGATGTTGCCAAGAAGAGACACGTTCAGTTGGTTAGACAACACCAATGTGTTTAATTGCAGTCTTTTTAGTCAAAATGGTTCTAGATGACAGACTCATTCCTTTGATCATTTCATTTTGACCTATTAAGATAGTCAATTCTATTCAATTTTTCCTGTTCTGACAATATTTCTGTCCTTAGAATATTATATATGGTTTGGGGTCTTATTGGGTGAAAAGTGTGTGAATCCATCTTTCCCCACTTCCCTCTGATTTCAATGTTCTCATAAATCCTTAGGTTTTTACAGAGGTTGAGAATAGCCAAAATTGAATAGAATTTCTTAATCTTCAATTAAAATTCTAATAAAGATTTTCCAGCTGCTCAAGCTGATACACCAGAAGCAGAACTTTTTTATATTTGTGTATTAAGAAATAACTGGGATTATTTGGAAAATAATCATGAAATTTTAATGAAAATCAGATGACTTTCAGAAATATTGGCCTACCTTTTGGAGATACTTTTTTTTCTCCTCAGATTCCTGAATCTTTAGGGTTTCAGTAACTCCATCTCTATTCTCTAATGAAAACAAAGTCAAATTCAATCTGAAATAACTTGATCATGACTTTACAATAATGTTGATATAAAATTGGATAAAGGCTAAAAGGTAATACATACATAGAGTAGGAAGTGAAACACTAGTATGTACTGTCTTGAAATTTTATGAATTAGATTCATAAATAACTGGAGACTGAATTAATTAGCTATTGCTTCAGGGAACCTCTAAACTCTTTAGAAGGTGAGTAGCTTGGCTTCAGAGACAAGGTCTCTAAAGAGAACATGCTTGTAGTACCAGAAATTCCAATTTCTACATTCCTATTCAACATGTTAGAGGAATTTAGGCATTTTCTTCTGGAGAAATAAGAGTGGTTCCTGAAGCAGCATCCTGGTAATGCAAATCATAAAGTTATGCCAAAGTGTGAAGTTGTATCCTTGTACTCATTACTTATTTTTTGAAGGATCTAGGAATCAGGATGTTGAAAGGCATAAAAGTTGGTACTTACTGCTTTTCTCAAGGAAAAAAGGCTGGAAGTAACTTTTCTCTAAAAAATACAAAAGGGAAGTAAAGAAGTCATTGGAAAAACCACAGCATTAAAAGTATTTAAGGTGCCTATACCTATAAAAGTTGCATAGCAGTTTCTCCATCTTAGGGCTTACAGGTAAGGGAACTTGGTTTCTAATGTGACTTGCCTTAACTTTCTCTAGGGTTTCATGTTTGAACTCAATTATGTAGCAACCATCCTTAATATCCCTTCAGCCAACATCTGCCCAGATTATTCTATATCATACGTTTAGCCAAACAGGTGTTATAACCCAAGGAATACCTTAAGATGTTCCATTTTGGGTGGAAGGGCTGTTGAGAATATTTAAGAATTATTTGTATAGTTTTAGACGTTTGAAATGATTCTTATTTTAGAATTATGTTCAGCAGGTTCTCCTGGGAGGGGCTCTGGTATCTTCCGGGTGGGTTATAGAGGAGGCAGCTACTCACCAGGAGCACTACTCTTAGAAGCCCGGGCCACCGGCAGGCGCTGGCTGCTACCTCTGGACAGCACCAACTGAGATTCGTTGGGGGGATACATCGAAGCCCCGATCCAGAACTGCTTGGCCAGGTTGGCATCTAGATCCGAAGAGCCAGTGAACACCAGTAATCCCTGGGGGCAAATTTCACAGGACTCCGTCCGGCTGCTTGGACCGCTGCTGGGCCTCGTTTCCATGGTAACTCAGGACGCTTCTCCAAGGTTTCTTGCCCTTCTCCCAGCCCCGCCTCCCCCCCTCCCCCCGGAAACCCGCTTAGTTGGCAACAACCAGAGCCGGAAGCCCTTAATTTCCTCTGTAGATGTTGGGGTCTGGTGCGAGCTTGTGGGCCCCCAGAAGCCCACTTTTGCAGTGATCACAGGCTTCGGGACCAGTCTAAGACTTGAAGTTGAGATCGTACAGTCAGGACATCAACTTTGAGGCGTCCTGTTGGAGTCAGTGGAGGTGCATTTCAGCTCTCATATCCTGTCCTTTCGCGCCCCCCGCCCCCGTACCTCCCGGCCCCACGCCGCGACCAGCTTTCTTTCCCAAATATATCTAAAAGTTTTCAATTCCTTAGCTCTACAGCCCCAATCCCCTTCCCACAGAAGATTTTGCTGTAGCTCAGCACCCATGATGGGGAAGTTCTGGGTCTCCACTGGTTGGAGAATTCAATGGGGCAGCCAACATCCTAGCCTGTGGGAGCTAGAGGTGTGAACTGGGCTGATGAGGTACCCCTATGTATAATTTTTGTTATACACTTTCCCCCTGAATCCTTTGAAACCAATCCTATGGAAAGAAACTCGATTTAGATTGTAACACCACTCTCAGTCCCAGACCCACTAAAAGCTGCTTAGACTGCAACACTCGTAAATGATTATTTAAAATATATCTGATCAGTGGACCCAGTTCTTTCATGAAAAATGCGCTCTCAATTGTGTTAATATTTCTTACAGAAATATTAACAAGTGTTATGTGCATAGCTTTCCCCAGAGGTTAACTTGTTAACTAGGAACAAGTTAAGGGATAGGAAAGTTGTAATTACTGTAGCAGGGATAGAGATGGACATCATATAATCAACTTAGGAAATGGACACGTGGTAATAACCACAATTTAGTTTCCTATGGCCTTATAGTTTCCATAATGACCTTAAGGCACTTTATTCCTTCAAGATATTAACACAGTCTCATGGAAAGATAGTTCAAAAGTTGATAATCACAAGTCTATACAATGACACTCAGCTAAGGAAAAAATCGTATTCCCCCATATATCTGAAACACTTGGTTCAGAGCTTGAAGGAATATTGGAAAATATTGCATACTACCTACACTGTATATTTAGCGGCCAAGGAGTTGATTTCTCTCTTTGCAGAGCTACTGATAAATAGGCAATGGGTAATATTAGCGAATTCCAGCCCTCCTCCTCCCAACACACTGATATGCACAGGCAGCTCATTTGGATGAATTCCCAAATCTTTTTACCTGGCCGTGTGGTTAGTGATTGGTTCTATCAGCAATCAGCTAACTACACTGCCTAGTAACTAGACTCACAGAAAATAAGGTTAACTTTCATCGCAAACTGCAGACTAAAGCTGGTGCCCCCATACGTTTAGACAGACAAACCATTAGTTCAGTTGCAGCTCACTTTACTTTGTGGGTTGGTGAATACTCTACTAATGAAAAAGAGGCACAATAAATCATTGCATACAGCGTTAAGCGTTATAGGGGGCTCCGCCCAGCAGTATAACGTCTTAAAGTCATTCAACACCACGGATTTCGCTTTCGGTAAGTAGAACTGCACAATCATGCTCTTACTCCTAGAGATAGCTAACAGTTTAACCGTATCTAGATGCAGCCGCCTGCGGGCATTTGCAAAGGTTATGCGCACGCTGACAACGTGCTGGGCCAACAGCTCTAACTGCTGACGCATCAAATCTCGAAGCGCAGCGGGCTCTTCTCAAACCCTCTGGGTCGGCAGTTGGCCGCCGAGGGCGGCGTCTTCGTCCTGGCGGGGCGGCGGGTGATGCTGTGCCTTGTTTTGATGGCAGTGGAATTAGTGATTGTAAGCGCCAGAGTACAATCAGCTAATTACACTGCCTACAAACCGAGCACCGGGCGCCCGCAGGGTGCAGCTCCCGGACGGTCCGCAGCGCCGACGCGGAGTCCCCGAGCCGGCGGGCCACGGGATCGCGCCCGCCACGACCCCATATTTCACCCGGGCCGATGCCCGACAGTGCCTGGGCGCGAGGCCCAGGGCGCGGGTCCCCAGAGGGCGAATCCGGATCCCCCGGGACCCTAGCCCGGCCCACAGGCTGTGCTGGCCCCCGCCGGGCTTGCTGCGCACTCTAGGCACAGCCAGCGGGCGGCACTCCAGGTGGGGACCTGCACCTCCGGGCTCGGGCCCCCAGGCCCAATTGACTCCCGGGAGCGCCCGGTCGGCGGGCTTCACCTGGGCCGCCGAGTCCCCGCGCCCCGCCTCCCCTGCCCGCAGTCTCCCGCACCTCCCAGGGCCCTCCCGCTCAGGTTCCCCTTCCTTTTCCCTTTCGCTCTCTCCGGCCGGCTCCCCCCTCCCTCACCCGGGTCGGCTCAGCCTCAGAAAACTTCTCTTCAGTTCCGGCCCAAACCCTAGAGCTGGCTTTCTCAACCCAGTGCGCCTCGCAGCTCCGAGTGGCCGAGTGACCGTGGCCGTGGCGGGCCAACCGCCTTTGGAACCCCGCGGGTGGAGGGGGCGGGGCGGGCGCGAGCCGGGCGAGGTGGGGGAGGGGCTGGCTGGGGGAGGGGAGGAAGCGGCGACCAGGGGCGGAGGGCGGGCCCCTGCAGTTCCCTAGGAGGCCCAGGAGACAGAGGCGCTGATCTTGAGAAGTTTCTTTTACCAGCTTTCCAAAGGGACGAGGAGCTCTTTCTCGCCTTGCCGCTCCCCAAGAAGCTCCCGAGCCCACCCAATTTCCAAACCCATCACTGTCAGGATAAACAGCTGGCTAAGTACCAAAGAGTTGGCCTGAATTTTCTAAATGGAGATAAGCCTGGCTAACCTGTGATGGGCTGGAGGCATGCCTTTGAGGTCCCATCTGCACCCTTGCGTCGCCCTTGGGTTCTCTTACGCTCTCAGAGGGCCACGCAATGGGGTGGAAGCTGGGTCTTCGAGACTGAGTGGGGGCCAGCTAGCTCCTTAGTTAGATCAGAGGATGGGGCCTCTTGAGATCAAGGCCATCAGCACTCTTCCTACTTCCAGCACCTATTTATTTAAATTTCTGCCATATGTTCAGCACCTAAGATCATCCATTCCACCCTCCCTGTGTACAATCTAGCTGCTAACACAAAGTGAACGTCCATTACTTGCCATTCAAGACAGTACATAATAAATTACTAATCTGGGTAGAAGTAGAAGGGGGTCGGGTAGGGCATGGAGGAGAATGTAATTGGTCAGGGAAGGTTCAAGGAGTAGGTCCTTGAAGCAAGACTAAATTTGGACATTCAGGGTGAGGGCTGAGGAGGCTGGAGGAACAATGTCTCCTGACCATTTACATTTTCTTATTCTCACAATTCCGAATTTGATGATGCAGATGTGTTGATGTGTGTTTTGGGAGCACACTGGGCAGACTGTAGTTAGCATTTTGGGAGACTTCAACTAAGAATCCCTTCAGTTACTCCTTCCCCTCCTTTCCTTCAGTGAATGAATCAGGAGAGGATAAAGAATATTCTCTGATTACACACTTTGTAGAATTCAATTGGAAATAGCCACCCCCCACCCCAACTTTGGTCTTCAACCACCCAGGATAGACTACTCATTGTTGACTCCCAAGGCTTAGTTCTAAATTATTTTCTACAAAAGAAAACTCCCCAGCTGCAGATAGATTCCCTAAACCCAGCAAGGGGTCTCACAGATGCTATGACAACACCGATAGGCTCAGGTGATTTAGATCATTCAACACACATTCCAAACTCACACTATTAAAACACCAGAAGAACTCTCCAAGGATGAATTTGAGTGAGTTACAGCATCATCTTTGAATGTGAAAGACAGCACCTTTTTTGGTTCAATGCATCATTTGTTTTGTGAGCACCAAAGTGGAGAGTAAGAAACCAAAGTGAAGCGTAACATGCACAGTACAGAAAACATTCAAAATTAACTTGTAAAGTTAAATTGCAGAAGGCAGGTCGTTTACAACTAACTCGAAATCTGTGTTCCTCCTTTCTTTGGGAGAGAGGCAGTGTTGTTGAATACATTCCTTAAAGCCCTCACACGCCTTTAACTTGTTCAGTAGTCCAAGCCCTATTAGGCAACATGCAATAATCAGAGCTAAGTGGTCTCTGGCTCTCTTGGGACAACTGTACAGCCAATTTTGTATTTTATATTTAAACATACATATATAATAAGATCAGGAGTGAAAATAGCCTTCATTCCATTGACAATGTACAGACGTATGTCTTGATCAAGTCTTGATCAAGCCATAATTACAAAAGCAATTCTATTCTAATTGTTAGTCATTTTTACCCCATACAATATTTAATACTTCTTCTTGATTGATGTTTTATGATTATTATTACATTTCTTACCTGAGCTGAACTACTTCCATCCCAGGCAAGGGTTGCAGTAAATGCCTCGAAATTCAGATTTTTAAAACTCCTCTTCCAAGATAATAAAAAGTCAAGAAAACTCATATATAAAAGTCACCAATATGCCTTGCCTACTGAAATAAAATTTTTAAAGTGCAGTTTATTTTGTAGGCAGCACAACTAAAAAAAAAAATTAAAATAATGAGACAAAATGTGTGTGGCCTAGTTCGCTTTTTTTTTTTTTTAAAGAATGCCTGTTCTTAGGGTTGCTGTTGATTTGTCCTGCAGTTACTAGAGAAACTCCAAGGATCTCATTCTCTTTATGGTTCATGTCTAGACATGCCTGGAGACCAGGGAGACCCATGACTTAATCTAAGTAAGAATGCTCGTGGTGTTTTAAATGCCCAAACAGAAGATTGCGTTTGTTTTAGACGGCACCAGGAAGGTGCCTTCCAGGGGACTTGTTTACTGTTGTATTTAATTTCTGGGCATTTGGTGATTAGGGAGCTGGGGAAGGTGCACCAAGTAAAGGAGCTGAGATTGGTCGTTAGGAGGAAACCAAGAAGAGTGTAGAAAACAAACACCTTCTGCTTAAGCTTTGGCAAATTTATATGGAGTACATTTCCCACTCCTAAATAAAAACTAGAGTGATGGGAACTGGGAATTACAAAACACAGAGACAACTTAAGTCTCCAAATACATCATCTGAACATTCTCTATTTTCCATGGCTTTTGTTAGGGAGGAAGAAGCGAAGAATCAGACTGATGAGAAACTATTGGAGTTATAGCAGCTTCTTTTAAAACCTGTTTTGTTTTTTTTTTAAGTGTATATATTTTCTTAGGAAATATAAACAATGTTTTGATTTTTACATAGATCAACAAATGTCAGATTACCTTGCTAACATTTATGATACTGTATTTAGGAACTAATTTTTTATGTTGAAGCAAGACTGGATTAAAGTCAACTTGGTGCCTTTGAAGAACTAAAAGTTCAATGAATCTGTTTAATTATGAGAGGAGATTTTCTTTCAAGCTAAAATGAACTGACAGCAGTTTTTCTAATTTTATACTTCTGATTCCATTTCATTTTACTCTCATTAGTAAGAGTGCACTAGATTCTTAATTAGCTTCGTTTCTCTTTATTGATTAATCGATACTGTTGCTTTCCATATGAAAATGTTAATTTATCTTTTAGTGAATCAGAAACAATCTAAAAAATAAGCTTTATAATTCATTAAAGTTGCTTGGGTTCTTAGTTATGACTTAACAGCAGAAGCAAACTTGTTGCATATTTACTGTCATCAGAGAACAGGTCTAGGGATCTATGGTCTAGTTGGAGAGATAGACAATTTGTATAATTAAATAAATTATAATGGATAATTAAAATAGTGATAGATACAATATAATGAGTTGTATGTTATTTATATAACTAAGGACCAAGATGGTTAGATCAGTAGGTGCTTTAAGACGCCTGAATACCGGTGTAAGCTTCATTATTGCCAGCATTAAGAAAGGGGAAAAGGAAAATCACCGAAGTTGGGACACAGAGAAGGCTATATGGAAAATATGGCTCGAGCTGAGTCTAGAAGGAAAAGTAGGACACAGATACAGGGAGAAGATGGAAGCATGGATGCTCTGGTAGCAGGAGCCACTTATGAACGAAAAACACAAGCAAATTCATGGAGACTGTAATATCCATGGCTAACGGGAGGGCAATGAGTGTGTCCCTAATGAGGAAATAAGATTAGAGAGGCAGCTAAGCAGGAGATAGACCATGGAGGACTTTAGATGTTAGGCCAGGGAATTTTAATTTTTATCTCATTCATTCTTCTGTCTATGGCGCTAATGACATATATGGTGTTATTTATTTATTTATTTATTTTTAAGATTGCTGAGGGGCCTATGACATACGTGGTGGTTTTTTTTCCTTAAGATTGCGGAAAATGTTATTTATTTTTCCCCAACCCTTTGTTTTTTTCTTTTTTAAAATTATAGTTGATTTACAGTGCTGTGCAAATTCCGTAGTCACCCAGTCATACATACATACATACATATATATGTATATATATTTTTTCTTTCTCTCATACTATATTCCATCGTGTTTTATCCCAAGAGACAGGCTGTAGCTCCTTGTGTTCTACAGCAGGACCTCATTGCTCCTCCATTCTAAATGTAATAGTTGGTATCTACCAGCCCCTGCTCCCCATCCTTCCCACTCCCTTCCTCCTCCCCCTTGGTAACCACAAGTCTGTTCTCTTTGTCTGTGAGTCTGTGCCTTTTTTGCAGACAGATTCCTTTGTATGGTGTGTTGTTTTATAGCGATAATAGAGTGGCATAGATTGGAAGAGAGAGAGAGAGGAGACTGAAAGTCCATTTAGGAGATTATTTTAGTGGCCTAGGGATGGGGTTAGCTAGAGAACATGGTGTGGAGGAGAGAGACTTTATGAAGGGAACTTTTCAGGACTTAATGACTGGTTAGAGGGAACAGGAGAGAATAAAATGAACCTCCAGGTTTAAATGACAAATAGAAATGTTGGGAGGTAAATCTGGTCAGAAAAGAATTCTGACGTGTTTAGGTTTTGGTGCGTTTAGCTGCGGGCAGTAATTGTGGTAGAGTTAGATATTTGGAACTGGAACTTTGGAAAGAAGCCAGAAGTGAAAGGCGAGTGTTAATAATTCTCTGAAGGCGTAATAGTTGAAGTTACTAAGATAAATAAGATCTCCAAGACAGGTACATTGCCTTAATTTTCATTGAGCTTCTAGCACCTGCTCTGGGTCCCTCAGGACACAGTAGGTGACAATCAGCAATTTGCTTTTCTTGAATTGAGAATGAAATGAGGCAAGCAGAAGGCTCAGGACCAACTTTGAGAGCATCGTGTCCTATTTAGGGGCTGGCACGGGGAAGTAAACCTTGAGAAGGTTAGTCCACAAGGAGAAGCAGAAGAGAGGACTCTTACAAAAGCCAAGCTGTTTTAAACAGGGTCGTAGACACAGAAACATTTAAGGGAAACCACTGCCTTGGCGTCACATCATAAGGTAGAAGAGTGGAATGAGCAGAGGAATTAGAGGTGACCACATTGGCTCCAGCAGATTTGCTTCTAGACTTGATTCAGTGAGACAGTCAAGGGGCAATGAACTTCTCTAGGCTGTTGCTAAGTAGGTTGACTTTCCTGGCTGCTTCTCACCACTGACTCACCTCTGTTACTGCTCCAAAAAAATCCTTAGGTATGGGAGCTCCTGTCGTGGCTTAGCAGAAACAAATCTGACTAGTATCCATGAGGACACAAGTTCAATCCCTGGCCTTGCTCAGTGGGTTAATGATCCGGATTGTCATTTGCTGTGGTGTAAGTCACAGACATGGCTCAGATATGACATTGCTGTGGCTGTGGCGTAGGCCGTCGGCTACAGCTCTGATTTGACCCCTAGCCAGGGAACTTCCATATGCCAAAATTGAGGCCTTAAAAAGAAAAAGAAAAGAAAAAACAACAACAAAAACTTCAGGTAGATTTTCAATATTTATAGAGATAATTTGATAATTTTAGGGGTTAAGTATAGACAACAATTAGTCTGGGTTCACTGTTGAAGAAAGTCAATTTTCCTTAAGAGCTCTATGAAGCTAAAAAAGAGGAAATTAGGTAATTATCTCACTAATTTATTTGTAAGAATAAAAATACAAAATACTTGATCTTTATTTTATTTTTTATTTTATTAGGGCTGCAGATGCAGCATATGGAAGTTCCCAGGCTAGGAGTCGAATTGGAGCCCCAGCCCCAGCCACACCAGATCCGAGCCACGTCTGCTACCTACGCCACAGCTCACGGCAATGCCAGATCTTTAACCCACTAAGTGGGGCCAAGGATTGAACCCTCCTTCTCATGGATACTAGTCAGGTTCGTTTCCATAGAGCCATGACAGGAACTCCAGAAAATACAAAATACTTTAAAATGCTATTCTCTTTCTCTCTGTCGTCTTTTTTGGTTTTTGTTTTTGTTTTTTCCTAAGGAAGCTGATAGGTTTATTCTGTACACAAGGCCAGGCCCACAGTCCTGTGGGATCTGCCATGGTTTGGGTTCACATTGACCCTACATTGGGGTCTGGGGGGTGAGGCTCTCTCAACACTCTTCTGGGAAAAGAGCACAGGGGCCCAAGGCTTCCTCCTGTTCGGGCAAAAGCTTTGCCGCCAGGACAGAGAGTTGTCCTTGCCTGTACAGTTTCCAATGTCATTCTCTTAAGCACCATTCTGTGTCTACTTGTTTTTATTTCTGTTCTCCCCATTTGGTACTTAAGTCTTTTTTTCCAGGCAGAGTTTATATCCTTTGATTTTTTAAAATTACATAACTCACACTCGTTATTTTATGTCTTCTGCCAACCTAAAATCTCTCTCAAGCGTTTCATCTTGCTTACATTTTGTCAAGTGCTTATCACTCTGCTCTTCTAGAGCTTGTTTAAACTTCAAGATCAAATCAGGTAGGGTTATAAGACTGGCTATGATATCAAAAGTCCAGGCAATTTAATGTTCAAGTTAGATGATGCTTTAGAATTACTTTGCATATTTTTAAACTTGTATATGTACATATTTTCATTTTATAGCTGAAGTTGAACTAAAATTAAGAAGACAAATGTAGAATCAGGTTTTCAAGGTAAATATGTATTGGTGAACCTTGGGGCTTGAAGATGTCTCAGTGATCAGGTTGAATTCCCTTCTGTTAAAATGAAGAAATGTGAGTCTGGAAACTTACTCTACAAAGCCATTTTGGTCATTTTCATATTTAAAAAAAACTGCATCTCTGGTTTAGGCTTAATAAGAAGGTAAAATATGTCTTTGATGCTCTCCTTCCTTCTGTCCTTCATCCTCATTCTGAATGCCCAGAAACCTCCTATATCCCCATTTTCTGTGGCACCTCATCCAGGCTTTCTCTGCTCTTCCAAACCTCCATGGACAAAACATAATTCTGCTCTACTGCAGATAACCCATCTGACATTTTCTAAAGGAAATCCTGGAAAGACCATGTTTTAATCAGAGGAATAGATGTCTTATAATGGGAATCTTAGACATTACATAAAAGCAGTTGGGAGAGCTGTTTTGGGTCTTCAAAATTCAACCATTTCTTTTTTAAAAATTTATTTTATTGAAGTATAGTTGATTTACAATGTTGTGTTAATTTATGGTATATAGCATAGTGATTCAGTTATACATGCATACACACACACATTCTTTTTCATGCTCTTTTCCAATATGGTTTATCATAGGATATTGAATATAGCTCCCTGTGCTATAAGTAGGACTTTGTTGTTTATCCATTCAATAAATAATAGTTTACATTTGCTAACTCCAAATTCCCAGTTGCCCCTCCTCCTTCCCCCTTCCTCCTTGGCAACCAGAAGTTTGTCCTCTATGTTCAACAGGCATTTTCTATTCTACTTAAATATGAGTTTGGCTTAGGCTGGCCTAACCTTCTGCTAAATCCTAATGTCTTACTTTTTTCTTTTTTCTTATTCTTTTTTTTTTTTTTTAAACGGATGCACCCGAGGCATATGGAAGTTCCCAGGCAAGGGATTGAATCTGAGCCTCAGCTGTGACCTATGCCTCATCTGTGACAAGATGGGATCCTTAATGCACTGCGCCAGGTTGGGGATCGAACCCATGCCTCTGCAGCGACTGGAGCCACTTCAGTCGAATGGAAGTTGCAGGAGTCTGAACCACATCTGCTCAGATTGCGACAACTCTGGATTCTTAACCCACCGATCAAGGCTAGGGATCAAACCTGCATCCTCACAGAGACAATGTTGGGTCCTTAACCCAGTGAACCACAATGGGAACTCTTGCAGTTGGATTCTTAACCCACCGTGCCACAATGGGAACTCCTAATATCTTTTCAATGGCCACTACTACCTTGGTGTTTAATTGCCATAAAAAAACTCAGCATGTGGAGTTCCCGTCGTGGCGCAGTGGTTAACAAATCCGACTAGGAACCATGAGGTTGCAGGTTCGGTCCCTGCCCTTACTCAGTGGGTTAAGGATCCGGCGTTGCCGTGAGCTGTGGTGTAATGGCTCGGATTCCGGGTTGCTGTGGCTCTGGCGTAGGCCGGTGGCTACAGCTCCGATTGGACCCCTAGCCTGGGAACCTCCATATGCCGCGGGAGCGGCCCAAGAAATAGCAAAAACAACAACAAAGACAAAAAGACAAAAAAAAAAACAAAAAAAACCTCAGCATGTATACCTCAATCTGAACCAACTATTGTTATTTTTATATGGGCTCTTCTGCTGAACTCAGTGATTTCAGTGATAGCATTATTGTCTTGGTTACTAATGCTTGAAACTTGAAGTAATTTTGGGATATCCCATTTCTCAGACTCTGCGTCCAAATGGTCTTGTGTACATATCTGACTTCGGATCATAAACCTCTTGAAAGGAAAGTTGAAAAAATTTTAAAGCCCACAGCACATAGCAGTGTCTAATGCTGTGGAGTAGATGGCCAGAAGATAGTTACTGAAATCAATGAGGAAATGTTAATTGATACAGAAGGTTTAGTTGTCATTAATGTGTAGGAAGTGATATAAATAAGGTGTTTAAAACCATCATAAACAAGTACCTGAAGGAAGTCTTGCATGATGTTTAGTTTCTATTTGATTCTTCTTTCCTGAAATCTAAGTACATTGTTATTCTACTGTTCTATTCATAACTTCTAAGGCCTGCCTGGACCTGTTGCAGAAAATAATGCTAGGAAAGTGTTTAAAGCCTCATCGGCTAAGGTGTTTCACCAACTCAAAGTGCAATAGAATGGTATGTCATCCAGGAAGATGAAATAATGAGAGAATTATTAAACACCTTGTACCATTTAATATTGTCCATGCAAACACACACCATCTGAAAAGGAAAAATTTGAGTATGTGCTAATATGTAGGTTGCCTTTAATTCTGAAGCAAATTTTATTTCAGCAATATATGAGTAGGTGTCCTGATTTTCAGTTTGGTTACCTCTAACATATATGAAAAAATAATCTTTGCCAGAGTTATCTCAGAAAAGGCTAGAAGAGAGAATAAATAATGTGAATTTGTCGTAACAGTCTTTTTAGGCCTAAGGCATTACTAAGCAATACTCTTTTCCACAGTGGCTGCACCAATTTACAGTCCCACCCACAGTTGAGAGTGTTTCCTTTTCTCCACACCCTCTCTAGCATTTATTATTTGTAGACTTTTTATTTTTATTTATTTATTTATTATTTTTTTTAAATTTTCTTTTTTTTTTTTTTTTGCCATTTCTTGGTCCGCTCCCGTGGCTTATGGAGGTTCCCAGGCTAGGGGTCAAATCAGAGCTGTAGCCGCCGGCCCACACCACAGCCACAGCAACGCGGGATCCGAGCCGTGTCTGCAACCTACACCACAGCTCACGGCAATTCCGGATCTTTAACCCACTGAGCAAGGGCAGGGATCGAACCCGCAATCTCATGGTTCCTAGTCGGATTCGTTAACCACTGCACCACCACGGGAACTCCTATTTGTAGACTTTTTAAATGATGGCCATCCTGACCAATGTGAGGTGGTACCTCATTGTAGTTTTGATCTGCATTTCTCTACTAATTAGCAATGATGAGCATCTTTTCATGTCAGACATCAGTATTTTTATTATTTTTTTGTCTTTTCTCTTTCTAGGGCCACACATGTGGCATATGAAGGTTTCCAGGCTAGGGGTCGAATCGAAGCATCAGCTGCTGGCCTACACCACAGCCACAGCAACGTGGGATCTGAGCCAAGTCTGTGACTTACACCACAGCTCACAGCAATGCTGGATCCTTAACTTACTGAGCGAGGCCAGGGATCGAACCTGCAACCTCATGGCTCCTAGTCAGATTTGTTTCCATTGCATCATGATGGGAACTCCCCAGACATCAGTATTTTTGAAAGATGTTCAGGTGTTTCCAAATACAGCAGCTGGGGAACTCCTGCCATTAAGTATGGGGAGTGAGCTATATCATGGGCAGCTGAAATAAATAAGATACTGTGGAAGCCCATTAAGTCCTAGTCCCACTTTTATCTTATTTTTATATATTCTGGACTTATAGTAGACACTTAAATACTTACTGAATTGAATTGAACTAGCTTTATTAAATAGCATCATTACAAGACATTAAGGTGCCTGGTCATTTGTTTCCATGGTCCTTACATTCCCATTTCTCGTACCTCTTAAGCATCAAAGATATTACACTAGTCGATGTACCTCCTAATATCTGTATTCCATCTCAGCTCATCACTGGTGATATTGTAACAGCCACTCACAGCACTCCAGCATGCCAGGAGCCATCTATATCCATGTTCTACTACCCCTGGAGATGAAGTTTTTATTCCGGCCAGCAGATGAGTATTCCACTTTCCAGATCCCATGTTAGAGTCTACTTCTTAAAACATTTCTGGTACAAACTGTCTTAGACTGGGCTCCTTAGAAACAGACTCTGAAGTGGGCAGTTGATGCAGAAGGTTTACTGGGGAGTTTTTTTTTTTTTTTTTTTTTTTTTTTTTTGAGCAATAAACCCATAAGGGAGTGAGAAAGATAGCTTTGGGCAGAGGGAGCAGTGGACCGGTGATTTGGTTGCAGTTGAGGCCTCCGCCTATCTTATAAGGAGCTCTGGAGATGGGATGGTCCTTTAAAGTTGTTGCCAACTGAGGTGGGGGCAATTTTTTTTTTTTTTTTTACCCCCACATCAGCCAGTCAATGTTTGCAGCCCGGCCCTTGGGGTAGGGATAACTTTACCATGAGGTATTTTTCGAGAGCATTTTGAAATGAGAGATGCAGCTTTGAGCCATCAGCATCTGATGGTTCCAGCAGCTGGGGGAGGATTGTGATGACCCTGAAGAGGGGAATGAGTTATCTTTGGCCAGTGGGAGCCCTCCATGTAGGCTCTCGTGTCTTTTGACATGATCCATTGGTTTCGCTTCCTGCTTTCTGATATAATACATTCCAGGCTCACCTAATATATGATGTTAATTAGAACTGGAATCAGCCATTTTCCCTTTTTTTTTTTTTTTTTTCAAGGCTATACCTTTGGCATATGGAAGTTCCCAGGCTAGGGGTCGAATTGGAGATGCAGGTGCCGGATGACGCCATAGCCACAGCAATGTGTGATTAGAGCTGAGTCTTTGAGCTATACCACAGTTCTTGGCAGTGCTGGATCCTTAACCCAGTGAGCGAGGCTAGGGATTGAACCTGCAACTTCATGGATGCTAGTTGGGTTCGCTTCTGCTGAGCCACGATGGGAACTCCTCCATAGATTTTTTTTTTTTAAGTGGGAAACTGTAACTAGAGATCACAAAATGAGTATTTATTGATTCTAGGCCTTTTCAATAGGCAGAATTAAAATACATATCTTGGTATGTAAAAAAAGCAAAGTTCATATTAATGTAGTCATTTCAAATTTAACATTATAGGATTTTTACTTAATTTCTTTGAGCTTGTACTTTTATTCCTTTTTCCTTATGTTGATAATCTTAGTTCATAACAACATTAAATATTTATACTACCCTGTTCTATTCTCCCTCCCCATATATATTTATATACGTAAGTATATATATACAGTTTTAAATAGTAATACTAATATTACTGTAAACAAGTTACAGCATGACCTTTTAAAACATCTTTTATCTCTCTCTAGAGTATATTCCAATGTGTTTGAGAATCACTTGAAATAAGTCTTATCTCTGTGTAGTTGTCACGAGGCACAATTTTTATCCTGTTGGCAAAATATAGGCATAGTAGATCTTAAAACTAATTTGATTTTCCATTCATTTTGAACTTCCCATTGGAATTTATTTTATCATAGACTTCACTGGTTGAAGTGAAAGAACACCGTTTTGCAGAGGCATCTCCTAGGATTATATCAAAGCACTCTTCTTGATCTTAATACTATTCAGCTTGTTTTTTCATTGTAGGAGGATACATTCTTGTCAAGTTTACAGATAACACGTAGCCAAGAAGATAAGAGAATTTACTGGATGACAAAATCAGAGTCACAAAGAATCTTGATTCTCTAATGGTCTAAATTTAGCAGAATGAACTATGACAGGTAGAGCTGCAATATGTGGTTGTTTTATACAGCACTTAATGCACGAAGCATTAGAAAAGACATAACAAAGATGATAAATATAACATTTATTAATAAGCGCTCACTTTTTGAGCACTTGCTATACTCAGTAAATTGAGCTATAATCCAAATCTGGCAGGCTGATTCCAAAACCTTAGGTAGACTTCTTATCCACGTTTTTATTGATGAGAATTTGAAGATTAGAGAATTTTAAAAACTTTTCCAAGTTTCTAGCGAGCTAGAGGACTGGGAGTCAATCCCATGATGCTTGATTTTTTTTTTTTTCCTCTTTAGGGCCACACCTATGGCACATGGAAGTTCCCAGGCTAGGGGTTGAATCAGAGCTGTAGCTGCCAGCCTACACCACAGCCACAGCAACACCTGATCCAAGCCACATCTTCAACCCACATCACAGCTCATGGCTGGATCCTTAACCCACTGAGTGAGGCCAGGAATCAAACCTATATCCTCATGGATACTAGTCGGGTTTGTTACCGCTGAGCCACGACGGGAACTCCTGATGCATGACTTTATAGCTGATTTCTTAACTGCTTTGCTATATTGACTTCTTGTAACAACTACTAGGAAAGTCCTTAACCGGGTGCTTTAATATGAAATATTACTGACTGTAATCTTGCCAACAACCCTATGAGGTCGCTATTGCCCCTCCCAATTTCACAGACAGGAAACTGAAATTTCAAGAAGTTAAGCAGGTTGGCCCAAGTTTGCATGGATAGTGAATTGTAAATTTGCAATTTATACTCATATCTGACTCCAAAGCCCATATTCTTTTTTTAAAAAATTAAAATTTATTAAAAATGTAAAAAAAGTATATAATTTTAAAGTAAATTTCCACTTACAGTTATGTCAGAATGTTGGCTATATTCCATGTGTTGAAAAACAACCTTGAGCCTCTCTCACACCCAGCAGTTTGTGCCTCCTGCTCCTCCACCCCTAGGTTGCCCCTCCCCCTCACTCTTTGTCTGAGTTTGCTTCTTTTTTTTTTATATTCACTGGTTGTTTTATTTTTAGGATTCCACATATAAGTGATATCATACAGTATTTGTCTTTCTCTGTCTGATTTATTTCACTTAGCATAATGCCCTCCAAGTCCATCCATGTTGCTGCAAGTGACAAAATTTTGTTTTTGTTATGGCTGAGTAATGTTCCATTATATATATAAAATATATCTGTCATATCTTCTTTATCAATTTTTTCTGTTGATGGACACTTAGGTTGCTTCCATATTTTGGCAATTGTAAATATGGAACATCAGAGGGTGCATATAACTTTTCAAATTAGTGTTTCGTCTTTTTAGTCTTTTAATACATACACTTATTAGGAGTGGATTTCTTAGTCACATGGTGGTTCTATTTTTAGTTTTAATTTTATTTATTTATTTATTTATTTACTTTTAGGGCCACACCTGTGGCATATGACGGTTCTCAGGCTAGGAGTCGAATTGGAGCTGTAGCTG
Organism: Phacochoerus africanus; assembly: GCF_016906955.1. Taxonomy (NCBI): domain Eukaryota; kingdom Metazoa; phylum Chordata; class Mammalia; order Artiodactyla; family Suidae; genus Phacochoerus; species Phacochoerus africanus. The sequence goes on along the minus strand of NC_062554.1, from coordinate 38,919,913 downwards.
CTGGCCTACACCACATCCACAGCAACTCAGGGTCTGAGCCATGTCTGGGATCTACACCACACCTCATGGCAACGCCAGATCCTTAACCCACTGAGCGAGGCCAGAGATTGAACTTGAAACCTCATGGTTACTAGTCGGATTTGTTTCTGCTGTGCCACAACGGGAACTCCTACTTTTATTTTTTGAGAAACCTCCATATTGTTTTCCATAGTGGCTGCACCAATTTATATTCCCACCACCAGTGTGCAAGTGTTCCTCCTTCCCCACATTGTCACCAGCTATTATCATTTGTGTTCTTTTTGATGATAGCCATTCTGAGAGGTGTGAGGTGATATATCACTGTGGCTTTGATTTGCGTTTCCCTGATGATTAATGCTACTGAGCATCTTTTCTGGTGCCTGTTGGCCATCTGCATTTCCTCTTTGGAAAAATGTCTGTTCTGTTCTTCTCGAAGCCCATATTCTTAAACATGTTGTGCAGGAAGGAAAGATGTGACTAAACAGTAGCATTCTTGAAAGACACTACTGCAGGTTCTGCATGTAGCAGACACGTGATGCCACTAGCAATGAGATGAATGCACCTGAGGCTGCGATCTAGAAATATGGTACTCGGAGCAAGGGTGGTAACAGTCCCACTCCATTCTGTCATGGCAGAGCCCACCTGTAGCATTGTGTGGGATTCTGGACTTTACCCTTCATAGGAGGATTACTGACATACCTGAAACTCATCCAGATGTGAGTGGCAGGTATGGTGAAAAGTTGGTGTAACATGTCCATGGGATGAACTGTTTAAAAGCTAAGAACAGTTAGCCTCCCTGCCCCCGCCCCCAAAAAAAGAGGCGGCTCCAGGGAGGCTAGATAGCTAGTATTTGGAGTGTCTTCATGGGATAGAGGATTAGATACAGTCTGTATGGTTCCAGGGGGAGCTCTAGGCTGTACATATAAAGACTCAAAGCCTTGGATGTAGCTGCTCAAGGGGAGCAAGGACTGTCTGATATTTGGAGCTTTTTAGAAAAGAAATGCGCTTTCTTGTAAGAGAATGAATTCATTTTCACTGACGAAGAACGTGAATGACCACTTATCATGGGTGTTAAAGACATAAACCAGGTGTATAAGGCTTCTTACGTTTCGTGGGTAAAAGAATCATCAGGGGGATCTTGTTAAATATTGATTCCCAGGCCTTGCCTTTAGAAGTATTGATTCAGTGGATCTAGGATAAGGTCCTGGACTCTGCATTTTTCACAAGCAGCTCAGTGGGTCCAAATCAGGTGATCCGTGACCTATAATTTGAGAACTAGTGAGGCTACGTTAAACGCTGAGGTCTCTGCCACTTATTTTACAAATAAGCATTTTAGTGAAAAATACGTGTGGTCACTATAATGACTATTCAAAGGAAGTTGCCTTTAGTTTTATAAAAGATCTGAGGCACGAGTCTTTATTTTAGGATGTTGATGGTAACCGAAGACAAAAATATTGGAATGTAGGCTCTTAGGATATGAAAGGAAAAGGCTCGATTCTCAATCTGTGTCATAAAAGATAAGGCTTTTACAGCAAAAATAAGATATAAGTCCAGTTTGAAAATCTTTAAAGGGCATTTTAAATAAGGATCCCATTTGGAGATGCTAAGGAACAATCTGAAGGGAACCTGGAAAAAGCTGGTCAGTTATCCTAAAGGACAGCACCTGTGTAAAGCTACCACCTCTTGGGCTTTGGGGCCCAGGCCTATATAAACTGCAGCCTAACACTGACGAAACAGGTGTGGTCAGAGTGTCTTCTAAATCTGGACCTATTTTTGTTGGGGCCAAAGAGCTTTTGCTGGCAAGTATATATTTGACTAATCTTTACTTTTACTTAAAAGGCAACCTGAGAGCCACATTTTAAGAGCTACTGTATCCTGAAATGTTCTTGCTCTCTGAAAATACATTTTTAAACAGTGGTGCTTGGTGTAATTTACTGTCCCGTATCAGGATTTTTCAAAACGCTTAATTTGTGTAATGACTCATTTGTTTCTTAAGTGTATTACTGTATTTAAAAGACTTTTTCCTTGAAAATCATGAAAAATGATTTGAAAATCATTAAAGGTCAGTTGAGGAACTGGTGTCCTTGGCTGTTGTGTTGATTTGAGAGTACTGATGTGCTTTTTTGGTTCACTAAGGACTAGCAAGTGACTTCTGTCTTAATTTTAAAGTATATAAAATTTCCAAATGGCAGGAATTGTTGGTAATAAGTCAGACCCTTGTTTCTGTTTAATTTCCTCTTCCTTTTAATGGTTGCAGACCCCCTCATTGACTTTCCTTGAATCATGAGAGATGAAATTGCAACAACAGTCTTCTTTGTCACAAGATTAGTGAAAAAACATGATAAACTGAGTAAACAGCAAATAGAAGACTTTGCAGAAAAGCTGATGACAATCTTGTTTGAAACATACAGAAGTCACTGGCACTCTGATCACCCTTCTAAAGGGCAAGCCTTCAGGTGAGAGCTGGGATGTGGAAGGCCTGGCAAAGGGAAGTAACAAGACACCAGGAACCACCTGAAACGGTTTTGTTGGCCGCCTATAACAAATTAAAACTTTAGGGGCTCAAATTGATTTGTTTGAACTTGGAGTTGAGAAAAGGAGACATGGTAAACGACAGTTCAGTCGAAAGCTACAGCAAACCTCCTTATATGTGGTGGATGAAACAATTTCTAACTTTGTTTACCATGAAGGGAAACTTTGGTGAACTAATTGTACAGATTGGTAATGGAACCCATATTCTGAGTTGCTGTGTAGGAAGTCGATATCTTACTTGTAAAACTGTGGAGGGTGGGAAAGGTGTTGGGAGCAGTGGGAGTGAGGCAGGAGCTGGGTAGATTGGAGTTGTTTGCCTACAACGTGATTCTCCTGCTAAAGCTCCTGTCACCACGTCTTTGTTCCTCTTTTCTTGTTTTTAAAGGTGTATCAGGATAAACAATAATCAGACTAAAGATCCTATTCTAGAAAGGGCTTGTGCCGAGAGTAATGTGGATTTTTCTCACCTGGGACTTCCAAAGGAGATGACCATATGGGTAGATCCCTTTGAAGTGTGCTGTAGGTGAGTAATCTCATTGGAGTTGGTTTGTGTGCTCTGTGACCCTTGGAAACCTTAGGCTATTTAGTCAGCTCTGTGCACCTTTGTGAAAAGTGATGCTTCAAAGCCCTGGATTAGCAGGGAGGGCACAGTTTGGATGCCAACTACATCAGAACAACACAGACTTCCATTAGTGTGGACGGAGTGGGAAGCACAAAGATTTTTGCTCATTATTTGAAATTTTACTTTAATCACGTATTTTCCTGCCAATTGTAGATCATAATGTCCGCATATTAAGGGTAGTATCCGAGTTCCCTTGTGGCCTAGGAGTTAAGGTTGTGGCATTGTCAATGCTGCGGCTCAGGTCTAATATTGGCCCCGAAACTTCTGCATGCCGTGGGTGCGGCCAAATAAATAAAAATTTTTAAAATGCCTATCATTAAAAAAAATTAAAGGCAGTATCCAGGGGGAAGAGAAGTTTTTACTGTCAGCAATTCAATCCATCTGCTGAATCAAGAAACTAGTCTGTCTTTTATCTTAGTCAATTCCTAGAAAGATTGATAGAATCCTTGCTGCCCACCAGTAATGACAGCATAGTAGCAGAAAGTCATAATGTCTTTCAATTTGCTTTGCTGTCAAGCCATTTCAAATTTTTTTATTGACCTGTAGTTGATCTATAGTATTAGTTTCAGGTGTACAACATAGAAATTCAAAAAGTTGTTTCAGGAGTTCCCGTCGAGGCTCAGTGGTTAACGAATCCGACTAGGAACCATGAGGTTCCTTGATCAGTGGGTTGAGGATCCGGTGTTGCTGTGACCTGTGGTGTAGGTTCCCCCATGTTGCTGTGGCGTAGGCCGGTGGCTGCAGCTCTGATTCGACCCCTAGCCTGGGAATCTCCATATGCCGTGGATGCGGCCCTAGAAATGGCAAAAAGACAAAAAAAAGTTGTTTTTGCTATGTATAATGTTTTATTTTTCAGATTCCACATATACGTGATATCATACAGTATTTGTCTTTCTCTGTCCAACTTCTCTCACTCAGCATAATATTCTCTAGGTCCATCCACATTGCTACAAATGACAGAATTTCATCTTTTATATGGCTTAGTAATTATCTATATCTATCTATACACCACATCTTCTTTATCCATTCATCTGTAGATGGACACTTGGGTTGCTTCCATGTCTTTATTGTAAATAGTGCTGCTATGAATATTGGGGTACATGTATCTTTTTGAATTAGTATTTTTGTTTTTTCTGGATATAAACCTAGAAGTGGAATTGCTACATCATATGGTAATTCTGCTTTTAGTTTTTTAGTTTGAGGAATCTCCATACTGTTTTCCACAGTGGCTGGCCAATTCACATTCCAACAGTGTACAGGGGTTCCCTTTTTTCCACATTATTGCCAATATTTGTTGTTTGTAGACATTTGATAATGGCCATTTTGACAGGTATGAGGTGGTGTCTCATTGTTTGATTGCTATTTCTCTAATAGCAATATTGGGCATCTTTTCATGTGCCTGTTAGCCATCTTTTTTTTTTTTTAATGTCTATTCAAGTCTTCTGCCCATTTTTGGATTGGGTTGTTTGGTTTTTTATGTCAAGTAGTAAAGGTATCTACATATTTCATACATTAACCCAATGTCAGTATATCATTTGCAAATATTCTCTCACTCAGTAGCTTTTTTTTCTTTTTTCTTTTCCCCCTGCTTTTTAGGGCAACACCTGTGGCATATGGAAGTTCCAGGCTAGGGGTTGAATTGGAGCTGCGGCTGCCGGCTTAGACCATAGCCACAGCAATGTTGGATCCAAGCTGCATCTGTGACTTACCACAGCTCACAGCAATGCTGGATCCTTAAGAGATGGAACTTACATCCTCATGGATACTAGTAGGGTTCGTAACTCACTGAGCCATAGCAGGAAACTCCTGTCTTCAGTTTCTTTCATCATTGTTTTAGATATCTGAGTACAGGTCTCTTCCCTCCTTAGTTAGATTTATTCCTGGGTATTTTGTTCTTTCTGATGGTGATGGCAAATGAGATTGTTTCCTTAATTTCATTTTGATAGTTCATTGTTAATGTGTAGAAATGCAACAAGTTTCTGTATATTGATTTCTGTAATGTTACCAGATTCACTGAGCTCTAATAGTTTTTTGGTGGTGTCTTTAGATGAGATCGTGCACATTCAGGGTGGTATGGCCATAGACTTACGGTATCTTTAGGATTTTCTGTGTACACTATCATGTTACCTGCAAACAGTGACAGTTTTACTTCTTCCTTTCAATTTAGATTCCTTTCCTTTTTCTTATCTAATTGTTGTGTCTAGGATTTTCAATGCTCTGTTAAATAAAAGAGGTTGAGAGTGAGCATTCTGGTCTCGTCTGATCTTCGAGGAAATGCATTCAGCTTTTCACCACTGAGCATGATGTTAGTTGTGGACTTATTGTATATGACTTTTATTATGCTGAGGGATGTTCTCTTTATACCTGCTCTGTGGAGTTTTTAATCATAAATGAAGTTTGAACATTGTCAAAAGCTTTTTGTGCACCTACTGAGATGATCATATGATTTGTATTCAATTTGTTAATATGTATCACATTGATTTGAGGATATTGAACCATTCTTGGATAAATCCCACTTTGCATTAAAAGGGTCATACACCATGTCTTGGTGAATCATCTAATATTTTGTTGAGAATTTTTGTGTCTATGTTCATCAGTGATACTAGCCTGTGATGTTTTTTCTGTGATAGCTTTGTCTATTTTGGTATCAGAGTTTTGTGGCCTCATAGAATGAATTTGGAAGTGTTCTTTTCTTTGCAGTTTTTAAGAATTTATTTTGAGGATAGATGTTAACTAAACTGTGAAGCTGTCTGGTCCTGGAATTTGGTTGGGGGTTTGTTTTCATTTACTGATTCATTTTCATTACTGGTAATTGATCTGTTCATATTTTCTATTTCATCCTGATTCAGTCTTGGGAGATTACCTATTTCTTTTAGGTTGTCCACTTTATTGGTATTGTCCACTTTATTGGTGTATAGTTGTTCATACTAATCTCTTATGATCCTTTGTATTTCTCTGGTATCAGTTATAAACTTCTCTTTTTGTATTTCTGATTTTATTGATTTAGGCTCTTTTTTTTTTCTTGGTGACTGTGGCTATAGGTTTATTAAGTTCAACTTTTCAAAGAAACAGCTGTTTGTTTCATTGGTCTTTTTTTTTTAATTGTTTTTTAATCTTTCACTTATTTCTGCTCTAATATTTGTAATTTCTTTCCTTCTAACTTTGGATTTTGTCTAGTTCTTTTAGGTATTAAGATTAGGTTGCTTTATTTGAGATTTTTTTTCTTTCCCAAAGTAGGCTATTATCAACTATAAACTTCCCTCTTGGAACTGCTTTTGCTGCATCTCCTAGATTTTTGGATCATTGTGTGTTTGCCTATCAATGTGATCTGTCCTGGAGAATGTTCCGTACACTTTAAAAGAATGTGTATTATGCTGCTTTTTGATGGACTCTCCTATAAATAGCAAGTCCTTTTGGTCTATTGTGTCATTTAAGGCTAGTGTTTCCTCATTGATTTTTCCCATCTGAATGATCTGTCCATTGACGTAAGAAAGTTTTTTCCTACTGTTGTGTTACTGTCAGTTTCTTCTTTATGTCTGTTAATATTTGCTTTATGTATTTAGGTGTTCCTATGTTGGCTGCTGTATATATTTACAACTGTTATATATCTTCTTGGATTGATTCCTTGATCATTATGTAATAACTTTCTTTGTCTTCTTATAGTCTGTTTTAAAGTCTACTTTGTCAGATATTGTTACACTGGCTTTCTTTTCACTTCTCTTTGCATGGCATAACTTTTCTGTCCTCTCACTTTCAGTCTTTGTATGTTTTTAGACCTGAAGTCAGTGGGATTATTTAGATCTGAAACCAATGGGATTATTACCTCATTGTACCATAGCGGGAACTCCTCCCTTGCTTTTAATATTTTCTCTTGGAGTTCCCGTCGTGGCGCAGTGGTTAACGAATCCGACTAGGAACCATGAGGTTGCGGGTTCGGTCCCTGCCCTTGCTCAGTGGGTTAACGATCCAGCGTTGCCATGAGCTGTGGTGTAGGTTGCAGACGCGGCTCAGATCCAGTGTTGCTGTGGCTCTGGCGTAGGCTGGTGGCTACAGCTCCAATTTGACCCCTAGCCTGGGAACCTCCATATGCCTTGAGAGCGGCCCAAGAAAATGGCAAAAAGACAAAAAATATATATATATATTTTTTCTCTTTATCTTTAATGTTTGACATGTTAATTAAAATGTGTCCTGGTGTGGTCCACCTTGGGCTGATCCTGTTTGAGACTCTCTATGCTTTCTGGACCTAGACGTTGGTTTCCTCTCCCAGGTAGGGCAGTTTCCAGCTATTATGTCTTCAAATATATTCTCTGACCCTTTTTCTCTTCTTCTTTTGGAATCCCTATAATGCAAATGTTATTATGCTTGGTGCTGTTCCAGAGGTCTCTTAAATGAGTCCTCATTTCTTTTTATTATTTTTTCTGTTCAGCTTTGGTGATTTCTATTACTCTTCCAGCTCACTGATCTGTTCCTCTGTATCATCTATCTACTATTAAATTCCTTTCAGTGTATTTTCATCTCAGTCATTGCATTATCCAGTTCTATTTGGTTCTTCTCTATATCTTTTAACTCTTTGTTAAACTTCTCACTATTTTCCTCCCTTCTTTTCCCAAGTTCTTTGTTCATCCATTATAATCCATTACCTTGAACTCTTTGTTGGGATACCTTTCTCTACTTAATTCTTCTTCTGGGGTTTTTATCTATCCTGTTCCTTTATTTGGAATATGTTCCTGTTTCCTTGTTTTGCCTAATTTTTTAAAATTTCTGTGTATCTGGTTCATAAATGCATTTATAGAAGCCCTGTGAGTCCCAGTACCACACTCCCCTCTGGTCATCAGAGCTATATGCTCTAAGGGTGCCCTCTGTGTGGGCTGTGTGGATCCTTAATGTTATGGGCTGACTACTGTGGGTGGTCTGGTAGGTAGGGCTGTTCTCTTGACTGGTTGTTTGCCAAGCCTTGACTTGTATGGAGGCTATTAGTTGTTTGTTGGCATGGTTGGATCCTGAGGCATCTGGTTACAGGACTGAGGGGAGAGGTACCAGGGCTTGTGTTGGCCTACTGATGGGCAGACCTGGGTCTGGGGTAGGTGGTTGTGGGGCTGAAGTTTCCAGATATAGTGTCATCCTGCTGGTAGGTGAGGTGAGTTCCTGATATAATGTGTCCGAGAGCCAATATTGGACGACTTGTGTGTGGGGCTGTGACCCAGAGGGTCCTGGAGCTAGTGCTGGCTCACTGATGTGTGAGTTAGGTCCTAGGGTCTCTGGCTGGAGGGCCTTTGGGGTCACAAAGCTGGTGTCAGCACACTAGTGGGTGGGATTGGATCCTGGGGCTGCTAGATGAGGGGCCCAAGGTATCCTAGAGGTGGTGTCCACCTACTGATAAGCAGGGTTGGGGCTCAGAGGATCCTGGAGCTGTTGCCTACCCACTAGTGTACTTGGGTATAGCCAAGTCCTGGGGCTAGTGCTGACCTACTGGCAGGTAGAGCCAAGTCCTGGGTTCTCTGACTACAGGGCTTTGGGGGTCCTGGAGCTTGTGTAGGCCTGCTGGTGGGTGGGGCAGCTCCCTGACACAGCTGGCTGCAGGGTCTGGGGTGTTCCAGAGCTTGTATTGGTCTAATGATGGTGGAGGCTGTACCCCTGAGTGGCTGGCTGAGAAACCCAAGGTGTCGCAGAGCTGGTACTGGCCTGTTGGTAGGTGGGGCCTGGGCCCAGGTGATTCTGGAACTGGAGCTGGACTGCAGGTGGGTGGGCTAGATCCTGCCATGGTAGGCTGTGGGGCTGCAGTGGTCCTGGGGCTGGTGTCTGCCCAATGGTGGATGAGGCCAAGGCTCAGGGGTCTTGAGAATGTCCACTGGTGGGTGAGACTGGTCCCCAGGCTGGTATGTGTGTGGGACCAGGTCCAGGAGTCCTGGAGCTAGTTTCTGCTCCCTGGTAAATAGAGCTGTGTCCCAGGGTCTCTGCATGCAGGGCTCTAGTGGTCCCGGGGCTCATGCTGCTGCACTGGTATGTGGAGTCAGGTTCTGGGCCACTCTCGTGGACAATGCTGCATCCTGGGGCAGCTGTGGGATTGGGGGTCTTAAGGCAGTGTCCCAGGTAGTAGGTGGAGCTGTTTCCCCACTTGGCTAGTTGTTTGGTCTGAGGCATCTCAGCACTGGTGCTGATGGGCTTGTGGGTGAGTCTGGGTCCTGGTACTAATAAGCTAGAGGGAAGATTTCCAAATAGAACCTGCCTACACCAGCATCCATGGTGGAACAAGCACCCGCAAATGGCCACTGCCAGTGCTTGTGTCCCCAAGGTGAGCCCCGATACCTCCTGCCTCTCTGGGAGGTTCCAAGATCAGCTGGCTTCTTTCAAATCACTGCTTTTGCCCTAGGTGAGATTTTGTGTGGGCCCTTTAAGAGTGGCATCTCTATTTCCCACAGCCCTCTGGCTCTCCTGAAAGTAAGCCCCACTGGCCTTCAAAGCCAAATGTTCTGGGGGCTCATCTTCCTGGTGCAGGACCCCTGGTCTGGGGAGCTCAATGTGGGGCTCAGACCATTGTTCCTTGGGGAGAATCTCTGCAGTTGTAATTATCCCATTTGTTTGTTGTCCTCCCCAGGGGTATGGGTCTAGACTACTGTGACTCTGCCCTGCTTACCTGTCTGGTCGTGGTTCCCTCTTTTGTATCTTTAGTTGTAGAAGATCTTTTCTGCTAGGTTACGATCTCTTATCAATAGTTGCTCTCTAAATAGTTGTAATCTTGTGGTGCCCATGGAGGAGGCAAGCTCAGGATCTTCCCAGGCTACCATCTTGGCCAAGCTCTTACTATTTTCTTTTAAAAATCCCTCTTCTGAAGTTACTGAGTTGTCTCCAGAAAAGATTAGAATTGGAATCCCTAACCAACGTTTTATTTTCCTTTCCTACTTAGGTATGGTGAGAAAAATCGTCCATTTACAATTGCTTCTTTCAAAGGCAGATGGGAGGAATGGGAATTATCCCAACAAATCAGTGATGCTGTAAATAGAGCCATGTTAGACTACTCCTCGGGCACTTCCTCTGATGAGGAAAGTTGTAACAAGGAACCTCAGATAATTCCTAAAGTCATCAATCCAAAGAGTATCTATCAGGTAAAGTATTCTCCATTTCTTCTCTGTACTTTTTTTTTTTAAGTTATTATTCTAAAAAGAGCATGCTTACTGTAAAAGGAATGAAAGAAACAATTGGGGAGTTCCCGTCGTGGCGCAGTGGTTAACGAATCCGACTAGGAACCATGAGGTTGCGGGTTCGGTCCCTGCCCTTGCTCAGTGGGTTAACGATCGGGCGTTGCTGTGAGCTGTGGTGTAGGTTGCAGACGCGGCTCGGATCCTGCGTTGCTGTGGCTCTGGCATAGGCCGGTGGCTACAGCTCCGATTCAACCTAGCCTGGGAACCTCCATATGCCGCGGGAGCGGCCCAAGAAATAGCAACAACAACAACAGACAAAAAGACAAAAAAGACAAAAAAAGACAAAAAAAAAAAAAGAAAAAGAAACAATTGGAAAGCCTGGAAAGCATGAAAAGCCAAAACTATAAGATTAAAATCACCACATCAATATTTTGGCAAAACCTTTTTTCCTTTCTTTTTCTTCTCCTTTCTTGTGCTGTATTCCCTCTACTTGGCTGAGTACTCAGGATATAGACCATCTTTTCTGGTCCCATTTCTCCATAGGGTATTTGAACAGTATTTGAACATGCATAAATTTCCTTTCACCTAAATTCCTCCAGTATTAAATATGAGTAGACTTTGTTGATAATAGGAAGTAACATACCATTCACAGAACATTTGGAAGATTAAAAATGATCAAAGATCTGTAGTTCCATTACCAGAACAGTTTTTCTAAAGTTTTTTTTTTTTTTTTAACCATAACCATGATCATAGAAAGATATGCATATCTACATATTGGAAATAGGTTTCATGAAACAATACTCATGCTTACTAGGAACAATGCCTCAAAACATTTTAAATTAAACTGATGTCAACTAACTAAATTGATTTTGTGACTCAGTAATGGTGGTGATCCACAGTTTAAAAAACACTGACCTACAGAGTACCTCTGACACTTTGTATGCAGGCATTTTTTGTTAATCACTTATGTATTTACATGTTAAAGCAATGTAAATATTTAACGTTTTAAACCATTTGCTTCCCTCATAATTAATGTATTGCTGGTAGACATCTAGGTTGTTTTCACATTCATGTGATAGTAAAAAAGCTAACTTATACAGAGATGTCTGAATCTTAAGTAACTTCTGGAGATTTGATTCTTATACATGGAATTATTGGGTCATTGGGGATGGACATTTCATAGTTTCTTAATACATGGTAAAGTACATTCTAGAAAGATGTTTTTGGAGTTCCTGTCGTGGCGCAGCGGTTAACGAATCCAACTAGGAACCATGAGGTTGTGGGTTTGATCCCTGGCCTTGCTCAGTGGGTTAAGGATCCAGCGTTGCTGTGAGCTGTGGTGTAGGTTGCAGACGCGGCTCGGATCCTGCGTTGCTGTGGCTCTGGCGTAGGCCAGTGGCTAAAGCTCTGATTTGACCCCTAGCCTGGGAACCTCCATATGCCACGGAGTGGTCCTAGAAAAGGCAAAAAGACAAAAAAAAAAAAAAAGAAAGATGTTTTTATTTATAGTCTTACCAGCTCCATGTGAACGTGTTTTATCATTTTCCCTAAAATTGAGTATTCTCATTGAAAAAATAGCATTTTCATCAAATTGTCTATTGTAAATATTAAGTTAAAATTAAACAAAGCAAAAGCTCCATGTATCCAAATGTTTTAGGTACTTAACTGTCTTATGAATTTTTTCTTCTTCACCCATTTATCACTTGAGGTCCTAATATGTTGTTACAGGCTCTTCAAATGTTAGGAATATTTCAACTCCTTGTCATGTTACTGGCAAATTTTTTTTCCCTAACTTTTTAAAATGTATAAACAATATATATATATTTCTAAACAATTAACTATATATACTTTATATTCTACATGTATAAAAGTTTAAACTTAAGGCAACTATTTTTACTATAATTCTATTTTTATGCTTAGAAAGATCTTCATCTAGGGATCAGATTTACAGTAAGCTATATTCTTTTAGAGCAGTGTGCTTTCAAAGTGTGGTCTGAAACATTTGTATTGGTCATCTGGGGTGTTTAAGATGGGTGTTTTTAGACCTCAACACCAGAGGTCATGATTAGACAACTGAGCTAGTGAGATGGGGGTCAGGTAGGGGAGAATATAGGAATATATACAAATTTGGATAAAATTTTTAACATTTTTGATTGGCTTAAAGAAGTTCATTAGAAAAAACATGAACTGACTTACTTCATACCCTTCAATGTGAGCCAATTTTCCAAAGATAATGGTCTCCTTTGATTTCTATTCATTGTATTTCCTTTGCTTTTAAAAGGTTTAACCTGTGAGTTATAGGTTTCTATTTAATCTTTGGAGCTGGCTTATTAGTTTATAGGAACTCTTGCTCCTTTTTTTTTTTTTTTTCCTCCCCAGGTTGAAAACTTGAAACAGCCCTTTCAAACTTGGTTCCAAATGCCCCGCAAAAGGAATATGGTGGATGGCCGGATGGGCCTCCCGAGAAATGCTTATCATGCGTTGCATAAAACCCCTAAAGGTCACAGGCCCGCTGCTGTACACCGGGTGGACAGGTACCACTGGGTCAACACAAACCGATAAGGCAGTGGCTGAGCACTCAGTGGGGCAGAGCTCAACAGAGCTACTTCATATTTTCTCTGAAACAAAAATGAGTCTAAGGTTGAGAGGCCCGGGAAACAGAAAAAATAACCACATGAGGGACAAGGGTGCCTGTAGATCATGATTGTGTTCTTAGCTGTGCTTTTAATTCTTATTTAATTTTACATGAAGTTTTATGTAACCCTAGTGAATGTACCTAATAAGCTAATAGAGTGACGATAATTGACTGTGTGGTAAGATTCAGTGAATTATGAAAAGTAACAGTTTAAATAAACGTACTGTGTTTTTAATCCCTTCCTAAGTTGCGTTTGTTGCAAGAACGTTTGTAAAGTTCTTGTTTCTTTATTGGCCATTAAAAAAAAAAAAAAACAAAAACTGTAGGGAGTTCCTGTTGTGGCTCAGGAGTTAACGAATCTGACTAGGAACCATGAAGTTGTGGGTTTGATCCCTGGCCTTGCTCAGTGGGTTGAGGATCCGGCATTGCCGTGAGTTGTGGTGTAGGTTGCCGATGCGGCTCCGATCTGGAGTTGCTGTGGCTCTGGCGTATGCTGGCGGCTACAGCTCTGATTGGACCCCTAGCCTGGGAACCTCCATATGCCACAGGTGTGGCCCTAAAAAGACAAAAAAAAAGGACAAATAAATAAACAAATAAAAAACTGAGATATAATTGACATGTAACATTAGTTTCAGGTGTATGTGATTTGATATTTGTATACACTGTGAAATGATTACTACAATACGTCTAGTTGACATCTGGCATCATATGTAGTTACATATTTTTTTTCCATGTAATAAGAACTTTTTTACTCTTGGCAACTTTCAGATGTGCATCTTCTTCATGTCAAAGTTTAACATTTATATGCTCTCCTGAAACAATTATTTCTATAGCTGTTTTTTTCTTAGCTCTGTATTTCAACTGATTTAATGAATGCTCATTGATCTTTTCTATTTGTGAAATCTATTTTGATTCATCTTTGGTTTGCTGGATTTTATTAAGCAGCTTTTCCCACAAATGGCTTATAGGTGTTCTATTCTTTGAGTTCATTTGTGCCTGAGGCTCTTTATTCTTTTATACATGAAAGACAACTTGGCTGAGTGTTAAAATCTTAAAGTCATGTTTTCTTTCCTTACAGCCTCATAGCCATCACTCTGATCTAATGTTTCCAGCATTATACATGGCTGTGGAAAAGCCTGAGATAGCTTGATTTCCCCAGCTCCCCACTGCACACACAAACATGTACATTTACTTTTTTTTTTTCTTTTTAGGGCCGCATTTATTTTCTTTTTAGGGCTGCATTTATGAGATATGGAAGTTCCCAGGCTAGGGGTCGCATTGGAGCTGTAGCTGCTGGCCTCCACCACAGCCACAGTGACACCAGATCCTTAACCCACTGAACAAGGCCAGGGATTGAACCTGAGTCCTCATGGATACTAGTCAGGTTCTTAACCCACTAAGCCAGAAAGGGAACTCCCTGTTTACTTTTTTTAGGTGCCTTCCTTTGCCTGCCAGCCTAAAAAATTCTATTTGAAATCTATGTCTCCATAAATTATTCTGTATCTTTCTTTTCCTCAATATTGCCTCTTTCTGATCTGTGGCTTTAATTTTTCTAAAGCAGTCTTCCTCAGTATTATATTTGAAGGCTTTCTTGATTCATTCCAGGATTACCAACTGTCTTTGGTAGATCAATTTTTTTTGGCCATAACTATGATTTGATTGCTTTAAAATCTCTTCTTCTTTAAACCATAATTGTTTTAAGCTTTCCTTCTGCCAGTTTGATCTTGGTCTTCTCTAGTCTTTCTTGTTTCTACCTTATATAATATAATGATGTTATTTGGGGTTTCAATTAGTGGCATAAAATGTAATGGAATCCTTGGCAGTGACAGAGGAATGAGTTTCTAAGAACTTTTGCACAGAGGGTTTTATTTATTTAATCATTTTATTTTTTTCTACCTGCACCTGCTGCATGTGAAAGTTCTTGGGCCAGGGATTAAACCCATGCCACAGCAGATACCTTAGCCCTTGCAGGGACAACACTGGATCCTTAACCCACTGTGCCACAAGAGAACTCCAGAGGGTTTAACAAAGTGTCTCTTGAAGTTTGTGAGGTTGCTTTTAGAGAACCTCTTCCAGCCAACAGAGTCTGCCACATATATTACCACCCCTGGACCCCCGGCCCATGATGGACCTGCTGATCAATCACAGTGTTCATACTCGGGTGCAGAGATTGCCTCACAGTACAACACAATACTAGAGGCAGCCGTTCAGACTGTTAATTGTTCTGAGTTGGTAGCTAAGAAGAAATCAATATTATAGGACTGGGCCCAGAGGGAGCCATCCGTGAGCTTTAGGGTCCTCTATAATTTTTAGAGCAGCAAATGTATAGGGAAAACATAATGAACTATGATTTTATATATATATATATACACACACAATATATATAATACAGTATATATTTGTTATTAAAAGTAGTCAATATAATTCAAGCCCCCAAATACATGAATCCTGTATTGATTGGTATATCAATATAATAACCAACAGATACAGATCTTCCTAATCTGCATTTTGAAATTTTCTATGAGTATGAGCCACTTCTCATTTTTCTTAAAAAAAAAAAAATTGACTTCCTGAGAGAATTGGTGCTCACATTGACTTAATAAGAACTTGTGTACTCTTTACCCAGTTCCCATCAGTGGTAACCCTTGTGAAACTGTACTATACTATCATAACCAGATATTGACCTTGATGCAGTCAAGATGCAGAACCTGCTATCACCACTGCCATCCGTCTTGTCGCTCTCTTACAGTCACACCCACTTCCCTCCCACACTCATCCCATCCTTACCCCCTGGCAGTCACTACTCTGTTCCTTTCTATAATTTGTCATCTCAAATGGAATCACACTGTAACCTTTTGGAACTGTCTTTGTTCACTAAGCCTAGTTGTCTGGAGATTCATCCAGATTGTTGCATGGGACGGTAATTCTATTTTCAGTCTTTTGAGGAACCTCCGTACTGTGTTCCATAGTGGCTGTACCAATTTATATTCCCACCAACAGTGAAGGAGGGTTCCCTTTTCTCCACACCCTCTCCAGAATTTGTTATTTGTAGACTTTTTGATGATGGCCATTGATTTGCATTTCTTTAATAATTAGTGATATTGAGCATCTTTTCATGTGCTTTTTTTTTTGTGCCATCTTTCTTCTTTGGAGAAATGTCTATTTAGATTTTCTGTCCATTTTTTGATTGGGTTGTTAGGTTTTTTGGGATATCAAGCTGCATGAGCTGTTTGTATATTTTGGAGATTAATCTTGTCCAGTGCTTCAATAGCAAATATTTTCTCCCATTCTGTGGGTTGTCTTTTCATTTTGTTTATGGCTTCCTTTGCTGTGCAAAAGCTTTTAAGTTTAATTAGGTCCTACTTGTTTATTTTTGTTTTTATTGTCATTAGGAAGAGGATGCTGTCTTGTGACTGCCCTGAGGGGAATTAAAGTCCAGCTTCCCCACTAGGCCTCCACTGATATGCCAGGAAGGGGTTTCTCACACCCACTGGGCACTTTAATGAGGGTGATCTCAATACCAGTGAGCAATGGTAAAAGTCCTGACTCTCCACTTGGCCTCCATTAATGCCACTCCAGCAGGGAGGTGATGGTAATAAGGAAACACTTTACTGCCATGTATTGGTACCTGTCCAGATTCCACAGGTGGTCTCCCCTGACACCAGGAGGTGTAGAGGGATTTGCTACTGCCCTAAGGGGATGAAAAGATAAAAATCCCTAGTTCTCTACTTGGTCTTCTGTGACACCACCTCGGAAGGACATTGGGGTACCGTGTTACAGCCTGGCAAGGACAGAAATTAGTCCCCACACAACCCTTGCTGGCATGAGTGGAGTCAGATTTTTCTGATCTTTGACTGGAGTAAAGCAATTATTGTCTGAAAGATTTCTGGCTTGCTAGGCAGCCCCTTTCTTAGTCCTTTGCCCCAAGAGAGCAGGCTTTTAGGAGGATCTTTTGGCCTTTAGCTCATGGGTGTTTATGGGTTTCTAGCTTCTTTATTTCCAAGTCTGGACTATTAAAGGAAAAAGAGAATTTGTGGAGTTTATCACCATCACCTACCTTGGGTTCCGAGGTCCCTAGCTGGTCTATTTTCTTTTCTACGCCTTTGAGAATCTTGTTTGCTTTTGTTTATAATGTCCAGGGGCTTCAGTTATTCTTGGTGAGAGGTGTATGGAAAAGTATGCCAATATGCTCTTCCTGGAAGCAAAAGTCTAGGTACTGCTTTTGAAATGACAATTTTTTAAGAAGAATCTTTTTTTTTGCCTTTTCTAGGGCTGTTCCTGCAGCATATGGAGGTTCCCAGGCTGGGGGTCTAATTGGAGCTATAGCCGCTGGCCTACACCACAGCCACAGCAACCCCAGATCCTCGACCCACTGAGCAAGGCCAGGGTTCCAACCCGCAACCTCATGGTTCCTAGTCAGATTCGTTAACCACTGAGCCACAACAGGAACTCTTAAGAAGAATCATTTTAAGCATTGTATTTTGGGGAAGGTTTCTTTTTGTTGGTAGAGGGTAAAATATGGCTTCTACGGCTATTGAGGATTTCTCATTCTTTTTCTGGTCAGTGGGCTGTGTGTGTTGTGTATGTGTGTGCGCGCAAACTAATTCCTTAAAGATAATTAGAATCTCAGAACTTTAAAAAATTACTATTGATTCGATTCAGCAATAAATACACATAAGGCAGCAGGAAGGAGAACATGATCCCTGCCACATAATCTGTGGCATTTCCATTAAAAAGCATGTGCTTACTGAAAGCCTGCAGCTGTTAGTGTATTAATGGAATCAAATGGAAGGCTTGAGAAGTCATCCAGGAAGTTAATAGAATCATGTTTTGGTAGATGCTGTGTTCAGCAAAGAAAAAAGATTTTTAATCTCTGTACAGCTTTTTCTTCTTGACTTCTCTAAGGACTGAACTCTTGGTCTATTTGTGTGTGTGTGTTTTAGGACCATACCTGCAGCATATGGAAGTTCCCAGGCTGGGGGTTGAATCAGACCTGCAGCTGCCAGCCTATGCCACAGTCACAGCAACACATGATCAGGGCTGCAACTGTGACCTGTGCCACAGCCCATGGTAATGCTGGATCCTTGACCCACTGAGAGAGGCCGGAGATGGAACCTGCATCCCCATGGATACTAGTCAGGTTTGTTACCCCTCAGCCACAATGGGAACTCCTGGTCTAACTATTCTTAAGTAGTTTTAGTCTTGTGTGTCTGGATTAATTAATCTTCACTATGCTTTCTGGGAAATACATTTCATAATTTATATTAATAGCTAAATACATTTCTTGACACACCATCAGTATTTATCATATCAAAATAAGATTTACCTTCTCAAAGTATTGAAGAAGTCTTTAATCTCATAAAGTTATTATGCATTGATTTGGGGGTGTGTGTGCTGTATTTAAGAATTCCCAGCTTGGGGAAGAGTCAGAACAGCTGCCACAGACGCCAGTCTTTATGGGCAGTACCATTTTATTGGTAGCCATCCTATGAAGGCAGCAGGTAATTTTAATTGAGATAGGAACTAATGAAACAGGTTTAAAGCTGACTAATTTGGCACTTACTTTGTCTAATCTAATGATTTAAAATGAATGACTATTTAAGATGACCAAGTGACCAACCTCTAGCAACAAAGAAATGAGAACTCAGTGTCAGACGGGAGAAATGGAGGAGTGACAGATGTAATGAGTTGATTCTGAGCAGATCTTCCTTCTGACTTGGTTTAAAACTGTTAAACCTAATATACGGCACAAATGAAACTTTCCACAGAAAAGAAACTCATGGATTTGGAGAAAAGACTTGTGGTTGCCGAGGGGGAGGGGGTGGGATGGACTGGGAATCTGGGGTTAATAGATGCAAACTATTGCATTTGGAGTGGATAAGCAATGAGATCCTGCTGTATAGCACAGGGAACTATATCCAGTCACTTGTGATGGAACATGATGGAGGATAATGAGAGAAAAAGAAGGTATGTATATATGTGTGACTGGGTCACTTTGCTGTGCAGTAGAAATTGACAGAACACTGTAAATCAACTATAATGGAAAAATAAAAATCATAAAAATAATTCGAATGGTAAAAAAAAAAATTCCGGACAGGAGTATGCAATTAACTAAGCTAACTCACCTTGCTATGCCCTGGTTTTCTCAAGTGGAGGAAAAAATCTGATCTTTTTGGCTTTGGTTCTAGAGCATGCAGTGCACCCTCTCACTGGAGCTACTTGAAATGCAAAATTCCTCTAAAGGAAAGAGGAGGCAAATACTGCATAGATATATATATTTTTAAAAAAACAAATATTCACTATACTACATACAGATCATTTATAATAATCTTGCAAAGTTATGTCATTTGTTTGTTCATTTATTTAACTTGTTCATTGTCAATTTAATTTCCTTATTGTCATCAATGGCTAAAACATAGGCCTCACAAGAACCAGAATTTGCCTTTCTGGCTCAGTGCTTTATCTCCCACCCCATTTATATCAGATACTGGTAAATCAACAGTTAATTGATCAATATATATTTGCTGAATTACTTGGCTGACTGATTAATAAAATATTCTGTAATGTGTGAGAAAAAATGTTAAACCTTAGTTGTTAAATCTTCTCGTCATGTAGTCTCAGTGTTTTAATTTTTCTCTAAAGTAATTTACTATGTGGGAAAAGTCTGAAAGAGAATGGACGTGTGTACATGTATAACTGAATCATTCTGTTGTACAGGAGAAATGATACAATGTTGTAAATCAACTACACTTCAATAAAACTTTAAAAAATGAAAAAAGTAATCTACTATTAGTATTTTTTAAAATTGATGTAGAGTTGATTTACAATGCTTCAGATATACAGCAAAGTGATTCAGCTATATAAATGTATATTTATGAATGTATTGAATATATATGAATATGTATTCTTTTTCAGATTCTTTTCCATTATAGGTTATTGTAAGATATTGACTATCGTTCCCTGTGCTATACAGTACGTCCTTGTTGTTTGATCTATTTTATACATAGTAGTATGTATCTGGTAGTCCCAAAATTCCAATTTATTCCTCATCCCCTTTCCTCTTTGGTAACTATAAGTTTGTTTTCTATGTCTGTGAGACTATTAGTATTTTGATTGGATTTAGAGGTAAATCCTCAGCCACATATGAACATGTTTTAACGAGGACAAAGACCTGCAGGACTGAAAATGTTGAATACGAGATGGTCGCTGAATTAAATACTTCATTATCATTTATCCACCACTATAATATTTAAATTCAAGTTTTAAGTCTTGTCTGCCTTCCTTGCATTGCTTGGGAGACTCAGTAACAGTTTTTACATTAAAAAACCCTTCTGTTACTCATCTTGAAGGGCAATAATGAAAAGTATCCATCTGAGAAACAGCTTTAATTGCAGACCGTGGGTTTGTAATCTGAAATTTGCAGTATTAATTTTTTTTTTTTTTTTAGCTCACACTGAATCCATGTGATGGTTGCATTTCTCTTAGTGTTCAAATCCACCCTGAAACTTCAGTTTCAGATAACTGCCTCTTCGAAATGTTCCAACCAGGGCCTCCAAAGTGAATTCTGTATGTGCCATAGGGCCTATATTTCATATATTCTCATTCCAGATCTCCAAGTATTTTGCAAATATATCCATCCTCTTTTGTGTGACCTGGTAACAAAACAATTTTAGATAAATTAGACAGCCTGATAGATTATTTTTCTAGAATTTTACATTTATAGAAAGAGGTTCAGTCAATATCTTTAAATGAATATTATATGTGGTCTAATCTTCTAGTCACAGTGAAAATGTCAGCATGTCTTTCTCCTATTAGTTCATTATATTATATATCCCAAATTATAGTATACATTTATCTGATTTATATGTGAATCTCATAGGTATTTTCAAATAATTCTCTTATCAGCTTCATTGATATACTTAACAACTTTTAATAATGCAGATTGAAATGAGTCCATTTTTCTTTCTAGATCTATAAATAAAACAAAAAGAAATGTAGTTATTTCTATAAAAAGGCCATCTACATTAACATACCACTATATATAAAATAGATAATCAACAAAGCAAAGGGAGCCACACTCAATATTTTGTAATAACTTATGGGGGAAAAGAACCTGACAAAGAAAACAACACTGTGCTGTGCACCTGAAACTAACCTAACCGTGTAAATCAACTATACTTCAATCAAAAAGACAATCCACAGGAGTTCCCATCATGGCTCAGAGATTAGCACAAACCTGACTAGGATCCTCGAGGATGCAGGTTTGATTCCTGGCCTCACTTAGTTAAGGGTTTAGGATCCGGCATTGCTGTGAGCTGTGGTGTAGGTCGTAGACAAGGCTTAGATCTTGCATTGCTGTGACTGTGGCACAGGCTGGCAGCTGTAGCTCCAATTCGACCCGTAGCCTGGGAATTTCCATATGCCACAGGTGCAGCCCTAAAAAGCAAAAAACAAAAACCAAAAAGCCACAGAATGAGGAAAAATAATCTCAGAATAAAGAATTCCTACACATTAAAATTAGGCAATTAAACATTGGCACTGCTGGTGGCAGTATATATTATATGATCACTTTGGAACTCTGGTTGATAGCAGATACTAAGGTTGAGCGTATCCATACTTTCAGACCCAGAAGTTCCAGTCCTAAGTAAATACCTGGCTAGGTGCACAGGACTATTTGTAATAACTCCAAGCTGGAAAATGCCCACATGCCTATCAGTATAGGAAGAATGAATGAACTGTGAGGTATCTGCACAATGGAGTATTTTACAACAAAGAGAATCAACAAACTACAACTACCTGCAACAATATGGATACATCTCACAAATCTGAGCAATGAAAGTAATTCGTATTTTATGATTTTGGCGATAACTTTAAATAAAGTGGACTGGGGTCCAGGGCTGGAGTTGGTGCTCAGTTACTTCTCCAGGATGCTAGTTTCTGATCTTGATCTCAACATGCTTAGGTCACTGCTCTGCATCAGAACACTAAAGATGCTTAGAGTTTTCTCTTTGCTAATTATACGTTACAAAACATGAGTGCCGGTCATTTGGAACCAACATATTTGTTGGTGTTCGGTGAACCCACGTTCTAGTTACTGTTTGTCTTCTTCCAGCTGGTGAATAGGGGCACGCTTGAGTCTCAGGTCCTGCTTTCTAAGATTAATATCTGACCTGCCTGAAGGCAGTAGGATTAATACTAAATTCTAAGATCTACCATCTTTTGGTAAAGCTTTTAAATAAGTGACTGATGATGTAACCTGTTTATACCACCATGAATTTCCAATCCTTTGTTCTGCTGACATGTTAAACTATACATGTGGCCCCAAAGACACAATAAAAATTTCCAAGTTATAGAGCAACATCCAATCTTCATGCAGTAGACCATACAGGCATCTCACCTTATCTTCACCCCCAAGCTGATCTCTTGGTTTTCTTGGAATTTGTTGCTCTGCAGCGAGGATGCTTTTCAGGAAATGGTCCATGTTGGTAAAAAGTAGAAGGTCTTTGTTTTTCTTAATATACTGTAGAAAGTGTGGAGGAAAAATGATAATATACTTAATACCCCTGCTCTCATGTCTTTCAAGTACTCTTAAATCTTCTTAGCCAGTACCTGTATACTGTATACAGTATATTCAGTTTTGCTTTTATTTTTTTATTTTTTTTTCTCTTTTTGTCTTTTGTTGTTGTTGTTGTTGTTATTGCTATTTCTTGGGCTGCTCCCACGGCATATGGAGGTTCCCAGGCTAGGGGTTGAATCGGAGCTGTAGCCACCGGCCTATGCCAGAGCCACAGCAACGCGGGATCCGAGCCGCGTCTGCAACCTACACCACAGCTCACGGCAATGCCGGATCGTTAACCCACTGAGCAAGGGCAGGGACCAAACCCACAACCTCATGGTTCCTAGTCGGATTCGTTAACCACTGCACCATGACGGGAACTCCCAGTTTTGCTTTTAAAACAAAATGAGGAGTTCCCCTTGTGGCTCAGTGTTAAGGACCCAACATAATGTCCATGAGGAGCAGGTTCGATCCCTGGCCTCACTCAAGAGGTTAGGGATCAAGGATCTGGCGTTACTGCAAGTTTCAGTATAGGTCACAGAAGCAGCTCAGATTCATTGTTGCTGTGGTTGTGGTGTAGGCTGGCAGCTGCAGCTCTGATTTGACCCCTAGCCTGGGAACGTCCCTTTGCTACAGATGTGGCCGTAAAAAATAAAATGAGACCTTTTCATAGGTGGTGGCTGGCAGAGTATGAACATCCCAGCTCCACAATTATATCTGTCTTGGAAAAGTTGGCTTGAATACTTCTAAGCCTCAGTTTTCTCATCTGTAAGTTAGGAATAAAAGAAGCATCTAGCTTTTAAGGGCCTGGGGAAGATTAAATGAGATAATGCGTGAAAAACTCTCGGCAGAATAACGGGCGCATAGCAAGTGTATAATGTTTACTATTATTTGCCTTCTAGTTAGCACTGGCAGGTTGGAATGTCCCAGTACACAGCACCAGGGTCCATATAAGTCTATTCATTTGCATAATAAATACACTGAAAGCCTGCTCTGAGCCTGGCACATGGGCTACATCAGGAAAAGCAAAACAGGCCAACAGCTCTGCCCTCATGGAGCTTACATTCTAGCGTAGCAAGAAAAGTTGTAAGCAAAAGTCAAGTACATGAAGACATGATGCAGGGCAAAGACAAGAAGAGCCGAGTAAGGAAAAGCCAATCAACTAGGTAAAGAGGCTTGCAGATGAAGACCGGCTGGCTGGTCAGGCCGGTCTTTGAGAAGGTGACACGTGAACAGACGTGAAGGGAACCAGGCATAGACCAGGGTTCTCAACCTCAGCACTGCTGACATTTGGGGACGGCTGCTTTTTTGTTGTGGGGCTGTCCTACACATTGTAGGATGTTTAGCGCCATCCCTGGCCTCTACCGCCTGGTTGACAGTAGCACCTCCCTCCTCTGAGTCAGACAATCAAAAGTGTCTCTAGACATTGCCAAACGTCCTGTTGGGGACAGAACTGTTCCTGGTTGAGAATTACTGCCTTAGAGGAAGGAGCGTGGCAGCCAGGGGGAACCCTTAAGAGGGGTGCGTCCCTGGCGTGTCTGAAGAACAGCAGAGAGGGAAGTGTGGTTGGAGGTGAGTGAATGAGGGCAAGAGTGGCAGATGAGGGGATGAGACAGAGGGGGCCTTGGCTTCTTTGGCTTTTACGCCAGTGAAATGAGGAGCATAGCAGGACTTGGAGCAGTCCTGATGCTTTTTCAAAGGATGACTGTGGTGCTGTGCTGAGAACAGGCTAAAGAGAGGCAAGCTGGGACTCAGCAGAGTGGTTAGGAAGTTGGAGACTAGCCCAGACAAGAGATGCCTTGAACCAGGCGGGTGGCAGCACAGGTGATAACAAATGATCAATTATGGATATATTTGAAGGTAGAGTTTATGAAGGAGCCATGAAAGAAGTTTCTGAAGAATTTCCTGATGGATTGGTTGAGGGATGTATGTAACACACAGAGAGGTTTCAAGGAAGACTTTGGCCTGAAAAATCGGAAAATTACAGTTGCCATCAATGGAGATGGGGAAGGTTTCAAGTGGAGCAGGTTTGGAAAGAAGATTGGTTCAGGGCTTGCTGAGTTTGAGACACTTATTAGACATCCAAGTGGAGACGGCTAGTAAGCAGCTGAATATAAGGTTTGAGTTAGAGAGTTGGGCTGCGGCTGGAGATGAAAATTTGAGAGTTGCTGACATACAGATGTCATTGAAAGCCGGACGATTGGGTGGGATCCCCAAGGGGAAGGAATAGAGAAGAGAAGAGGACAGGAGGGAATCCTGTCCCTCTGACATTCAGAGGTCAGGGAGAAGAGGAGGGATCAGCAAAGGAGGTGGAGGAGGAACAGTCAGAGAGGAAAACCAGAGGAAGCGAGTAAAGAAGGTGGCTCAAGGAGGAGAAAATGATCAGGTGGGTCAAATGCTGCTGTTCGGTGAGGACTAAGAGTTGACCATTCTCCGAGATTTGTAGGAGCTGGAGTGTAACAATTCTGTGATCTGGATACCCAATGTCACCCACACCATCAACAGCTACAAAATACATCTGACTCAGTACCTAATGGAGATTTGATTACAGAGAGATGGGTATGGACTATTTCCTTAGGAGTCGGGTCATCTAGACTCAAGTCTCAGATCCACCACTACAAAGAGCTGTACGATTTGGGGCAAATTGCTTCATCTCCCCTTAAATACAAAATATGACTAAAATTATGTATGCTACATATTTTGAAGGATTGCTGAGTGGATCAAATGAGATGAATACACACACAACCTGGAATTTATGAAGTTTTATAAACTTAATGCAAAGAAGATATGTTCTTGATGATAACTCAAGAATGAATTGACCTTTAATAGAATATGGTATTTTTAGGATCATAGGTTTAAATTTTATATTTTAATAGTTAAAAAACTGAGATGATATTTTTCTTCTTTTTTTATTTTTTAGGCTGTACTCATGACAAATGGAAGTTCCTGGGCCAGGGATTGAATCTGAGTTGTGGCTGTGATCTGCACTGCAGCTGCAGCAATCTCAGATCCTTTAACCCATTGTACTGGGCTAGGGATTGAACCCATGCCTCTGCAGTGACCTGGGCTGTTGCAGTTGGATTCTTAACCCACTGTGCCACTATAAAGTTATTAAGAATTTTATAATATTCCTATAAAAGTGCTTTAAACACCGCAGTATTAAGAATGCTATCATCAAACTTGTACAGAAAACAGCACACAGTAAGTTTGGGTAGATAGGCTACCACTTGAGCATCTAAATTTAGTCTCTAAGTCACAGTGAGTTTTATAGAGGGAATTCTGCTTACTTATTGATAATATGTTAGTGGGACATGAATTAAGTTAACCGTGGAGCCCTATTCGCAATCCCTACAAGCCAGGTCCTCACTCTCTGCCCTGTAGATTATAGGATTTTTAAAATATTCTCATATGTGGTTTGAGAAGCAGCCTGAGTGTCAAGGCTTGTACCACCTAGGGAGGCCAGAAATATCTGAATAGGTCATATACACACCGAGGCATTAACTGTACAAAGGAGTCAATTTTAATCAAAACCATGTTCTGCATAAGGTAAAGTCAGTGACCTCTTTTTTTTGTTTTGGCCACACCAGTGGTGGCTCCCAGAAGTACCCCGGCCAAGGATTGAACCCTTGCCACAGCAGTAACCAGAGCCACAGCCGTGACAATGCTGAGTCCTTGACCTGCTAGGCCGCCAGGGAATTCCAATTTGTGCTGCCCTCTTTTTCATTTATTTATTTTTTGCCTGTGGAAGGTCCCGGGCCAGGGATCAAACCTGCACCACGGCATCGGTTACCTCCTCTGATGACTCTGGCATCAAGTGAGACTCATGCTTCCTTTCAATGAGTTTAGAGAGAAGATCTCTTCCTCTTTCAGAGATGGGCTGCTCTTCCAGCAGAACAGCACTGATGCTTTGGTCAAGTTTACTGTCCCAGGAAACTGCTGACATGCGCAGAGTGATGGCGAAGGCCTCCCTGAAATAGGCCTTCAACCCCTGGTCAAGGAAAAGGTGAAGCAGGCAGGTCAATAATGGTTTCTCGGCAACTGCTATTTAGGCTTTAAAATCACAGTTGAGAGAAAAATGGGGCTCTCACCATGGGTTATCATCTTTATAGGCTCTCACCATGGGTTACTGTCATCACTTGTAATTCTTGTGAGGTTTTTAGTGTTGACCATGAGATATCCACAGAAAGCCAGGACGCTGTTCTCACAGAAAAACGACTTCTCTCTAGAATTTTTATTTTATTTTATTTTATTTATTTTATTTTATTTTAGTCTTTTTGCCTTTTCTAGGGCCACTCCTGCGGCACATGGAGGTTCCCAGCCTGGGGGTCAAATCGGAGCCGTAGCCACCGGCCTACACCAGAGCCATCGCAATGTGGGATTGGAGCCGTGTCTGCAACCTACACCATAGTTCACGGCAACGCCGGATCCTTAACCCACTGAGCAAGGGCCAGGATCGAACCTGCAAATCCTTAACCCACTGAGCAAGGGCCGGGATCGAACCTGCAACCTCATGGTTCCTAGTCAGATTCGTTAACCACTGCGCCACGATGGGAACTCCTCTAGAATTTTTAGAGAGGTGCATTTGTCCTATACTGCCATGGGAAATTTGACGGGGAAAATCTTGGCCAGGCTCTAAGGACCCAAAGGCCACAGTGGGACTGAAGTAGATTTGAACTGTTGCAATGCTGATGGCATTTACTCTGCTGGGGAATGGGGAGTGAGGCACAGAAAAATTATACTTGGAGCTGGCAAGAAGTAAGGTACTTATTTAGCAAGGATTGTTTGGGGTCTGAAATGTTTGCATAGTTTTAAGGAGGAACAACCTTGAGACACAAGATTGCAGTTAGCAGAAGCAAAAAGCCCCATGCACATTACAAGTACCTTGTAAAATGACCTCAGAAAGGCAGGGCTGGAGTCCTGGTGGAGGTCCTTGGCTGCGATGTGGGCCAGGCAGTGGATCAACAGCAGAACGAAGCTTCCCACTGATGCCAAACACTCTCTCGCAACAAACAGCGTGTTCTCAGCACGCTGGGTGGAGAAAATACCCAAACACGGAGATGTCAACCTTAGGGAACGTTTCCACTGCCTCTCTTCTTTTTCTAGTTTTCTATGATCTAAAACAACGTCTGGAATCATAAAGGCAGATTCCCTGGGCTTAATGGAAATTTACTGAAGGGAAGATGCCGACGTCGAGGGAGACACTTTTGTTTCAGTTCAGCTCTCCGAATAAATCATTTTCTCCACTGTCTCCCCAGTTTTTGCTACCCCTGGCTTACAGAGAATAAACTATTGGAAATGAAGAGAAAAACTAGGCATGTATCTGTTGTTTTTTTTTTTTTTAATTTTTTTGTCGATATTCTTCAATTACTATTTCCTTACTCAGTAATTCCCAAACTTTAGTGCGAATGAGAATCACATGAATCAAGTGGAAGTGATTCTATTCTTGGGGCCCATCCCAGAATTTCTGGCTCTAAGGGCCAGTTCCATTTTTACCACCCCCGCGCCCCTGCCCGGTTGTTGATGCAGGAGGTCCAAGGACCGCCGTTTGAGAAGCACTGCCTTAGAGGGCTCTCAGTCTTCCTTTGTCTTTCATGCCTTTACTGTAATCAGCTTCTCAAATCTCCTGTCTTGCCTAATTGATTTGAAATAACTCCTTGTTCATTCTCTTAAGAGGCAATAGGTTGGCATGGGAAAGCCTTGGGTAACTGGGAATCAGACAGTCTGAGATCAGTTTCTGGAATCAGTCGTAGGTGGCAGCACAGACTACTGGCTCAAAAATGAGGTTGGTGTCAAATACACCTGGACTTGAGTTTCAGCTCTTGATATGCTGTGATCTGGAGCCAGTGACTTGGCCCCTTTGGTCCTCAGTTTCCTAAAATGGAAACCGCGAAGGTACCCACCTCTTGGGGTCGGGCTGCTCTAAGTTATAAATGAGATAATGCATGTCAGGCATATGGCCAAGTGCCTGGCATACAGCACTCAAGGAATCCCGAGTTTGCTTCCCCAGCAGTAAAATGGGATTAAATTCTAGCCCACTTCATAGGCTGCTTTGAGGATCAAGTGAAAGAATGTCTGGAGAATATATATGAGTAATTTTTGGTCTTTTTCGATGGGCTACCAACCTACTAGTCAGGTTTAAGCCATCTCCTAGTCTTCTAACATTGGTTAGTAGTTCCTCTCTCATAATCATTGCTTACCAAGGTATTGTCATAGTGTTTCAGGTCCATGTACACCAGCAGAGAGTCCCACCAAGACCTTGCTACTCTACGTATTTGAGAAACTGCCAGGACAGGAACAATTAGACCCCTCTCTGCAGAAAGATGCTGACTGTACAGGATTTCCTGAGCTGGAACCATGACTCTTTCAGGAAACACCAGTCTGGAACCACCAGCTTTGATAATGACAGAGATTCACTGATGGGCACAAAGCCATTATGATTCTCTGGGCATGAGCCAGGACACAGTCATTTCACTAATTAGAGAAAGCTCTTACATGGGGACATTTATTATGTCTTGGCTCAATGACTGATTACCCAGAGGGAATAAAATATGTGAGGGCTTGAGGCAGAAAAACATTTTATGGCATTTGTTCCTTTTGCTTCTGTCTCTCCTTACTAGACCCTAGAATTCTACAAACCCACATCGGGACTGGGGATTTGAAGCACCTGATAGAAGAAGGAACCTTGGAAGGGATTGTCTGAGGCTTCCACAGCAGGAAGATGAGAAGCAATCTGCAGGGTGATTTCTGGAGCCTGAAAAGAATCAAAAGCAAAACCAAACCCCAAACCCATCCTCTTGCTAAAAAAGTTCCCATGAAGCCCAGTTACACAGCACCAACCAAGTAAAGGCATGGGAACATCAATTTAAATTGTAACAGGATACGTGGATTCAATACAAACTACAGGCAAGTGGAGAGGGTATTAACTCAGGATTTGAAATTCATGCCAACTGCAAGTGTTAATTTATCACTTTTCTCAACAAAGGTAACGTGGCAGTCAGGCCTGGGGGCTCTCAGGCTACAATGCCTGGATTCTAACCTGGATCTACCCTTTTGGTGGTGTGTTCTTGGGTAAGTTTACTCAACTACTCTGTGTCTTCCCTCTTCATCTTAAAATAAGAACAAAACAGGGAGTTCCCGTCATGGCGCAGTGGTTAACGAATCCGACTAGGAACCATGAGGTTGCGGGTTCGGTCCCTGCCCTTGCTCAGTGGGTTAACGATCCGGCGTTGCCGTGAGCTGTGGTGTTAGGTCGCAGACGTGGCTCGGATCCCGCGTTGCTGTTGCTGTGGCTCTGGTGTAGGCCGGTGGCTACAGCACCGATTCGACCCCTAGCCTGGGAACCTCCATATGCCGCGGGAGCGGCCCAAGAAATAGCAACAACAACAAAAGACAAAAAAAAAAAAAAAAAAAGAACAAAACAGCATCTAGGCCATCAGGTTTTTGTGAAAATTAAATGAGTTAATTCATGAAAAGTAATAGAATATTTTCTGTCATGTACAAAGGGCCTACTTCATTCTACTAATTATCCCATCTTGATAGATTACACTTTAAATTGGTAAAATGATTCCTTAAAAGGAGAGACCTAGAGAGGTCCCTGTTCTGGGTGCTTCACCCTAAGGCATATCCACCACCTCAAAGTCTGGTCACCTTGAACTTCTTTGCTCCACAGCAAGGGCAGAAGCCAGACTCACATGAAGCTGAGGGGCGAGGAGGTGCAGGATGGAGAGGCCGTACTGGTAAACCACAAACTCCCTGGCAGATAGGTCTGTGGGCTGCACAGTGATTAGTTCTTCCCTCTGCATTATCTCAGGTTTTGGGAGGTCCTGCCAAGAGCTTTTGGGGGCTGCAGAGATCCAGAGAAAACAGTAAGATTTCCCTGACTTTTCTGTGCAATAGTAGTACATTAACAACAGTAACAATGACAAGAGCAGTTCAGCTTAGGAAAAGGTGTATTTGTATCCATCCACCCACCCACCCGCCCACCCTCTTGTGCTATATATATACATGCACTGTGCTCAGGCCCTCCTGCCAATCTTTATGGAAAAGCAATTGAGTCCTAGTCAGAGGTGCTACAACAGAATCAGCGTCTAGAAAAGATGGCAACAGATTTCCTTCTATTTCATAGGGTTGGTTGGAGCTAAATAGAACATACTCAGAACAGTGCCTGGCACACAGTAAGCACTCAGTAAACGTTAGCTGTCTTAATCTTACTTCCCCACAAAATTGTCTCTAATGGGCCTTGAGGTCTTTATACATTTCTATCGTCTTTTTCCTCTTGAGATGACAACACACAAAGGTGTGAGTAGCGTGGTATAGGAAAGAATGCTGAACTAGCAGTCAGAGGACCCGAGTTCTGGTCCAGGATCTGTAAGACCCTGGAAAAGTCACTTAACTTCTTTGAGCATCAGTTCTCTCATCTATTAAAAAAAAAAATTCCACTATCTTACAGAATCAGAATTTGGGTTACTAGGTGTAAATAAGACAACGTATATAACATTGCTTTCAGCATTCCAAATCAAATAAAATTGTAAGACAATGAAGGTTGAAGGTTGAAATAGTATTAAAAATGGTCAAGTGTGGAGTTCCCGTTGTGGCTCAGTGGGTTAAGAACTCGACATAGGAGTTCTCATTGTGGCTCAGTGGTAACGAACCCAACTAGTATCCATGAGGATGTGGGTTCAATCCCTGGCCTTGCTCAGTGGGTTAAGGATCCAGCATTGCTGTGAGCTGCAGTGTAGGTTGCAGATGGGGCTCAGATCCTGCATTGCCATGGTTGTGGTGTAGGCCCGCAGCTGAGCTCCAATTCGACCCCTAGCCAGGGAATTTCCATATGTTGTGGGTACGGCCATAAAAAGACAACAAAAACAAAAAAGTAAGTATTTTGGGCTATCCCAGCAAAGGGTCAAAATCGGGGTTCAAGTGCTCCCAGGCATCATGGTAGAAGTGTGGCTGATTCTCTTACCTTCCTTGCTTCTCTGATACACAGTTTTCTGCAAACTCACCGGGAAATGTTGCCTGCATCTCCCTTTTGGCACTGCCTTCATAGTGTTGGATAATTTTTCATGTGGGGAAGCAGGTTAAGAGCACAGGCTCTGGGGTGAGATTCCCTGGGATTGAATTCCCTGAACTCCTCCTTAGCAATGTGATTTTTCACGGCTTACTTGACCTATTTAGAAGCTTTAGTTTCCTTATCTATAAAAGGAGCCACAGTACCTACTATACTGGGTTGTTGTGAAGATTAAAGGACACAGCATAACAAAGATTTCGCATAGCCCATGAGATACTGTAAAGCTCTCCATAGAAACGGTCTTCTTCTTTTGACCTTTTACAAATGTAAAACTATTCTAAACTTTGTGGAAAGCTGGAGATGGTCTGTGGGCAACAGTTTGCTGACTCCTAGGCGAATTCAAAGATGGCCTTAGAGCTGTGCCTGTAGTAGCCTGTATCGCGGCTGACTCAAAAGCACACACTCATTTCCTGTAGGTGAGTTCGAACACACCTGAGTCTTCAGTCCAGGCCAACTACACTCTCTTTCCCATTTCTTTCTTTTTCTTTTCTTTTTACAGCCCCACCCGTGGCATATGGAAATTCCTAGGCTAGGGGTTGCATCGGAGCTGAGCTGCAGCTGCCAGCCTTCACTGAAGCCACAGCAACACCAGGTCTTTAACTCACCGAGTAAGGCCAGGGATTGAACCTGCCTCCTCACATGCTCTATGGTGGATTCTTAACTCCCTGAGCCACAATAAGAACTCTTTCCAATGTCAAGGGGGGTTTTGGTAATCTGGAGTCCCAGTGGTAATTCCAGGGATCTGGAGTCCTTTTCTGGGGCAAGATCTTCTTTCTCTCTATCTTCCCTATCTCCCTGGGTCTCACTTTCCCATTAACTCCTTGTAACATGTGGTTGGGGTAAAATCCCAAGATTTAGATTCCATGTTTAGTGAGGAGATAGCCTTTAGGAATTTACTTTGGGGAGTTGGATAAGTTATTGTTACAGTGGGACTTTGATTTCTACTTGTTTGTCCTTATGTGGAAAAATCTCTTGGGAATCTTAGGGTGGGGGTGGGGAGAAAGGGCTGATTGGCAGGGCGGGATTCTGTCTTTTTTTTTTTTTTTTTTTTTCTAGGGCTGCACCCATGGCATATGGAGGTTCCCAGGCTCTGGGTCCAATAGGAGCTGTAGCTGCCGGCCTACACCACAGCCACAGCAATGCCAGATCCGAGATGGGTCTGCAATCCACACCATAGCTCATGGCAATGCCAGATCCTTAACCCACTGAGCAAGGCCAGGGATCATACCCATGTCCTCATGGATGCTAGTTGGGTTTGTTAACCGCTGAGCCATGATGGGAACTCCCAGGGTGGGATTCTGATACTCCTAAGTCCTGGGGGTTCCACCACTGAATACTTCAGCCATGATAATTCTGAACAGGGGCCACCAGGGGAAGGAGGTTACTTGTCCTTACAGTTCAGCTCCATCCTTGTGGGCTTGGGACCTGATGTCTACTTTCCTTAGGGTAGAGAATAGTCCTGAGGGCCATGTGATGCCAGTATTATCTGCATCTCAACAAAGAAGAAAGTAGTTGTTGGTGTAAAGGCACAGGACTGTGGCCAAAGTCAAAAAGTGCCAGATGTAGCATCAAGTGTGACAAGTGGCCTCCTGAATGGCTCCCATGATCCCCCCATGTTTCTCCATGCCCTTGTGTAATCCTTCCTCTTGAGTGTGGGTTGGATCTAGTCATTTACTTCCAATGAATAGAACATGGCAAAAGTGGTAGGATCAGGATACAAAAAGCCTGTGATTTGCATTTTTTTTGCCCTTTTTATTTGTTCTGAAGGAAGCCAGTTGCCATGTTGTGGGCTGCCCTGTGAAGTTCTCACAGCAGGGAATTGAGGATTTGAGGTCTGCCAACAGCCACAAGGGTGATCTTGGATTCTGCAGTCAAACCCTGAGATGATGGCAGCCTGGCCTGATACCTTGATGGAGCCTGTATGAGCCCCTGAGTCAGAGGCCCAGCTAAACTGCACCCACATTCTTTCTCTTCTTTTTCTTTTCTCTCTTTTTCTTTCTTTCTCTTTTTCTCTCTTTCTTTCTTTCTCTCTCTCTCTCTCTTTCTTTCTTTCTTTCTTAATGGCCACATCTGTGGCATATGGAAATTCCCAGTCTAGGAGTCAAATTGGAGTGGAAGCTGTCGGCCTACACCACAGCCACAACAACTCAGGATCCAAGTCCATCTATGACCTACACTGCAGCTCATGGCAACACTGGATCCTTCTTAACCCACTGAGCAAGGCCAGGGATTGAAGCCTTATCCTCATAGATACTATGTTAGGTTTTTAACCCACAGAGACACAATGGGAACTCCCTGCACCCAGATTCTGGACCCACATCAACTGTGATATAATAAAGGTTTGTTGTTTTAAGCCACTACATTTTGGGATAGTTTATTACACTATCTATAGTGTATAATTACAGTAGTTTGTTATGTACAAGTAATATGTTGGGTTCCCATATGTTCTTCCTAAAGAGTCTACCATGGCCCTACAGTCTTATGGTGCTTGAAGCTCCAATTATAGTATCAGAACTTATTGGAGTTCCTGCCGTGGCTCAGCGGAAATGAGTCTGACTAATATCCATGAGGATGCAGGTTCGATCCCTGGCCTCACTCAGTGGGTTAAAAATTTGATGTTGCCATGAGCTCTGGTGTAGGTTGCAGACGGGGCTTGGATCCTGCATTGCTGTGGCTGTGGTGTAGGCCAGCAGCTGTAGCTCTGATTAGACCCCTAGCCTGGGAACCTCCATATGCAGTGGGTGCGACCCTAAAAAGACAAAAAAAAAAAAAAAAAAAAAAAGAAAAGATTGGCAGCAGACGGGAACGCTGGACCAGTCTTACCTGTTCCTGGGCCCCCATCCTCCAATCCTAGGCCATGGCCTTGAGCTCCCACTAATGCTGCAGTGAGGCTCCTCAGGAAGGGAATCAACAGTGGGCAGGCTGCAGCCTGGTCCCTGGGAGGCATGCTGATTGTTCCGTAAAACCTGCCTCCAGGGTAATTCTCCAAACACACAGGTGTTCCTGAGGCCACGATCTAGGATGAAAGAGTCAGGAGCCAGTTCTGTGCTTGGTTCCCATGCATCCATGTGGCTGCTTTGGGAGCTTCTCTCTGACACCCTCCCCCAGCCCGCAATGCCCCACGTGCAGAGGTCAGTACCTGGGTATGCAGGAGTTGGAGACGGCTGAGCTCCCGTTGGTACTGCAGCTGACCCAGGGCCCTGTCCAGGAAGCTCTGTCTCTCCCTCACCACTTCCTGAAACTCCTCGGAGAGATGCTGAACCATCTAGCACACAGGGAATGAAATGCCCCAAGTAGAATGGAGACTCTTCCTCTTCCTCCTCTCCACTCCCAGCCCACCCGCTGCTCCTTGAGCCCACCCATCCCTGAATATTACATTATCCTGAAGAGTCACGTCCGAAAACACGGGTTGCCTTGTCAGCCTCTGAGCCTCACCTTCCTGGCACGGCTCCAGACCTGTGGGCTCTGATTCCTGCTCCATTGTAGCCGCATCTCCTCCTCCTGGCCCCACAGCCAGCCAGCTGCGTGCCTGAGTTTTTCTGCCACCTGCCCTAGACTCTGCAGGACCTTCTGCATGCCCAGCATCACCTGCGCCTCCTGTTCCCACTCATCTCTGTCTGCTGCAAGGGGCAGAGGAAAGGACCACAGGGCAGTGCCACCTCGGGATTAGGGAGGCCACGGAAAGATACAGTGGTTTATTGGAGCCAGGGGAACCTGCCAATTCAGAGCCAGGGCCTAGCTGGAGGCCGAGGAGGCCTAGGAGCATGTGCTCTGGGGACCTGGGCCTGGGGATGCTACCACACCTTGAGAGAGCAGGCCACGCTCTGGGCTGCTCAGGCTGCTTAGGGCTCCGGCTCTCCTCTGCATCTCCCGCAGGCAGCAGGACTCCAGGGCCTCGCAGGCCTCCTGTGCAGCTCTGAGCTATGGGATGGAGTGCAGAGGGGTGGGCCTTCGAGGAGAAGGCAGGACCTCTGGGCAGGGCCCGCTCCTCCGCCCCCTCCATCCTGCCAGACACTCGGGGGTACCGAAGTCTGGGCCTGGAGCTGGGGAAGCCTGGGGCTCTGTCTGCCCTGAGATGGATTCCATTCCCATGGCTGGGGGAAGGCAAGGGCTCCCCACTTCCAGGAGAAACCTGCTCGGTCTGGGCAGATGGGTGGGAGGGGCCGGGGGGCGGGGCCTCTGGGCCTCACCTGCTGCTTGGAAGCTTTGCCTGTTGTGGACAACAGCTCCTGGCTCAGGGCCACCAGATGTTCCACCAACCACGCCTCTTCATATTCCTGGTGGCACCAGTACTGCTCCCGGGCCTTCAGCTCCTTCTCCAGGGTGTCCAGCTGTAATGTCAGCTTGTTTAGGGCTCACATTTTGTCCTCACAGCCTGGGGTCTGCCCGAAGACCTCCAGAGCCCCCTCCAGACACGGGTCTCCCCCATGGGCCTCCAAGACGAAGCTTGGTGAGGCAGCCGATGTGGTGGGAGAAGGAAAATTCACCTCCATGCACCTTCTGCAAGCTCCAGGCCCTCCCTCCCTCTTTCTGACATCTGGGCCCTCCCAGGTCATCTGTCCCCTGCCCACCATGCTCCTGGGAGGCCACGGGAGTGGGCACATGGCAGCGGGAATCTGTCCTCAGATCCTCACACCACACCTTCCTACTCAACCTGCGCACGGGTGAGGGGAGGCTGGAATTTAATGTCTTCATTTCTAACGGGAATCTTTTATAACATATCCTTCTTTGTTCTGAAACTTTAACTAGGCTGAGATGGCACGGGAGGACCCTAAATCATTTTTATTTTCATGCAGGACCTGCCAAAGGCTGAATTACTGCCATAACCACCTGACAGGGCTTCCTGCTCTAGTCTGGCTCTGCTTGCATTCATCTTTTGCACAGCTGCCAGAGAGAACTTGCTAGAATGCTGATTATATATACACATACGCAAGCATAAAAAGGTCTGGAAGGGGGTGTGCCAACCTGTTAATCGTGGCTGCGTTTGGAGGGCGAGACCAGAGGAGAGGTGAGTCGCGTCTGGATAGGGGAGCAAAACGCAGGGGAGTGTTGTGGATGGAGATGGAGTGAGAGGAATGGAGAGGAGGGCGTGCTTACATTTTGATTTATATACTTAAAAAAATGTAGTTCTCATTGTGGCTAAGTGGGTTAAGAACCCAACATATTGTCTGTGAAGATGCGGGTTCGATCCCTGGCCTCACTCAGTGGGTTAAGGAACCGGTGTTGCTGTGAGCTGTGGTTAGGTCGCAGATGCGGCTCGGATCCCAAGTTGCTGTGGCTGTGGTTTTGGCTGGCAGCTACAGCTCCAATTAGACCCCTAGCCCTGGAACCTCCGTATGCTACAGGTGTGGCTGTAAAAAGAAAAAAGAGAAAAAAAAAGTAGTAGGATTTTGAGATTTTCTTTTTGTATTATTCCAAATTTCCCAAAAGTCTTGAAAATGTGCACATCTGATCAACCACAGGTCGACTTCGCATCCTTCAGTAGTGCCCCCTGGTTTTTATGATTGGTCACCACCTTTCTTGGCCTCAGCCAAGCACTTTAAGCTGTTTGGGGCTTGTATCCTGCCCTCCTCACTGGCCTTGCCTGCTGCCCTGTCTGGCTGTCTGTGTCTCAGCATCTAATACAGTGCCTGGGACACAGAAGGTTCCCGATAGGTAAATGCTGAGTGAAAGAAGAAACAAATGAGTGAACGCCTCCTACGTACCAGACCAGGGTCTCTCACTTCCCGGGGTAAGGCCTCCAGCACCTGGACAACGGGCACCACCACCCTGGCAGAGGGATCCATCTGAGCACCGATGACCGGACCAGGCTCACCAGTCAAGGCATCTATGGCTTGAGCCCCAATTGCAATTGGGACGAGACCTGTGGGGTGGCACGCCCACCACTGGCTTTAGTAACCAGAGGGAGGGCAGTCATGGGAAGAGGGCAACACAGCTGGAGGGAGTGAAAGGAGCCCTTCAAATCCCACTCACTCTTTGAGGGGTTCCTAGCTGGATTAGAGGGCCTCCTGGAAGCTGCAGCACCTGAGGGTGAGAGTCGCTCTTTTTTTTTTTTTTTTAAGGCCACACTTGCAGCATACTGAAGTTCCCAGGCTAGGGGTCGAATCAGAGCTGCAGCTGCCAGCCTACACCACAGCCACAGCAACACGGGATCCTTAACTCGGGGCAACACCGGATCCTTAACCCACTGAGCGAGGCCAAGGATTGAACCTGTGTCCTCATAGATTCTAGTCGGGTTTATTACCGCTGAGCCACAACGGGAAGTCCCCCAAATGCTCACCTTTCAAAGGGAGATCAGTGACCTGTGGCACCAGGGATCTAGAATCTCTGAGCACCTTTATTTTGGGTCTCAGCAGCCCTGGGGTGGTGTCCGAATGACCCCACCTTGGCTCAGAGAGAGTGGAGGGCACCCCTCCCAAGCTGTACAGGGTTTTCTGTCCCATTCCTGATTCCCTGGGGCTTTCAGAGTCCCCTAATTCCCCCATACCTTTGCCGCTGGCATCTTCCATTGAACCTGCCAGAGGGATGGTGTCACCAGAGTTCCCATCACTCGCCATGCCCAGCACGGGCACCATGAGTCCTGAGCCCTCAGGGTCTGGGATCTCCATCCCATACAGGACGGGGACCTGTAGCGCTGTCCCCGGGTAGCACATCATTCCTAACACAAGGGGAGGGGGCACAGAGAGGAGAGGGGCTGAGTGCCACACTGGGGGTGGAGTGGGGGTTTTGGGCTCAAAGGGCTACACCTCTGACCAGAGAGGCTTCCTGCAAAGACTGCATTTGTTTCCCCTGGGGCCCAGCTTCGCATTTTGAATTTACAAGGGAAGAAATAAGTGACAGCCAGAATTTTGGGAAGCTGAGAATAATTTCCAGGTGACACTGAAAAAGTGGGAGAGAAGGGACAGATGTTCTTGAGCATCTCCATGGGCCAGAATCTGAGCTCAGAACTCCCTATAAATTATATTTTATTTGGCCCTACAGCTGTATTTCTGAAGTATGTACTGAAAAGATGTTCTAAGGGAGGCAGAGTGAGTTTTAGTAATTGCCCAAGGAAAGTTAATAAATGGTGGTGGTGGGTGGGGGGGTGTCTTCAAACTCAAGTCAGTTCTGATCCCAAACCCTGGCTCTTCTTTGACACACTCTGGGCAGAAGTTTCTAGAAAGAGTGAGATAAGCTCTAGGAAGATGCTCCTCCTACTTCCTTTCCCTGCCCTTGTTCCGGTGCTGTGGGGGAGGCAGAGGGGTTGGGATCCTTTCTTGAGTTTCTTAGTGGGAAGTTGAAGGCTGCTGTAGAAAGAAAAGTGACGAGGGGATTGAGGTCCCAAGAGACTTTAGGCATGGTTCTGCAGCTCACCACCTCTGCGACCCTGGTGGGCGAGTCTCTTAACTCCCTCCACTTCAGAGTCCACAATATAAAATGAGTGTCATGACAGCTTATGGTGTTTGGGGATCCTATGAAATTGCAAGAGAATATACACTTTACAAACATCAAGCATTAAAAAAAAAAGAAAAAAGAAAAAAAAAGGAGTTCCCATTGTGGCACAGTGGAAACGAATCTGACTAGGAACCATGAGGTTGCAGGTTCGATCCCTGTCCTCACTCAGTGGGTTAAAAATCTGGTGTTGCCATGAGCTGTGGTGCAGGTCTCAGACGTGGCCCGGATCCTGCATTGCTCTGACTGTGGTGTAGGCCAGCAGCTATAGCTTTGATTGGACCCTTAGCCTGGGAACCTCCATATGCTGTGGGTGAGGCTCTAAAAAGACAAAAAACAAAACAAAACAAAAAACCCCCAAACCAAACCAAACCAAAACAAAAAAACATCAAGTGTGAGATCCCGTGGAATTGCCAAGAGATGAACAGACAGAGATGAAAAGCCAAGCATGCATGAGCTTGGGGCCTGAGGTCACTGAGTTCCTTCTCTCTTCCCTGGGTCACATGTGTGCCTGGCCAGTGGGGCTGCAGTCCCGTCTCTGAGTTTAAGGGTTGAGGGATACTGAGGTCATTCTGGGTCTGGGATTTCAGGGCCTGGAAGCCCTCAGGCCAGGTCAACACGTACCTATCCTGCTGCTGCCAGCCTGGATGCTCTCTGCTGCCTCCTGCTGTCTCTGCAGCCTCCGAGCCTGCTGCAGGGCGTGGTGCAGACTCAAGGTCAGTGCCTGTCTCATGTCCTTGATTGCAGCCTCCAGAAGCCCCTGTCTCCTCAACCTTGGCCTCTCCTGGGACCTGCGGAGTACTGCAATCACATGCTTCTGGGCCACCAGCACATTGGCATCCAGCAGGGCCTGTGTGCCGCCCGCATGGGGCACCGTCCGGCCCTCCTGTTGGGAAACTCCCTGGAGCCGGACAGTGTTTCCGCTCAGCGGCTCCACAAAGTTGTCCCCAGGTAGCATGAGGTTCCCCGAGGCATCTTGCAGCCCTCCCAGGGCCAGCACCTGACCTGGAAACAGGGACCCAAGACCATGAGGTGGGAAGGGACACGGACAGACGAGAGAGAACCAGGGCCCGGGACAGGCAGGGGTGGAGGTCATGGGGGGCGTGCAGAGTTTGGGGCAAGGGGCGGGGGTAGAACATGGGGGTGGTGGGAGGAGGAATGCCCTTCTAGGTTTGAAACATCTACATGTACTTTTACTGCAGAAGCAGCTCAGTTCTCTTTCTTCTCCTGGGGTGTTGGGGGGCCCCTGTGCTGAAGATGGTAAAGGTTGAGTGAGGGAAGCTGGGAAGGGGAGGGAAGGCAGGGGTGCGAGGCGGAGTCAGGACGAGGGAGTGGGGGGAGATGGCCTTGGGGTGGAGTTTGCAGCCTGGACCAGAATGCGAAGGGGTCTGGGGGCTGAGAGAAAGGGAGGAGAGGGCGGAAGGGTGACACTGAGCACAGCTGGGAGACCTGTATTTTCATCCAGCCCGACTCCCAGGATTGGCGAGATGTTTCCTGTGACTGGATCCTCCAGGGGGCCCCCCAGCTCTAGAGGGGTCACGGTCTGGGTGAGGGGGTTGCGGTACGTCCCCCCGAGGGTGAGCCACTGCCTCGTGTGTGGGTGCAGAGTCACAGCCAGCACGGGCACCTCCAGGCCAGTGATGGGGTCTGTCATGAGAGCCCCCAGCTGTGACGTCCTTCTTGGCTGCAGGACAGGCAGGCAGGTGGCCGGAGGGGAGCCCGTGGCAGGACAGGTTGGGAAGGGCACATAGGGGAGGATGGCAGCTTCTGATGTTCGGACGTCACCTGAACAGAGAGCCAGGGATGCGCTGACACCCCTGGGCATGGCCGCTTCCCTCCCTGGGAGCAGGGCAGGAATGAGAGCTGCTTGGGCAGGGCTTTCTTCCCCCAGCAGCGCTGTCCAGCAAGATGCCTCCAAAGCAAGGATGTACAGTGAGGAAGGGGGAGGAGGCCTTTATCGCTCTGCTCATCACCAAGCCCCAGTGTCCAAGGAGAGCCCTGCTTCCCATGCTGTGCCCCCCAGGCGTTCGTTCCCCAGGGAGCCCTGCACTGGGTGGGGGCTACTCAGTGGTCAGAGTCTCACCAGAACTGGAGTCAGTGGTAGGCACCAGGGTAGCTTCCTGCAGATCATAGCCCAGATTTCCAGCCTCAGGCAGCACCCGCCCAGTGTCAGGGTGGATGAAGTAGCCCGGAGGTACGGGCCCGGTGCAGCCGCTGGCTGGCAGCATCGCACAGTTGGGGCCAGGCACCACCAACTTGGTGACAGGATTCACACGGACATCTTCAAGGCCCCCTGAAGGGCTTGTTGAGGCTGCAGGAGAGCAAACACCTACTAAGCCTGGGTCTGAGGCCATCTGGCAAGTTAGGGGCTCCCTTGGCCGGTGACCCCAAGGTGTTGGTGAGAACCCCATACCCAAGGATACCCGGCATGGGGCGTAGCAGGTGCTCCCCAAGGGAAGGGGATCTTGTCTTTTGCTGAGTCTAGGTCAGGACTCCACATTCAGGACATGATCCTGACATCATCATCCAGTTGGCTGCAACTGGAACAAGGGATACTAGTATAATTATTTGGGGAGTTCCCATCACCGTGCAGCGGAAATGAATCTGACTAGGAACTGTGAGGTTGTGGGCTCGATCCCTGACCTCGTTCAATGGGTTAAGGATCTGGCATTGCTGTGAACTGTGGTGTAGGTTGCAGATGCAGCTTGGATCCTGTGTTGCTGTGCTGTGGCGTAGGCTGGCAGCTGTAACTCTGCTTCGACCCCTAGCCTGGGAACCTCCATATGCCACAGGTGCAGCCCTAAAAAACAAAAAGCAAAAAAGAAAACAACAGAAAAGAAAAAAATAATTATTTGGGCTGCTTTTAGTTTCTCTTAGTCAAAAGCGTTAGATGATAGAATTGAAGAACGTGTTACATGTTACTACTTGGCATACTGCTACTGCACTGACAATCATTTAAAGTTTAAAAAAAAAAAAAAAAAAAAGGCCTCCTAAAACCCAGCAGACCATACCCACAGGGTCTCCAAGGAGAGCCTTCTCCTCCCACTTTCCTTTCCAGGCAAGTCCAGCTTTTTCCAAATCGGGCCTCTTGCCCTTGTCCATCAGGCCTTTGCCCTCCGGAAGTGCTCCCCTCTGTGTAAAGCTAAACTTTGTGGTGATTTTGTTTGTTTCCTCCTCTGCTCTTCCCATTTCTGAAGCCCCCTCTTCTGTAACGCAGACGGTTTGCCCAGGACGCTGCACAGGAAGCCCCTCCCAGCCTTGGGGGTTTCCACTTGTTTAGCCTTCCTCCTCCCTTCCTCCCCTGCAGGTGTCTTAGGGGTGGGACTGCGTACAGGGCCAGGTTTCGGCGGCGGGGGTGGGGTGGGGGGGTGGACAGCGGTGGGGTGGGTGGTGTGGGGTGTGGCCCTGGCTGAGGCTCACCTGGCTGCAGCAGCTTGGCCCCAGTGCCAGAGCCCAGGACGCCCCAGGCCTTCAGGCGGTGGCCCTCCTGCAGCACAGCCTGGGACAAGCGGTCCAGCACAGCATCCAGCTGAGGGACTTCTCTGCAGGGGTACGATGGCCTGGGGGTGGGGGTTGGGGGAAGGACCCACTAGAGAGGAGCAACTAGGGATGGGAGAAGGACATTTTCGTGTGGCCACACTCGCGCCCTCCCTCCCCCTCCAGGTCTCACTCAGCCTGACTCGGATTCACCAGGTACACACCCTTCTGGCTTCTGCATAGTCTGGGGGAGCTGCGGCTGGGAGCCCCAATGTGCCTGCAGCAGCCGCTGAGCTGCCGCAAGCGCTGAGTAGAAGGAGCCCCACTGCTCCTGCCTTGCACGGAGGTCTTGGCGAAGGAGCGTCAGCTGGTGACCAAGGCTTGCTGCGTACCGGCCTGCCAGGTGCCCCCTCCGCCTGGCCTCGTCCTCCGCCGCCCTGGCAGCTGCCTCCGCAGCCTGGAGTCAGAGATCACCCCGCCATGCCTACCTGTAGGGGGCACCGCCGCCGCCGCCGCCGGGGACAGCCGCCTCGGGGGACGGGACACCCGCTCCCCCTGGGAGGTGTGGCGCACTGGGTGTGGGCGTGGCGGCAGTGGCAGAGGGGGCGGAAGGGGTGGGGCTAAAACCCCCGGGGCCCTGGAGATCGAACCGGTGATGTGGGGGCACCCACAGTGAGGGAGGAAGAGGCGCATGTGGCCCCAGGGACCAGATGGAAAGCGCGAACACAGCCAACCTGTCGCCGCTCCCCCTGGGGGCTCTCCAGAAGCTGGCCGTTGGAGGCTGGGATGCGACGCTCAGCTCCCCACAGCTGCTGGAGGGCCTGGGCTTCGTTCGCAAGTTTGAGGCAGAGGACTTTGAGCTGCAAGAGGGCGTCCAGCCTCATTCGC
Source organism: Phacochoerus africanus (assembly GCF_016906955.1). Lineage (NCBI taxonomy): Eukaryota > Metazoa > Chordata > Mammalia > Artiodactyla > Suidae > Phacochoerus > Phacochoerus africanus. The sequence goes on along the minus strand of NC_062554.1, from coordinate 38,876,548 downwards.
GGCAGTGGTCGCAGCGCCCCCTGCTGTCAGTTTGTGGAGGGACCCCAGAGGACCAAGTGCCCTCACACTAGGACTAGACCCAGAGGGCAGGACCCAGCTTGCTTTGTCCTACTGGGGAACCTCCGATCCAGCTTAGAAACTTGGATTTCAGGTGTGCTCTTTTTGCTCCCAAGAGCTACTGCATTTGGGAGCTCTTTTTGCTCCCAAATGCACCTACTGGCCTGCATTTGCTCACCCAGATGGGCCACCCGGATCAGGAGCGGGGGTTGGGGGGGAAGGAGAGGGGGGAAGGGAGGAGGGGGAGAAGAAGGGGGGTGGAGGGAAAGGGGGGAAGGGGGGGTCTTAGATGCCTGAGGCGGCTTGGATAGATTCCCACCAGTGATCTGAGTCCCTAGGTCTCAAAAAAATCGGTCCTAAATTTAATCTGAAATCTTCTATCTCCCGTCCTGAAAGATATATATTTTTTCTGGTTCATTATGGATACCCTGAGGGTTTCTTTAAGCCCTAAGTCCCCTCACCAACTTTCCCCGAGACAAATTCGCTTCTGGCCCTTCTGGCTTCCCCAGCTTCTCCACTCACCTCCTCCTTGGTCTGGCCGAGTTTGGTTGTCACCGACAGAGACTGCTTGAGCAGAATCCCAAAGAAGGTTTCTGTGTCAAAGCCCTCCAGGTCCACCTGCTCGTCAGCCTCCCAGCTCCCCCCTGTGGGGGGTGGGGAAGCAGGGTTACCCCCCTGAAATGCAAATACGAGTTTCCCTGCAGTTCTCCACATATCATCCTCCTCAGGTCCTCACAGTCTGGCTACTGAAAGTGTGGGCTTTGGAAGAGCAGCATTGGCTTTGCCAAAGAACTTGCTAGAAATGCAAAATTCCAGGCCCCACCTATTGTGGCAAAAGATTCCCCAGGTAGTTCACAATCACCTTGAAGTCTGAGAAGAACAAACTGCCACTCTCTGAGGCCCACACTTTGGGTAGCAAGAGTAGAAGGTGAAACCCTTCAGGGTGACACATAAGGCCTCCTCTGGAAGAACCGGTCGTTTCCTAACTTGGCCACTTTGTACATGGTTATTGTACCTTTCTTTTGGAAAGTTTGTATTTATTTATTTTTAAATTTTTATTTATTTTTTTTTATGGCCACACTTGAAGCATATGGAAATTCCTGGACCAGGGATTGAGTCTGAGCTGCAGCTGTGACCTATGCCACAGCTGCAGCAACGCTGGACCCTTTAACTCACTGTGCAGGGCTGAGGATTGAAGCTACACCTCCACAGCAACCTGAGCTGCTGCCGTCGGATTCTTTTTGTGTGTGTGTGTCTTTTTAGGGCTGCACCTGTAGCATATGGAGGTTCCCAGGCCAAGGGTTTAATCAGAGCTGCAGCTGACGGCCTATACCACAGCTCACAGCAACACCGAATCCTTGACCACTGAGCGAGGCCAGGGATTGAAGCTGGGTCCTCATGGATGCTAGTCAGATTGGTTTCTGCTGAGCCAGGACGGGAACTCCATGCTGCCATTAGATTCTTAACCCACTGTGCCACAACAGGAAAGTTTGTATTTAGATGTCTCTATCTTATTCTATGCTGTGTGCTCCTAGAATCTGGCCATGTCTGGCACACAGTGGCTACTCAGTCAACATTTACTGAGTGAATGAATGAGTGAGTGAAGAGGAGTGGAATAATAATTCATCTAAGAGGATGAGCAAGGAAGCTTGAGCTGGCCAGTTGGATTTGGGGGCACCTCTGAGATTCCAGCCCAAAGCCCGTCACTCACCATGACCTCCCTTAACCCTGGGGGTGTCTGAGTCTTGGTGTGGTCGGCCTCTCCTAATGGATGTTATCTGAGTGCTTGGGGAGGCGTAGGCGTCCAGGTTGTAGCCCTGCTGATGCTTCCTGAAGGTGGGTTGGGGAGCCGCCTTCCGGGCCCAGCTCAGGCTGTGACACTGAATCTGCAAGGTGCGTTGTGAGCGATGTGAAGGAAAGGGGAGACTTATAGAGAAGCACCCTTTCTGAAGACTCTGAGAGGAGGACCGCCCTGCTCCTAGCTGGGTTAGGAGCGCCTCATCGTCTCTTGTTTGGACCATTCTCACAGCCTCTCTGGAGCTTTCGCCTTTCCAATCCATCTCTGTCTTCCACCTTATTGCTAGAGTAAACATAAACATCTTACCAAGTTTTCTCCCTTGCTCAAAATTCTCTCTCTCTCTCTCTCTTTTTTTTTTAAGGTCCGCACCCAGGGCATATGGAGTTCCCAGGCGAGGGGTCAAATCGGAGCTGCAGCTGCTGGCTACATCACAGCCACAGCAATGTGGGCCCTGAGCTGCCTCTGCGACCTACACCACAGCTCACAGCAATGCTGGATCCTCGACCCACTGAGTGAGGCCAGTGCTCCAACTAGTTAGATTCATTTCTGCTGCACTACAACAGGAACTCCTCTTTTGCTCAAAATTCTTAATTGATTCCCGCTGCCCAGAGGATCAAGTCCAAACTGCTTTGCAGGGCCGGTGAGACCATCCATAATTTGGTCTCACTCCCAGTTCATCCAAAGCTGCAGTCACAGGGACCATGACTGGTTCCCTGAGCAGATGAACACTGATTCATGCCTCTGTGCCTTGTTCACAACACTCCCTTCCTCAGCCCCCTCCCCAGGCGCATTACCCTCCCACCCCCAATTCACCAACCCCTTGGTCAGTACAGAGACTGAATTCTTGCATATCCTATATTTCAAGCTTCTTTTGGGGATCACCTTCTCAGGAAAGTCTGTCTTCACCACCCAGGGAGAACTGTCATCTCCTTCCTTTGTGTAGCCAGGGACCCCTGGCACACTCTCCCCAGAACTCCACAACCCTCGCTGGCATTTGTTTGTCTCCTTGTCTATATTCTCCCTACTAAGCTTTGACCACGGGAGGCCTGAAGTTGTCCCTTTGTCCCTTTGGCGTCTTAGCAACTCTGATCACAGCAGACCCGAATTAGAAGACCCATTTCCAGGGTACGGCAGAGGCAGTCTGGCACAGTGGCTAAGATGTCACCCGTCCAGCTTTACTCACCAACAGAAGCAGGCAGAGCCCCAGGAGCAGAACCATCTCCCCCAGGACTCCTGGCCAGTCAGACCTCTTCAGGGGCTTGGGGATCTTGGCGATGCCAGTTTGGATGAGATACCCCGGAGTCGTGGGGACAAAGGGCCCTTCCCCAAAACACTGGCCCCCTGGCGGGAGCGTGCGAACATACTGGGTGGAAGAAAATCTGTTGAGCCTTTGTCCCACTGCCTGCCAGATCCTGGCCGGGGGACAGAGTGGGAACCTTGGCCTGTCAACTATCTAGACTATTTGTATCTGTAGACTCTCAAGACTATTTGGTTAGCCATAGTCTAGATCTTTGTGTAGACCTGGGGGAGCTGAATCTGGATTATTTCCTGGGAAACTAATCCCTATCCAATGAGTGTTCATGGAGCTGTCTGCATGTTTCAGGACTATGTCAGAACAACCTTTTAGAGGCTGGACTGACAGGTTGAGATACTCAATCCTGTGTGTGACCAAGACAGTGCACCAGGATCAGCAGTAGCCTCACGCACAGGTCACATAGGTAAAAGCCTCGTAGATTGGCTTGGGATGTGTGCCTTCAGAATGAGAGGCAAGCAGGGGATGGCCAGGCATTCTGATGTCTTTTGAGACATGTTGTGTTTTCATCCTCACAATCTTCCTTACACACCACACATTTGGGCTGCTGTGGATAACTCTTCTTGGCACCCCCAGAATTATCTGTTAGGATTGTGGGGCCTTGAGACTTTGATGGAGGCTTCCAGGGCACCTCCTTCCCTGGTGAGCTGTCTGGGGTGGTTATAAGGCAGCATTATTATTATTATTATTATTATTAGGGCCACACCTGCAGCATATGGAGGTTCCCAGGCTACTAGAGTCTGAATTAGAGTTGCAGCTGCCAGCCTGCACCATAGCCACAGCCACGCTGGATCCACGCTGCATTTGCAACTTATGCCAAGCTCACAGCAACACTGGATCCTTAACCCACTGATCAAGGCCAGGATTCAAACCTGCATGTTCATGGACTCTACGTCAGGTTCTTAATCTGCTGAGCCACAGTGGGAACTCCCGTGGCAGCATTTTTTAAAGAGAGGGGAAACGGTGGGATGATGTCTTAAATGAAGAAAACCATAACCATCACAGACAAACCATCTTCCGATGCCGATTGCTGTTCAGATGAAAGACATAGACGCCAGGCTGCTGAAACTGCTGCAGGAAGAGGTGCGGGCTTTGATCTTGGAGCTGGGACTCCTCAGCCAGGGCCCGGAAGCGCCCCCAGTCAAATGCCCCAGGTGTGTTATAGAAGTGGCCCCTGGGGTGGAGAAAGGAGGGGCTATGGCTTCGGGCTGTTGGCACAGGGGCCTTTCCTCTCCAGAGCCTGGATGCAGGCGGGGCCATGTTGGACACTCACAGGTCATAGTCGGGATAATGCTCATGGGTCACCAGGAAGGCCAGGGTATCATTGGTTTGGAGGCAGATGGTAGGGTTTCGGATGCCAGGCTCTGGGGGTGACATATTTCCGAGGTGTGTGGAGTTGAGGCTCGGCAATGAAGGGGTGCTCAGAGGTGTTCCCCTCAATTTTCCTGGGCGAGGTGCAGGACATGAGGAGGGGCAGCCACTCTTCAGGGGGGTTCATGCTGGGACCTGGGTGGGGGGAGGAGGGGTGGCAGGTGTCAGAGGCGGTGTTCACCTGCATCCTGGCTGGGGAGCCTGGGGTCCCTGAGAGGCGGGCCGAGCAGGTGCAGTAGTTCACGGCCTGGCCTGGGCAGGCTCCGGAAGCCACTCCCTGGAAAGGGACAGGGATTGTCCTCAACCTGCAGGGCTGGGGAGAGAGTCGCTCCTAGTGCGTGGTGACAGCAGAAGTTCTCTGGCCCTGACGTGCCCCTGGAGGTAGGATTTCAACTGTCTAAAAGACTGGGGGAGGGTGTCAGAACTCACAGGCACTTCTTGGGGAGCCCCCTTTGGGGGAGAAGCTGCCTATCACCCCCAGCTTCCGCTCGCAGGGCCCCCACTTATGCTGGGATAAGGACAAGGCTCGCCCAGTGCAGTCAGTCGTCAGCCGCAGGCTTCCCCCGGGCCTCCTGTCCAGCTCTCTTACCGTCCACGCTGACCACATACAGAGAGACAGAACTCTGCCTTTGGTCCAAGTGGCAGGGGTGGCCCACGGCGCGGGGTGAGGAAGGGCGGTCCAGACGGTAGACTTCCTGGGAACAGGGAGGTGCGGTGTCAGCTCTTCCCTTAGGACACAGAGTAACACTCACAGAGCAGGGAGATGAGGAGGCCCAGGTCCTTGCTCCAGCCCTATCTGGGTGTCCTGATGGGGCTGTGGGGGTTGTGGGGGGAAGAGGTCCAATAGCTCTCGGTGGGGGTGGGGGCAGGGGCAACCCGGAGTCGTGACTCTGAATACTGTCCCTTACTCACGTGGGAAGATTTCTGTGACACTTGCCTCCTTTAATGGACTCAATGACTCTTTGAAGAACTTTTATAAGATGAGATTAAATCAACAATGGGGCCTTTTCTCTGGCACCAGAGGCTGGGCTGGCGAAGTGGGTCGGTGCGCAGAGCAGCAGAACCCATGCACAAGCTTGTCGCACCCCCCCCCCCCCCCCCCCCCCCCCGCTTAGGAAGGAGACAGAGGCTGCAGGTGCCCAGCCTGTGGCTCTCCACAGCGGGCCCGGCTTGGCATGGCTTGGATCTTGGGGCACCGTACCTGGCTTCCCGTGTCTTCGGTGATGGAAATCTGTGGGATGCCCTCGAGACAGCTGAGCTGCAGGATGTGGCTCTGTCTCTTTGGGCACAGGGGACCACACATTTCACTGGAGTGCTGTCCCAAGCACAGGCAGAGCCCCAGGCCTCGGTCATAGCCACGGGCATCTTCTGGTGTGGCACATACCTGCACGAAGACTCAGACTCCTGGGGTCTCCTCCCTGGGGGAGGTTCCCCCGAACAGTCCCCAGCTTCACAGTGCATAGCACAGGTCTCCAAGTCTCCACAGAGGGGCTGGTGGAACGACCCTCAGTGGCTGGGAGGTTGGGCAGGTGAACGGGTGGACAAAGGACCAGGAGTGCAGCAGGTGCACACTCTGGGCGCCCCCTACCTCCTGGGCACAGTGGTCAGTCCACTGATCCTTGGTCAAACAGAGCCCCTCCTGGTTCCGGGTGGCCCCAGCCTTGCAGCTCCTGTATTCCCGCTGGATGCAGCCCCTTGGCTCTCCAACATCTTGGTGGCCCGGGAGGCAGGTGCACCGCCCGTCACTGGGCTGGGGAGTGATGTAGGGAGGAAATGCAATTTCAGGTTGGCTGGTAGTACTTGGCTGTCGTGAACCACACGTGATTCTTTGGCTGTGACCCTGCCTAAGAGGGGCCAGAGCATAAGAGTGGGGAGGGCCAGTCAGGGTGGAGAAAAATCCTATCAAAGGGGAAATTACTGGCACATGGTGGCTGGGCTCCCGCTGTGCTATCATTTCAGTGAGAAAAATGTAAGCTGTTCAGGAAAGGAAGAATCCACATGCATATTTGTTGGTTTCTAGGGCAAGTCTGAATTGGAAGGGCTTGGGCCTGGGGTGTATTTTGGGAGTGATCATTGTGGAGCACAACCAAAAGTCTGTCCTTTCCTCTGAGTAGAGTTGTCAGATTTAGCAAATAAAAATGCACAGCACTCAGATCATTCGAATTTCAGGTATACAATGAATGCTTTTTCAGTATAAGTAGGTCCCATTCAAGATTTGAGATATCCTTATCCTAAAAACGTATCCATAATTTATGTGAATTTCAAGCTTAACTGAGCACCCTGTATTTTACGTGGCAACTCTATCCCCAAGTCACTTGGAAATCTGAACCAACCCGGTCAGCTTACACCTGAGCGGAACTTGACTCAAGAACAAGAGTTCTGCAAATGCAGCCTGTCCCTGGACCCCTGCCCGAGGACATACCTGGAACACTCGGCCCATCCCCGAGCATATACATGTGTCTTTGCCTTCCTCTGGCTGGGTGGCCTCTGAGCCACAGGGGAAACAGGCAATCTGGCCAGGCCAGGGGTTGAAGAATCCCCGAGGACAGAGGTGACAGAGAGAGGCATTAAGGGGACTTGCTCCAGAGAAGAAAGTTCCAGGGGGACAGGGGGCAGGTGGTGAGTCAGGACAGAGCCCACCTGTGGAGTGACAGGCAAACAACAATTAGGCCTGAGACTCTGCTTCCAGGGCTGTGGGTCCCCTGGTGATGCCCCAGGAGCCTGAGGTGGACCCCTGCCTGGCCGTTCTCATCTCCCACTACAGGACTTCCGACACCCAGCCCTGCCCAGGGGTCTCCTAAAGCCAGCACCTTCCCTCAGAGCTGTTTTCCTTTCCCCACTCCTCACCTTTACCCCCAACTCCTTTGATGCCCATGCAGCCCCAGCCCTTACCCTCTGGGCACCCTGGTCGGTCTGGCGCTTCTGCACAAGGCATCTGGTCCCCACAGTCCCGAGGATTCTCCTTGCTCAGGCACGTGGCGCTCTGGAGGGCAAAGCAAAAGAGAGGCACACAGGCCCAAGCCCCTGGGGTGCTCCCAAACGGGAGACCCTTCACCTTGTGGGCAGGGCGGACGGTGGCAGGGAGAGAGGCGGACATGGAGGTGGGAGAGGGAGACCTCGGGACACAGATGGAGAGAGAGGGGAGCAAAAGGCAAAGACACAGTAACAGCAGCACCAGGACAGGAGCGGCATGGAGAGATCAGGGCCCAGGACGTGTACCCGGTGAGAAAGGCCCGGGAAGGAAGGCCAGCCTCTGCCACTCATAGGAGCAGGAAAGCACTCACTGAATATTTCATGAAATGAAACCCGAGGTAGGATCCCTCTGGGAGGCTTTGGCCCAGACAGCTTCATATTGCCGCCTTCGCTTTCCTTTCTCCACACACCTTTCCTTCCTAGAGCAGCTGGTGGCGGCGGTGGCGGCGGTGGCGGGGGTGGTGGTTTTGTTCTTGAGTCAAGTTGGGCTCAGGTGTAATCTGACCAGGGTGTGTGTGTGTGTGTGTGTGTGTGTGTATGTGTGTTGTGTGTGTGTAGGACTGGGTTCCATGAAGTGGAGGAACATTCCAGCTCCCTCCCTCTTCAATGCCAAGCCAGTTAATCTCGTTTAAGCGCTCCCTGTGTGCAAAATCCTGCAGGAGAGATGACGAGGAAAGGCAACAGAAGGCTTCTGCCTTTGGTGCAACTTTTGTGCAAGTTTGGTGCAAGCTTTTTTAGCCAACTTTCAGAGACCCACAGGATTCTAGACTCACAGTGGACCTTAGAGAGTATTTAGTTCTTTCCTCCCAATTTACAGATGAGAAGACTGAGGCCAGAAAAATGGAAAGATTGAACAAATTCACACAACCAGTCAAATGCTCTTAAAAATATGCCTCCTTGATGCACCTGGAAACTGTAAAACAGCAGGTGAGCACTTGGAATAACCAAGAGATAAATGGATAAATCGCAGCAGTGGGTGAAGAGGAAGGGCCTGTCCTGGTCTTGTTAATGACCTTTGGGAATCAGGTAACCAGTTGACTTCTCAATTGCTTAAAAAAAAAAGGTAGTAATAAATCACACTATTTGGCTTTCTTCATTAAAGTTGTGAAAGTCGATTAGTTGTGAGGAAGCTGTTAGCTTGGGAAACCTTAAGTGTTACGGAAAGTCAGCACTGAAATGAAGCTTGGCTTCCAGGGAAAGGCAACTGAAGTTCAGGGACTTTGAGGCCACTCAGCTTGTCTGTGTCACTTACAGTTTGTAGGTAAGACCTCTGACTCCAAGTTTGATTAGTGGTGGGTTGGAAGAGCCTTATGAAAGTATCATGTGGCTTTGTAATCAGATCTTGGTTTTGAAAATCGTAAATCATGTGTCTGATATAATTCATCACATTTTCCACTCAATGACTTATGACTTGGTTGCTTCTAAAAAGAGATCTACTGGAGTTCCCATCATGGCTTAGCAGAAATGAATCCAGCTAGGATCCAAGAGTTTGTGGGTTCAATCCCTGACCTTGCTCAGTGGGTTAATGATCTGGCGTTGCTGTGAGCTGTGGTGTAGGTTGCAGATGTGACTTGGATCCTGCGTGGCTGTGGTGTAGGCTGGCAGCTGTAGCTCCAATTCAACCCCTAGCCTAGGAACTTTCATATACCGTGGGTGTGGCACTAAAAAAAAAAGGCTTAAAAAAAAAAGAAGAGAGAGGTCTCCTCTCCAGGACAAGGCTTCCCCGCTCACTCCCTCCTTTATTATTCATCTAGAGATATTTACCCTGCACTTATTGTGTACCAGGCTCTCTTGGGGGGCTGCTGATACCTACTAGAATGCGCTGTAAACTTCAAATGATGTTGGATGCTGCCTGGGGAAGTGGAGCTGGAAGGAGAATTAATGGGTTGCAGAAGCAAAGACTCATTTACAGATTAAGGGGGAAGAAATTAAGACTCCTAAGAACACATATTCTGAAACAACGTAGCTTATATCAGCGCTCTCTGACAGAAATACAATGGGGGTCACCTATATAATCTAAAATTTTCTAGTAGCTACACGAGAAGAGGAAAAAGAAACAGGTGAAATTAATCTTAATAGTATATTTTATTTAACCCAATGTATCTAAACTATTACTTCAATGTGAGGTCAATATAAAAGCTAATAATACGACATTTCTTTTTTTGTGCACTAAATCTTTGAAATCCTTTCTACGGCTACAGCACAGTTTGGATGAGCCGCAGTTCAAATGCTCCGCAGCTCCACGTGACTAGTGTGGTTACTGAACCGAACAGCACAGGGCGATAACTTCCAGCAAAGCCACTTCTCTCCAGGGTCCCCTAGGCCTGTGGATGCTCCCTTGCCCTGCCCATCCCAGCCATCTGCTTCGTGCTTCGCTGAATGCACACTCCTCCTATTTGGTCTTTCCAGAAGGTGGCACTGTGAGCCCACAGGACATGGGTGTGTGTGTGGGGGGGGGGTGGGGGTGGGGGGAGGATAAGGGCACTTGTAATCTCTTACCTTGTCTCCAGAACTCAAGCAGTACTGTGAACTGTAGTGATCACGGTGTGCATTAGGTCCCTAGGCTCATTCAAAGTAACTAACACTTTGTACCCTTTGACCGACGTCTTCCTAGCTCCCCCACCTCCCGCCCCTAGTGACCACCATGCTACCCTCTGCTTCTATGAAAAAAAATTTTTTAGGAGCTCCCGTCGTGGCGCAGTGGTTAACGAATCCGACTAGGAACCATGAGGTTGCGGGTTTGGTCCCTGCCCTTGCTCAGTGGGTTAACGATCCTGCGTTGCCGTGAGCTGTGGTGTAGGTTGCAGACGCGGCTCGGATCCCGAGTTCCTGTGGCTCTGGTGTAGGCCGGTGGCTACAGCTCCGATTGAACCCCTAGCCTGGGAACCTCCATATGCCTTGGGAGCGGCCCAAAGAAATGGCAAAAAGACAAAAAAAAAAAAAAAGAAAAAAATTATTTTTTAAAAATGATTTTTATTTTTCCATTATAGCTGGTTTATAGCGTTCCATCAGTTTTCTACTGTACAGCAAAGCGACCCAGTTGCACATACATATATACATCGTTTCTCACATTATCCTCCATCGTGCTCCATCATAAGTGACTAGCTATAGTTCCCAGTGCTCTACAGCAGGATCTCATCGCTTATCCATTCCAAAAGCAATAGTTTGCATCTATTAACCCCAGAGATTGACTTTTTTTTAGATTCCATATATGTGAGATCATGCACTATTTGTCTTTTTCGGTCTCTTTTTCCCCACTTATTTATTTATTTCATTTACATAGTGTCCTTTAGATTCACCCATGTCACAAATGGCAGGATTTCCCTTTTTCTCATGACTGAGTAAAATTTCATTATTATTTCAACATTTCAATCCTCTAATATACATACCACATATTTTTCATTGAGGTATAATTGATTTACAATATTGTATTAGTTCCAGGTGTACAACAAAGTGATTCAGTTATACATATATTTCATATTATTTTCCATTATAGTTTGTTACAAGATATTGACTATAGTTCCCTGTGTTATACAGTAAATCCTTATTGCTTATCTATTTTATGTATAGTCTTTTGTATCTGTTAATCCTATATACCTAATTTATCCCTTCCACTTGCCCTTCTGTCTTTGGTGACCATAAGTTTGCTTTCTATGTCTGCGAGTCTGTTTCTGTTTTGTAAATAGGTTTTATATTATTTTTTAGGTTCCACATGTGATGCAATAGTTGTCTTTCTCTGACTTGTTTCACTTAGTGTGATATTTTCTAGGTCTATCCATGTTGCTGCAAAGGGCGATATTTCATTCTTTTTTATTGCTGAGTGATATTCTATTTTATATATATATATATATATATATATATATATCATGCCTTAAGCCAATCATCTGTTGATGGACACTAGGGTTGTTTCCCTGTCTTGGCTGTTATAAATGGTGCTGCTATGAACATGGGGGTGCATGGCTCTTTTTGAATTAGAGTTTTCATCTTTTGTAAATATATGCCCTGGAGTAGGATTGCTGGATCATATGATAGCTCTATTTTTAGTTTTTAAAGGAAACTTTGTACTGTTTTCCATAGTGGCTGCAACAATTTACATTCCCACCAACAATATAGGAGGGTTCCCTTTTCTTCCCACCCTTTCCAGCATTTATTATTTGTAGGCCTTTTGATGATAGCCATTCTGACCAGTGTAAGGTGATACCTTCCTGTGCTTTTGAGTTGCATTTCTCTAATAATTAGCAATGTTGAGCATCTTTTCAGGTGCCCATTGGCCATTTGTATGTCTTTTTTGGAGAAATATCTATTTAGGTCTTTGGCCCATTTTTTGATCAGGTTTTTTTTTTTTTATATTGAGTTGTATGAACTGTTTTTATATTTCTGACATTAACCCTTTGTTGGTCATATAATTTGCAAAATATTTTCTCCGATTCCATAGGTTGCCTTTTCATTTTGTTGATGGTTTCCTTTGCTGTGCAAAATGTGTTAAGCTTGATTAGGTCCCACTTGTTTATTTTTGCTTTGATTTCTTTTGCCTTGGGAGTCTGATCTAAGAAAATCTTGCCATGATTTATGTCCAAGAATGTTTTTACCTATGTTCTCTTCTAGGAGTTTTATGGTCTTACTACTTCTATTCAACATAGTATTAGAAGTCCTAGCCACAGCCAGCAATCAGACAAGAAAAAGAAATAAAATGTATCCAAATTGGAATGGAAGAGGTAAAACTGTCACTATTTGCAGATGACATGATACTCTACATGGAGAACTCCAAAGACCACAGAAAACTATCAGAACTAATAAATGAATTCAGCAAGGTAGCAGGACACCAAATAAATATATAAAAATCTGTTGCATTTCTTTACATAAACAATACCAGAAAGAGAAATTACAAATTTTTTTTTAAAAAATTACATAAAAAAATTAAAATACCTAGAAATGAACATAACCAAGGAGGTGAAAACCTATGTGCTGAAAACTGCGAAACATTAATAAAGGAAACTGAAGATGATTCAAAGAAGTGGATCCCATGCTCTTGGATTGGAAGAATTAATATTGTTAAAATGGCAATAATTTCCAAAGCAATCCACAGATTGAAAATATGCATAACGTCTTTCCTAAAACTAGAACAAATAATTCTAAAATTTATATGGAACAGCAAAATACCCAGAATTGCCAAAGCAATCCTGAGGAAAAGGAACAAAGTGGGGAGGCATAGCCCTCCCAGACTTCAGACAATGCTACTAAAGCTACAGTTATCAAAACAGCATGGTATTGGCACCAAAACGGACACATAGGTCAATGGAACAGAATTGAGAACCCAGAAATAAACCCACACACCTATGGTCAATTTATCTGTGACAAAGGAGATAAGAATATACAATGGAGGAAGGAAAGTCTCTTCAACAAGCTGTGTTGGGAAAAAAGGATAGCTATACGTAAGTCAATGAAATTAGAATACTCTCTCATACCATATACAAAAATAAACTCAAAATGGTTTCAAGACCTAAAAATACATCAGCCCTTCTTTATTGATTTATCCACTGATGGACATTTTGGTTGTTTCCATATCTTGGCTGTTGTGAATAATACTGCAATGAACTGGGAGTGGAGCTATTTCTTTACCACAGTGATTTCATTTCCTTGGATATATACTCGGAAACAGGATCACTGGATCTTGTGGTAGTTCTATTTTTAGTTCTTTGAGGAACCTTCATACTGTTTTCCATAATGCCTGTACCAAATTTACATTCTTACCAACTGTGCACAAGGGTTCCCTTTTCTCCACATCCTTGCCAACACTTGTTATCTTTTGTCTTTTTGATAACAGCCATTCCAACAGGTGTGAGGTGATATCTCATGGTGGTTTTGATTTGCATTTCCCTGATGATTAGTGATGTTGTACATCTTTTCATGTGTCTGTTGGCCATTTGTACGTCTTCTTTGGAAAAATGTCTATTCAGATCTTTGCCCATTTTTGAATTTTTTTTTTTTCTTGTTAATATGTCCTTGAGCTCCTAAAAGGGAGATTCTGATTTGGTGCTGTAAGTGATCTGGGGTGGGGCCCAAGAGTCTGCATTTGAAACAAGCTATCAAATAAGGCAAGGTAAGTAGCAAACTTTTGTAAGGAACTTTGACATGCACCATCCTTTCTGATTACTCCAACCATCCTGTGAGACAGACAATGCAATTAACCCATCCTTATCATGTAAGAAATGGAGGCTTGGAGAGTCACTGCCTGAGATCATCCAGTTAATAGGAGGTGTGGTAGGGGTAGAACCCAGGCATTTTGCCTCTCAGACATGTTCTTCTTCTTCTTCTTCTTCTTCTTCTTCATCTTCTTCTCTCTCTTTTTTTTTTTTTTTTGTCTTTTTGTCTCTTTAGGGCTGCACCTGCGGAATATGGATGTTCCCAGGCTAGGGGTCTAATCGGAGCTATTGCTGCTGGGCTATGCCAGAGCCATAGCAATGCCAGATCCAAGCCGTGTCTGTGACCTACACCACAGCCCACGGCAATGCCAGATCCTTAACCCATCAGGTGAGGCCAGGGTTCGAACCTGCAACCTCATGGTTCCTAGTCGGCTTTGTTAACCACTGACAGTTGTTAACCACTTGACAGTTACTTTTTATCTGGTAATGCTTGTACTTGGCTGGTGAGAGGGTCCTGGGGGTCTGATTAGCATCAGATTACTTGGATGGGCGGGAGTGTTAGAATCGGGAGGGACACTGGGTGTTTGTCCTTCTACCCTCTTATTTTGCAAATGAGGAAACTGAGGCCCAGAGAAGGAAACACAAAAGATAAGATGGATAATTCCCATGAGGCTGGGTCACTGGATTGCATTTCTAGGAATAACATACTGGAAAAGAGAAAAGTGAAGTTCAGATTGCTCCTCAGATAAAAGTTTGAATAAAAAATCTAATCCTGGAGTGGGGGATGGACAGAGTTTGGGGTTGGTAGATGCAAACTATTACATTTAGAATGGAGAAGCAATAAAGTCCTACTGTACAGCACAGGGAAAATATATCCAGTCTCTTGAGATAGACCATGATGGAAGAGAGTATGAGAAAAACACTGTATATATACATATGACTGGGTCACTTTGCTGTCCTGCAGAAAGTGGCATAGTATTGTAAATCAACTATAATAAAAAATAAAATAGATATTTAAAAAATCTGATCCTACGAGAACTATTTTAGGATGCCTGGCCTCAGAGTCTTTAGCCATTAGGGGTATTTTGGGCCCAGAATGTGGCAAAGTGTTTAATGAACCTCTTTTCAGGGCCCCGTCCTATGCGGATACAAAAGGAACCAAAGACGTTGAACGGACTCTGCTCTCATAGGCCGTATGTATGACTGATGAGGGCACAAGAAATGACAGAGCAACAAGTGCTAAATAGTGTGAATGATTCCACCTGCTGAAAGGGTGCAGAGAGGACGTGCCTGGGTTTCACTGGCGTGGTAAGTGACAGGAGCAGGAGAGATATGACAGCCGGAGACCAGCCAGGGTCAGGCAAAGTGACTACTCTTCCTTCCTGCCGTAACTCACAGATGGCATTAACTGTGGGGTCAGAGAAGGAAGCTTAGACATGGGTTCCAATCCCTCACTTTAAAGATGAGGAAGCCGAGGCTCAGAGAGGTTAAGAGATTTTTCACAAGGTCACATAACTGGTTGATGTCCAGACCCACATCGGTGCTTTTTCTCAAGAGCCTGATTGGAACCCTGGGTTTTCCTTTGGGCTCCCAGCTTCTCCTCACCAAGATTTCTTTTTTCCCATTCTTTAAAACTTAGATCTGAAGGTCCTACTTAACCGGAAAGGTTGTGGCTTGACAGGTGACTTTAATATGGTCCTTTCCCCACAAAGAAATCCCCTCTTGGCATTAGATGCTGGGCCCGCCCATCTTCCTTCTCTGACATCGCTGCCCTCCCCTTCCCATGATTTTCTTCTCTTCTGCCTTTCCTCCAGTTTTGAAGAAAACCCGATTATCTCTTCTGTTTCCCTTTCCTTCCCTTTCTTCTCTCTTTCTCTCTCTCTCTCTTTCACACACACACACACACACACACACACACACACACACACACACACTCACACAAACACGCTGAGGTGTAGAGATTTGAGTTTATGGTATATTTTCGTTGCTAGTCCAGGCAGGAACAGCTTCTTATTATATTCATTTATTTCCTACCATTATTCGCATTTCCATCTCCCTATAGACAATCATTCTAATAAATTTAACGAGTCTTTGTGAGTGTTCTTGCAACATGAGTATTGTTTATGTGCATACACTTTAAAAACACCTGCACGTTTTTTTCTTTTTTTTTTTTCCCCCTTTTCAGCTTCACCCACAGCATATGGAGGTCCCCGGGTCAGGGATAGCATTTCAGCTGCATCTGCGACCTATGCTATAGCTGTGGCAATGCTGGATCCTTTGGATCCTTAACTCAATGTGCCAGGCCCGGGATTGAACCAGCAACGCCACAGAGACCCGCCAGATCCTTAAGCCATGGCATCATAGCAGGAAGTCCTGCCTCGGCACTGCTTTAAAGACTCGCTTGTGATATTCAGTTCTATCTAGTTTGAGGCTTCTATCTGAGGAGGAGGGCTCTGACCCATCTTTTTATCTGTCCCTTAGGGACATGCTCTGATAGTGGGTCACATTTGCTGCCCTGGGACCTTGTGTGGCCTCCGCCAGCTCTCTGACTTCCATGGTCACCACCTCCTCGCACTGTCCTCTCCAAGGTCATGGCAGTAACTCTTGACTGGTCTGGATCTTTCATGTTTGATTTTACCTGACTCTTCCTTGATTCGGACAGTTTGGAGACTTCTTAACTTCAATGGTTCTGAAGTTCCCTTGGGCTCTTACCTTTTTCTCTGTTTTTACAGTTCTATTTAAGTTTTTCCCGGAACATGCTGATTTTTAAAGAATTCTATATTTATAGAAAAGTTGCAAAGATAATACTTTATAATAATAATTCCCTAATTCCTCACACTCACCTTACATTAATATTGTACATTTATACAGCCTACATTAATATCATACATTTATTATACATCTATTACCCATCTTACATTAATATTGCACATTTGTTATAATGAGTGAATGAATCTATTATTATGAATTAAAGTCTACAGTTTGTTCAGATTTCCTTGGTTTTTTCCATAATGTCCTTTTCTGTTCCAGGATCCCATCCAGGACACCAAATGACATTTAGTTGTTAGGTCACTCTAGGCTCTTCTTGGTTGTGACTGTTTCCCAGGTTTCCTTGTTTTTGGTGGCCTGACAGTTTTGAGGAGTATTTGTCAGGTATATTGCAGGATGTTCTTCCACTGGGATTTGTCTGATTTTCTCATGATTGGACAGGAGTTAGAGTTTTTGGGGAGAAAGACCTCAGAGATAAAAATGTCCTTATTGAGGAGGCAGTCGACAAATAATAAACGTTGGAGTGGGTGTGGAGAAAAAGGAACCCTCCTACACTGAATGTAAATTGGTGCAGCCATTATGGAGTGGCTTCCAGTATGGAAGTTCCTTTAAAAACTAAAAATAGAGTTAACATATAATCCTGCAATCCCACTACTGGGCACATATCTGGAGAAAACCATAATTGAAAAAGATACATGCACCCCAAAGTTCATTGAAACACTATTTACAGTAGCCAAGATATGGAAGCAACTCAATGTCCATCAGCAGATTAAACAGATAAAGATACGGTATATTTATACAATGGAATATTACCCAGCCATAGAAAGAATGAAATAATGCCATTTGCAGCAGATAATCTTACTAGAGATTATCATAGTAAGTGAGGTAAGTCAAACAAACAGAGAAGGACAAATACCATATGATATCACTTAGTGGAATCCAAAAGAAATTTACTAATGAACTTATTTACAAAGTAGAAATGGACTCTCAGACATAGAAACAAACTTATAGTTATCAAAAGGGAAAGGTGAGGGATAAATTGTGGGTTTGGGATTAATATATACACACAGCTTGATATAAAATAGATAACCATGAAGACCTACTACATAGAACATGGAACTATACTCAATATTCTGTAATAACCTATAAAGGAAAAGAATCTGAAAAAAATAGACATATATGTATGTATAACTGAATCATTTTGCTGCACACCTGAAACTAACACAACGTTATAAATCAACTATACTTCAGTAAAACAAAACAAAACAAAACAAAAAAAATAGGAGTTCCCGTTGTGGCTCAGCGGTTAACGAACCAGACTAGGATCCATGAGGTTGTGAGTTCCATCCCTGGCCTTGCTCAGTGGGGGTTGCCGTGAGTGTGGTGCAGCTTGGATCCGGTGTTGCTGTGGCTCTGGTGTAGGCCGGCAGCTACAGCTCTGATTCGACCCCTAACCATGGGTACGGAACTAAAATAGCAAAAAAAAAAAAAAAAAAAGAAAGAAAATGAAAAAATTGTTAACCATAAAAAGAGTGCATGCTGTAACCAGGACGTGTCCCTGTTGATGACGATCCTGGTCACCTGGGTGAGGTCCTGTGTATCTGGTTTTCTCCATTGTAAAGTTACCCTTTTTTCTCTTTTTATGGCCGCACCTGTGGCATATAGAAGGCCTCATGCTCGGGGTCGAATATGGAGCTGCAGCTGGTACCTATGCCACAGCCCAAGCAACCTGGATCTGAGCTGCTTCTGTGACCTACACTACAGCTGGAGGCAACGCCAGATCTTTAACCCACTATGTAAGGCCAGGGATGGAACCCACATCCTCACAGGCACTGTTGGTTCTTAACCTGATAAGACAACAGAAACTCCTAAGTTTCTCTTTCATTTCTATCCTTCCCATACTGTATACTCCTTAGAAGGATGTCACTATGTGCATCCCACACTTGAGATGAAGAGACCTATGCTCTCCTTCCCTGTGGGTCAGTTACCTTTGCAAAGCGTGTGAAATTCTTCTGTGTAGGAGATTTGTCCTTTCTTTCCTATGTTTTAGTCATTCCATTGTTTATTTCCATCAATATGGACTCATGAATGTTGATTTCATACTTTGGGTTGAAAGTTTTGTTTTGTTGTTTTGTTTTTCTCCAAATGATCCACTGGTGACTGGTGGGAGCTTGTTCAGTTGGTTCCAGTGTCCTTTGATATAACCCATCATTGTGGGCTTTAGATTTTTTTTAAAAAAAAGCATTTCCCTACTTTGTGGTACTGGAAGACGCCTTAGGCTAATCTTCTCATCTTGCATATTTCTTCCTCTTTTTTTCATTTAAGTGAAAAAAGTTTATTGAGGATATACTATATGCTTCTATGACCTTCCTGTATCTATATTGATTAGTCAGATCATAACTCTACTCTTCTTTCTTAAAATTTCAAATCTGTTCAGCTGCCTATGTCTTTTCCTGGTCTTAGAATCAGCCAATTTCCCAAGGAGCCCTGGTTCCTTTGATGGGAGAATGGCCTTAGACACTTAAGATCTGGGCTCTGGTCTCTGATTTTTCAACTTACTTTCTCTTTCCTTTTCGGCTTAGTCTTCTCTTCCCTGCCCATTGACCACAGGGATTTCTCAAGAGCTAATTACACATTCGCGTCCGTAACAAAGAGTCTGGACTCTGCCTAAGAAATTTGTGAGAGGTCAAAAATGAATAATGCACAGTCATGGAGTTTAGTCTAGTGTGGGGTATAGACAGCCATAGAGATATAAAAGACAACCTCTAAAGATCCTCAAATGGAGTTCCAGTTGTGGAGCAGTGGAAACAAATCTGACTAGTAACCATGAGGATGCGGTTTGATCCCCGGCCTAGCTCAGTGGGTCAGGGATTGGGCCTTGCTGTGACTGTGGTGTAGGTTGAAGACTCTGCTCAGATCCCACTGTGGCTGTGGTGCAAGCTGGCAGCTGCAGCTCCAATTCAACCCCTAGTCTGGGAATTTCCACATGCTGCAGGTGCAGCCCTAAAAATAAATAAATAAAAATAAAGACCCCTAAGGAACCGGTGACTAATTCAGACTGTGGGATGTGGGAAGTCTCTGAGCTGGGAGTTGAAGGAAAGAAAGTTCTAATTCTCTACAGTTGATTCCCAGACTCTTAGAAAATATCCCTTGATACTGTAATACGTCCTTATAAGAAGAGGCCCCCCTCTAGCTGCAGCAGCAATGGCTCTTCCCTTCAAGGCTTCCCTTCCAGTGTAGAAAGGAGCCGACTTCCTTTTCTCCCCTGCTCTCCAGAGCCCTGAAAATACATGTGGCCCAGACGACTTCCATACTATTGTTAACATTTTTCTTTCCTAATTTAGGGGGTGGGTACATGGGTGTTTGTTTTTGTATTTGCCATTCCTTTTTTGTATGGCTGGGATAGTCCATAATAAAATGTGCCATGTGAATGGAAAACATAAAAAAGATGTGTGTGTGGCCCTGGCCTACGTGACCCTGCATCTTTGCTTCTGGGGCGAAGACTGTCCTGCCAGATGCCTGCCACTCCCAGCCTGGAGCTGGGGAAAGTGCAGCTGGTTTGGGCCAGATGGGCCTCCCAGAGCCTGTCGGACCAGGGGTTGCTTGGTGTTGATGACTCAACACCTCAGTGGTGTGACCTATAGAACCCTACCCCTACCCTCCGCCCCTCATTCATTTTGCCTCCCTCCTCCTCAAGGCTCACCTCTGACACCCACTGAGCCTTAGAGCAGTGACATAGTGACATCCTTGTCTCTCAGCAGGGACTTGCTGCTGGAGCCATCCTGCAAGGGCCAGGATGGAACTTAAAGTCTGGAGAATTAACCCCCTTCTTTGTGGCAGCATCTTTGCCTCCGTAAAAGTGAACTCAAACTTCCTTATCTCCCATCGAAAGCCACCTGTGAACAAAAACCTGAAAAGGGCAGCTCTAGTTCTGGCAACAGCCAAGAAAAACCAAAGGTCCTGCCAGCAGCCAAGGCAGGTGAGAGACAGGCCAAGCAGTGGGTCTGTTGGGGTTGCTGCACCAGGCCAGTGGTAGGATGTTTGCTTGAGTCACTGGGGGGGACGATGGAGAGTGATGCCAGCACCTAGTGCATGCGGGCTGGTAACCATGATGTTTTGTTTGCAAGGCTAAGCTATTCAGCCTTTGGTCCCCAGACATTGCTCTCATACTGGCGATGGGGTTGGTGGCTCTTGAGAAGAGCTTTTTAGCTGGCGTGATAAACACACTTGCAAATTCCCTCCTTTTGAACCAGATTGACCAACAGAATGTGGACAACATGAAATTCTGAAAGTTCTGAGCCTAGATCATATGAAGCCCAGTTCTTTTAACATTCTCTTTGGGAGCCTTGATCTGCTATGTTAGAAATATCATTATCCTGAGACTGCCATACTGAAGACCACAGGAAGACCCTTTGGTCAACAATCCCAGCTGAGCCAAGCCTTCCAGCTGCACCTACCAGGGCATAAGACCTGAAAGTATAACCATCTTGGGCCCCCAGATCATCCTACTGGCCAGCTGAAGGCCACAGGGTAACACCTGCTGATGCCCCATAGAACAGAAGAATTGCCCTGCTGAGCCCTGAACACCTTTCTGAACTACTACATTGAGAGACAGAATAAAATGATTGTTGTTTCACGCATCTAGGTGTGGGGATTGTTTGCTACACAGCCGTAGATAACTGAGACAGCCAGGGCAGCTCCATCTAGACCACACTTGTCTGATTATTGACTTCCAAATCTTGAATCAGTATAAGAGACGGGAATCATGGCTCATTCTCAAAATGACCTGGCAGAGGGTTGGAACCAAGTCTAAACAGTGTCTTAGAGGCTCTCTCCTGAGGCAGACTCTGAGTCCTAGGGGCAAAATGCTCAGGTCAACGAACCGATGTTTGTAGTTACTCCCAAGCCCTAGGGGGCTGAATACGGAAAGAGGAAGAGGATCTGCTTGGAAGACCAGTTAAAGGAGGGGCTGGATTTTGGAGTAGGCATGGGTTAAGTGCTTCCCCAGGGAAAGAAAAGGGGACTCCGGGGGTCCGGGAAGCCTAGCGCTGGTGCCTGGCTGGCACCTCTTCCCTGGCCCCACCCGCCACTGTCACTGTGCTTGGATCGCTTTAAAGGGTTCTGCTGGGCATCCGGTGATCTCACATGAACAGTGCAGGTGCAGGCCTGGCCCGTAAACCACAACCAATGGGGCCTGTGCGGCCACAATGCACAGGGCAGAGCCTCCAGAGGGGGATAAAGGGCGATTATTTGTTTAGCATCATTAGCAAGAGTCCCAGAGCCCGTCCAAAAGCAAAGCAGAAACTTTTGTATTAAGGAGATTAAAGCTTCAACTCAGCTGAGAAGGCTCTGCCGTGTGGAGCGGCTTTGTTGTGCCCGGCAACGTGTGTGATTATATGCAAATCACCAGGAGGCCTCACTGGGGTCCTGACCACAGGGGCTTAGCTGCCCGCCAGGTGGGGGGGATGGATGTGCGGGAGAAGCACAGCCGCTAGGGTTGGCCAGGCAGCACCCAGCACCCCAGGCAGGGGAAGCCTGTTTTTTCCTCGAGTTCAGAAAACTGGGGTTTTGAAAAAGTGTTTAAAATGTTGATCAAAGATTTCTGTTAGGTGGGTAAGAGTGTGGGGACAGAAGTGCCACCAGAAAAGTATAAGTGGAAATTTAGGGCAATGACCAGTGGGGATGGGGGAGGGCCTTCCATCCGGGGACCCTCTGACTGCATCACTGACGGAATTGTCTAGCATTCTATTTTGGAACTTGGAAAAACACATGTGGTCGCCAAGGAGATGGGGACGTGTTTTGTTTTCTTGTTTTCTTTTCCCTTAACTGTCGGCCAGGATCCCTTACTGGCCATTCAGGAGGACCTAGGATAATTATCTTGGATTACTGATCCAGAAAATAGTTGATGTCTGTTCTGTGCAAGGCACAGTGCTAGGTGCCAGGGCCAGGGAGCTGTGCGTGGTCAGCGAGAACAGATGAATAAGATATCTCTGTTGTTCAGAATTTTACAGATAAGATGTGTACCCAGATAACAAAAATGCCTGGTGGAATTTGGTAAGGGCTGGAAGAAATGCCCCAGGAGAATGGTTGGCTTCTGTCAGAAGGGGCCAAGGAAGGCTTCACAGAGCCAAGCCTTGAAGGTCTGGAGGCCAGACCAGGCAAGGGGTGGGACCTACGTGAGCCCAAAGGTTCAGGTTGGAAAACACAGGGTGCAAGCTAGCAACATGCACTGGGTCCCACGTGTCTCTAGGGACTGGGCAAAGCAGCTTCTGCATGCCAGGGCCCAAGTTCCCTTTCTGTCCTAGAATTTAGCCTGCATAAATAGCAATTATCCAACTATTCCATGAATGAATCTTGGTGTCCAGGACCCTGTGTCAGCATGGACAGAACTACCAGGGGGTGGCCACAGAGACTTCTGTGTCCCACCTGCTGGTGGCTCGGTGGGTGCCCTGGCATGCTTCTTTGCCTTTTCCCTCAGCTGCATCTTTGGCTGCTTTTAGTTCCTTGTAGATAGAGTCTTCTTGGACACCTCCAAGGCTGCACTTGCAGGTGGACATCAAATGTTGTCCAGTAGGGCTCAGGAGTGACAGCCATGTTTCCCCCTGAGCCTGGCTGGGGTCCCGCAGGTGTGAGCATGAGTGTAGAGGGAGGTGCGCCTTGGCGGGTAAGATGTCTGTGATGCTGATCACTCAGGACATGGCTAAGAAGTAACTCAGGAAGGCTGGCTCGTCAAGTCACTAATCTGAGAAACTGGGCAGAGTGGTAGAAGCAGGGAAGAGACACAGGAAGAAAGCCAGGGGGTCTAGCCTGAGTCACTGAAGGCGGTGGGGTGCAGAGGATGGCTGCGGCTGTGTCCCACTGGCGCTCTAGCCTCAGTTGTAGGCAGCAAGGATGCTCAGGCACTTACCAGCCCCTATGCACTGGCGTGGGCCCAGTGTATCCCCAGAGGGAGAGGCCCCAGTCTTCTAGTTGAGCACAGCTCTTATGGCCAGATGGGAAGAGTGAGATTTGGAAAGGAGAAACATTTGCTTTCAAAACACAGAAGCTCTGGAGTTCCCGCTGTGGTGCACCCAGACGGGCAGCGTCTCTGGGGCCCTGGGACTCAAGTTTGATCCCTAGCCGGGCACAGTGGGCTAAGGATCAGGCGTTGCACCTGAGGCATAGGTCGTGGCTGCAGACTGGACCTGATCTCTGGCCCGGGAACTTCCATATGCCACAGGGTGGCCAAACCAAACCAAACCAAACCAAAACAAGAGAAACTCCATCCTTTTCCAGAACTCCTGTATTCCAGTTCCCGCAGGAGCACCTGCCTCAGCAGGGAGCCTCTTCCGGGGCAGTAAAAAGCCAGGGTCACTCTGGCCTTTCTTCCCAATCCCCTTCTCTCCTTTTGCCAGAAGCTTCTGTGAGCATTGTGTCTCTGGATTCGGTGGGGGCATAATAATAGACGGAGGCCAAAACAACAATCTCCCTCTGAATCAAATCAAATCGCTCTTTGGAACTGCCGTCCTGCCCCATGGGAGAAGCAGCTGTTTCTGTGAGGGTGAGGGTGGGGGAAACGTTGGGGGCTCCAGACCAATGGGAGGCAGGCTGGAAGAGTCCCAGATGATGGAGGAGTTAAAGGGTATTTTGTAAAGATATTGTCGGGACTTGGATTGGATAAAAGAGGCCGGCAGACGGGCAGTTCAGCTGCGAGGCTTTTGTTCTGCCCTGCAGCGTCTGCTTTCCACACAGCCCTCAGGGTGGGGTGACGGTGGGGGGGGGGGGGCACGCTGTCTGCCATCTGCAGGAGAAATACAACAAACACCCACACGCGAGCCAACGGAAACTCTCGGCAAAACAAACAGCGCCAGGAGTGAGGCAGGGAGGGCAAGCCCCAGAGGTGAGGGGCACCTGCCGGTTCGGGCCTGGGAGCGAGGGGTCAGGCGAGGGCTGGAGCCTCCAGCTGCCAGGAGAGAGCCTCTCATTCATTCGGCTGCCAGGTTGGAAAGCCAGGGGGTGGCAGAGCTAGTGTTAGTTATCACCCCCTCTACGGATCGCCAACACCAGGGATCAGGCGGCCGGGTGTGCAGTGATGGACCGTGTGAGAGAGTCAGGGAGCCTGGGTTCCACTCCTGACTTGACCCCTTCAGTGACTGCCTCCCTGAGCCTCCTGGTTCTGCATCTGTAAAATGGGGGAGCTGATAATGCCCAACTTGGAAGGCTGTTAGGAGGCTTGAAATGATGTCTGCCAAAAGTACTTGGTAAATGCAGAATTCTGCACGAACCCGGATTGCTATTGACATTTTACTTCTGGGGCTGACCGTTTGCTCGCAGGTGCTTGCTTGCTCCAGACCATGCATCCGTCAGTGGGAGGCCCACAGTCTGGGCAGAGGCTTGCAGCCGGGTGCGGGGGCCTGGGTCGCTGAAGAAAGCAGGAACGGTGACGGCACGGGGTGGGGGTGGGGTGCGGAGTTACGTCTGATGGTTTGGGCTGGACTACGGATTTTCTCCCCCATCCCGGGGAGAGGGAGAGTGGGTGGGGGGGTGGGAGGTGGATAAGGGGTGGAGGTGGGGGAGAGGCAGCACCCCCCCCCCCCCCCGGCCGCCCCGCGTCCACGCCCCAGGGCGGTGAGTGGCAGCTGGAGGCCGCTGTCTGCAAACCTGCTGGGACAGGGCAGGCGGCTTGTTTGCTCTTCCCAGGGCCAAGCCTTGTGGGCCGGACCCAGAAGTATTGTATTACTCAGCCAAAGCATTCCTCTCCTCGCCTGTCTCCATTTATAAAGGGAAATAAAACCCGGAGGTATATGCTCTCTTGGCCCCAAGCCAGGTCCTCAAGTATCATTTCTGGGGAGCTGCTCTCCCAGAGCAGGGTGCAGCCCCCAGGAAAGCAAGAGCCCTTCTTCCACTCTCCCTTCAGGTGGTGTTGATGGTGGGCCTTTTCCCATCACCACCTGCCCCCAAGAGGCCCTGGATTCTCCAGCACTAGCCTTGGAGGCTGAGTCCTTGAGGGCAGAGCAGGGCTGGAAGCTTCCCTGGGCCCAGCCGGAGCCCGAGCTGGCTTTCTGGGTTTCCATCCCAGCCCTGAGGGGTGCTGGTGCTGGTGCATCCTGGCAAAGGGACCAAAGATGGCTTTTGCCTTTGTCTGTGGCCTGGTGCCCTCATGTCTATGGGCTTGGAGAACCTCGGACAGGTTTTGGCCCCTTCAGGGCTTGTACTGCCACCCTTGAGTTCTGGTTAGAACTAGGCAGCCCTGGACCAGCCTCTCTGAGTTGCCTTTTGCTGGAGAGTCCCAGGACTAGGTGAGGTCTGCCCTTTAGAAGCCGCAGAGCTGGGATGGCTGGTGGAATGGGAGCGATGCAGGGAGAACCATAGGGGAGGGGCTGGATAAAGTTATCATCCTGGGGTTGGGACTGCGAGGACCTCAGAGATTCCCTGCCTCCCACCACCTCCTGGATGTACAGGCCTTTTTGTAACTGGAGGAAGAGGGACCTCTGGGAAACTGGGACTTGAGTCTGCCAGTGCTACTAATTCACCGTGGACAAACCATTTCATGTCGCTCTACCTCAGTTTCTTCATTTGTAAAATAAGGAAATCAGAGTGGATGATGTATAAGGTCCCTTTTCTCTTTGATGTACATTTTAGGACCATCGTCTACCTCTGGTTTATGAATAAATGGGCACCATCTCTTTTCCACCTCGTCTTCCAGGAAGTCTGCCTGGCTTGACCCAGCTGAGATGGCCAGGATTTCTAGAACTACTCCTAGGAGGGACAGCTACATTACTTGAGAAATCGCAGTAATAAGATTCAGTTTCCGAGGAATATGAAAGTTTATGTTTTTTCAACAGTGAAGGACGGTGTATAATTCAATTTGGCTGGCCCACTTGTCCGCCTCCAAACATGTTCCCGTCTTCTCTGTCTAGCAGGATAAATCTTCGACTTGTTAGTTTCTTTCCTGTCTGCTCTTCTCTTTCCATCCTATTTCAATATGCATTGCAATTTAGCTTGCCTTGTGTTTGTTTAGTATCCATAGCCCAATTGGAGTGATTTGGGTGTAGGGACCATGATCCCCATTCTTTTGTGTCACCCACAGCGAAGTGCCTTGCTCAGCAGCATTGTCCAAGAGTGTTAGTGCCTGAGAGCCAGGCTTTACCCGGGTGTTCGCCATGCCCTCCAGCTCCAGGAGCAGTGCCCGGCACACAGTAATGCCCAGTGGGTATTTGCTGAAGGCACAGAATATCAAAGGCATGAAGACTAGGTGCTCACAAGTGCTTCCTGGTTTGCACTGAACCATCCTCTCTCTTGCTGCTGCCCTTGGACTAAGAGTCTTCTTCTTCCTCTTCTCTCCCATCTCCCCCTTCTCTCCCCTCCCCCTCCATTCCCTCTCCCTTCTCCCCTCCCCTCTTCCCTCCTCCTTCTCCTCCTTCTCCTCCTCCTTCTCCTCTTTCTTCCGCCTCCTGCAGTCTCCTTGGCTCTAGCTCTCAGTGTTCCTTGACACTCCGTCTCTAGCTTCTGCTCCCATCCCTCTCGTGTCCTTTGGGAACCACAGCCACCCTCTGTGACAGCATCTACTTCTTTCATGCTGATGGCTGTAAAGTGTGTCCTTAGACCTGAACTTTGCTAAGGTTCTTACACCTCCCGTTGGCTGGTGGTTAATTAACACAATCACAGAATATTCGTGCTGGAAGGAGACTTAGAAGGCATCTAATTGGATCCCTTACATAAACGTCCCAGGCTTTTCTCTGCTCCCATCAGTTCCCTCTCAAGGCAGCCCATTTCCTTGCTGTCCAGCCCCAGGGGTTGTCCTGCATCTTGCTTCTGTCTTTTATCTGTCCTCTTGTCTAAATCATAAGCTTCTCAACAGCAGTGGCTCTATCTTATGTGACTCAATTAATCTCCCTTTTGAAATAGTAATTATTTGATAATATGACAATCTGAATATTGGAACTTTGATGAGAGGTGCTATTCCCTAAGTTTTGGGGGTCCTCCCCTTTCTTCTAGTTTTGGGATCAGAAAGCCCAGGGCTGAATTCCAACTCTACCAGTCAGTCAGCATCTATGAACCTTTAGGAAAGCTTCTTCTCTGAGTCTTGATTTCCTCATCTCCAAAGCAGTGAGAATAGCAGGACATTTCTCACAGGCTTGGTACGTGGACTCAAGAGATACTGCAAATTCATTATTATTATTATTTTTTTTTTAGGGCTGCACCTGCGGCATATGGAGGTTCCCAGGCTAGGGGTCCAATTGGAGCTGTAGTCACCGGCCTACGCCAGAGCCACAACAACGCAGGATCTGAGCCGCATCTGCGACCTACACCACAGCTCATGGCAACACCGGATCCTTAACCCACTGAGCGAGACCAGGGATCAAACCCGAGTCCTCATGGATGCTAGTCGGGTTCGTTAACTGCTGGGCCACGACAGGAACTCCAGATACTGCAAATTCAGTGCTTAGTACAGGATCTGACATGTATCAGGGGCTCTCAAGATAGGAATTATTATTATTAGGTTGACATTAATATTGAACCTGAGGGTCAAGGCCAGCCACCAAACAGTGTGCAGCTCTTGCCGTGTACTTCCTTGTCCCCTTTTCACGTCTCAAAAAGTACTGAAACCATAGTCCTCCTTTATTTCCTGGGTCGAGGTACGAGGATCCGTTAGTTCTCCTTTCAGATAAGTCCATGAATTTCTTCTTCTGGATACAGAACCATTCTGTCACTGACACAGACACTATGGGGCACAGAAGAGAAGAAAGGAAACTGAGTGTGTGAGGCCCTTGCTGAGCTGCTAACATGCCGGTGCCTGCCCTCGAGGAGCTTGTAGTCTGGTAGTAAGGAAAGGCCGGTGTCTGGGGAATCCTTTGGAAACAGGGAAGGAGGCCCATGCAGCCGAGAGGCCCTTTAATGTGTTGGTGAAGAGGTTAGGCCTGGCATCCCAAAGACCAGGGTTCTAATCTTGGTTCTGCCACGTGCTGCTTATGGGACTTTGAGGAAGTCACACAGCCTCTCCAGGTCTCGGTGGCCTCATCTGGGCTCCTTTGTGAGGATTAAAGGCAGACGCACACTGAAGAGTGGTCAGCGTGGTGCACGCACGCCGTGTAGCGAGAGCCCCCAAAGCCTTAACTCCTGTTGTTATTATGTGGTCTCTGCATTCAGAAAAGAAGTTCACTGATGAGGCCTGAACTGATCCAGAGGGATGGAGTTTAGATCAATGAAGAGGAGAGGCGAATGCCCTGTAGATGGAAAACAAACCAAACCAAACAACAACAGCATGGTTCCAAAGACTGAGACATGTTTGAGGTCCATGAGAGGTGTCAGGATGCGAGCAGAGAGCATGATCTGGAAGATATGGGAAATGCAGGCGACCAGCTGGAGACCTGAAGTCAGGGAGCTTCTTCCTTGTCACCTCCGTTGTGCCTCGAGTGGTACTTCCCTCAGCCAGTGCTGCTCGTCTGCTCTGAAATTCTTGGAGTAATTAGATGGGCCCGTGTGTTTCACAGCTAATGAATTTCACGGATTTACTACCTTCTTAAGTGTTTTCATTCAGAGCACTTAAGAGCCTGGCTTCAAGCTCTATACATATCTCTTTTTCCTCATAGCTTCAGATTTGGTCAGCAAATTCATGGGAACCTTATCTGTATGTTTATGAGAAGATAGGTGCCATCTTCCTTCTTAGCCTTTATCTTCCAGCCTCATTTTGGAGTCAGACAGCCTGGCTTCACCAGTTACTGTGTGACCTGGAGCAAGTTTCTTAACCTCCCTTCTCCATGTCCTCATGGGTAGAATCTGAGTCATTTGCCAGTAATCCATTTATTGCTGCTCAGAAACACGTCCCCCTTCCCCACCTGCACTGCAACATCTGTGGTTGGACTCAGAGCCTTGCTGCCTCCAGAGAGTGTGAAGTGAAGCTTTGTCAGTAGAGGGCGCTAGCTCCCAAGTAGGCTCTGATGAGGAATGACTTAAAAGACACGGGGGGTTTCCTTGGGGGGTGAAAAAAATGTCTGGAATTTGATAGGGTGATGGTGGTGCAACATTGTGACTGTCCTGAGAGTCACATAATTGTACACTTTAAAGTGTTTTTTTAAAAATTATTTTCTATGGGAATACAGTTGCTTTACCATGTCGTGTTAGTTTCAGATGTGCAGCAAAGTGATTCGGTTATATATATACATTTAGCCATTCTCTTCCAGAGCCTTTTCCCTTATAGGTTCTTAAAGAATATTACGGAGAGTGACAATGGTGAACTTGATGTTATATGACTTTTACCTCAATAAAAATCCGTAGGTTGTGGTGAAGCCAGAACAAATTAGTGAACAAGTGCTTGGGACAAAGTGAGGGGTCTATTACAATGATTGTAATTTTGATTCATTATTTAGTGGGTTATCACAGGACCTGCTCTTTGCTGAGCAACCGAGACCCTTGCACTGTCTTCCTGGTTCGCACAGCCTGGCTGCCGGAGCTTTTCCTGTGTTTCCTGCTGGTGTCTCTCCAGCTGGCCCTCAGGGAGCAGAGTGAATGTGGGCACTCCCACTTCTCCAGAATTGTTCCAGACAGCTGATGCCCAAGGCTGGGATCAACCCCTCAGTAGGTAAGAGGGACGTCAAAAGAGAGGGTCTGGGGTCTGGGCTTGTGTCCCGGGGCCCTGGACATTGGCGTCAAAGTGTAAAGGGATAATGAACAGCACTGATGATGCCCGACTGTTCTCCCCGGCCTCTGCCCTGGTCTGCTGTCCCCATGTGGGGACTACGGTCCAGGCTCTCAGTCCTCAGTTTCTCCTGCAAAGAGAAGGGGATGTCTGATTGGAGGCTCTGCAGGGCTCTGTGGTCTGCGGGACCTGCATCAGCTCCCAGGACAGGGATGCAGGGAAAAGCAGCAGGAACAACAGGGTAGGGTTTGGAACCATCCTGAAGGCTGATGTGGGGCATATCTTTCTGTTGGATACGATCACAGGTGAGGATGGAGGGAGGAACACTGGAGAAGGGTGAAGAGGTGTAGACACAGACCTCGATCCCTTCATCCTCTTCCCTTTCCATCTGTGAAAGAGCCCTTGTGGTGCACGTGGCCTAGCAGACCAGTATTTCCCTTCTATCTTCTGTCATTCACCCAAAGCCTGGTTTTCAGGACGGCCCTAACTCGGAACTGTTCTGTGCTGATCTTACCTACGTGCTGGTCAGGGCACTTGTCCTGACTCTCAGTTGTGACAATATAACCGTTTGTCAAACCCTTCTCCCTATAGCTTCACCTTCAGATGG
Source organism: Phacochoerus africanus (assembly GCF_016906955.1). Lineage (NCBI taxonomy): Eukaryota > Metazoa > Chordata > Mammalia > Artiodactyla > Suidae > Phacochoerus > Phacochoerus africanus. The sequence goes on along the minus strand of NC_062554.1, from coordinate 38,845,900 downwards.
GGCTGCTGGCGGGGGCTTGCCAGGGAGCTGGAGGGGATCATGCCACTGCCTCGGGGGGGCCTCCCTAAAGAGCCTCGTGAGTCCTCAGCCTGATGCTGGGGGCGGGGGGCCCTGAAAGTGTGGGCCTTGGGCTGTGACGCCTCTGCCACGCTGTTTCCATTTTCCATGAAGTTGGCTCAGGAAGGCTCAGGGAGCACATACCCGTGCAAAAGTTAGGGAAACTAGCCACCTGCTTTCAGAGCCCATGCATCAGACCCCTGTGTCTGTGGGGTAGCCTCAGCTTCTGGGTGGCATAGGTTTTGGGGTCCCTGAGCTGTCAGGACACCCATCTGAGGACTCCCCTTGGACCTCCCCTCAGACACAGTTACCAAACATGTTTTTCATCTTGATTAATCTTCTTCTCTTCTCACGTTTCTCAGGTCACAGCTGCATTGTTATCTGATGGGCTCATTGCCAGCTCCATGAAGCCTGTCAGTTACAAAGGGTGGATTAGCAGCAAAAGAATATTTATTAGAAAAAAACAATCCCTTCTTATTCTTCTGTCTTTTTATGTGGAGTTTGCCATGTATTGCCTGGGTGCGATGAGAGCAACCTTCTGCGAGCTGGGAGCAGAGGTCCCATGTCTGAGTTACTGGCAGTGCTGGGGGTGGCAGTGGTTCTCCTTACCAGCTGTGGACCAGCTCTCCCAGTTGCTCCTGGAGACTTCTGCCCAATTTCACAGCCCAGAGACATCCATACTGTGCCTGGTTCTCTCCAGATGGAGGAGAATCCTTTTGTGAAGGGATCTCACTTCCCCCTAATCTCCAGAGCTGGACATGAGTAGAGAACCGATCACTCAATAATGACATTTCAAGTGAGCAGTCCACTTTGCGAGGGTGTGTTGCATGACATTATGAGAGAAGACAGATGTTCTAATTTAAAAAACAAGGATGCAGCGGTGACTTTTCTTCCCCCTTTATGAAGAAACGCTCCCACTGAGGGAATTCCAGTCTCCAAGGAAACCAGTTCCCTTGTGGGAAATTGCTTTTCATTCTGTTTTTGAGACTTTGGTGGTGGGATCGCAAGTTGAAGGTCTTTGCCTTTGGCTGCTGCACACCTGAGCCACGTCCTGATCGTGGCCCTCAGAGTCCCTGGGACGTCCCAGAGGACATGCTGCGTCAGGGCACATGCATTTTGAGCAAACTGTGAAACATCAGCTTTCCCACCCCAGGCTGAGAGCTGCCGGCCAGAGCTGCCTGGGCCCACCTGTGTCTGATGTGGTGTGATACTGGCGGGGGATGGGGAGGCCCTGAATGCTGGCCAAGAGCTTGATCCGGTCCTTCTGATGCCAGTAGTGGTCATTATCTGGAATCTGGGCCTGCCTGGGCTCTGGGCATGGTGGGGAAACAGACAAATCAGGATCTCTGGATCAGGAGTCAGGGCCTCTGGCATGTGGAGGACGAATCATTGTCGGAGGAGGAACCTAGCAAAAGTCTTAGAACTACAAGGGACATTGGGGGTGAAGACCCCAAATCTTGCCTCCACTAGCATCTGAATCCCCTTCGCTAGGCCCACTTCATTTTTCCCACTTATTTCTTCTGTATTCTCTATTGCGTGGTCTCCTGGGGGAGAATGGATGGTTTGGAGAAGAGAAAATGACGTTCCAAAGAGCTTTGAAAACATTAAGAGATAATAGCAGGTAATAGGGTCTTGGAAGTTCTGGGCCAGGGGTCAAATCAGAGCTGCAGCTGCCAGTCTACACCACAGCCACAGCAACACCGGATCTGAGCTGCATCTTCAACATACACAACAGCTTGCAGCAATGCTGGATTCTTAACCCACTGGGCGAGGCCAGGGATCGAACAGGCATCCTCACAGACACTATGTTGGGTTCTTAACCTGCTGAGCCACAATGGGGACTCCTAGGTGCTAGGGTTGAGGCGATGTAACTGCTCACTCGCTAGCCCTCCTTTACCATTTTTCACTTACTTTCCCTTCCCGCTGCCCCCCACTTTTATTTTTATTTTTTTATTTTTTACTTTTTTGTCTTTTTGTTTTTTCTAGGGCCGCACCTGTGGCATATGGAGGTTCCCAGGCTAGGGGTCGAATCGGAGCTGTAACCACCGGCCTACCCCACAGCCACAGCAACGCCAGATCCGAGCCGTGTCTGTGACCTATAGCACAGCTCAGGGCAAAGCTGGGTCCTTAACCCACTGAGCGAGGCCAGGGATTGAACCCACAACCTCATGGTTCCTAGTCAGATTCGTTAACTACTGAGCCATGATGGGAACTCCAATCCCCCACACCTTTGAATTGAATATTGTTGATTTACAATGCTGTGCTAGTTTCTAGTGTGCAGCACAGTGATTCAGTTATACATATATATACATGGCCTTTTTCCACATTCATTTCATTACGATTTATCACAGGATGTTGACTATAGTTCCTGTGCTAATCAGCAGGGCTGTGTTTGTTATCTCCTTTATGTATAGTAGTGTATATCTGCTAATCCCGAACTCCTAATTTATCCCTCCCCAGACTCCCTTTCCCCTTTGATAACCCATAAGTTTGTTTTCTATGTCTGTGAGTCTGTTTTGTAAATAAGTTCATTTGTGTCATATTTTAGATTTAGGTGATACGTGGTATTTGTCTTTCTCTGTCTGACTTCTGATCATCTCTTGGTCTATCCACATGGCTGCAAATGCCCACGGGCCCTCTCTTCATGGTTTCTTGGCTATTCTGACCTCTCTTCAGAAAGAAGAGCTCTTGTTTCTTTGGTGGGTAAGACACCAGGCACACTCTGCTTTAACCTGTCATCTCCTTTCCATCCCAATGTATTCCTCTGACTCTCTGGTTTTGGATAATGACATCAACATCCTCCAAGTCACCCAGGCTTGAGAATATAGACCAGTTTGATGCTTTCTTTGCCCTGCCATCCACATCCGGCTGGTTCCCAAATCGGTGTGGTCTACTTGAATGGTATCGCTTCCATTCACACCTTTATTGTCCTTCCTACTTATTGCCCTGGTTTTGGTCATAATCTCTCATCTAGGTTACTGCAATAGCTTCCTAACTGGACTTTCCATTCTTTCCTCTTCCTTTTTAAATTTGTCTTGTATGCCAGGGCCAGATTAATTTTGCGAAAGTCTCTAATCATAGCTTTTCAGCATTAAAAACTGTCACAAACTCCCCAGTACCACCCCCAATTCCCAAACTACTTAGAAAGGCAGAATTGGGGTTTCTCCAATCTTCCTTGTCAGCCTTATCCTTGGAGGAACTGCCGGTTCCATGAGGTCAGGGACTTTGTGTGTTTTATTTCCTGGTGTGTCCCCATGATCGGCATGGGGCTTGAATCCAGCATTTGGGGCCTGTCCTGCCACAGGGCTTGAGCAATGCTTGTCAACTTGTTTGCAACAGACACATGCTGCTACTGTCTACCAGGATGCTCACTGGTTCCAAAGAACACCCTTCATTTCCCCCACCTCCACCATCGCACACGATCTCTGTGGAATGCTTGTCATACCACGTCTGTTCTACTTCTACCCATTTTCAAGGAATTGCCTAAGCCTTGCCTCTTACATGAAGCCCTCTGTGATTCCCCAGAGAGAGATGAGCACCCCTCTCGGAACTGCCTTGGCAGTTTGTCCCTTCCCATGGCACTTGGCATAGTTTACTTTTATTAAAGGACTTCTCACATCTTGCTTTACTAAGGCTTGAGCTACTTGAGGGCAGAGATCTTCTTTATTCATCCTTTGAAGTACGTAATGCAGTGTTTTCCTCGGAAAGGTACTAGGTACATTTTATTGAATCAGTAGATGAATACATAAGTGACTGGTAAATCATTTGCTCTTATCTGCAAACATGGTTGATTAGTAACCACAGAGTCGTACTGCTTTAACGATGATGAATGACTTTGAGGCCAGTTAGCATTCATGTATGCCACTGCTGCTGGGTTGGTTAATCAACTCTCATAAATGTGAATCAATTAGCATTTGTTGTCTAACAGCAAAAACGACATCAAGGGGAATCTCATGCCAAGTTCTAAAGGTGCTAGATTATATAAACTAGGGCTGTGGATGGGCGCTGCCCTTCCCCAGAGGACTGCTCTCTGGGATCCTTCCAAAGATGCGTTCCATGGTGATGGACAGCACAGGAGAGGCCGATCAAGGCTCTGAGCCTTTGTTAATCCCCTTTGCTTTATTTTGCTTCTCCATGAAGTCTTCAGTCTACTGGTGTTGGTGGTGCTATGGCTGTGTATTACGTTATTACTCATTTCACGGATATCAACAGGCCTCTTAGATGTATTTATTGAGCTGTCTGTGGCATGAGAGGTGGGCAGTGTCCAAGGATTCCTTTGGGGAGGGTAGGCCAGCTCTCTGAGCTGTCATAGGCGTGGGTACTTAATTGGATCACCTGGCACAGGATTCTTTGGGCCGGGTGCACTGAGGACCCTGGAACACATCCCATCAGTCTGGCCCAGCGCTGGCCTAAGGGCCTGTCCTGGGTGTCGTTTCAAGTGCTGCTTGAAGTTCTGTGCTGTCTGGGGAGCCCTGGCACTGATTTAAAGATCATATCTCCCGACCAAAGCTGCCCTTATTTGAGCAGGGGATTGAGGGGGCGGAATCTGATTTTACAGAAGGGTGACTAGGGAGGGAGGCTCCACCCACAAGCTTTCCCAGGCCTGCCACCACCGAGAGCTGTCGGTAGGGGGACCCCTGTCACCGTGGTGCATACTCTTCTGGCAACTGGGGAGAGGGTCTGTCTAGGGGTGTGAGGAGGGTTTTGAGGAGTGGCCAATAGGGGCTCCCTTCCTTAGGTGAGTGCTCAGGAGTGGCCAGGTCAAGATCAGTGTGTGCAGGAGCCTTGGCTGCAAAAGAAGCGAAATCCACTGTGCCTGGTGCCCAAGGATTGGAAGGATGCTCAGGTTAAGCATAAAAAGAAAACGCAGAAATGTCCTGACTTGAGGAGACTTAGGGGGAAAAGAAGGGAGGAGCATGGCCTCACTAAGCCAGAAGCCGCCAAAGCCCCTTACCTAGGATTGCCCTCCCTCCCTAAGCAGGGCTGCCTGCGGGGTGGGGGTGGGAGGGAGCTAGCTGCAGGGTGGCGGGGGTTCCCAACCTGGAACATGGAGTTCCTGTGTGCTGCGTGGGAGCTGCCTTGGAGAGGTGCCCGCCCTGGTCCTGGCAGGTCTGTGGTACCCAAAGGCAGAAAGGCCCTCAATGAGAACATTTCCAAATGGTCCTTCTCTAGCATTCAGACCAGAAAGAGATGAAGAAAAGATAAAGGGAGACCTGCTTTCTTTCCAGGGCTTGCGATGGCCACATGAGCATTTAGGGAGTTGGATGCATGTGTGTTGTGTGTCCCAGGACTCCTGTGGTGATGGTGGTTGGGGGGATGGGAGATGGGGGGATGGGAGGTAGTGGTGGGGGATGGGAGGTGGTGGGGGTGGTGGGGGGTGGTGCTGGTATGGGTGGTGTTTGGGTGGTGGGGGGGGTGGTGTGGGGGTGGGGATGAGGGGTGGTATGGCTGGGGAGTGGTGGGGTTGTGGTGGGGGGGTTAGTGGTGGTGTTTGGGTGGTGGGGTGGGGTGGGAAGTGGTGGGTGGTAGTGGTGGTGGGGTTGGTTGTGGTGGTGTGGGGGGTGGTGTGAGTGGGTTGGGGTAGGGTGTGGTTGTGGGGGGGGTATTGTGGGGGAGGTGGCATGGTGTGAGAGCGTGCTCATCCATTGTCCTGCAGAAGGTCTTGGGCTCAGACGGGACGTAAACTTTCCTTCCCTCAGGAGGCGTCAGGGTCACTTCTTTGCCGTTTTGTACTAGATAGAGGGGCCCTTGGGAGCTGAGGGCAAAACATCAGGCTTGTGGTCATTCCTGCATCTGTGTGAGATGAGGCTGTACGGTGTGCGTCCAGGCTTTGGAGCAGGAGGAACCCAGGCCCAGGGGGATTGAGAGGCTGAGCCTGGGGCTGTTTCTCCAGGGTGGGTGGGAAGCTGTCCAGCAGAAGTGCGGCCCTGTGATCTTGATCGGAAGCTCCCTACCCTAACTGGTGACTTCTGGGACACATTCTTTGTGCCTTAACATTGAGATTGAGATTGAGACTGGGATGCTAGGGAGAGGGGTTGGCTCAGAGGTGGGGGAGGGATTTGCTGGGCTCCTCACTGAAGGTCTCTGGGCCCAAAAAGACCTTCCGTACATCCTTCCTGGAGGTCAGAGGAAAGATTGCCTGACTTGGGTCATCTGAGGCGAATCCTACCAGACTAAGGAATTAGAGAATAGAGAAGGAATCGCCTTCTTGTTTGTGATGGAATTTGCAGTGAACCACAGAGTTTCAGAGATGAGGAGAGGCTGGCTCCCCACTTTAGCAGCTTCTGTGCTCTGTAAATCCTGAGAGCTCCGTTGCAAGGGTACCATGGAAAATCACTGTGATGTGCCACCATTAGGCCTTGATGCGTAGTATTGCTGGTCAAGCCAGCTTCACTTTCTCTTTCTTGCAAACCGAGTAGTCTAGACCCCCTGTGGTGCATATGCCATTTAATGTGTGGCCCAGTTGAGCACCCACAAGGATATCCTGTCCTTCTGTACATACAAATGCAAACCCAAACTTTCAGTTTACAACCAGTTGGCCAGCTCTGCTCACTAGAAGAAGAGTAACTTTCTTGAGTTGTCCAGGTTAGAGTTTTCAGATCATGATGTACCCACACTCAAGGTCAAGTCTCCCATCTGCATCAAGGCCACATTAGGTAAGAGAGGAAGGCTGCAGGCTCAGATCAGCCTACCTAATTATGTCGCTTCTTCCTGCCTTGAGCCCTCATGTGGCTCTCCCACCTGCTGGTAGATAAAGATCAAAACCCTTTAGAAAGTCTACCAGGCCCCACATTATAAACTTGGAGAAAGATGCTCTTCAGACCCCTCGTGCATCATTCTCTGGACTCTAGTTACTTGGGAACCTCTCATTTCTTTTTTTTAAGGTATAGTTACAATGTTGTGTTAATTTCTGCTGTATAGTGAAGTGATTTAGTTATATACATATATACATTTTAAAAAAAATATTCCTTTCCATTGTGGGATAACCCAGGAAATTGCATATAATTCCCTCTGCTATACCATAGGCCCTCATTGCTTATCCATTCTAAATGTAATAGTTTTCATCTACTACCTCCAAATTCCCAGTCCATCCCTTTCTCTTTCCTTCCCCTTGGCAACCACAAGACTGTTCTCTGTGTCTGTGAGTCTGTTTCTGTTCTGTAGGTAGGTTCATTTGTGCCATATTTTAGATTCCAAATATAGGTGATATCATATGGTATTTGTCTTTCTCTTTTTGACTTAATGCACTTAGGATGAGAATCTGTAGTTGCACCCATGTTACTGCAAATGGCATTATTTCATTTTTTATGGCTAAGTAGTATTTCATTGTGTATGTTACCACATCTTCTTCATCCATTCATCTATCGATGGACATATAGGTTGTTTTCAAGTTGTGACTGTTGTGAATAGTGCTGTGATGAAAAATGGGGTGCATGAGAACCTTTGAATCATTGTTTTGTCTGGGTATAAGCCCAGGAGTGGAGTTGCTGTATCACATGGTAGTTCTATGTTTAGTTTTCTGAGGAACCTCCACACCGTTTTCCATACAGGTTGCACTAACTTACATTCCCACAAACAGTGCAGGGTGGTGGTGGTGGGGGGTGCTTAGTTTCTTGATTCTGTCATGTTCTTCCCAACCTCAAGGGTTTACATATTTTGCTCCTTTTTCCCCACTGTGACCTCTCCTATCCCCATCCCATCCTTTTGTTTAGATAATTCCCACGCATCCTCCAGCCTCGGTTTCAGTTCCAAGGAAGCCTTCCCAGGGATCCCAGACACAGTCCTTCCACACTCTCAATGCCCTTGGTAGGATTTGCTATGATTACGAATATTTGGAATCGTGTAATTATTTCCCCTTCCCTTGCTGAGAACTTAAACCTCATGAGTGTGGTGCCTATAAATTTATCTTGTTCACCACAGAGCATGGCGCCTGGCACAAATTTGATACTCAGCAAATACGTGCTGACCGGGTGAATGGGGGGTGGGTCACCAGGTTGCCAGTGGAATCCCTCTTACCTCCTAGCAGACAGACTCCTGTTCCAGATAGGGTGGATGCTGTTTTATGGTCCTACTCTTTTCTGTTCTTATTCGCTGAAGGGGAGAACCACAGCCAAGCTAAGTTGCTCCGCATGCAGCTCCTGTGATTTCTGAGGCTTAGCTCTTGTGAGAGGATCACTAGTCTCATCTCTTCCTGCTGTATCTCTCCCAGAGAGTCTTTGCCAAAATAAAGTCCATTCCTCACCAGACCCGCTGCCTTCTGTCTCCCTATTCTTGGTGTTAAAATCATTGTGTGAGAAATGTGGCTTTCTCCAGGCAAAGCCCAGAATGCTACCTGGTTCTGGGCAGGTTCTTGGTGATTATTCCCTGAATTCTAGCTCCAGACCTAGGCTACTTAGCTTGGTCCATCCTGGCACAGGTGCACTTTCAGGATGAGACTGAAGTTCAGGTCATCTGAGCTGCTTGGAATAATTTCGGAAGAGCTTTAATATCTCCCAGAGAAGTCAGCGTCTAAAGTTTCTGCAAAATTTTACCTTGAGACCTGGATCAAGGGCAGCTGTGAAGGCTGCCTAGAGGCTTCCCTTCCCCTAGGGAACTGTGCTGCAGCTTGCTGGCTGAGCTCTGAGCATCTCTCGGGCACCCTGGTTTTCTGCAGTGGGCATGTTCCACCCCCGGCCACTCCTTCACCTGCTTGTCCTTGGGCTCCCCTGCGCTGAGTCAGCAACATCTCCCCTCCCCCACTGCTGTCTTGGCCTTGGGCAGTCAAGCTAAGCCAAGTCTGGTTACAATGAGTCAGTTCATCTGGAAGCTCACATCCTGTACCTTTTTCCAACATGACATGTAGCCAAATGGCTCCCAGCAGGGAAGAACAATCCTGGGAGCTGAGGCTGCTGAGCACTCATGACCCTGCACAAGCCAACGGCAAGGACTCTGTCGAGGACAAGGCCATCCTGCTGCCAGGCCTGTCTTTTTGCTCCATCTTGGTTCTTGTCCAGGAGCACATGGCTCTGGCTGGGCAGTCAGCTATCCACTGCTGGTGCTTGCTGGTGGCTTGGCTCGCCTCCATCTCGCCAGGGCATTTGGACCTTTGTCTATGTTCTGCTTATGAGGTTGGGAAGCCAGCCAGCCAATGGGCCTCCTTGGAAATCGCCTCCATTGATGTCATCTCCCATCCTGGTCCCGAGGGAGACGTGTTTCTTTATTTTTTTCCATCTCGACACTTCTTACCCGTGGCTCAAACACAAAATCCTCAGGTGGTATTGGTGCTGAGGGGAGGGAAGGGATGATGGCACATATAGGAGATAGGGGTGGCACTAGAACTGTATGAAGCTTTGAATCTCCAGGGTTGTAAGTCAGCCAAGGAAAGAGGTGGTCACAGGCCTATTTCCTTCGGAATTGATTGGCTGTGGCTTTTATCAGGAACGCTCCATCTCAGAACTTCTCTTCTGTGAACACCAGGGTTGACCTCTGCCATGGGCTGGATGGGGTCCCCTCCCACCCAAATTCATGTGTTGGTGCTAAGCCTAGTACCTCAAAATATGGCTGTATTTGGAGAGAGAATCTTTAAAAAAGGTAATGGAGGTGAAATGAGGTCCTATAAGTGGACCCTAATTCCGTATGAATGGTGTTCTTATAAGAATAGATTAAAGACCATGTGAAGACAAGGAGAAGACAGTCACCTGCAAGCCAAAGAGAGAGATCTTCAGAAGAAACAAACTCTACCAACACCTTGATGTTGAACTTCTAGCCTCTGGAAGTGTGAGAAAATAAATTTAAATCACCCAGTCTGTGGTACTATGTTATGGCAGCCCTAGTAAGTGAATACAGCCTCATCCAGGCATAGCAGGGAAGCGGTGCAGAAAGGCCAAGGGGGCAGTAGATTAGATAACCCCATTTTTTTTGGCCACACCTGAGGTATGCAGAAATTCCTGGGCCAGGGATCAAACCCATGCCATAGCAGCGACAATGCCAGAGCCTTAACCACTAGGCCACTAGGGAACCCCTAGACGGCCCCATTTTGACCAGCTTCTTCTTGGGCTCTCCAGGTCGGTGGAGTAGCTGGCTTTTCTACTTTATTCTTCAGGCAGCCACCAGTCTCATTTTGTTTTGGTGCTTGGCCAAATAGCCACCATGACTGGTGGTTAACATATAAAACTTTTCCCTTTTCTTTCCTTTTTATGAAAACCTTATGATGTGAGTTGTAGAATCTCAGTGTCACCCAGCACGGCCAGTCCTGCCCTCCAGAAGCTCATGTTCTGTGGGGAAGAAAGTCAGGAAGATCCTTCCCTGCAGCATGGCAGGTGCATGAGAGTGGTCGGCAGAGGGATATGGGGCCACAAAGGAAGACAGTCTGGGGAGGTCCTGGAAGGCTTCCTGGAGGTGATGGCAGAGCCGGAAGTCTATTGCTTCTGCCAGGGCAGGAACTTGGTCTTGCTCACCTTCCTTCACCCATGGAATCTGGCCAGTGCTTTTTGCACAGTAAGTACTCATCTGGCTTGTCAGATGAATAACTGTCTTGAAGTCCCTTCCAGCTTTATGAGTCCCCGAGTCTGTGACCTCAGTGGCCCACAGCACTAAGCTGGTGGAGGGTGCTACTGGTAGATGGCATGAGAGATGGTCAGGTCCGGGGCTTTGCAGTATGCAAAGTCACTCATGAGCAATGAACCTGGAAGGAGGGAGGAGACCATAATGGGCGTCCTACCCATCTGAGCGTTTCTGGGAGAATCCTCAGGCATAACAACAGGAACCCCAGCCAGCGCACCTGCCCCTGGTGCATGATCAGAGGCGATGTCTCACTCTCCACAAAGCAAAGCTTGGTCAAGCCCCTCACAGCTGTTTCCCGTGGAGAGGAAAGCCCCTAAGTTCCCAGGCAGTGTAAACTGACCGTGTGTTTATAAAATACGCCCCGTGGTCCAGGAACATGACCGCGCCTCAGACGCACAAGCTGGCAGCTGGTACAGCAAGGATTCAGGATGCTTGGGGAGTAGGGAGGCAGGGGTGGGAGACAGGAGGCTTGAATACCAAACTAGTGTGGCCCTCCTCTACAGAACACCCAGACGGATCTAAAACCAAGGCTCAAAAAAAACCAAACATCCAAACCTTTTGAAAACAAATTGTGCCCAGACATTTTTTAAAGCTGAGGGTCGACCCCCAGTCAGCGCTCTGAGAGAGTGGGTGCAGAGCCCCCCCACCCCGGCTCCGCACCTTCAAAATTAGGGACAGCTTCTGTTCCCTGCCCAAGGGCACCAAGAGCTTTGATTGAAAGTCACTGGGAGTCTGGGTTTAGTAGATGCAAATTATTCCATTTAGAATGGATAAACAACAAGGTCCTGCTGTGTGGCACAGGGATATATACATATATATATATATATACACACACACACACACACAACTGAGTCACTTTGCCATACAGCAGAAATTGGCACAACATTGAAAATCAAGTATAATTTAAAAAAAAAATAGGATTTCTGCCCCCCCTGTTGCAAAATGGAACAGAGAGAGCCCATGGCTAAGGGGAAAGGAGAGAAGGACTGTGACCTCTGTACAGGGGGTGTGGTGACTTCAGCTGAGCTGTTTTGTTTCACGCTGAGCTGAGCTCACCTGGGCGATGACCTTGTGACAAGAATACCCAGCCGAGTCCAGATCAGCAAAGAGAGGACAGGAAGAGGAAGAGGAAGAGAAGCAGAGGCAGCCATGCGAAGCAGTGACTGGCAGAAGCCTAGTCACAACTTCTGGTTAACAGCATTTTAATCCTTCAACCATAGTTGATAAAACTTTGACAAGGGCAAGTCCTGGTAGTTACTCTCTCCATATGTTAAAAAAAAGAAAGTAAGAAAGGAAAACTGGTTCAGACCCAGGAGCATTAAGACAGAGGTGTTAGAGCCACCAAACTCTGTCCAAAATATAGACCCACCCTGAGGCTGCACGGGGACCTGAGCCCTGCAAATGTAAACTCACATACGGCAAAATGTGTGCACGCCCACATCCTCACGAGGTTGCTGGGACTTGGGAAGTGCTGGGGGACCGCCTTCCCCAAAAATCTACTTTAAGAGAATTCACTGCAGGGCCAGTGAGGCCACCGATCTGGGGGAGAACAGTGATAATAGTAATTAAGACAATGAGGATGACTATTATTTATGAGCATTTGATATCTCAGGCATCACAGCATCTCATCTGGTCCCATCAAGACCATTATTGTCCCTTTTTGACATTGGAGAAAATAAGGTTCAGAGAAGGAAATGACTTTCCCAAGGTCACAAGCTGTGTGTGGAGCCACAATGCAAATCCACGGCTCTGACCCGAAAGCCTGTGGGTCAGTGTGACCTCTTAATGAGCAGAGACCTTCTGTTCCTTCTAGGGGTTCCAGGCTGTGCTGGGAGGGGACTTGGATATTGAACTAGAAAAACAAGGGGTGCTCTGGATCTACCCAGAACTGCCCCAAATTCCCTTCCACTGGCATGACTAACAACTTCTTGAATTTATTCTTCTGACCTGACCTCAGGAAGCCAGAGTCCCCCAGAGTCTGGGGTATGTTCTATGGGGACCCCAGGCGAGGGGCACATCTTACCGAGGAATGAACATAATGATATAACCAAGAAGAGGTGAGACAGAGAGAGAAGGAGGCTCAGTAGTTTATATCCTGGGCCAAGAAAAGAACGGATGAAGGCCCTACAGACTCAGTCTCTGCAACCCTGTCCCCAACTAGGCTATCCCCTCAATACCCCCAGCTTTTGTTCCCCACATTCTCTGACCCTTCCCCCTTAATTGCTAGACATCCTAGGTCTCCTGGTATGAAAAGTATCCTGAAACTTAACAACAAAGGAGCTGCCATATCCCATTGTGTTTCTGACCTCTGGACCTCTGGCTTCTCTACAGGCCTCCCCTCTCCCAGACCCACCAACCCCACCCCCAGTTCCACCACATCCAGCCCTTCCAGCTCTGTGACCAGATGGACGTCCTTTCTGGAAGCCAGATACTCTTTCTTGTTTAAGGTGGATCTGTCCTGGGAGGCTGTTGGGCCGTCCATTGGGGTAGGACCTTCCTTGGTCATATGGAGCCACAGCCAGGACACCCCCCTCAGTCCCCTTCTTCCCATCAGGAGACATCCTGAGCCTGACCTCTGGGATCCAAGGTCAAGGGGGTGTGATTCTTTTAAAATTAAGGGAAAATCTCTTAATTCTTTTCCCTTCCATCCTTTCAAGCCCTCTCTACACAGTGCTGTTTTTTGCACTCTGTCCAGCTTACATTTCTCAGGAAACAATAGCTTCAAAGTGCCTGGTGTTACCAGCTGCCAGCTTATAAAGCAAGGGACTCTGAAGAGGAATGAAGGAGAAGGAGGAGGCTTGGAGGAAAAGGGAGAGATCACAGTTAGATTTTCCACTGGGGCTGGCAGGACCCGCTGGGAATCCGCAACCCGGTCACAGGTCTAACTGGGCAGGGCTCGTTCCGCGCTGTGCCCTGAAGGCAAGACAGGAGCCAGCACCTCCCCTTCAAGCTGGACCGCAGAGGGATCAGCGTCTATCTAGGGCATCTTGTAACTGGCATCCCGGTTTGGAAACAAGGGTTTGTATGCATAGCTATTGATTCTTTTTAGGCTTTTTTTTTTTTATCTCTCTGAATTTGTTTCTTCCCTCTCTCCAGAGCGGCCTGCTCCCCTGTTCCCAGACCCCAAAAGATCCCCCCCAGTTAGATCTCTTTGAAGTCCTCCTCTCCCCCCACTCTTCAGGGCTGGGAAGGTGATGGCCTCAGGCCCAGGCTCCCTCTGTGAGGCTCGAAGCTGGCAGCCTATGCAAATGGTCTTTGCCTGGAGATCTTCTGAGAAGAAAGGGAAGCTCAGAGACCTTGATCTTGCCCTGTGTTCTGGGAAGCTGCCTTTTTCTTCGCTGCTGCTTTCAAGTGACCCGGATCTCATTACAGATATTGAAATGGGGCGTGATGCTGGGGAGGTGCCTGAGAAATGGGAACTAGGCTAGCCTGGGTGCCTTTGAGGGTCGTGGGGGGTGGGGTGGGGAGAACCACCAGATCTTATCTCCTGAGGAAGGGGTAGGAAAACAACCCCACGAGAAACAGCTGCCGCTGCCAAGAACACCACCAAGTGCCTTCACACCACACACCCACATGCGGTGAAGCTGCCGTTTCCCATGAAGATGAAAGTTGGGTGGGAGGCGCGGCAGGGATTCCCTGAGCCCAGGACGGGGAGGCTCAACTGGAGAGGAGGGGACCCTCAGGCCCGCCCGCCGGCTGGGACTCAGCCATCAGGGCTCCTCACTTCCCGCTGCGTGCTCCCCTCAAGGGACCTGGGAGAGGCAATCCATCCCCCCAAACTTGGGGACAATCCATCCCTCCACACCTAGGAAACAGGCACGCATGGTGTGTCTGCCTTGTGCTCTACGGATCCAATTAAATGAAAAAGACAGTCTTGGCCCCCTGGGAGCTTCGTAAGAAGCTCCTGGGGAGACCAAGCACAAATAAAGTTAAATAACATACAACACACACACACACACACACAGGGAAATCACACACAGGAGCGGTTACAAGTGGCACATGACTAATGGGCAAAGTAAAGACACCTTCACTCTCGGTTTGCTCCCACACTGACATTTCACTGAAGGACCGGAACAGAAGGAGGACGCAGGGCTGCAGCTGGCTGAGCTGTGGGAGGGGAGAGGAGGGGCGCTGGGTGGGGTGGGGTGGGGCAGCAGGTCCCTGCGGGAGCACCCTCCACTGGGGCTTCTGTTATGCTGTGGGAAGGCTTGGATTTTCAGCCAAGTGCGCCATGCGCTCGGAGGCCAGGGCTGTGTCCTCTGCCACCGGTCATGCCCCTTCACATCTGCCCCTCTTCCTTTCCATCCCCCACTGTCCGCTGTAACCCACCAACTGCCAGCAGCATCTTCTCTGCTCCGGTCTTGGCCAGGCCACTCTTTTCTCTGACCCTTCAGATGGATTTCCACCAAATGATTAATAGAAACGTGTTGAATTTGAAGTAAACTGGTTTGGGACCAACTCCTGGTTTTGCATTCATTCGGTGTGTGGCTGTGACTGTGGGCCTCAACTTCCTCATCTGTAAAATGGGTACAGAAACGGTATCTTTGTTGTTTGATTGTTATGAGGATCAAGAGGGATCATGAATGTGAAGGACCTGGTGTGTGTTCAGAGTCTCTTGCTGTGTGGAAATTCAGGAAGGTCTATGCTAAAGCTGTGCTTCTCAGGCCTGCTTGGGTGTGCATTCCCCACCAGAGCATCTGGTTAAAGATACAGATTCTGATTCAGCAGAACTCAGGGGAGCTTGAAATGCTACATTTCTGGCAAATTCCCTCTTGATGCAGATGCCGTAGGTCCTAGGATCACACTTTGAGTAGCAAGATGCTAGAGGACTTTGTGATCCGGACCCTTCATTTCCAGGATTTCCTTGAGTAGCTACCGTTTACACTGCCTCCTGCCTTCTCTGTATGTGGAACTTCCTGCCTCATCATCTTGGTCTGCTTTGCCCCACCTCTGTTGCTGACATTTTTGGCACTTTGACCCTCCTGGCCTCTGCCTCTGTGCTTCTCTCTGTTTGACTCTATCCTCTAGAGTGGCATTGCTCACCCAGATAACCCTCTTTCATGTTTCTTTTTCTTTTTTGTCTTTTGTCTTTTTAGAGCCGCACCCGCGGCATGTGAAAGTTCCTAGACCAGGGGTCAAATCGAAGCTTCACAGCAACACGGGATTGGAGCCTTTTCTGTGACCTACATGGCAGCTCAAGGCAATATTGGATCCTTAACCTACTGAGCTGTGCCAGGGATCGAACCCGCATCCTCATGGATACCAGTCGGGTTCATTACTGCTGAGCCACAACAGGAAGTCCCCTCTTTAATGTTTCTGGTTCCCTCTCACAAAAGTCTCTTACAATTTGCCAGAGGTTCCCTTTGGCTAAAAACCCATCCCATTTTCCTTTTCCTCTGGGCCGCTGGGAAACTTACAGCTAAGCTTATGGTGAGTTTTGGTAGAATTCCCAGGTTTTCTGATAGCGCTTCTTCCCATGAGCCATCCTTCTCTTCTTTTATGACTTGGTTCTTAAGTAATTTATTTCTTGTTTTATTGTCTATGTTGCCATTTCCTAGTGGAGTGATCTCAGATAACCTTAACCTCCCTGAGATTCAGTTTTCTCCCCTCTGAGATGCGGATACTAATGGTACCTACCTCATAACATTGCTGGGAGGATTAAATGAGTCAATATCTGTAGAGTCCCTAGTAGAGTGCTTGACACATGATAAGCACCTCATGAGCGTTGTTTAGGGTTTTTTGTTTTTGTTTTTCATTTTTAATTTTTTTTAATTTTTATTTTTTATTTTTTGTCTTTTTTTAGGGCTGCACCTGTGGCACATGGAGGTTCCCAGGCTAGAAGTCAAATCGGAGCTGTCGCTGCCAGCCTACACCGCAGCCATAGCAAGGGTTGTGGTTGTTTTATAAAATGCCCCAAATCCTTTGAAAAGCAAGATGGATATAACTGTCATTACCATCATCATTGTCATCCTTCTCATTGGCGTCATCAGAAAAACCATTGCGACATTAAAGTGGCATAGCACCTACCATGAAATGATCATCTTCCCCTGGCATGCTTGAGTTATAGGATGACTTTTAAGCTAGAAAGAAAGAAATTTAGAACAAATTACAGAAAATGCCGTGGAGAGTACATGTTTCTTCTATTCTAAAAGCAGGCCGTTCCAAGATGAGTGGAAACGGAATGGAATTTGTCCTTCCCAACCCTGTGCCTTTAAACCAGTGCCATCCACTGATGTACCGTATAACCTCCTCACCATGCAGTGGGCTGTGAGCATTGGAGTCACAACTGAAGCAATTCTCTGGAACTTTCTCACTTCTCTCTTGCCCTTGTTCCAGCCCCCTCCCGCTCTTATTCTTGGGGGTCCCTTCTCGTCACTGGACCAACTCATTTCTTAATGACTGGATTCAGCTGAACTGATGTGACCCGTTGCCTTCTCTGGCTTATGGCATTCTGTCTGCTTCTGCAAATCAACCTGTTGGATTCCACTCCAGCTCCTAGGACTTTATTTTCTGAGGTTCTCGCCATGCTGGTTCCATACCCTCGTGCTTCCCTCGTTCATTCACTTAGTGAAATTTATTTTATGTTTCTTCTGTGCCAATCACTGATTTAAGTCACCCAGGGATCTAGAAGTAAATGAACAGACAACGTTCTGGCCCACCTAGAGCTTTAGCTGGGGAGGGAGAAAATAAACAAATTAATGCCTATTCTGTCCTCCACACCCTTGCTACTCAAAGTATCTTCCATGGGCCAGCAGCATGTTAGGTTGGAAACGCTCACTAGAAAATCAAGCAGATACACCAAGGAGGCAGTTCTTTTCAAGAGTTTGTATTTATGGGAGACATTTCTTGGACTTTAATGATCCCTTCTTGCATCCACCTCATTTCACAGGTGAAAAGATGAATTTATGCAAGGTGAACAGGCCTTGACCAAGGGCCCACAATCAGTTGCTCGTAGAGCTTATTTTTGGTCTTTTCTATTCATGGCACTCCATCTTTTCTTACATGGTGTCTAGGTCAATGAATTATTAACGCAAATTTGTTTATTTAAGGGAAGTCACAAACCTTATGGGGTTGTGGAAATATGGGAAAAGCCATCACTGATGTTTCCCGTCAAAGCTTCGTTTCTGAATTAAAGGGCTCATGGATGGGTTGGCTTCCACCAGGCAATTTTTTTTTTTTTCTTTTTAGGGCCACAGCATATGAAAGTTCCTGGGTTAGGGGTCGAGTCGGAGCTACAGCTGCCGGCCTACACCACAGGCATTGCAACGTGGGATCCGAGTCACATTTGCGACCTACGCAGCAGCTTGTGGCAACGCCAGATCCTTAACCCACTGAGTGAGGCCAGGGATTGAACCTGCATCCTTATGGACAATATGTCAGGTTCTTAATCCGCTGAGCCACAATGGGAACTCCCCAAAGGCAATTCTTGAACCTCTATTCATATCTGTCCTAAACAGGGAACAATTAGGGGTGAGGGACAGTGTCAGGGCAAGTTCTTTTCTAAGATATCAAAAGAGGGCTCTGGCAAACTGAGATGAAGACAGCATTTCAAGAGACTTACAGATACATTTGCCAATAAAGACACTGAGGCCTAGAGAAGTTAAGTGAGTAACTGGAGATCCCACTGCAGATTAGCAGCAGGCCTGAACCCAGAGCCAAGTCATCAGATCCATGGTGCAAAATTTAAAGATCACTTTAGCTCATGTCATTGTACCAATGCTAATTCGCATTTGATAATTGTCCTGACGATACTAATAGGAGGAGCTAACAATAGGAGATACTAACAATAGGAGAAGCTTGGTGAGGAATATATGGGAACTGTTCATACTATTTTTGCAACTTTTCTGTCAGTCAAAAATTACTTCAAAACAAAACATTAAATAAATAAATGCTCACTTTAAGAAACTAAAAAAAATAAATAAATAAAAATAAAAGATCTGGGGTTGGAAGATCTGTTTGTCTGCCAAAATTTCCATTAGCCAAGTCCCTTTCCTTGCAGACCTTCCCTTCATTTCTAAAACAGGGCTGATCAGGACTTCCCTTCGTAGCTCAGCAGAAACAAATCTGACTAGCATCCATGAGGACGCAGGTTCAATCCCTGCGCTTGCTCAGTGGATTAAGGATCCAGTGTTGTCGTGAGCTGTGGTGTAGGTTGCAGCCACGTTTCAGATCTGTCATTGCTGTGACTGTGGTGTAGGTCAGCGGCTACAGCTCCAATTTGACCCCTAGCCTGGGAACCTCCATATGCTTTGGGTTTGGCCCTAAAAAGACAAAAGGGAGACTGATCAAATGAAATGATTTACCTACAACTGTTTTATGAAACTCCTTTTGCCCTACCATGACACACAGCATTTCTTGTGCCAAAACCAGCCAAAAGAGAGGAAATAATGATAATCCAAACTCCATCTGCAGTAGGAAGGGGACAGTGGCGGGAGAGAGCTGCATGGAGCTCACTGACCTATCTAGCCGGTTCCTTTTTCAGCTCTCTTCTTCTCCTAAAGGGGGTGATTTTTAAAACTCTCTTCCACCACCTCTGAGAAGCTCTCCTCCATCACTCGGAGAATATATTGGCCGTTGAATGGGACCTCCTTCAGTCTCCTGTAACTCCAGCCAACAAACCTCTGCATAAACCTTCCTCTCCACCTTCTGTTTCTGGAATGGCCTTGTCGTGCCTCTTCCTTTGGTTAATTCCAGTGCCTACATACTCTCTGCACCTCGGCGCAGAGCTCATCATGCCCACCCTCATCCACCTTCCTTGCCTGACTGGGTACTCCCTTCCGTTCTCCCATAGCATCTTGTGACTTGCCTAACAAGCATGTGTCCCATTGTCTTACATACGTGTTTCAAATACCTCCCTTACCAGAAGGTAGGGGTTCTCCTTATCTCTCTATCCACCTAGTGCCTGGCACAGATCTGATCCCAGTAAATGTTTTTTTTTTTTTTTTTGGATAAATGAATGTATGTGTGATATGTATTTGGGTTGTCCTGACGTTGACCTCTGTTTTATCATCCCTCCCGGGTTGGAATGTCCTGGTGAGAGGAGTCCCCAGGTGGTCCAGGCTCTGTTTGCAGGTGCCAGCCTCAGGCAGAAATGAATGAAAGACTCTGCCCCACTGTGCACCCATCCCCCCACTGTGCAATCCTTTCTTGGATGATGGAGGTGAGGCTGTTGAAGACGGCTTCTGGAGAAGGTGGACCTGGCCTGGCCCGTAGTTGGGGGCTCCTGGTTCTCCCTGCAGTGAGCTGGCTCCTCTTCTTATTTTTGCTGAGAACCTTCTCTGAGGTGCTGTAGCAGCCTCTGCCCACAAAGAATCGTTCCCCACGGCCAGTGAGTCAGGCTCATGGGCCTCTGAGTGGGTTGAGGTAACTGGTATCCTAGCAACCACGGGACCAAAAGCAGTGGGGGATGTAGGAGAGGCAGATGAGAAGGAGGAGGGGCATGGCTTCTCGCCTCCTACCACCCTGTCAATCATGTGTAATCCCAACTCCAGTGACTCTGCACCCCTGTTTCTACTTGTCCTCTGAGACGCCCATCTGATGTACGACTTGAGCTTGGAGGCTTGGGATGGGGACAGCTGAGTATTACATGAACCTGGCCTCACTGTAGGTGAGACTCAGTGTGTGGGGGGGGGCCTTGAGCATTTTCCACTTGCCATGACAGAGCCCCTTTTCCCCAGCGCTGTTCTCTATGTCCCTTTCCATCCTGATTCCCACACACTACACTTTTCCTGCCTTCTGACCTCCATTAAAAGCCACTTGTCCTGAGGAATAAGGCTGGGTGCTTAAGAACTTGCGCCCTGGAGGCCATCTGGCCCAAGTGTGAATCCTGGTCCCACCGTGGCCTGCTGTGCAAATTACACCCTCTGAAGATTAGTTTTCTCATCCAATATGTAGCCAATATTATCCACTCATGGGGTTTGATGAGGATTCTATTAGATAATGCTTATCTTTTAATTTTTTTTTTTTTGTCTTTTTAGGGCCACAGATGCAGCATAAGGAAGTTTCCAGGCTAGAGGTCAAATTGGAACTGCACCCGCCGGCCTACACCACAGCCACTGCAGTGCCAGATCCGAACCACATCTGCGACCTACACCACAGCTCATGGCAACACTGGATCCTTAACCCACTAAGCAAGGCCAGGGATCAAACCTGTGTCCTCATGGATACTGATTGGGTTCATTACCACTGAGCCAGAATGGGGAACTCCTAGATAATTCTGATTATGCTTATCTTAATGTATTTGAGCTCTTAACAGTGGCTTCTATGTTGTTTCGTAATTATATCTGTCTCAGAGACACCTTGTCAGAAATAATCACTCTTTCTTTGTTGTTACTAAAGAACATGGGAATAATGATAATATATAGATATTTTAATAACGGTGCACATAATAGCCTATATATAAGCTATAAGCTCTATAGTACATGTAAAGTACATACTTATATGGTATAACAGTACAGAGTTATATACTTACACTATTTATAGTCTATATTATATATACATATTTAATTATATATAAATATATAATACAATAATGGTAATAGTAACAATAATAACTATCTTTTATTAAATGCTTACTATGTGCACACATTGCTCTATGAACTTTTCATTGAATCCTCTCAAGATAGCCATAATTGTCAGCCAAATTTTATAGATGAAAAACTGAGGAGCAGGAAAGTCAGGCCGCTTGCCTAAGGTGTAAAGTAGTAAGAGGAAGAGCAGCTTTTGAAATGAGGCAGGCTGGCTTCAATATCACAATGTGAAGTCCATGGCCTTTGCATCTGCCCCTGGCCTGGAGGTCTCACAGGTGGGTAGCCTGTGTCTGACTCATCCTGGTAACCTCCCTAGCACCTTGCTCCAGCTTTGTGTTGGTCCTAGCTGCCTGTGCAAAGGAGATGCCATCAACAAAATTACAGGCTCTTCAGTAGCTAACTGCCTGGGGAGGGAGGATGCTGGCTTCTTGGTGCTCAGGTGCCCGCATCGAGTGCTCAGTTCCCAGAGCCCTCCTGTTCTTCTCTGGACCAACTAAGCAGCCCACCTCTGAGCCTGGCAGCAGACGGCAGATTGTTCTTCCAAGGAAAAGCACTTAGGGCATGTGAGGCTTTCACTAACGGGACAAAATGACCACCAGGCTGGTTAGAACAAGAAAAACAGAGGCTCATTTTGCAGCTAGGAGTCCCTATTTGAGGAGTGAGCAGAGGTATGATGTGGTGCTAAGTGTGGACTTAGTTCTGTGGTGGTCAGTCCGTAAGGAGAGAGGACCTTCCAGATTCTATCTAAGAGAAGAGGAAAATGAATTTGGGCTGGCGGGTCACCCTAAGCCATCTGACCCTTCCCGGTTCCAGGCCCAGGGGACCCAACTGTCATCTGAACACCACTCTCTGTACCATCAGCAAAAGACTGAGTGGTGGTGGTGAGTGAGTGAATGTGGGATCGTTAACAAGTCACTGAGGTCTTTTTCTCTCTTCTAAAGTGAGGGTCTGAATAAAATGTGTCTCGTGAGTTTGTTGGGGAAAATGAGACATCCTCATGGTGAAGGGTGATAAAGATACCTTATATCTGCAGAATGTTTTAATAATGACAATAAAGAAAAATAATAGGAGTTCCCATCGTGGCGCAGTGGTTAACGAATCTGACTAGGAACCATGAGGTTGCCGGTTCGGTCCCTGCCCTTGCTCAGTGGGTTAACGATCCAGCATTGCCGTGAGCTGTTGTGTAGGTTGCAGACGCGGCTCAGATCCCCCGTTGCTGTGGCGCTGGCGTAGGCCGGTGGCTCCAGCTCCAATTCGATCCCTAGCCTGGGAACCTTCTTATGCCGCGGGAGCGGCCCAAAGAAATAGCAAAAAGAGAAAAAAAAAAAGAAAAAGAATAGCAATAGTAACATGTAGCCCATATACTGCACTTGCTCTATGCCAGAAACTCTTTGTAATGCTTTGTGTATATTTAATCCTCACAACAGACTTATACGTAGTGTTATTATATCCATTTTCAGATAAAAAACTGAGGCACAGAGAAGTTAAATTAATACTCAGCTGGTAAGCAGTACAGCTGGCCTTTAAATGCAGGCAATCTGGCTAAAGTCTATGCTCTTAAATGCCATGTAGTTAAGATGAAGGTGAGCATTTATAAAGTCTGCCTAAACCCGTCATCTCAGGTCATTCTCCCTGTTCCCAGTATAGGACATCTCCTTGGCACAGGGGAACTTGGACGGTTCTTTACACTGAATTGAATTTGCCATTTGGAGAAATGACTTAAGTCTGCTCCAGATCCCAAACCTTGAGACAACTTGCCTGATGCTTGCAGAAAAATGTCAAGAGGATTGTCTTTGTTCTTATGGTTATGGTAGATAATCTCTCCAAACTCTCTCAGTTCCCACTGTTTTGACATCTCAGCATCCATCAGAGTTTCCAGTAGCTGAACCCGGCTGAGTGGAGGTTCCTCAATAAACCAGACCACGGATATTCATTTGGTGCCAACATCACGCCCAGCACAGGACAGGGACATGGGGGCATTCTGGATAAAGAAGCAGGATGTGGTCTCCATTTACAAAGAGCTCCAGTCTAGTTGGAGAGATCAAACAGAAGAAACAATAAATTAATCAGCAAGGTAGCTCCATTAAGTAATAATGTGACAACATGAAATCATTCACTATTGACAATGAGCCTGTGGGACAGGAATGGAACTTGTCCCTGGGTCCCATTCCTCTCCTGACCTTTTTCCCAAAGGTCTAAGTTTTTGCAGGGACATGCAGCAGGGAAGAGGAGAAAATTCCATGGAGAAGAACATTCTTTTCCCCACAGCTCATGCAATGTTCACCCAGATGTATCTTTGTCCTTTCCTATGAATTTTTTTTTTTTCATCAGAAACAGTAAAGAAGGGGAGTTCTCTGGTGGTCCAGTAGATAGGATTTGGCACTTTCACTGCTATGGCCTGGGTTCAATCCCTGGTCTTAGAACTGAGATCTCACATTAAGCCTCTGTACTCTGCAGCCAAAAACAAACAAACAAACAACAACAAAATAACTGCTAAACAAAACAAAACAAAAAAAGAAAGCAGAAGGAACTTGAGGTCCAGGGGTTAACTGAGAAGATGCCCTTCCCTCTCTTCCTTTCACTGTGTGCTCTTATCTCCTCAGGGACCTTGAAGCTGCTTCCTAACCCTGAAAACGTAGGGTGCTTTAGCCAAGACACCATCTGAAATCTTTGGTAGGCTTCAGCTCTTTCTCTCCCAGCTGGGTGGCTTTGGGCAAGTTGCTTAATCTCTTGAAGTTTTAGTTTTTCTCGTCTGTACGATAAATATATAAAATGTGAAAAATGAAGCAAAATAATTAGTACAGAGCACTTATTGTAGTGGGTGGTACACAGGGCATTTCTCAAACGCGGTGGTTTTCTATTCTTAGCTCTATTGCAGACACCCTCAATCGCTGTCACCACCATCCTCCTCCTCACCAGCACTAGCACCGTCATCAGTACCACCAGCACCTTCTTCCTCATCGTTATCATCATCATTGCCTCCATCACCGAACCGGTACAGCCCGTGGCCCTTCTCTTAAGCCCTTTTAAAATGATTGGCTGGTTAATTGGACAAATATCAACTTCTCCTTGTGTGACAATGGTTTGTTTGTCTCCCCACTCAGATGATATCTATTCAAGTTTTCAGAGACGAGGGAGGGACTTGCTGAATATTAATACTGACAATTCTAGTCGCTGTAGTGGGAGAGGAAAGGAAGGCAGTTTTGGCTGGATGGACTTTTGCAAGCTCCTCAATTGCCTCCTCTGCTTCTGTTAGGCCTCTCCCCAGATAAGTTCTTTCACTGAGGTCTCTCTTGTTTTCCCACGAACAACAATGGAAACAAGGCAGGTAAAGGAGAGTTTAGCCCACTGTAACTCATGTCCCTTTTCTCCATTAATTACAGTGTCCTGGTGAAGAGAAGATATTTCCATTTTAGTTCCTAAGAGTGACAGTGCCTGGGAAGAGAGCGACAGAGCTGTTTGAGGCTGTGATTCTGCAACAGAAAAAGCACAGAGTTAATTACCTTTGGCTTCCCAGACAGATTTTTATGTACATAGTTTTGTGACATCTCCGCAACCCACAGCTATACTTTGAGCACCTCTGAGGTAGAGAAATTACCTGTGCTGTGTCCAGAATCATGCCCTAGTTAAGAGTTTGCCTACATACCCCTTGAGGAGCCCACCAGAGAAGCCCTTCCTTGGAGAGATGTGTATTTGGTAACTCTGAAGGTAAAGGGACTCATTCTGCATTTTTTGCTTGGGGGCCTTCATGTCCAGTTCCACTCTGCGAAGGGTGGTTCCGTTCTGGGGAATTTCTTCACCACGTCAACATGAGTTGCAATGTGGAAATGAGTGCGGAGACATTTCCGACGTGGTATTGCTTTTCTTGCCTTTGGATAAAAACACAGTCAGACCTTTGTGTACAACGCGGATTCTGAAAGGCCATGGAAAGCAGAGTGGGAGGGCCTTTAAGGCATCTCGAGGGAACACTGAGCACAAACACAGCTCATGCCAACTTGGCCTCAAGGCTGGGAGACCGAGGGTTTCTCTGCAGCAACCTCACTCTTCCTACACACTCAACTGAAAGGAACTGGAAGGCAGCTCCTTGGCATGTACATGAAGCTTGATCCATTTACCCATTGAATAAATATTTATTGAGTGTCAGCTAATGCCAGAGACATTCTAGGTGCTGAGGAGAGGCTGTAAGCAAAAATAGGCAAAAATCCCCCTCGACATAAATTCGCTTTTTCTCAGAAGGGCTTAATATAGTTATTGTGCTCTCTCTCTGATTATATATGTCATATACATAATACACATATGCATTATATACGTACATTAGATTTTATAAGTCAGATGTCTTAGATTTATATGTAAACAACATGTAATAGAAATACAAATAAAATTTCAAAAGTATATCTTCTTAAGCTGTATGTTCCAAGAACTAAGGGGTT
Source organism: Phacochoerus africanus (assembly GCF_016906955.1). Classification (NCBI taxonomy): domain Eukaryota; kingdom Metazoa; phylum Chordata; class Mammalia; order Artiodactyla; family Suidae; genus Phacochoerus; species Phacochoerus africanus. The sequence goes on along the minus strand of NC_062554.1, from coordinate 38,820,342 downwards.
GGGTTTACCTGTGTATAAAGCCCAGAATAACATCATTCATTCGTTCAATACATTCTTTCTGAAAGATCGCTCTGAGCTGGGTGATGGGAATACAGTGAGCAATGAGACAGAACATGTCTTATACAGATCATGGTGTAATATAGTGAATATAGAGACAAAGAGTGATGTCATGTTTTTGTGACATTTCATTCAGGTTTAATGACGTACAAATTTAAAGTCTTATGTTTAAAAAGACTGTGTCTTCGTCTACTAACCCCAAACTCTAGTGGATACAAACTATTACATTTAGAATGGATAAGCAATGAGACCCCACTTTATAGCACCAGAAACTATACCCAGTCTCTTGAGAAAGAACATGATGTAGGAGAGTATGAGAAAAAGAATGTGTGTATATATATAAATACCCATATATATATATATATGGGTCACTATGCTGTGCAGCAGAAATTGGCATAATATTGTAAATCAACTACACATTAATAAAAAAAGAAATAAAAAAGAAATGAAAGGTCATCTGAAAAGTTAAAAAAATAAAAAGGTATGCCTTACATCCATAGAGTTATGCTATAGTCATTATTAGTTGACATGTTTTCAGCATGAATAACTTTGTCCACCCCTGTACAGTCTTTTTTTTTTTTTTAAAGCGTTTTATTTTGAGATAATTTTACCTTTACAGAAGAGTGGCGACAATAAAATAGAGAGAATTCCTGGACACCCTTCACCCCGCTCCTCCTAATATTAAGATGTTATGTACATTGAGAACTTTGTCTAGATACTCATGTTGCAACAGAAGAAAGGCTGGGGGAAAAATGTAATTGTAATGTATACATGTAAGGATAACCTGACCCCCTTGCTGTACAGTGGGAAAAAAATAATAATAAATAATTAAAAAAAAAAAACTTATGTAACTATGGTCCATGGACCAAAACTAAGAAACGAACATTGGTATAACACTATTAACTAGATTATAGACTTTATTTGCATTTCACTAGTTGTTTCAATAATGTATTTTTTTTTCCTGTATTAGGATCCAAATCAGGATACCCTGCGACATTTAGTCATCATGTGTCCATATCCTCTGACCCGTGACAGTTTCCCAGTCTTTCCTTGTCTTTATGACTTGGAAAAGCACCATGCAGGTATTCTGTAGAATGTCTCTGAATTTGGACTGTCTGATATTTGCTTGTGATAAGATCAGGATTATGGATTTGGGGGGAATCCAGGTGCTGCAATTTGAAAGTGGAAGTTCTCCATTGAATCTGGAGTTTATTGTTAGAGATATATGGAAGTTCCCAGGCTAGGGGTCAAATCGGAGTTGCAGCTGCCCGCCTATGCTACAGTCACAGTAACATGGGATCCTTAACCCACTGAGAGAGGCCAGGGATCAAACCTTCATCCTCATGGAGACTATGTGGAGTTCTGAGACACAGCAGGAACTCCCAATTGCCTTTAAACAGCGATAAACACTTCCTTGGTGTTCTCAGTCTCAACTGTGTCAGCATCACTGGTGGTTCATTGAGAAATACAGAAGACTCAAACCCTGAAACATTAAAAAGCTGCGCAGGTGATTCTCATGCACTGCCAGGCCTGAAACCCCTTCCTAGTTCAGTGAGGGATTCTGTGTTTGGTCCTCGGACCAGTAACCTCGGTGTTGCCTGGAACTTAGAAATGCAGAGCTGCGGGTCTGAGCCAGGCCTCCTTACTGGAAACTCTGGGGGTGGGACCCAGTCATCGCTGGTAAATGTATGCAATATTCTAGGTGATTCTGATGCATGGTAAAGTTTGGGAACCACTGCTTTCAGTGAAAGGACCAAGGTCTAAGTGGCACCTTTTGATTAGGAGCAGGGGAAACGTGAATGGAGGGCAGGGGTGCCCTCTGAAACCACGTTCTGTAAACAGTGGGCTAGTCTGTGTACACAGAAAGCCATCTCTGGTTTCTTATCAATCAATCAGCTGAAGCTGTCTGAGCTTTGTAGACCGTCCGCAGTGCTAGAGCTTTTCTTCCAATAGGAAGGACAGCTTTACTTAGAGTGGTAGCAACATAGTGGATGTTAGTATTGATTGGTGGTGGTTGTGTTGGTGGTCGGGACTGGCGCCTTTCCTTCCTCTTGTGCCGCACAAGCCACAGACCACAAGTGAGGCTGGTGGACAGGGCTGCGGCAGAGAATAAGCTTGTGGTAAGGGACGTAAATGATTTGATTTGTTAAGCTAAATTGGACTGAATTAGAGGCCATGGAACGCTTCTGCAAAGCAATAGTTCTTTTTTTGATTAAATTTTATTGGGGTACAGTTGATTTACAAAGTGTTAGTTTCAAGTGCACAGGAAAGTGAATCAGTTATACACACACACGCACACACATTATTTTTCAGATTCTTTTAGTAGAGTTCCCTGTGCTGTAGAGTAGGTCCATGTTAGTCATTTATTTTATGTATCGTAGTGTATATATATTAATCCCAAACTCCTAGTTTATCCCTTCCCTCCACGTTTCCCCTTTGGTAACCCTAAGTTTGATTTCAAGATCTGTGAATCTATTTTGTAAATAAATTCATTGGTATCATTTTAAAAATTAGATTCCATGTAGGTAATATCATATGATATTTGTCTTTGTCTGACATTTCACTTAGTATGAGAATCTCTAGGTCCATCCATGTTGCTGCAAGTGGCATTATTTCATCCTTTTTTTATAGCTGAGCAATATTCCATTGTGCGTATAGTATCACATCTTCTTTATCGATTCTTCTGTCGGTGGACATTTAGGCTGCTTCTGTGTCTTGGCTATTGGAACTAGTGTTACAATGAACATTGGGGGTACATATATGTTTTTGAGTTAGAGTTTTGTCCGAAAAGATGCCCAGGAGCAGGATTGGTGGATCAATGGCAGAGTAAGCAGTTCTTTAATAATAAACTTTATCTCAAAAACAGTGATCCCAAAGCACTGATCTGAAGGGTAATGTCTTCTTGGCCTGAAGCATGGTATGTGGGAAAGATGTCCTGGACCCTGGCCGAAAGGTGAGGACGTTTTACTTCTATTCTATGAGCACATTCTTGGTACCGGGCATTTATCGATGAACTTGAGGGACACCGTCCCTAGCTTCAGGGTTCAGGAGGGAAGGAAGATAGATGAGAAGAAGCGGAGACACGGAAAGGATATTGTGTGAGCATCTGGCAGTTTCTCTGCTGTCCGTTCTGGGGCTCAGGTAAGTCCTCTCTGGGTAAGGGATGCTTAATCTGAAAACTGAAGGTTTAACAGGAATGCAGGGGAGGGAAGGAGAGAGGCAAAAGATGTCAGAGACAGGAAGAGCTTATGTGGAGGCCTGGAGGTGAGCTGTCTTAAGAACTTTAAGCTCAAGATGCAGATCCTAGAAAGCACAGGGGACAATCCGAGATGAGCTTAGAAAGGCAGCAAGTCTGGATGCCCGAGGGCCTAGGAAGTTAGATGAGGGATTTGGACTCAGGCCTACAGGCAATTGGAAGCCTCTGAGAGGTTTAAAGTAGTGGAAGGAGATGACAGATTTGCATGAAAAATGAATCTCTTGGCTGCATTTTGGAAAGTGGATTGAAGGGGAGGAGGAAGAGTAGGCATTGGAAGAGAGGAGATGTGTGTTATACAGACCAAACTTATGAATGTTTGCTTAGGAAAAATCTGAATTATGAGATTAAAATTGTGTTTGCTCTTATATTCTTTTTCAGCCCTGGTTTTCTTTCTTTGGCTGCAGCTCCTCTGTGCCAGCTATCTTCAAAGAGCTTGGAAGTATCTAACACGTGGTGTAACTAGACCACGTTGAGTCAGATAACCAGCATGAATGAAATACTAATTGGTGGCAAATCACAGTATGCAACCTGGTGCTGGACACTACGGAGGATTCCAGGAAGGCTTTGCCCTTGCCCAGGAGAAAGCAACAGTTGAGTTAGGGAAATAAACAAAAACATTTAAATGTCATTGAGGAGTTCCCGTCGTGGCTCAGTGGTTAATGAATCCGACCAGGAACCACGAGGTTGCGGGTTCGATCCCTGGCCTCACTCAGTGGGTTAAGGATCCGGCGTTGCCTTGTTGCTGTGGCTGTGGCGTAGGCCAGTGGCTACAGCTCCGATTAGACCCCTAGCCTGGGAACCTCCATATGCCACGGGAGTGGCCCTAGAAAAAGGCAAAAAGACAAAAAAAAATGTCCATTGAAAATTCAAGTAGTCTGTGATTAGTTGTCACAATTGAGGTTGGCTCAGAGATACTCTAGAAGGAGAGCTTAAAGTAGTTTCGTGGAAGATGTAGATCTTGGGCGAGGCTTTGAGGATACCGCGAAGTGAGTGGATGAACAAGCCAGGGGAGAACCTTCCAGGTGGAGAAGTAGGATGAACAGTGGGCATTACAGTTGGATCCACATTTGTGGTTTCGATTTGTCCTGGTTTTCATGCAACGTCAACCAAACCTCAGACATCATTAGATTTTGGTAAAAAGAAGGGAGTGGTAAATGTCATCGTCTCAATCAGTGGTCACTTTTCTGCTACAATTATTGGAACTGCAGCAGCACAGGGTTTGCTAGAAAGGCATTTGGGGTTGACTCGGAGAAGGCCTAGGAAAGGCAGGTGGGGGCTGGGCTATGCACCACCCCTGAGAGCTCAGTGGACCTTCCCTGACTGACTGGTCAGTCAGAAATCAGGGTGATTTGGTTTTTGGAACATTACCCAATACTAAGGCAGTTTAGAAGTTACACATAACGTGCAGCACTATTCACAACAACCAAGTCATGGGAAGAATCTAAATGTCCATTGACAGATGAATGGGTTAAGAAGATGTGGTGTGTGTGTGTATACTACTCAGCCATAAAAAGAATGAAATATTGCCATTTGCAGCAACGTGGATGGACCTAGAGATTATTATACCAAGTGAAGTAAGTCAGATAAAGACAAATATCATATGATATCACTTATATATGGAATCTAATAAAAATGATACAAATAAACTTATTTACAAAACAGAAACAGACTCACAGATTTTGAAATTAAATATGGTTACCGAAGGGGAAATGTGGCAGTTTGAGAAATAACATATACACACCACTATATATGAAATAGATAACTAACAAGGACCTACTGTATAGCACAGGGAGGTCTTCTCAATGTTCTATAATAACCTATATGGGAAAAAAGAGTGAATATATGTATATGTACAACTGATTCACTTTGCTATACATCTGAAACTAATACAATATTGTAAATCAACTCTACTCCAATAAAATTAAAAAACAATGAAAAAACCTATCAAAAAATCACACAGAAAACAAAAGAAGTTACATAGAACAAAAAGGGCTGTTTCTAAAGTAGCTCCCACCCAAAAAAACCCCAGAACTTTGCCCCTTACCACTGAAAGAGTCTGCTCTTTTTCTGAAGGGTAGATTTGCCTCAGAATTGCCCTCAAGTGTCAGTATAAGCTGGCCCTGAATGGACACCCGCCACTGTCCTGAGTAGGGGGTAGGGAGGTAGTGGAAGAGCTAAGGGACAGAAACAGGTCCCTGCAACAACAGAAGCAGGTCTGGGCCAGACTTGTCCCTGAGGTGGCTTCTGGGAGATGCCTGTCATGGCCAGTGGGCCAGGATGAGAGGCTGTGCCAGGTGACACGGGTGAGGCAGGGGGCATGTCTCAGAGTCTGCAAGGTGAGTTCAAATGGGTGTCATGGGGCAGAGAATTTCCACCTGTGTGTGTTCTATGCAGGTGCTCTGCACTGAGGGCCAGGGAAGCTAGAAAGTCGGGAGACCCAAACACAGCCTATGGACCCCAACCCATTTTTCCTGGAGCTGGTTTTCTTCTATCTGGGGGGAAGGATTCTCATGACAGAAATCAGTTAAAAACTTTGTCAATTAAAGGACATTTTCCACAACATGATGTTTTGATTTCTGCTATCAGGCTTGAAGGAGTGTCCCCCAAATAGGAGAGTGCTTGCTGAGCACCCCGGCTCTGTGGTGCCCTCTGAGGTGGCACTGCCAAGCCCCATACCTGCTCAGTGTGTACAGATGGGCAAGGCTCTGCCAGGGTCATGGGGGGCAGCTGTGAGGAGCTAGAGACAAAGAGCTGCCAGTAGGAGGAAGAACAAAGGGCCAGTGTGCCTGTGCCTGGGGCCCCGCGGAGGTGACAGTCCACCAGGGGTGTGGAGGCGTGTTTGTCCAGGCAGGAAGCCACAGGGGACACCGCGCCAGCCTCCCTTGGCACATTTCCTGACCGCACCTGCAGCAGAGCCTTGGGCACCCTGAAGATGGCAGGAGCTGTTGCTGGAGAGCCTGCCCAGCCTCCTGGGTATGGCCAATGCTTTCCTGATTTCCTGGTTGTGCCTGGGGACCCTCCCCAGCCCCACTCCAGGAAGGATGCTCCACTGTGCTCAGCTTGCTTGGCCTTCTTACTTAGTCACCTCCCGGCCTCACTGTCCAGTGACATTCCCTGAGCCAGGGGTGGGGGTGGGGGACTTAGAGCCAACGAAAGAGCTTCCAAGGTGGAAGGGTCCAACAGGGACCGGACACCTGGTAGGCCCATGGACACAAGTGACATAGATGGTTTTATGAGCATGCCAGGCTCTCCCACTGTGTGAAGACCCTTGGACCAACACAAGTTTCACCACGCCATGGCAGCTGGGAGAAAATGCATGACAGAATGACCCCATGCCTGGCATTGGTCACTTGGGGAGGAGGCCTGCCTCTCAGACCAGGTGTGGGGTTGGGCACCAGTGTCCATGAAGGAGTCAGGGTGGCCCAGGTGGAGATGAACAGGAGAAAGGAGGGGGCAGTGGAGGTGGTACATGGATCTGGCTTTAATTTGAACATAAGAAAGAACTAGTCATGACAGGTTTCTGAAAGCCAGGCTGTTGGCTTGACTTCACCATGGCTGCTGTTCTCTGGCCTCTGTCCCAGCCTAGTCCCGCTCGACCAGTGCTCAGCAGTATAATGGTCAGCATCTGTGGGGCACCTACCGTCACTGGCATTGTGGTCCTCAATTCCTGCAGCATTTGATTGGATCCTTCAGCCTGGAGAGGAGTTATCATCTGTATTTTAGAGATGGGGAAACTGAGACATGGAGCCTTAAGGGATCATCTGCTCAAGGCAGCACAGTGTTAAGTGGTAGAGTCAGGTTTTAAACCCAGATCTAATTTCACAGCTCAAATTCTTTTTCTTTTTTTTTTTTCTTTTTTCTTTTTAGGGCCACTCCTGCAGCATATAGAAGATCCCAGGCTAGGGGTCCAATTGGAGCTGCAGCTGCCTGCCTAGGCCACAGCCACAGCAGCACCAAACCTGAGCCACATCTGCAACCTACACTGTGGCTCACAGCAATGCCAGGTCCTTAACCCACTGCGTAAGGGCAGGAATCAAACCCGCATCCTCACAGACACTATGTTGGGTTCTCAACCCGCTGAGCCACAGTGGGAGCTCTCAGAGCTCAAATTCTTCACTGGATTTTGCTGTGGAGTCCTTTAGAAAGTATCAGCCTCTCTCAACTGTGCTGAGTGTTACTAAGGAGAGTGTTCACGTTCAAGCTCAGAGGGAATTTTCAAGGGGTAGGAAAGCTCCCTGGGAGGACAGAGTTGCAGTGCAAGGTGGGACTTGGGGACAGGTCATGTCACTGGTTAATATTCCTTCCCTCCTAGGGCGTTTCCTTCCCTCACTAGGCCTAAGGTGCTGTGGTCTTACACTAGTCATTTGGGAGCCATCCTGCATAATTTTTTCTGCCACCTCTGCCTAGCTGTCCTCAAAGATGGGAGTGGCTAATGAGGAAGTTCTATTTGGAGTCTGACGGTGCATCTGAAAATTAGGGCTCATGTAGAGAGTTTCCAAATAGGAAGTTCTTTGGGTGGCGAGTTCTCAGGGGAACGTGCTCAGCTCTAGCTTGGAGCATGTACTTCTTAGGTATCCCTGGGGACTGAGATCCACAGAAAACCGTTAAGGGCATTTGGAGGGCTGGACGGGGGCAGGTATTAAAATGTCTAATGCTTGCCATTTGCTCTGACCTATTTAATGAATCAAGCCAGCATCTCTGACTTGGACAGATGGGAGCGTGTGGCTGCATAGATTAAACTATGCCACACATCATCATTTATAAACTGTGATTTAGTATCTTGGTTCCTGGACCCAGAGACGTAACAGGAGAGCTCCAGGCCAACAGTGGCCTTGGAGGAGGCCTGGGGGCGGTCTAGATAGCATCAGCCATGATGATCTGTGTTTTTCCAGCAGTCTTTGTCCTCGTCAGCATATTTGTTCATGCATCTAGGTGACTGTATCGTGTAATCTATCATGACTCTGTTATAGGACCTCGTACCTCTCTGTGGTCCAGGCAGTTCCACAGGACTCCCTTTGGGACCCAAGCTCAAGTCCATCCATGTAGTGTAATGGCAATTGTTCTCCTTTTTTATTATTTTATTTTATTTTATTTTTTGTCTTTTTGCCTTTTCTAGGACCACTTCCCGTGGCATATGGAGGTTCCCAGGCTAGGGGTCTAATCAGAGCTGTAGCTGCTGGCCCATGCCAGAGCCACAGCAATGCCGGATCTGAGCCGCGTCTGTGACCTACACCAGAGCTCATGGCAATGCCAGATCCCTAACCTACTGAGCAAGGCCAGGGATCGAACCCACAATCTCATGGTTCCTAGTTGGATTTGTTAATCACTGCGCCACGACGGGAACTCCTGGTTCTTCCTTTTATATGCTTATTATTTGCCAGGGAGCATTGCTGTGTTTTACATAAGTAATCTAATCCTCACAGAAATGTTGTAGGATATGTACTCAGAGAAGATAAGTAACTTGCCCAAGGTTAGTGGAGGTGGGATCACCAGTTATGTGGCCTGTGAGTCTGGATTCTCAACCACCAAGCTATATACCTTTGCACAGCTTGGAATGCCTTGTCTCCCCAAAGCTCAGAGCCAGGCAATGAGGGATGAAAGAGCCAGGCTAGGTTCTGCTTTGTTTGTTTGTTTTGTTTTCAAAGACAGCTAGGTATTGTAGTGGGAGAAATGGGTAAGGAAGCAGTTCTCAAACATGATCTCCAGACCAGCAGAAGGAAGCACCCCTTGGAGCCTGGTTGATTCTTTGGCCCTATCTCAGACCTACCAAATCACAACCTCTGAGAGTAATGATTTTGACGCATGATAAAGTGTGAAAATTGCTGGAAGAGGGAGTTAATGGGCCAGGTTCTAGGCCGATCTCTGCCCTGGCCTATCTAGATGACCACGGGCAGGTCATTTCATCTCTCTGACCCTGGTTTGCTCATCTTTAAAATGAAGGGCTCGCTCAGATTTATTCACTTTTTTAAAATCCAGGAAACATCTTAGCAGGTGACAAAGACACTGTATTTCTAGAATGAAGCAAAACGACAACCAGGTGGCTTAGGATCATCACTGGTCACCGCACTAGGTTGAATGTTAGATAATTCTTGATGGGACAGTTGTTAGAAGACTCTCTTTCTACCTTCCTTTTCTCCCAACTCCAGTATATCTTCATGCTGTTGCTGAAACTACATTTAAAGGGAGCATAACTCTGATTCTACTGCTCCTTGGTTAAAACATCCCAGAGCTCCCTATAGTCTACACTTTCCAACTGGCTATTGATGACAAAGGACTGGGCTGCTTGTGATCCTTGGAAATGTCAGCAGCCTCTGACACAAGTCTGCTCAGTACACATAGGCCTGTAAGATGGTTATGAGTAAGGAGTCCCTGCCAGCTGAGGCCTCCTGGTCTACAGAACATGAATCTGTCCCTGAAAGAAGGAAAGGGTAAGATTCTTATGCAACACTTGGTAAAACCCTGCTCTTTCTTGGGGCTCACGTGACATGTCCCCAGACTAACCTGGTTAAATTTCCTGCCTGCCTTTCATAACCTACAAAATGTCCAGAGCAAAAGAAAATGGATGTGTTAGCTCAGGACTCAACCACGTGAGGTGGTGTCTATTGTGGCAACTGGAGCCATTGTGCTTGTCAGTAAGGCCTATGGGCCTGCAGATAACTCCATGGACTGGGAGCCTACTTTCCAAGTTCAGGTGCAATTGCTGGTGTCCCCATGGTGGTCTCACTCTCTGACAAAGAACAGAGAACTGTGCTGCTCAATGAATCCATGAGACTTTGTTGTACTTTATGCTCTGTGTCAATTTTTCTGGATAAAAAAGCAACCTGAGATGCTTCCCAAGGAACTCAACACTTCTTTCCCCCAGAAGAGGCAGTCTTCCAAGGTTTCTGCATCCCACACAGCTTGGTGTCATCTCTACACTGGGCAGTCCACACTCAAGCTGAGGTGGGTCTGGGACTGCTCAGCAATCTGTCTAGAAGTTTGCTCTAGAGTCCATGCATCCTCCTGTGAAGGCCACCTCACTGGTATAAAATGGTCCCATTGTTTCAGAGAGATAAGTGTTCTTAGTGGCATCCTTAGCTGTGCATGTGGAATTGAAAATCTTTGGAGAGAGAAGGAAGGCAAGGAGATTTGGGTTGTATTAGACTCTTAGCTTCTGGACTCAGCATCCCCTGGTAAAACCCTTCCATACACCTGGGGCAGAGTAGAACGCTCACCAGACCCTCACCCTGGGTCCCACTTCCTGCTATCTGACCAAGCTTGAGCCTCCATGAGCTCAGTTTCTACTTTGCCATTGTGAGGGCAGTGGTTGGTGCTTTGTTGGTGTTTGCCGAATTTGTTGAATATAGAATATCTGAGTTTAATGCCACTGATGGTTTTATCTGTATCCCTCAGCTGAATCCTTTTTTTCCCCCTATATGTGTCCTGTGGAAATATAAGGCTGGAGACCTCACAATGTTTATTTGAAAAGATATTTTATGATCCACGGGCTTTCCTTGTTCTGGTGGGAAGAAGTTTGTGCTGGCTGCCTCTCCTCCACTTCCAACTACACCCAACTCCCACTACAATAGAAGCCCTTTGAAGACAGGGACCTTACTTTCCTTGTTCATGGCTACAACCTTGTGCCAAACACAGACTGGATGACAGTAGGGTGACACTCAACAAATATTTGCTGAGTGAATGGATGGTTGAATGAATAGTTGGATGAATGGATGGATGAATAGATCGATGGACGAATGGATAGATGAATAAATGGGTCGAGGGATGGAGGGATGACTCATTGATTGCTTGGGACTTAACTCCCAGGAGGTAGTGTTATATGGTGATTAAGAGACATAGAATCTGATCACCCAGATTGGAACCCTGACTCTTCTGATGAATTGTACCTTTTTGCCACGTTTCTTAACTTCATTCTATTTCTTCATCTGTAAAAATGAAGCTAATACATCAGAGCGTTGCTGGAAGGATTAAATGAAATAATATGTACAAAGTATTTAGAACTGTTCCTGGTATAGAGTAAATATCCAGAAATGTTGGCTATCACTGGCTTTGTGAATGCAAAGGTACACCATGGGGCTCCTGAAGTTTGAGCTCTGTTTTCTGTCCCCACCCCACCATTTTTCGCAGTGTGACTGTGTCTGTTTGTGGAACACACTAAGAGATTTGTTTTTTTTAAATACTCATATCAATGAGTTTAGAGTTATTGTGAATCTATTACATTTTTTGTCCTGTTTTTGTTTTTGTTTTGTATTTGCTCCCTTAGACAGTGAGTGATAGAGATGCTGGGCTCAAGTCAAAAGCTTCCATATTAATTGTTAATAAAATAATAATAATGACAATAATGGCTACCCTTTATAGAGTCTATGTGCTGGACACTGTACTTTGTTGGCTAAGTAACTGCTTGGATCAGAGGTCATGTATCCCCAGATATTGACTGACTGTCATACCTGACTTTGTCATATCGGGTTTGCAGAGACTGTGCTTAGCTTCATTCATTAGTTTCTCTCTGGTGTTACTTTGACTACACATGCCTCACCTAAAGTTACTATTCGGTTGAATTAACTGCTCTGTATTTAGAGGCAGATTTTTCCCTTTGTTTCTTTGAGTTGCTTAAAATTCTGAGTGGTCTCCCTTTCTTGCCGTTTTTTTCCCTTCCATTTACAATTCTGTTCTATCTCCTTATTATCTTCTCCATGTCTTCATTCACTCACTCATTCATTCATTCATTCAAGTTGCTTTGCTACCAAATTAGAGAAGTGGTAGTTCAAAAACAGCAGCACAGCTGCCCACCGTACAGCTCCACCTGTGACTGAGAGTTGCCCAGGAGCTCGGCATGCATGCAAATAGACTTGTCTTGACGTGCTGGAGCCTTGTCCTATTTGTAGTAAACTTTGATTCACAAGGAAATGGACTTTGGTTTTATTGTAATTCCTATTTTGATAGTGTTTGGGCACAAATCACGAAACTACACTTGGTGAAAATCCTGAGTCACTGGAGGGCTTGGTGTTTCAGAAACAGGAAGAGGAGGAGGTTCTTTGTTGCATTTTCAGAAGGAAGGAGGGTTGACAAGCATCATTGCAGTCCTCAGACAAACTCCCTTCACTCGTTAAACAAACTCCCTTCACTTCACTCCTTTGAGCCTTTGGCTCAAGGGGAACAGGGTCCAACAGCATCCCTGATGTCTGTTGCATTGGGGGCTCTGGTCACTTGAGGGGCCTTTTAACACTACGTAGAGAAGCAGTGAGCTCGAGCTGGCTGAGCCATGGGCATGCAGAGGGGGTGCCAGGTCACAGGGGGAACTACAGGAAAGGGGTTGTCTCTGGGTGCAGAGTGTTCATGGTGCCAAGCTCCCTCCTGCATGTGGGAAACGATGGTTGTGTGCTTAAGTAGACAAAGGATCTTCCACGCTACACTTAAGCTGGAGGTTTTTGTTTTTCTTCTTAATTAGGGCTTTCTAGGGGCATTCCAATGAATAAGAGTAGAAAGAGGATAGACAGAAGAAATCTTGAGAAAAAAAGGAAAGACTAGCTTTTGAGTGCTTAGGTTACTGCTTTCTAAACCCCAAAGTCGTGTCAACTGAATTTTTCTTTCTTTTTTTTTAGGGCGACATTTGTGGCATATGGAGATTCCCAGGCTAGGAGTCAAATCAGAGCTGTAGCTGCTGGCCTACACCACAGCCACAGCAATGCCAGATCTGAGACACGTCTTTGACCTACACCACAGCTCACACCAACGCTGGATCCTTAACCCACTGAGAGAGGCCAGGGATCCATCCCACCTCCTCATGGATACTAGTCAGATTCATTTCCACTAAGTCACAAAGGAATCTCCTGAATTTTACTTTTTCACAAAACCAACCAACCAGTCAACAGAATCAAGGACTGCTTCAGACCTACAAACCTACTTTTGAGATTGGAGCCCAGAAATAACTCTTTAAAATCATTATTGCATGTAATTTGATGGGAACCACTCTCTAGGAACCCTTGTGGGACTTTCCATTATTTGAAAAAATCAGATTTTTTACACCAGTGATAATTGAATACAGGGCTTATGTCTTCCTTATTTCGATGTCATTAATATGTAGCATAAATCCCAACACAGAGTTAGTGCTCAATAAGCATTTGTAGAAGTATCTTGGAAAATATTTCTTGAAAGTGACCATCAACTGTGTAAGACCATGGGGGGAAGTATGTTGGTGATGTGGAGATGAAATTAATTAAGCTTAATATTCAGCATGTGATGCCAAGGATTAGAATTGCCACACGGTGGAAAGAATAACTTGGAGATTTTTTCCTTTTGCAAGGGCTCTTTTCTAGAGGTCATGGTAACAAGTGCATCAAAGGTAATAACCAGTAGGTTTTTGTGACTATCTTCCAGGATTATTTATGACAGGCTTGAGCCATAGGTAATACTCATAACCACCTAGCCCTTGGTTTTCTCATTGACAACATGTGGCATGGACTTTTGCCAGTGGCTGTGTTGAAGAGAGGTTGTCGGTATGACTAGAGGCCATCTGTTTAGCGTCAGAGAGCATTCGAGTATAGCCGTAAAGAGTTGGGCATCTTCCAGCCTGCCATGGTGGCCAGGCTGTTACATGCAATATAGCCCTAGCTTCTGAACACTGGCATCCATCCAAGCCATTCTGGCATGGGTTTATGCAATCTTTATTTGATCAGAATGAATGTGATTTCTTCTTCTAATTGTTCCTCATCATAACGTCTAATTATTTAAAGCAAAATAAAGCTAGAAATCTCAACCATTAAGGCTGTCTTTCGATAAGGACCTGCCAAGTAACTGTCAGCCATATGCGTAGATAGTGCCTGGGAAGCAGGAATGGTGCAGTGTGAATCCAACCACTTCTTCGGCAGGACCTGCTCTCCTCCTGGAAAAGTACAAAGTGGCAAAGCTTGAATCAATGACTTTGAGAACAAAAGCATGGAAGGTAAATCATTTACATAGTCTCTTGATTGGTGTGAAACAATGAAAATTAGTGCGTGTAGAAGACTCTACACTAGGCTGTTACATTTACTCCTTGCACCTATTATTATTTTGATTTGGAAGAGGAGGGAAATAAAGCCAGGGGAGTTTAAACAACTTACCCAAGGCCACAATGCTAGCAGTGCAGCCATATTTCAAACCAGGACCTCTGTGTAAAGTCTTCACGATGTCCTGCTGCTTTGCCCAGAGGCAAATTCTGTGGAAGAATTTTCATTTGCAGGAGAAATGAGAAATGGACTTAGCTGACTCAGTGTGTAAAGGAAACATAAGTGATTGAGAACAGGCAGCAACGGAACTGGACCTTGTACCCATGGATTGCCTGTATCACTTGGGGGGCTTGTTATTGTTTTAGCTGAACTTATGTAATTTATCTTTAATGTATTAATATTTTTGGGGTTTTCTGGTTTTGGTTTTTTAAATTTTTAAAATTTTTATTAAAGTAAGGATGATTTACAATGTTGTGCTGATATTTTCTATACAACAAAGTGACTCAGTTATACATATACATATACATACATTCTTTTAAAATATTATTTTCGGAGTTCCCATCATGGCTCAGCAGTTAACGAAGCCAACAAACATCCGTGAGGACGTGGGTTCGGTCCCTGGCCTTGCTCAATGTGTTAAGGATCTGGCGTTGCTGTGAGCTGTGGTGTAGGTTGCAGATGCAGCTCAGATCCCGCGTTGCTGTGGTGTAGGCCGGCGGCTACAGCTCTGATTAGATCCCTAGCCTGGGAACTACCATATGCCGTGGGTGCGGCCCTAAAAGCCAAAAAGGCAAAAAAATTAAAAAAAATAAAATATTATTTTCCATCATAGTCTATCCCAGAAAATTGGATATAGTTTCCTGTTCTATACAGTATGACTCTACCGTTTGTATCTACAAACCCCAAACTCCCTGTCCATCCCACTCTCTCCCCCTCCCCCTTGGCAACCACAAGTCTGTTCTCTATGTCCTTGAGTATGTTTCTGTTTTGTAGATAGGTTCATTTGTGCCCATTTTATTTATTTTCATCTTTTTAGGGCTGCACACATGGCACATGGAAGTTCCCAGGCTAGGGGTCGAATGGGAGCTATAGTTGTCTGCTTACACCACAGTCACCGCCATGTAGGATTTGAGCCATATCTCTGACCTACACCACAGCTCACCACAACGCCGGGTCCTTAACCCACTGAGTGAGGCCAGAGATCAAACCTGTATCCTCAGAGATACTAGTCGGGTTCACCTCCACTGAGCCATGACGGGAACTCCCATTTGTGCCCATTTTATATTCCACGTATAAGTGATATCACACAGTATTTGTCTTTCTCTTTCTGACTTAGCATGAGAATCTCTGGTTGTACCCATGTTGTTGCAAAAAGCATTATTTTATTCTTTTTTATGGCTGAGTAATATTTCATTGTGGATATGCACCACATCTTCTTAATCTATACATCTGTTGATAGCCATTTAGATTTTTCCATGTTTTGGCTATTGTGAGTAGCACTGCAATGAACGCAGGGGTGCATGAAGCTTTTTAATGAAAGCTTTGTCTGGATATGTGCCCAGGAGTGGGATTGCTGGACAGATGGTAGTTCTATTTTTAGCTTTCTGAGGTACCTCTGTACTGTTTTCCATAGAGGTTGTACCAATTTACATTCCCACCGTCAGTGTAGGAGAGTTCCCTTTTCTCCACACCCTCTGCAGCATTTGTTATTTGTAGATGTTAATGATGACCATTCTGACTGGTGTGAGGTTGTACTTCATTGTAGTTTTAATTTGCATTTCTCTAATAATTAGCAATACCAAGTATATTTTCATGTGCCTACTGGCCATCTGTACATCTTCTTTGATATTTTCGATGTTGCAGTATTTCTCTAAAACAAACAGCAGTTCTTAACCTTGGAATTCTCATAAACTCCAGGGATTGCATCTCAAAGAAAATGTATGTATACACACTGACCCCTCTTTAAAATCACCCAGATTCCTTCCCTCCCTTCCACCACACCTCTAATGCTGAGAAACCTTTCTCTAGATATATACAAATTGCTCTGAATTTCTGTTCCATGCACTATCTTTATAGTCTAGGGGTTGTTCAACTCACAGGCATCAAATTTTCTATGCTCTAGTCTCTTTGGGGTTCTTATAGATATATTTTTTCCTTTTTTTTCTAGCTTTAAGAAAACTCCTATAATAAAGTTTGTCCTTGTGCTCCCACTTTTTTTGCAGCATCCTCCTGAGTTGCCCTTTTTATTTGAGTGCTTCCTCCAAGAGCAATTTTTATTTGTTCGTTTTTTTGCTTTTTATGGCCTCTACTACAGCATATGGAAGTTTCCAGGCTAGGGGAGCTGCAGCCACAGCAACTCCGGATCCGAGCCTCTTCTGTGACCTACACCATAGCTCATGGCAATGCTGGATCCTTAACCCACTCAGATCAGGGATTGAACCTGCATCCTCATGAATACTAGCTAGGTTCAATACCACTGAGCCACAACAGAAACTCCTTCCAAGAGCAATTCTAATGTGACGTCTTGTATGCTTGAGGATACTTTTTATGCTATGATATTTGAATGACTGGTTGGATTTAAAATTAGTGGTTCAGTGGTCTTTTCTTCAATACTTTATTTTTAACTTTTTAAATTTTTTTTATTTTTTAGGGCCACATCCGAGACATAAGGAGGTTCCCAGGCTGGGGGTCTAATCGGAGCTTCAGCTGCTGGCCTAAGCCACAGCCACAGCCACAGCCATGCCAGATGTGAGCCGAGTCTATGACCTACACCATAGCTCACGGCAACGCTGGATCTTTAACCCACTGATCGAGACCAGGGATCGAATCTGCAACCTTATGGTTCCTAGTCAGATTTGTTTCTGCTGCGCCACAACAGGAACTCCGCCTTCAATACTTTAAAAATGTTCTTTCATTGTCTCTTTGCACCTAGTTTTGCTGTTGAGAAGTGTACTATCAGTATGATTCTTGTTCCTCAGCTTTATATGATCTTTTTCTCAGTAAGTTTTAGAATTTCATCTTTGTGTTAGTTGTTTAAAAATTGCATGATAATTTGTCTTGGTTTATTTTCTTATCTCCATTGTTTCACCGTTCAGAGCTCTTTCATTCTTAGATATTTCACAATTTAAAAAAAAATTTTTAGGAATTTATCTTCTTCATATTTTCAAGACAAGACAAGACCAGAATAACCATTATCACGACTGCTGTTTATCATCGTACTGGCCAACACTATAGGGAAAGGCAAGAAGCAAGAGATGTAAGGATTGGAAAAGAAAACATAAAACTGCCATGATTTTCAGAAGAGATCATCTCTCTAGAGTGATCACAATAATCAACAGAGAAACAATTAGAACTAATAAAAGAGTTCAAGTTTACCAAAAATAAGATATCACAGATATTACTTTGATTTTTCTATACCAATAATAACCAACTGGAAACTATAATGAAAGTAAGATACTATTCACGATGTCAAGAGAAACTGTAAAGTGATTAAGAATTTACTTATCTAAGAATTGGCCGAAAATTGTAAATCAACTATAATAATAAAAAAGAATTCTCTAGATTTCTATGGAGAAAATTTTTAAACCCTAGTAATGAAGAACACAGAATAGGATCTCAGTAGATGGAGAGCTATCTCATGCTTAGCTGGGCCAAATTATTCTTATAATGAAGTCAGCTCTCCTTAGAGCAATCAATAAACTAAATGAAAACCAACCAAAATTCCAGTTGGATTTTTTTTTTTTGAGGAAATTGATAATTTTAAGATATACTGTAATGAATAATAATGAAAATGTTAAAGGGTAAATACAAGAACTGACAATGAGATCAATGAAATAAAATTGAATTCAAAGGCAGGCCCATATAACAAGTATTTCTGTTCAAAAAAAAAAGGACACTATGAATAAAGTTAGGAGAAGAAATTATTATTGAGGAAAACTGATAGTATCCAGAATTGTCCATGTAAAATATAAAAAGAACTCCTGGTAATCAACAAGAAAAGGACAGTAACTCGAGTAGAGAAATTGGCAAAGAAACGAATCGGCATTTTAGAGAAGAGGAGATCTAGAGGGTTGAGGAGCATGTGAAGAGGGGCTCTAATTTATTAGCATTAGTAATGTAAAAAAACCACAATGAAATATCACAACATCCGTTAGTTTGGCAAACATAAGAAAGCTGGATGGTATCAACTTGGTGGTGGAATGGAAATACATAAAACTGAACTGCTGGTGGGAGTCCTGGCTGTATGTTGTCAACTTAAACATACGCATATCTTTGAGTAGTAATTCTACCTCTGGGCATATAATTCCAAGGAAAAGTTCACATGCCTCTGTAAAATGATGCACATCAGAATGTTTATTGATGTTTTGTTTGTGGAAGGAGAGGCTGGAGACAACCTGGTTGAGTAAAAGGCAGTGCTGCATTCCACTGAATACTTTCATATCACTAGGAGTGACATGTGGAATGTATACACAGCAGTGGATGGATCTTGCAACACAGTGCTGAGTTCAAAAGTAAGCAACACTATGAGCTTTATGATACAACTCCACTTACACGAATTAAAAATCCACATGTGCAAAACAATACACATTTTATAAGAAGAGGAACAAATGACTACAATACAAGGATTGTCATCAACCAGATGAAAACCGTTGCTTTGACTGGAATGGTAGGTTGTCTGATGGAGGTGAGGGGAGTCAGAAAAACGGATAGGTATGGAAGATGGGGAGGAAAATGAATGAACAAATTAATGAGCAGATGAATGAATGAATGAATGAATGAATAAGCAATAAAAGAGAGCTCTTTCCTAGACCAGTGATGACATAGTGCCATGAGTAAAGAGGATGATTAAAGGGAAAATAACCTAGTTTAGGTGACGGTATGTAATGAGCACTTAGTAAATATTTATTGAGTGAAGAAATGAAGTCTTCGGTGAATCATTTTTGCAAAGCTAAGAGTTCTCTACTGAGTTCCCTTAGGAGTTTTGATTTTGGTTATCTTTTTTTTTTTTTTT
Source organism: Phacochoerus africanus (assembly GCF_016906955.1). NCBI lineage: Eukaryota > Metazoa > Chordata > Mammalia > Artiodactyla > Suidae > Phacochoerus > Phacochoerus africanus. The sequence continues at coordinate 38,801,036 of NC_062554.1, read as the reverse complement.
TTTTTTTTTTTAGGGCTGCACTTGCAGTATATGGAAGTTCCCAGGCTGCGGGTTGGATTGAAGCTGCAGCTACCCACCTACGCCACAGTCACAGCAGCACAGGATCTGAGCTGCGTCTGCGACCCTACATCACAGCTCATGGCAACGCCGGATCCTTAACCCACTAATTGAGGCCAGGGATTGAACCTGCATCCTTATGGATACTAGTTGGATTCGCTTTCGCTGAAGAGCACACCTGTATTTGGCATCTGGATGGCATTAACAGACCTTTTTTTTCCCTCTGCTTCTTGGGGTATTTCAGAAGTGGGAACAGCTTGTCCTCTTTTGAACTAGGCCATATATTTTGACTTTTGATTCTGCTTCATAGAAAATGTCTTCTCAGCAAGTATTTGCCATTTTGATCAAGTCTTGGTTCCCAAATACCTGCCTATAGGTGGTTATTGATATCCAGGGTCTCTGCAGGAAGCACTGAGCTGGACTTGGCTTCCTGAGCTGTGATGTGGTCAGCAGTGACAGGGTTTAAAGCTGGCTGTGATGGTGGACGTGCCTCCTGACATTTTTTTTCTCTGCCATTGTGCAAGATTTGCTGTCTCAGAGAACCTCTGGGTTTGTCTTCATCCTCTCCTCTTTCCAGAGGACAAGGATTTATCCCAGGGCATATAAACTTCTATTGATCTGCTTCAAGTTTTAGTATTAGTGATCCTATATTTCCACTAAAAAACATAATTTGCACTTGCCTTTCACTGAGTTCAATCTAACAAATATCTAATAGTGTAAGTATTTAGTGCTCCAGCTCCACTCAGACGAACCTGATCTTACACTATCACCTAAAGCCCTATGATGCTAGGAAAATTAAATTTCTTTAACATTTGTTTGTTTTTCTGAACAACATGGGTAGAATTTTTCTCAGAGATTTTTTTTTTAATTAAAGCATAGTTGATTACCATGTTCTGCTGCACAACAAAGTGACCCCATCCTACATATATATATATACATATATTCATACATACATATATATGTACACACACATACATATATATATATATATATACACACACATACATATATATATACACACATATATATATACTCATAGAGTTGTGGTGACCAGATAATGTAGTTGAGACTCCAACGTGGAGCTTGGGACACCAGTGACGTCACAGATCCTCCTACAAAGCCTGTGAACCATTCAGAGAACAACCTCTTCATTTTATAAACAAGGACACCGAGACTCAGAAGAGTTATGTGCCTGATTAAGGGGACACAGCCAGTGAGTGGCAGAGCCTTGATGGGAACCCATGTCTCCTCTGACTGAGCCAGGCCAGATGGATGCCTCCCTTTTCCGTGGAAACACCTCAGTGAGGCTAAGGCCTTGTGGCACTGCCACCTGCCAGGCTCCTGACTGGGGCCCTCTGTGTCCCGAGGCCTAGAGGTTTTGTGCTGAGAGCTCATAACTCAGTCTGTAGACAGACTTCTCTGTTTTGGCGAGTGAGTTGTTTATGTAAACAACATTTCTTCTCAAGACCTGCTCTCAAACCAACAATCCATCAGAGACAGTGACTCATTAAGTTCAGCACTTCATTTGAATGAAATCCGATGGGGAGACAGATATGCTCCAGGCTGGTGTTGGCACTGGGGAGACAAAGACGAAACCTTGAGGAGCCTACAGAGTCAGGACACAATTTACTCCCATAGGATAAAGAGACAAAGGGCTCCAGGAGCTGAGAAAAGGGGGACCGATATTTTCTGGGTTAGGAGGTTTGGTAGGGCAGAACATTTTTCACCGAAAAAAGGTGCTATGTGAGCTGGATCTTCAGGTGAGGAACTGGAGAAGAGGAACTGAGCAAGAGATGGCTGCCGTGTCAAAGCCAGGAGGCTGCACAGGCGCAGGGTGGTGCCGAGAAGGCCCTGGGGACCAGTGTCAGGGGTGGCCAAGTGGGCGATGGGCCTGGGAAGGTCGATGAGGATTAGATGGCCAGGGCCCTTCTCCCTCCCACTCCATGGGTGATGGGAGCAGGTGAAAAAGAAAGCTTTGTCAGCTGCAGGATGGCATGGTCTGGTAGGCGATGTATGATGGCTCTGAGGCAGTGCCCAGGGCAGAGCATCAAGGATCCAGCATTGCCCTAGGGGGCCCCAGTCTGGTGGTCTTGACTCCAAACTGATGGCGTATCAGAGCCTAAGCATGTGGCCTTCAGGTGCACTGTGGCAGGAGGAGTCCGTGGGCTACCCCCCAACACTAGCAGGGGACGAACCCCCTTACCGTTCCACGGAGAGGCTTCTTGCCAGCAGGCGGTGGGCGCTGGGAGGGCGGCCCCCTTCACGTCGAGCCTGCGAGCCCTCTTTGAGGAACCAGCTCCAGCTAAAGAGCACAGGCATCCTCTTCTTTCTTCCCTGAGTGAGATGGCCTCTTTCTCCAGGGGCATGTGGACCATCAGAACCAGTGTTCCCCTGAGTGAAGCATAATTAAGTCTTGCCATTTTGGTGGTGGCTGGAGGGGTGGGGGTGGGGGGGGCTAGGGGAGGAGCTAACGTGGTTCAAAATGGAATACACAGAAAAGCAATGTTAGAATCATGAGGAGGTTGTTTAGTGAGGCTTGAAGGGTGTACAGGTGTTTCCTCCTGTGTTGAAAGCCAGTGACCCCTGGGAATCGCAGTTCCCGTCGAGCAGGGCTCTGGGCCTTGCAGACACCCTGGTGGTGGTGGTGAGGCCTGAACCAGCGCCACAGAAAACCCAACGCTTTCCGGGGGGTATGGGGCCCATCGCCGGCGCGGAGGGGTACACAGCTAGACACGCACGCACACAGAGTTCACATTCACTCACGGTTGCATACGCCCCACGCAGCCCAGCACACCCCGGGGCCCGCGCCGCAGTGACCACGGCCTCCTGGGCCGTGTGGTTGGTTGTGGGGCTCCAGCCGGCCGGCTGTCCCTGTGGTCTGCAGCCAGGGGATGGGGGTGGGGGGGGGGTGGGCTGAGGATGCGCAGTGGGGTGACGGGCGCCCGCTGGAGAAAAAGCGCAGCGGTGCGCGAAGTGGGAGGATGTGATGACGTTGTGCCCCCGCAGCGGGAACTCAGGCCTTTAAAAAGCCGAGGAAACAGCCGCTGAGCAGGCAGTGGCTACACTGGAGGCAAGCACACCCAGGTCTCACATTAAAGAAGCCAAACTGTCTGCTTCAAAGAGAAAAGGCAACATCCTGTCGCAGGCCATGCTCTGGCAAAAACGTAAGTGGTTTGGCCGTGGCTGTGGGAGCAGCGCTGCGGGGGCCGGGGCTTCGCCAGTCAGCCTGCAGCTGGGGAGGTGCCGGTGGTGATGGGCAGCTGGGTCGGGTCCCCAGCCAGGGGCACAGGAGGGGTGAGGTGGGCGAGATGGAGCAACCTGTCAGAGGTGATGCTGATTTTCCAGGCGGGAGGGGAACGAACTAGTTAGTGTTCCAAGGTGGGACAGTGCATCCTGCCTCCGCCGCCCGAGTGAATCACTGTGGTGGAGAAAGGGCAGCTTATGATTCACCAAACAAATGCCAAACATGATCTTGGTTTGGGGTTGGGAGGGGAAAGCGTGGCACTCTTTAAGCGAGTGGCTTTATTTTCATAAACAGCTACTCTTTCGCCTGTGGTTCAGTTCCGTGGGCCTGTTTCTGAGCTGCTGAGCTTTCTGCTGAGGCGGGATGTGTTTGTGACTGCTTTGGGAAGATGTGCAAACTCGCCTTGTCAAGCCTGTCTTCATTTGCTTTGCTGTCTTGCCCCCTGTCATTTCTCTTCCCGTCCGGTAGAGAGGCTGGGGAGTCCCCCCACCAAATCCCCCCAACTCCCCCCGCCCCCCCTCCGCCCCCCCGCAAGGGGGCAGCCAGTTTATCTCTAACCTTAATGTTTATCCCTGGAGTTGGATGGAACTTCTGTGAACTTCATTTTCCACTATGTGGGACTGAAGAGAGACTCGTGTTATTCATCATTGAAATCACACAGAGATGAGCTACAGCATTTCTTTCTCAGAATAACAGAGGCAGTGTAGTAACCTCACGAGAGTCGAACCTTGCTGGGGCTCGGTGCTGTACTTCCTCAAGAAAGACGTAGTACCCCCAAATCTCTCTCTCTGTCCTTTTAAGGGCGCTTAGGTCTTTAAAATGCCTTTTTTTTTTTTAATTTATTATTATTACATATATGTATTTTTTTGGGGGGGGTCTTTTTGCCTCTTCTAGGGCCATTTCCTGCGGCATATGGAGATTCCCAGGCTAGGGGTCCAATCAGAGCTATAACTGCTGGCCTACTCCACAGCCACAGCAATGCAGGATCCGAGCCGTGCGTCTGCAACCTGCACCACAGCTCACAGCAATGCCGGATCCTTAACCCACTGAGCAAGGCCAGGGATCGAACCTGCAACCTCATGGTTCCTGGTCGGATTCTTTAACCACTGAGCCATGACAGGAACTTCTAAAACACCTTTTAATGAGTTTAGGCACAGCCTACCTTGAGCGAACTTATAAGAGAACCTAGATTTACAGAAAAAGATAAATTAGGGAGTGTTTATTTATTTTACAAAAGATATTCTATGGGAGCCCCTAAAGTTCTGAAAACATACCATCATGGATTAAAACATAACTTACAGTCACTTTATCACCAGTTCGTTGTTTCCTTTATTTCTTGTGTAAAATCTCGGGACTTGAGCTCGTTAATGTGTAATGTGAAGGAACGGTTTCAAAATTTCTCAGATTGTAAAGTCTCATCCTTGTGTGATGTTGGCAAGATGCAGGTTTTTTTCTTAAATAAGAAGTAATTCTCATTTGGGCTTGTGTGCTATGGGATCCTTCCAAGAGAACTAGGAATATTCTAGTAGGGTGGTGGCCACTGCTCCATGAAAGAGGACAGAGCAAGGCTGTCACCCGTGGGGGCAAAGGCACCGGCCGGGTGGGACTGCACTCAAGGTGGCAGGTGGGCATTTATGTCTCTCACCGGGGGCCGCTGGGTGTCCACACACGCCGACACTTAGAGCTGAATCAGTGGTTTTATGTGAGCCCCTCGGTTCCTACCTACTCAGAGCAAGTCGCTTTCTCCTTTTTAAAAAAATCCTCAGGGTTCTCATATGTAAAACGAGGTAAAAATGATACCCACTCCACAGAGCTAGCCTGAGTAAGCTGAAATGCCACCGAAATGATGTTGATGTTTCTGGTTTTGCTTCAGTGCCTGAGATGTGGGTTGTTTCCTTGCCTTCCCCAGCTGCCATATTTCCCCCTCTTGGTTACACGCTGCCTTTTTCCTTTTTTCATTCCTCTTAAGAGAGTAAGTTTTTTAAAGGGGCCGCTAGAGGCATTTTCCCAGCTCACTCCCTGGAGGTCAGCCATGTATAGCCAAACCCCATCCCTAGGAAGATCACGTTGTAAGTTGGTCAGTGGAATACCTGGGGTGAATGATTCTGCATTTTCAGATTCAAGGATCAAAATGTTCTTGAACTGCCCTTTGGCACTTGAAAGGAAAGTAGGAGAGGCCCTGAGCCCTAGACCCAACCCCTGACCCCCAATGAGGCCCTTGTCTAGGGCACTGAGGGCACCTGGGTGACTAAACCCTGTGGGAAAATCAGTAAAAACAGGGCAGCCTTGTCAGCCCACTTAGAATCACCTGATGGAAGGGCAGAATTTGAAATCAGACACCAAGAGTGCTGAAAAGGCACTTTCTTTTTTCAGAAAACACCCTCGAGGCATGAGCTGAAATGACTGTACTGTGGGGTTCTGGAAAGGGTTAAGAAAACATTCACTGTGTAGATGTTGACTCCTCCCTATCTGGCCCATGACCTCTGTGTATGGACTAAATGTGAACATGGGCTTTGATTTAGATCAGCTCAGAATTGCTGGCGCACAGGGGTGGAAATCTTCAAGTCGCAACCATGAGTTTGGGATTTGCTGGACTGGCCAGTTGGGGAAAGAAGTGGCTCTCCCTGCAGATTTCGCCTCCCCGCCCCCGGGTTCTGCACTTGGTCCAGCAGGTCCCATGTGGATGTCAAGAGCGGACATCCACCCCAGTGAGACGCCCTTGTTAAGGCCAAGTAACGGTGCCAGAGAAATAGCAGGTGTGATGCAGTGAGTCAGCTTTGGGTCCGAGAGTTGGTTCTACAGCTTAATTATTTAACCATCTCACATTCTTACAAATCTGGAAAATGGGGGTTCTGAGGCCTGCTTTACAAGGTTTTTGTCAGAAGTAAGGTAGCAAATAGGGAAAGTGCCATCAAGCCCCCTGAGAAGTAACGACAGTGCCTTCCCTTTGCTCCTGGGACGTCTCCTCTGGGCCCATCTTGAGTGAGTAGGGTTATGTCAAACCTTCCCCCTCATTTTCCACACTTTGCTTAGAATGGTTAAAAAGGCACATCAGCATATTCTCGAATGATGGGACCTTACATGGACTTTTCCAAGGGTCTACAGCAGGGGTCTGCCGACTCTGGCCTGAGTGCCAAATCCGTTCCACCGTCTGTTTTTGTAGATAAAACTTGACTGGAACACAGCCCTGTCTATTCATTTACATAATGTCTAGGGTTGGTTTTGTTACAATGGAAGAGTTGAACAGGTGTCGCAGAGAGCATCTGACCTGCAAAGCCTAAAATATGACTGTCTAGCCCTTTCCTGACAAGGTTTGCCCACCTCTGGTCTAAAATGATTTGGGTAGTACTTTAAGTGTTCATTTCCCTAAGTTACTCAGTAACGTGCACTGGGCTTATGCAAGGCCAACACCAGTGGGAGATAAAGCTTGCAATCAGTTGATGACATGATTTACACAAGGCTGAAATTTGATTTGGTTGACCTCTTCCTTAAAAGCAAGGCAGCTGTTTATGACGAGCACAGCGCCACTTGTTAGAAAATGAATGAACTGAACAACTGCTTTTTATTGTTGTTATTTATGTTAGGGAAAGATCTGGATGATAACAAAAGCAGGCTTGACTGATTTCCTTTGAACTGGCTGCTTGTCTTGATGTCTCAGAGACTCGGCCTTGGCGTTTCTTGGTCATGGTATCAAAGAGGCATCTCAAAAACAAGAAATATTAATTATCAAATTATTATGGCCTGAATGTTTAATTTCAGACAACCTGAACAGAGCAGAAGTTCACCAAATGGATAAATTAGGGCCCCTAAATTCTCATTAGCATAAAACTTTGGACTTACTCTAAGAATCTACTACATAGCCAACTTTTGGAGGGCAGTTAAAAGTGCGGGCAAAGATAAGAAAATCCTGTTGGAGTTCCCGTCGTGGCGCAGTGGTTAACGAATCCGACTAGGAACCATGAGGTTGCGGGTTCGGTCCCTGCCCTTGCTCAGTGGGTTAACGATCCGGCGTTGCCGTGAGCTGTGGTGTAGGTTGCAGACGCGGCTCGGATCTTGCGTTGCTGTGGCTCTGGTGTAGGCCGGCGGCTATAGCTCCGATTCGACCCCTAGCCTGGGAACCTCCATATGCCACTGGAGCGGCCCAAGAAATGGCAAAAAGACAAAAAAAAAAAAAAAAGAAAGAAAATCCTGTAATATACATATAATTTTTGAAACTATATCTCTTGCATAAATTCAGATGAACTTGTCATAAGAAGTGATTTAGATCCATGGACCGTTCCTAATATTTCCATTCCGTGTTACAACCTTTGCTTACTTAATAAGCCTAATAAACATCTTTACTTCTTACCAAGTTTGTCTATTAATTCAGTGGTTCTTGATAAGGACAGTTAGGATCCAAAGGACATTCACGAATTCATATGCACAGGAGGAGGTTAACTAAATGATACACATCTAATAAGGACACAGATTAATCTCTAAAAGAGCTGATGATTTTCAAGGTGGACCCTCTACTTCCTTTCTCCCTTTATTGATTAACCAACCTTGTCCCGTCTACAGCCCCAAGCTTACCGAGTCAGAGTTTTGGAAATCTCTCTTCTGATGCTAAGTGGCAAATCTATTCTGTTGGGAGGAACAAAAAAGAACCAAGGTTGTCCTCACTTATTAACCAAACATCTGGTGACATTTAGTTCACTTAGAAGTCCTATACATTTTTGCTTTTAAACTTTCCCATTGCAAAGTAAAGATACTAGTTTTTTTTTTTTTCTTTTGATTTTCTTCTAAAGTAGTTTATTTCCGGGAGTTCCCATTGTGGCGTAGTGGAAACAAATCCGGCTAGTAGTATCCAGGAAGATGAGCCTTCGACCACCCCCCCCACTCCCCCTACCCCCGCTCAGTGGGTCGGGGATCCAGCATTGCCATGAGCTGTGGTGCAGGCCACAGATGCAGGTTGGAGCCTGCGTTGCTGTGGCTGTGGTGTGGGCCAACAGCTGTAGCTCCGATTTGACCCCTAGTCTGGGAAGTTCCATATGCTGTGGAAAATAAAAAAAAGCAAAATAAATACATAAATAAATACATAAATAAATAAAATAAAAAATAAAAATAAAATAAAATAAAGTAGTTTTATTTCTTACTCGGCAAAGAGGTCCACCAATTTCTCGCTTTGAGCCAAACCAACCAAAGTTGGCTAATCGGTTATGATCATTAACATAATTTGCAGCTTTATGAAATACTCAGCAGGGTTCCAGTTTTCTCATTATTGTGCAGCAACTGCTGAATAAGAGCAGGCCTGGGATGGAGAGGCTGCCTCAGAAAGCCTCTTGTTGTATGCTGTGCTTTGACAAAGCATTATTCTTGCAGTCAGGAGACATGGATTCTATTTTCCAGTCTCTGGGTAGCTAGGTGTGGGGCCTTAGGCAAACTACCTACATACTCCAGGTCTCAAGTCCTCCAGTTGTCAAATGGGATTTCTCTTTTCCTGGCTGAGTGCAAAGAGATTGAACTTGACTGAAATCCTTTTCCAGCTCAAGTTGCTGAGTCTTCATGGGTGCTGTGAAAAATACATATGTATTTTTGGGAGTTCTCTGGGGGCCTAGTGGTTAAAGGTTCCAGTGCTGTCACTGCTGCAGGTTGGGTCACTGCTGTGGCACAGGTCTGATCTCTGGTTCGGGAACTTCCGCATGCTGTGGGCGTGGCCAAGTAAATCAATAAATAGATATTTTCACATGCATCCCAGGTGATTTGAATGTGCAGTCAGGCTGAGGACTGCTGACCTGGAGGCTGAAATTGATGCTTCAAATATACCTTTGGACAGTCGCTGCTATGAACAGAACGTGTTCAGTCCTTTTCCTAGGGATGAATATCAGCTGTGGGATGTTGAGTGCTTACCTGGGGGCTGTGCAGTACCCATATGTTCTGTTGGATCAGTTTGGATTGCATTTGGTTGTTATTTTTTGAGACTGGAAAAAAACCATGGATAGATGCCAACTATTGCCTTTGGAATGGATAAGCAATGAGATCCTGCTATAGCACTGGGAACTGTATCTAGTCACTTATGGTAGAGCAAGATCATGTGAGAGAAAGGAATGTATATGTGTATGTGTGGCTGGGTCGCCTTGCTGTACAGTAGAAAATGGACGGAACGCTGTAAACCAGCTATAATAGGAAAAAAAACCCTATAAAAATAAATAAATAAATAAGACAGTGGTTGGTGTACTTTCATATAAAAGAAGTCCATAGTTTGGAGTTCCCTGGTGGCCTAGGGGTTAAGGATCTGGCATTGTCACTTCTGTGGTGTGGGTTCGATCTCTGGCCCGGGAACTCCCACATGCTGCAGGTGTGCCTCCCTCCCCCCAAAAATAGCCTCTAGTAATCTACAGCGCTGTGTGGAGGCTCACAGTAACAACAATGTCTCAGGCCACTTGTGTCTTTTTGGTCTGCTGTCCTTGGCATGTGGCCTTTGTCCTCAAAGTTGCTTCGTAGTTGCTACTGTAGCTCCAGCCATCACATCTGTGTTTCAGGCATGGAAAAAAAGAAAAGAGAAAGGCAAAAATATCATACTTCTCTATCATTGCCTCTCTCCACTGACACACAACTTGTGCTGACGTCGAGCAGCCTCTCCTATCTGCAAGGAAAGAGAGTGTAGTTGTTGATCTGGGCACATGCCCACCTGCCCCACCCAGTGTAGGAGTTGATAGTAAGGAGGGAGAGGGCAGATGTTGGGTGTGGCAACTGCCAGTCTTTGCCACACGTTGAATGTACTATCTTATTAATCCACAGAAAAACTCCACGAGGCAGGTTCTGTTTTAAGCTGTATTTCATAGATGAGGAAACTGCAGCTTCAAGGTTGGTAACTCACCCTGAGTGCTGTCTGGCTCAGCTGTCTGGTCTCCCTGCCATGGTGCCTGTCTCACTCACAGGGCTTAGGAGGGTGTTCTTGGTAGAAGCACAGGCCTTTCATGTCAGATAAAGGACCAATGACAACATGCAGTACACCAGCTGGCAGATGTCCCAATGACAAAATGAAGTACACCAGATGGCAGATGTCCTTTCATATTCTGAAAACTCTTTTTTGATGCATGTGTTCCAACTTCCTTATTGAAGGAAATGAATTCTTTGGTCCTAAACCTCCTTCAGCAGGCTCTTTGCAGATACTTTAGCTGCCTTGGAGGATTCAGAGAGGGAGGGAAGGCTCTAGGCTTTCCCCCCAATAGCATAGCCCATCTGTTTTCGGGAGAGCAGCCTGTGCAGGGAGCCAAGGCTTTTGCATCCTTGACACTTCGTTCATTCTGAACTATGTAGACTTTGGAAGACAGCCTATTCCCGCGTGTGCGCGCGCGCGCGCGCGCGTGTGTATGTGTGTGTAGGTGAGCTGTGGAAAGCAAGTGTGTTATTTTGAATTCAAGAGTGACATCTCTGTTCCTTCTTTCCTTTTAGTGGTATAAAGCTTAGCCTCTGGGGCAGGCAGATTTGAGTCTGAATCCTAGATTTATGCTTCACTAGTTGAAAGATGCTGGCAAGTCCCTTTTTCTCGCTCTGCTGCCATTTCCTTATATGTACAATGGGAATGCAGTTCTTTGTAGGTTGCGGTAAGTGTGCTTGGCATTTGCTCAACACTCAATAACTATTACTTAGTAATATTATTTTCCTGTTCTCTCTCACTCTATCTCTGAAGACAAAGTTTATACAGCCAAGTCTAGATTCCAGTTTGTGTGGCTCCTGAGTTCTGCCTTTCTTGTGAAAGAGCAGGACGCATATTTCCAGTCTTGTGACTCGTGGTGGCATTAGTGATCAGGGTTAATGCTGATGGTTAAGCTGGCCATTCTGTGACCACACTTAGAACTGGGGCCACAGTTTCCTACCAGCCTCGTAAGATGGGATGGCGGCAGGCTTGTACTGACTGGCAAACTCGTGTTTGTTTTTTAAATTCACAAGATTGGACTTGAGGTGTTATAATCTAGCTCACAGTATGCAAGAAATAGCACAAATGATACCGAAAACTGAAACAGCAATGTGCTACCTCCTTTTCTTAGTAATGGTTTCATTAGTATCACTTTCTGGGAAGAGCAGGTAGCCAAAGAATTATAAACCAGAGTCATCCTCAGACCAGGTGTTGGGTCCAAAAAAGGATTTGACCATATTTAAGAAAAGCCGAATTACTTTTTAATCCTCTAGAAAGAATCATAAATTTAATTGGAAGAGAAGAAGAGTACAAAGATCACCAAAACTTTCTAGGACTGAGAAATGCTGGGAAGATAGTAAGGAAAGGAGACAGAGAGGCAAGAAGTTGAAGACACGTTTTAATGCTGGAAAAAGCAACAGCAACACAGGAAAGAAAGGTATCGAAGGAAAAATCAACATGGATTTGCCATCCCATGCAAGCCTGTCTCCATCCAGTAATGGGATTATTTCCGGCTAGAAATCAGCCAATGAAATAAATTATCTTCAGCAAGAGGGAGGGGAAGATGGAATCAGGAAAGGTGTCATGGAGCATCTGTGAGGCTTCAGATGTGGTTCTTCAAGAATAAATGATACTCAGACTTCTTGCTTAGATTCTGGGGGAGGAAGAGGCATCTTAGGACATAGAATATTAGCACTGGGAAGAAAATCCAAGGTGGTGCCTACAACGTTTTGTTCACAAACCCCTTTGTTCAAACCCAAGCTGTGGCAGAACTCTGATGTAAAAATAAAAGTGGAGCAATTGGGGGGTGCGGATCTTGCTCATTCACCCCCAGACTTCCCTGTTTCCTTTCTTGGCAAAAGAGTCCCTTTCCGGGCACCTTCATTTTATGCCAGAGTTTCTCAGATCCCATCTGATAACCCTGGCCTGGAGCCATCCTCTGCTGCTTGAACCCTGCCAACTGGTCACAGGTCCTTGGTTTGAAGACTTCTAGTAAAGATCTCACGCCTCGAGAAAAGCGACTCGCTTGAAGCATGTTGTATTGGTCTCCATGACGCGTTGAAGCTGTGAAAGTTATGTTTTCAGTCGACATAGGTATCTTGTGCTTAAGGAAAGGGGTACATTCCTTAAAGGTTAACCTAGTGATGTCATTCCCAGGCTTGCTAATCAAGCAGCTTCTACAGTGTTCTTCATAAGGGATTCCCCCCCGCCCCCCGCCAGGGCCATTGGTTAGTAAACCAGAGACCTAATAAAAAGATCTTGCCTGGCAGTTGCATCTCACCTCATGAATCAATTATTAGGGCCACCTTCCCTCATGCAGCTCATACCCAGGTCTCTGTGGGCCTTGAGGCTTGGGTAGTTGGATCTGACCCTAAATATGTAGCCAATGCTGGGCCTGAAGAGTCCATCCTTCAAGGAAGTGGTCCCTCCCTGAGGGTCTCAGGAAAAATTTATTTCTTTTATAAGAATCTCTTTGGTCTTGAAGATTCTCAAACTGAATGTTGCTTAAATCAAGGAACAAGCAACTGAATATCTTCTCTTCCAGCTCCTAATCGGGTTTTTCCTGTTCCAGGTTCTATTGGCAATTTGAGATGCAGGCTGTGGATCTCAGCCAAAAAAGGGAAGGGGTGTCTGTCTCCTGGGCCCCCTGGTCTTGTGCTCTCAATGTTGGTCCTTTCCCCCCTCATTTTGATCCCTACTACTTTTTTTTAAAAGTCTTTTTAGGGCTGCACCCACGGCATATGTAGGTTCCCAGGCTAGGAGTCTAATCAGAGCTGTTGCTGCTGGCCTACACCAGAGCCACAGCAACGCCAGATCCTTAACCCACTGAGCAAGGCCAGGGATCAAACTCGCAACCTCATAGTTCCTAGTTGGATTCGTTTCCCCCGTGCCACGATGGGACTCCCTTACTGCTCTTGATAAAGCTGAGGTAATGCCCAATATGTCAGTCAGAAGTTTATCTTGCTCTCCCAGGGGATAAAACTCCCCTCTCTGATCACTAAGAAGCCCTTCTCCGGCCTTCTGACCCTGCGATGTTTCTACCCCATAGGTGATATGTGCTCCTGGGTTTCTGGTCCTTTGAAGAAGCATCCATGACTATGGCCTCAGTCATGGATGTGCCTGTGTCCTTTTGGAGACATATTCAGGTTCCTTGAGGGGCTACATCTGACTCTGTCTGCAAGAGACAGAGGGACGCCTCCAAGGGACTCCTTCCTGGAGTCACCCTTTAAAAACTCCAATCTGTCACAAACCTGATCCTCTGGGGGCTTTAGAAGAAAAAAAGTCCTTCTGCTCAGCTCAAGGCACCTTTACCAGAGGCCAGTGCCAGGATTTTGATGTCTTCTCTCCAGGCTTGTTCTGTATGCCAGTGAGGTCTTTGGCCAGTCTCTCTGCAGCATCATTAGCCTCCTTGTCTCCTAAACATGGCCACCCTGCTGCTTGAGAACATCAGGCCCAAGCACCTGAGGGATGACTTCCAGGAGTCCGAGGAAGGCAGACTGAGATGGACCTGGCTGGTAGCAGAAGGCCCTGGGGATGTCAAGGATGAAGACACTCAGGATCAGGAGGCAGCAGGATAAGGGCAAGTTAGGGTCACTGTCCCAGGGCTCCTTTTCTGGTGATTGATGGGCTACAAAGTTTTGGCTGAGATCAAAGGAGAAACAGCTATTTCTTGAAAAACTATTACCACTAGGTGTGTGGCTAATTTCATACAATTAGGAGATGGAGTTCAATATTGTCATTTAGCGAATGGAGAAAACTGATACACACACAAGCCAAATGATTTGCCAAGGGGCACATAATGATAAGCTATGTAGTAGGCTTTCCAAATTAGATCTGCTTGAGCCCCAAACAACAACACACTGCTTTTCAATGGCAAGGATTTTAGGGCTGTGATAGGTGCTTCCTCCCTTCCCAATGGAAATAAGTCCACCCTTAGAAGGAGGTGGTTTCTACTTGAGTGAGAGTATTTGTAGCCTGACTCAAAAGCCCCTGCAGATATGAATCTCAGAAAGTGAGATTAGAGACTCAGTCTAGAACTTCTGAGGCCAGCTGAGTTCCATCTTGGAATCTGAGTTCCTAGGACAGGTCTTCCCGGAGTGGGCAAATCAGCTAAGACAGGTTGAGTCAAATACCTTTGGGGTTCATCCAAGGTCCCTAGGCTGGGGAAGGATCCTGAACATCTGGGGCTGCTATGTTATATGTGAGACGAGGCTTCCACGCATGGTATGGCCTGAGCCTGACCCCAGAGCTATCTCTGTGCACTGGAGACAAACAATCGTGCCTCTTCTTTGTACAGCCCCTGGAGACTTGGGCCCCCAATCTGCTGCTCATTCAAGCCCAACTGAATCAAGGGGAGGTGAAAACCAGCCACACAAGCCAGCATGTTTCAACTCTGAGGCAGATGCAGCTCTGTCACAGTTGGTAATTCTAGGCTGGCTGGTGCAATTGTTCGATGAGGTTCACACACCCTGCGAGGTTAGCCGGTAAGCCCGGAGATGGCAGGAATGTGGTTCACTCTGCTCCAAAGGGGCTTGTTCAACAAATGCTCTGCCAGGGGTCTGCTGGTCTTGTCCCCTCCCTGGAACATGCAATCTGAGATGGGAGCCCTTTCTGCTCTGGTGACCCCAGTTTCTCTAAAAGGCGGGCAGATGCAGCTGGTTCCTCAGGTGGATCTGTCTGCCGTCATTTCAGTCAAAAATACCAAAAATAAAACTTTGTGGGGAATTGTGTGGGTCTCTCAGTTCTCGCCACTCCTCATGTGAGCAGACTGCTGGTAAGCTTCTCATGGACCTCGCTCTCCCTTCTCGGCCGGGAGACGCCCTTTCTTGCGGGAATTGACAGTTGAGAGAGACTGGATCAGGCTGGTGCGAGCCCACTGCCAGCCTAGAGTAAGGAGGTTTAGAACTGACCGAGGGCCCGTTCAGTGACCAACCTCCAGGGTCACCCAGTGAAATGTACAGGCTTTGCCCAGGGAAAGGGGGGCAGAGGCAGGATGTGAGGCAGAAATGGACTGAGCTTGGAATCAGAGGTCCTGGGTTTGGTGGACCGACGACCCTGCTGTTTATGAGCGCAAGGCCCTTAGCATCTTTGAGCATCACATTCCTCATCAGGGAAAAGGAGGGTGAGAGGGAGACCTTCCTGCCTATTTAAGACGTCGTGGGGAGGCCGCCTGTGAAATCATGTGTGTCAGAGTCTCTGTGAGCTGCAGAACATCACGCAAAGGTGCGTGGTGATTTCCGAGTCCTGGGAGTTCAGATGGTGACCAGGAAGCACACGGACCTCTGGCAGCCACGCGTCCCAACAGACCTGAGTCTCCACAAAGGAGCCTCACACGGACACTGTGTCTGTCTCTACCCCCAGGAAGAGCAGAACCCCGGCGCCTTCCGCACCCTGCTGGCTCTGCGGGAGGTTTGGAGGAGGAGGCGTGCCTGGGTGATGGTGCTGAGGGCTCTGAGTTGGGGGCATCTCAGTAGCACCTGGGAGGAAAGGATTGGCAGCCTTTTGGCACTAGAGGCCTTGTGGCAGTTCCACCCAAGGTCGAGGGCTGGGACATCCGGAACTTTTGGAAAGACCCAGGTAATCCTGGGGCTGCCAGTGGGACACTCAGGCAGGAACTTGGTAAATGGTAAGTGGGCTGTGGGTAAACAGACTCCCTACTAAGCCTAACAGTTTAGGGGTGTAATCACTGTGGATGTCCATTCCATCCGGCTGTAGTTTCTTTAAAATGGGAGTTACCCAGCTTCTAGACCTCTTTGGTCCGGGACTCTGGTCCTAAGACTGAACAACCCTCGGCAGTCACCCCAAATGAACCGTAGAAGCTTCTCCTGGCTCCTCTTTATTGGAGTGTTCCCTTGAGGTCCTTTTGGCCTGGCCAGGGCTGGGGAAATCCTAAGTGACTGTGCCCTTCCCTTCTGCCACCAGACCAGAGAACACAGGATCAGCCACCATCTTTGCCTGATCCACACATGAAGACATCAAGACTTACTTCTGATTGGCTGACCCAGAAGCCTCATGAGCCACAGCAGACCTTAATTCAGCTGGGGTTCTGCTTTCCCAAATCTTCTGTGCACTGTTAAGGCTGCCCTTTTTTGTTTATTTATCTTTTTCTCCTCTGCCCTGAGTGTTTTGTAGATTTCTAGAACATGTGAGTGACAGGTTGAGACAGGTTGATATTTCCTGGCTGCAGGGCCCTCCTCTGTTCAAACATTGGTGAGCAGAAAACCTGCATTTACATGCATATGGGATCTCTTTGTTGGCCTACATTAAAAAAAAAAAAAAAAAAAGTAAACTACAACCTAGTGTAAATTGGGTGGGAAAGCTTTTCTATAGCGTGTCAAGTCCAGTCTTTGGCCAAAGCCCAAGTTCTTTCTTCCTGTTTGGAAAAAAATCAGCCATTGTCCATGAATGCAAAGAACAAATTTAAAAACTTTGACTCAGACCTTCACCATAAGAAGAACAACTTGCAGTAGTGTTTCAGTTAAGGATGTGAATTATCCTTTAGCTGACCTGAGCTAAATTTGCCTTAACTCTCTTAGGTGGAGACCATGAGGAAGCTTCTTTACATTAAAGTGGAAGGTGGAGAGCAACTTTTGTGACCTTGTTTCCAGTTAGAAGCAAGGGCAAGTTTGTTACTCCTAAGCTTGAATTCCTGTTGTTCAATTCTTTGTTTTTGGTTTTGCTGTAAGTAAAGAGAAAATTGTTGTGTTTCTCCCTAGTGGGTCTTTTTATTTCTTAAAATAATGCAAAAGATTCAGCAGCAAAAGAGGATAATATTTACTGTGGTTATTTGGAGTGATCAGTAGCGTGTCAGGTGTCCTTCTGGTCTAGGAAAGCTTTGTCTTTCAAAATGGCCTCGTGTGGCTGCAGCTTCAAAGTTCAACCAGTCAGACGTAATGAGAAGCACGTTCAGTGAGCTCGATGGTGAAGATGGGTAGGATCTCTTCCTGTTTCCCTGCTGACGGAAATGTAGGCTTACTCTGGATCCCACTTTAGATTCTAGCGCTTAGAGTAGCATCCTAACTGGTGTCTGAAGAGGGCTTTAAAAAGTTTTTTTTTAAAATTATAGTTGATTTATAATGTGCCAATTTCTGCTGTACAGCAAAATGACCCCATCATTCATATTTACACATTCTTTTTCTCATGTTGTCTTCCATCATGGTCTATCCCAGGAGAGTGGATAGAGTTCCCTGTGCTGTACAGCAGGACCTCACTGCTTATCCAGTCTAAATGTAATAGTTTGTACCTACCAACCCCAAACTCCCTGGCCATCCCACCCCCTCCCTTCTCCCCGTTGGCAATTGCAAGTCTGTTCTCCATGTCTATGAGTCTGTTTCTGTTTTGTAGATAGCTACATTTGTGCCATGTTTTAGATTCCACATTTCCACATATGATATCATAGGGCTGTCCCCCCCCGCCCTGCCCATACTCACAGCGTGTGAAAGTTCCTGGCCCAGGAATCAAACCCAAGCCACAGCTATAACTAGAGACACAGCAGTGACAACGCTGGCTCCTTAATCTGCTGAGCCACGAGGGAACTCCTGAAGAGGGCTCCCTTAAAGCTGCCCTGAGGACATTGCCTGGGCGTTGGCTCCACGAGGACCTGCCTCCTGAGCCTTAGCCTGGTAGCTTTCTCACTTTGGGATGGACCTGGTTTGCATGGGGTTATTAAATAAATAAGTGCTCACAATTTTGCATATTTCCTTGGTGATGTTTATTATACCTTCATCCAGGAACCAAGGGCCATGTTTATTTAGATCAGTAGAATCCTGTGTTCCCTAAGCTCGGTGCAAAACAAGTGCAGGGCCCACAAGTGGCCAGAGTGCCGCCTCAGGTGACCATTCGGCTTGAATCTGTCATGGTCTGTGCTCGCCAGTGGAACAGCAGCTGCAGGACTCTTATTTTTGTGACGTGGAGCGTGTCCGAGTGTAAGGCAGGGGGAACTGAAATAGCCTCTGCTGCCTTTTTATACCTTCAGATTTTTTTGTTGCTCATTTTGGAAAAGGGAAGCCCTCGTTGGGGGCAAACTCATAGGTTTTTCTGTAAATGAGTTTTGTTTTTTTTCCCCCAAACAACACTGGTGACTGGCTTGCAGGAGTGGGAAGGCAGTGTGGCGGATTCCCAGTGAGGGTCAAGAGGCTTGTGTGTAGGTGGGAAGATTGTTTCTCCGTGATGGACCCTTGGATGCCCGCAGGCGACTTAAAGGGCCTTCAAGCCACAGGAGACATGGTGAGAAAGCGTCAGGCTTTGAGAGCGGGCTACCTGGAGCCGCAGTTCGATCAGGGGCTATGAAAATCTATGGTCAGCTCTACTTTGGGAAACTGGACTTACCTCTCTGCTTGTGCATTATGATTTTCATCTCCTGTTTTATTCGCCTTGGCTCTTTTTTTACGTGTCATTATTGTAAGAAGTTATTTTAATCATCGTAACATTTTCTTCTAGTTAGTTTAGTTGTTGTATTCAGGGATCCACAAGACCCAAGGCAAAGCAATCATGACTTCAGACAAACTTTTTTGCCTCCTGAATTTGTAACTGTGGGCTCAGTTCTCACACTAGTGGCAGCGGGGAGCCTAGTGTTTACTGTGGAATTAGCAGTGTTTACTGTGGAATTAGCAGTGTTTACTGCTGCTTCACAAGGGCTGGTGTGAAAGGCACCAACAGCAGGTTTTCATCTCGCCAGCACGCTTGGCCGTTGGGATCCTGTGGGAATTGTCTTGAGGCTTCAGGTTCTGCTATTTCACGGGCTCTTTGCAAAGCCACTGTGGGAAGCATCCTCACTCTGCTCACCTGGCCGCAGGCGCAGGATTCCTTGGCAGCTGGCTGTGGACTCGCAGGTGGGCGGTCAGGAGGTCCTTAGGAGCTGTGGGAATTTTGTGACTGCAACAGGAAGAGGTAGGGACTTAGAAACTGCTCCCCATATGGTGGTTGTTCAAGGGCACACCTGTTGACACTGCGGGTTCTGCGGAAGTCCAGACAACAGAGGGCCGTGACCTCTGCTCACGGCACCTTCCCCAAACCCTCTTTGTTCATTGATTCAAAAACAACAGGAGGCAGGAAGCTCTCCCTTGACAAGATGCTGGAAGCACCCAGCTGGCTCCTTTGCAGCCAAGTGGTCCATGTGCCCACTTCCTGGGAGGGAGGGCATGGGGAGTCCTCTGGGCCCTTCCCCAGAAGTGTACATGCAAATCAGAGGGGAGCAGCCATATGCCCAGCTCTCGTCTGGTCTGAGATGTGTGTGTGTGTGTGTGTGTGCGTGCGTGTGTGTGTGTGTGTGTGTGTGTGAGACTAAACCTTTCTTGTCCCCTGACAGAATTAAGAGTGTGACCACAGTGCTCAGACCCCCACATGGCCCTGTCCCTTGAGTTTCTCCAGAGTGCACGATGCCTCAGGCTATACTTTGTGCTTAAGAATAGCTGGAAACCCAGCTGGGCGCACACATAGGTTGAATGATGTGGGTGTGAACAGGCTGATGTGGCTGTGGGTGACCCTGAGAAGGAGTGAACGGAGGGTGGGAGGGCAGGTGCCTCTATCCTCTGCCAGGTCAGGCTGCACCTGGGGTCTGCAGTCACCGCTGGGCATCACCCATCATCAGGAGAAGTGGCAAATGAACTCGTGCAGGAGCGATGCCGTCAGGAGGAAGGCTGCAGGGATTCAGAACGTGTCATTAGGACATAGCTGGAGGGTACAGTGTTCATTCAGACTCTACAGGGACCTGGTATCCATCTGCTGGGAAGGGACACTGCGAATACAAAAGATCATATCAGCTCACATTTATTCAATGCTTCCTCAGTGCCCGCTCTACTCTTAAGCACGTACCTGTAATTCTCAAGTTGCCTTATTGGGTACATACCGTGATGAGCCTCATTCTGTAGACAAGAGAGCTGTAAATGGAATATGAATTGTGAGTTTCCTTAGAAGGTAATGCAAGGAACAACGGTGCATGTCCCGAGGAGGCAGGTCCAGGAGGAGGAAGAGTTTCCACCAGAGGAAGGTGGGCATGGGTGCAGGAAGGGGAAGGAAAACAACATATCGAACATCAGCCTCATGTTGGACACGGCTGTGGGAGCTCCCTGTGTATTATTATTCCAGTTAATTCTCACAAGAACCGTGTGAGATAGGAGCTATTATTTCCATTTTACGGATGAGGCAAGTGAGGCCTAGGGATATAAAATAGATCAACTGAGACTTTTTCACCAAACACTGACCACCCAGATTTAAACACAAGTATTGTTAGCTCTTAAGTCCATCGTCACTGATGCTTAAATGAAGTTGATGGTGCATAAGTGGTCCCAGGGTACAGGTACCAGGCTGGTTCTCTCTGTGACCCACTACCGCTTCAGCCTGAATCTCAAGTTGTAACTGTTCTATTCTTGCCTCTCCCACCAGATGGCAAGATGCGTGCAGGCAGGTGTGTCTTGCTCAGTGCTGGCTTCCCAGTGCCCTGCCATATTTGAGAGAATGAAGGAATACCAGGCAAGCGCCCTTCTTAGGACAGGAGAGGTTAATCTCCTCTTGGGATGTTAGGGGGAGATCAGGGTTGAATTAGCAGTGGTTCTCATTCCAGCAGAGTTTCAGAATCACCTGAGGGATTTTGATGTGGATCCGTAAGCCCACATCAGACCCCAGGAATCAGACTTTCTGGGAGTGGGGCCTGGGCATCTGTATTTTGCATCACTCCCTCATTGCTCCTGCAGCTTGGTCAGACTAGGAACCTCTGTGAATGCATCTGAGTCTGGGGTTCTTGGCTTCTGGGTCATATGTTCCTGAGGCTCTTGGACACCCCCTCCCTCTTCCTCTGCTTTTCTGCCTGGGCTTCGAGGACAGGCCATGTGTGTGCCCAGAGCATGGATGGAGATCTGGTGCTAGTCAGGCCTGGGGTCTTATCAGCTGGGTATTTACTGAACAAAGTTCAGTTAGGGCAGCACTGTGGATCCGGGTTTAATAAATATCTAGGCTTCTGGGCTTTTGATGCCGAGCCCGGGCCCCTGGGCCTTATCAGTGGATGATAGTAGACTCCCAGTGTGAGTCGTAAGGCCCAGCGCTACTCACCTCTCGTGGCTGACCCAGGCCTGCCCTCCAAGGGCCTGAGGCCCCAGGCTGTGAGCTGTCTGGGAGGGCAGGCTCTCATTGCCCAGCCGTGGCTGCTTTTGGCTTGCTCTCCTGGCCAGGGAGAGCCCTGGGTTCCAGCTCATGGTGCTTTGGTTTCCTGGCATTGATGATAGAAAGCAAAGGGAAACTTCTCTCAGCAGCAAGACTGGACTTTGGCCCAGGGCACACGAATCACCAGTGGGTATTTGTCCTATGTCCTGGGAGCCACAGAGAACCTGGAAACCATTCACTGCAGCCCAGTCTAAAGGTCTGGGAGGGGTGAAGGGAAGATGAATGAATCATCATCCAACCAAATTAATCAATAAAGAACTTACTGAGTTTATAATGAACATGCCACGTGGAAGGATACAGAGAAGTAAGGTATAATCTTTCCCCCTGAGGAGTTTGTAATCTGGTTATAGGGGCATAAGAAATTTACACCAAAAAGGATTACCAACTATTAAACAGCAGACTTCAAATGTCTTGAAAACTTCCTCTGTATCTGATTTTATACTAAGCATGTATCATGCTTCCCATGTGCTATGTCAGGGACTCCTTATGACACCCCTTTGATAGGAAACTGAAGGTTAAGGAGCACAGAGAGATTTAGTAACTCACCCAGAATCACACAGCCAGGATGTGGCAGGGGCGGGTTTTGAGGCCTGTGGCATCTGACTCAGAGTCTCTGCTCTTGTGCCGCCCTCTGCTGCCCCCTCTGATGAATGCTAATAAGCCTGGAAGTGTTGAAGAGGCAGCAGGATGAAGCAAATTCTGTGGACTGCAGTGGTCAGCTGGGGGGTGCACTAGACTTGGGTCAGGAAGACTCAAGAGGGTGAGATAAGTGAGGGGGAATCCTGACAGTGGGAAATAACCAGTAAGGATAAGGAGGGGAAAGAGTCGAGGAAGATGGAGAGGCGTCTAGATAGACCTTCTGGTGGGAGTCAGGCCTTGCTTAAGGGTTAGTGTACAGAGGGGTTGGGGATGTGGGTTGAGATCATACTAGTGCCCTTGGGCCTTAATCGTCTGGGTAGAAGGGAGCCCTGGAAGGTTGGAGGCAGGAGAAATGATAACCCTGGGAGGAATATCCCGGGAAGTCTGGCGGGTTCCTGTGCCTTCAGGCCCAGCTTTGATGAGCCGGCAGACCCTGGAGGAGAGCGAGCACATTGGGGTGGGGGCTGGCTGGGAGGGGAGATGAGATCCAGTGCCCCTCTCTTCACAGCCGCAGCTCCAGAGCAGGCCCCGGCACCACCCCGGCCGTACCAGGGTGTGCGCGTGAAGGAGCCGGTCAAAGAGCTGCTGCGGAGGAAACGAGGCCATGCCAGCAGCGGGGCACCCGTGGCACCAACCGCGGTGAGGGACTGCAGTGGCCCGAGTGTGTGTGTGTGTGTGTGTGTGTGTGTCGGGGGCGGGGGTGGGAGGGTGATGAGAGGAGTTGGGCGGGAGTGTAGGTCCCTGCCCCATGGGATCCTCAACAAGGGCGCAGAGGCCACTCGTAGCTGCTGGAAGGGGGCCGTTACCAGGGCGGATGAGCAAGTGTCTCACAGGCCCTGTGGGGGTTGCCGGCTCCCCTGGAAGGTGATGACACTGTTCCCCAAGTGCACAGCCTCCTTGCTAAATGGAGACCAGTCCCTTGAAAGTACGGGTGGTGATGGTTGGGACACTGGGCGGGTTAGTTCTAACAAGGGAGGTTCCCACCACCACCCCAGCGCCCCCTGCCCTGGGGAGGCCCCCTGGGCAGCTTCCCGCAGAGGGCCTGCCCGAAGTGCTGAACCCTGAGCTTGGTCCTCCCTTCTCCCCTCTAGGTGGTGCTGCCCCATCAGCCCCTGGCGACCTACACCACAGTGGGTAAGAGCTCCCCGCCGCCCCGGCCTTCTCCAAGCCCTCCACCCCCACCCATGTGACACACCTGCCACTCTGGAACTTCCTTCTTCCCACAGGTCCCTCCTGCCTTGACATGGAGGTCTCTGCTTCCACAGTGACAGAGGAGGGGGCGCTGTGCACCGGCTGGCTCTCCCAGCCCGCCCCGGCCGCCCTCCAGCCCCTAGCCCCGTGGACACCCTACACTGAGTACGTGTCCCACGAGGCTGTCAGCTGCCCCTACTCAGCTGACATGTATGTGCAGCCCGTGTGTCCCAGCTACACGGTGGTGGGGCCCTCCTCTGTGCTGACCTACGCCTCCCAGCCGCTCATCACCAATGTCACGGTATGTCACACGAAGGCCTTTCTGCACCCACCCCTGTGAGGGAACCCTCTAAGCATAGGGCTTACTTCCTGCTCCCTGATGTTCCTTGCTGTGGATTCCCAGGAAAATCAGGTCCTCCAAGCCCACCCCATCCTCCAGGGAGGCCTGCTTTCATTTCTGATGACTTCAAATATCTTTCCCCCAAAGGCTCTGGTCTCTTTTGTCATGGCTTATGCTCCTGCCTCTCTGTCCTAAGTCTCCCCCACTGCCTCATATGCAGGAGTCTCAGTGAGGAGTCTCAGTTTTTACTGAATGGGAGACCAGGCGATATTTGCATGGGGACGCTTGCCAGAGGCTGCCTCTCCTTACTCAGATGACTTAGGTGGTGGTTGCTCCTAATAAAGGGATTTACCAGAACATTTCTAGGCTGAGCACAGGTGACACATCTTTTCAGAATACTGTACTTTCGATAGTGTCAGATCCACCTGCAGGGTAACTTTTTGAGTTGCACCTCTAATGTGTCAGATTGCCCTGGATTCAAATCTCTGTCCCTTCACTTACTAGCTATGTGCCCCTGGGCTTGGTGACTTAATGCTTTGAGTCTTACAGTCCTCATCTGTAAAACGGGACTACTAACAAAAGGGCTGATGTCAGGATCAGTGGCGTGATGCACACAGAGGGCTTAGATACTTCCTAGGCTCAGCGTCCTTCGCCGCATGATCCAGAAAGCACAAGCGCTGCCTTCAAGTGCTGGGTGGGGAAGGAAGAGCCTGTCCCCCTAGAAAATGAAGCAGAAAGAGAAATAGTTTTATGTGCATGGTGCCTGTTTGACCAAAGGAATGAGAATCTCTCAAGTGTTCAGAGGAGAGAAGACCTGTGGTGAGAGCTACCTCTAGCTCCAGTCCAAGGAAAACTGTGAGAGGTAGAGCCTGGGCTTCATGAGTATCTGCGGAGCCCACCCTTGGTGATGGAGCTTTGCTTTGGTTCCCAGGTCCCCTCTATTTACCCCAAAGTCCAGTGTCCCTGCTGTACTTGGCCTTCAAACACCATCTAGGCCCGAGCTGCAGGAGGCCCCCACTCCATGGCCACCCAGCTACTCAGCAAGCCAGTTGTGGACCTTGAATGATGGTGGATGGGGAGGTGTTAAGTCAGGCAGCTTATTTCCATATGGGGGCCAGGGGTGGGCGTGAGGAGTGGTGGACACCATGGTTCCCAACCATCTCAGGACCAAGAATTCCTTTGATTATTTATCCTTTCATCCATCCCACCTCTTGCTTTGAAAGCTTCTGTGTATCCAACAAACTATATTTATTAAGAAATAATTTATTTGTTTTGCAGTTTTGTAAATTAACTCATCAAAGCTAGTTGGAGCTACCAATCGGCACTCCTGATCAGCAGGAGATAAAACCTGTTGGGACAGGTTGACGTAATTCTATCCCTGAGCCAAGAAACTTACACTTGCAGTTGACCTGCACAGGTTTATGATGCAAAAAATGCAGCATTTCCATTTGGATTTTGAAGTTCCGTAAGGCTTTGTTGGGAGGCCGGAAGTCCTCTGAGACCCTTTCCAGCCCCACCATTCTATAGAAAAACACCTAAAGCCTTGTTACTCAAACTGTGGACCCCAGATCAGCTGCACTGGCATCACCTGGGCTCTGATTAGACATGCAGAATCCAGGCCCGGCCAGACCCGTTGTACCAAAATCTGCATCGCAACAAGGTCCCGGGAGATTGAATTACTTCGTAAGCTCTTCCCTAAATGACTCTAAGAGTTTTCTCTCAAGACACAGTAGCATGTGGAGCTCTGATAGGAAGGTAGGGGTGCTTAGGGAATGTTTTGGCCTCTCTGTGCAAAGATCTTCCTCTTCCACCTCCTTTCTCACTGGTGGAAGGGAGCAAGAATCCAGGCCCTGGCCTTCCCTCTGACTTAAGCTGGGACTTGTAGGGTGGTTGCCATGCAGGTGAGCGATATTGTTCGTAGGGCCTCTGGGGGTGTGGCCCTGACTTTGGAGGTCTCTGGAATGGCCATAGGGGGCCCAGCCAAGAGGCACCGGAGGATGAGGTAGTGGGGGTAGGGCTGTGTTGACCCAAGGGGTGCTCAGGTCACCAAAGCTGCCACATGGGGCCAGGGCAATCTTTGTGTCTGGGCACAATAGTGGCCACTTTGCGATACAGCTACTCTGCGGTGTGACAGGTTTGTTGTTCAACATGCTGTATTTTCATTCATTAGGATGCACGCCCCACCTCACCCACATTTTAGTATCTCTGAAATCGGGATGCATTTTCTATTCAATGAAATCTGGAAAAGCATCTCGAATGCACCCAGCCCTCTGATGTCAGGCCTATGTGTAGCCTGTTGTACAGACGAGGAAACAGAGGCTGCAGGTGGGGGAGTAGCATGAGTGAGGACACAGAGCTAGTGAGTGACAGGGTGACAGATGCAGAAGCTTGTCTGGCTTCTCCCTTGGGGTGGGGTGGGGGGGCTTTGAGCAGGGGAAGGCGGAGCCCCGGGAATGAGACCACAGGAAAGGGCTGAGGAGAGGGAGATAGACATCCCCACGAGGACAGGGTGGGCAGTGGATACCCCAGGTCTGCTCACCTCCCTGTGTCTCCTCCATCACAGACGAGAAGCGCTGCCACACCCACAGTGGGGCCCCAGCTGGAAGGCCCAGAGCACCAGGCACCCCTCACCTATTTCCCATGGCCTCAGCCCCTGTCCACGCTGCCCACTTCCACTCTGCAGTACCAGCCTCCAGCCCCAGCCCTGCCTGGGCCGCAGTTTGTCCAGCTCCCCATCTCCATCCCTGAGCCGGTCCTTCAGGATGTGGAAGACCCCAGGAGAACCATCAGCTCCCTGCTTCTGGAGGAAGAGGATAGTGATACCTACTCGCTCAACCACACGCTTTCCGTGGAAGGCTTTTAAGGCTGGCTCCCACCTGAAAATCTTGTTCCCAGAAACTGGGATTTGAAAATGACCCTGAGGGAGTTCCCGTGTGGCTCAGCACATTAAGGATTCGAGCTGTCACTGCTGTGGTGCAGGTTCGATTCTTCACCTGGGAACTTCTGCGTGCCATGGGCGAGGCCAAAAAAATAAAAATAAAAATGAGCCTGGGATTGAGCCTCAGATTCCTATCTGTTTGGAGTAACCGTTTCATAACTACACTTTCTACCCCAAACTAGAATTGTCAATCAGCCTGTCTGCCTTCTTCCCTTTATCCTTCCTCCCCTCTTCTCCCCTCTCTCCCTCCTTCCCTCCCTTCCATCCATCCTTCCATCCATCCATCCTTCCTTCCTTCCATCCTTCCTTCTTTTCTCTTTCCCTCCTTCCCACCTTCCTTCCATCCCTTCCTTTCCCTTCCTCGTTCTTTTTCCATTTCTCTTCCTTTTGGGGAGGGAATTGCAGGGATTTTAAAGATAATATTTGATGCCAGGTGTTGCTGAGTCTGTGGCCCAGGGTTTTCATTTCTGCCACGTCCCCTGCCTGGAGAAGGCCTTCTCTCTGGGGCCCAGGGCCTCACGGGGGGCCGTGGCCTTGCCTGCTGTCATTTTGAAGTGGGCGGGGTGCCAGATGAGGAGACCGGCCCTGCCCACCTCTCTGAGGGCAGGACCCATGTCAGGGCCCTGGAGCTGTCAGTTCCCATCATTGCCCCTTTGTTCTCCTCAGCTTTGGTGGATTTATCTTCCGGGCAGCAGGCTCTCAAGGCCTGGGGCTCAGTGGGTGGCGGGTGGAAGTGGGGGACGAGGGGCATCAGGGTGGGTGGGGGCCGGATCAGAGGGACAGAAGAGGATGGACACATGGAGCGTGTATATGCAGGGGGTGGGGAAGGTTGGGTTTTAAGGGGAGAGTAGGAGGGCTCAGGAGTGGTTTGCTTTGGATTTCTTGGTTATATTAAGAAGGGGAATAACTTTAAGAAAAATATGGCTTTAATAGGTGCTTTTGCTACTAAAGGAAAGCCAAGTTCTTGTAAATGGGATGATTGGCTGTGTCTGACTGGTCTTTCCACGTCCAGACTGTCTGCGGGGCTGTGTGCAGGCCAGGACCCGCTGCAGCCCCGTGGTGACTGAGTCCAGGCCCAATGTGACCATATGTGCTTATTTAGTGTCTTAAGCCTCCATCAGCCACTATGAAGTGGAGCCAAAACTTCCTCCCCCTCAAGTACCATCCTTCCTGGGGGCTTCGAGAGCCTCGGCCACAAGGACCATAAGGTTTCATTTCATTTCTTTTTTTTTTTTTTTGGAGAAACCTCAGATTTGCAGAGGCCTGAGCACAGTTGTCACCAGGGAGGTCAGCCCCTGATGGTGGCTGTGTGCTTTGGGAATCAGCACATCAGTCTGCTAATGATACCAGTGTCTCTATGAGGCACATGCATCAGTTGGAGGAATCCATATAGAACTAATGGACTTTTCTGGGAAGTGACATTTTCTTTGATACATTTTTTTTCCCCCATTTTAAATAAAGACTTTGGAGAAAAATTGCCTTTTTTGGATTTTTTTCTGCTTTGGGTTTATTTTGGCCTAAATTTCTCAGTATTTGCCTAAAATACCCGAAGTAATATTTTGAATTGTTTTTATTCATAATTAGTTTCTTGCCTTTTTTTTTTTTTTCCTTGGTTTTTTTTAAGCCCTCACCTGAAGCACGTGGAGGTTCCCAGGCTAGGGGTTGAATTGGAGCTAGCTGCTGGCCTACACCACAGCCATAGCAATGAGGGATCCGAGCCACATCTGTGATATATATCACTGCTCAGAGCAATGTCAGATCCTTAACCCTCTGAGCAAGGCCAGGGATCGAACCCGCATCCTCATGGATACTAGTTGGTTTTGTTAACCACTGAGCCACAACAGGAACTCCAGAAGTAATTTTTAGGTTTAAAAGTTTAAGACATCATTTTAGATAGCAAATTTCCATCTTTGTTGGCAGTGATGTGAGGAGGTGAGGTGGGGGGGGGGTGTCCTGAGGCCTATTTGATCAAAAGCCTTGATTTCTAATTAACAAAAACACTAGGCAGGATTTTTCCACCTGCAATTTGAGGATTTGAGAGGATGCAGAAGCAATCTCAATAAGGGAGTTTAGATCTGCAAAACTAGCAAAGGAATAAATTACTCGACGTGTTTGTTGAGATTTAAATGGTGTGTTTTTTTTCTTCTTATATTGAAGTCAGATGTCTTAGCTGCAGTTTCTTCCTGATTTTTTCTATCTAGGTTTCTTCCTTTTTGTTGATGTTGTTTTTGTTGTTGTTAAGATGGAAACCTTCTTTCCTTCTTTTTGTCTTTTTAGGGCAGCACCCACAACATATGGAAATTCCCAGACTAGGGGTCGAATTGGAGCTGCAGCTGCCGGCCTATACCATAGTCACAGCAATGCTGGATCCAGGCTGTATCTGTTACCTACACTGCAGCTCACAGCAATGCCAGATCCTTAACCCACTGAATGAGGCCAGGGATCCAACCCTCTTCCTCATGGATACTAGTGGGATTCATTACTGCTGAGCCACAATGCGTGGACTGAGGCATTTTCAATAAAAATTTGCTAAGACTTTTCTGTGCTGAAGTGTTTTATTTCTTACCAGATTAATCCCCTTAGCTTGCAGTCCCTTGTCAGGCACTGTCATTCTAGGAAGCAGCTTACACTCGTCTTGTTGATTTTGCAACATGACCTACTTCCAGGGAAGAAAAAACCAGCCCCACTCTGTCTGCAGCTCAGGTAGAACATGTGTGGCCAGAAGGCTTGGTCTCCAGAAGAGCAGGGATCTGAGGAGAGGAAGAAAACCTTAAAGCTCTATTATTCTTTCTGTTATTTGTGGTACGTGAGGACTTGCTCGTGATGCTGGGTGTCCTGGGCTGAATCCAACTACTGGCATTTCCAGAGGAGGTTCTTAGAGTCCACCAGTCAGAACCCAGGGTCATGTGCCACTGTGCAGAGTGTGTGCCCAAAGGAAGCACTTCTGGGGCCAGATATCACAATGAAATGGAAATTCAAAAGCCAGATAGCCACCTCTTAGCTCCAATCCTTGGAATGGGTAACAGTTTGGAGGGCTCTCTTTTTCCTGGTGATTTTCTGAGTTGCTGAGACCCTCTGAGCTCACTGCTTTGATTGTTAATATTTAGTGGGGCGATTTTTTTTAATGACCCCCCTCCTTATTAGGCTTTATGTCTTAGTTCCAGTTTAGAGGACAATAGTATATCCAGTTATGTACGTTACTTTAGATTACCACCCCTCTTGTCTTTTTTGCTTATTCTCCAAATTGGTCATAATCCAGAAAAAATAAATAAAAAGACATGGAAGGAAAGGGATTTGAGGGTTTTTTTTCCTCTAGCTGTACTAAGGCACAACTATAAGGGAAGATCTTATAAAAATGCACTCTTCAGTCCTCACCCTCCTGTGTGATAGAAGTGTGACCCACTTGCTCTACAATGTGAAGAGGGTGGCCAGCTTGGTATAGGTTTACAAGATTCTGATCCATGAGGCTGTCCACTTCCAGCATGAAACAGGGGAGCAAGGGGATGATGAATATGTGGTAAATGGAAGAGTTGGAATGCACAAAATCATGAAATTGCATGACCCAGTGGCTCAAATCCTCCAAACACTATTTTGTGCCCATTTGTAAGTGGAAGTTTGAAGACATGTCCTAAAGCTAAACATGCATTTCTTGAAATCAGAAATCATACACAGCTTACTTTATAAGAACTTACTTTACTTATGGGTCAAATATGAAGCATTCAATAATTCTTCACTGAGTTGAATTAACTTGGGAGATGATTACACTTCATTTAGGAAATACTAGTATGGATGATTGCAATTGGTTGTAATGGAATCTCCTTTAATAGACTTATAATAAATTAGTGCAACAATTATGGAAAACAGTATGGAATGTCCTCAGAAATGTAAAAATAGAATTACTATGCAATCCACTCTTGGGCATATACCTGGACAAAACAATGCAAAGGCATACATGCACCCCACTTTTCACTGCAGCACTATTCACAATAGCTAAGACATGGAAACAACCTAAATGTCCATCGACAGGGGAATGGATAAAGAAGTGCTGGTACATATACACAATGGAATATTACTCAGCCATAAAAAGAATGAAACAATTGCGTTTGCAGCAACATGGGTGGACCTAGAAATTATCATATTAAGTAAAGTTAGTCAGACAGTTGGAGACAAACATCACATGATATCTCTTATATGTGGAATCTAAGAAAAAAGGTACAAATGAACTTGTTTGCAGAACAGAGATTCATAGACTTTGAAAGACTTATGGTTAAGGGGACCGGTGGGGAGGAGGGGGGAATAGGGGTTTGGAATGGAAATGTTCTAAAATTAGATTGTGATGATGGTTATACAACTATAAATATAATCCATTGAATTATAAAAAAGACTTATAGGCATACGATGCTTCTCAGACGTCTTTTTATTGAGTATGGTGTAGCAACTTTCATAAGATGATGTTCTTAATCTATTTGTTTTTCCAGTACAGCTATGACTGCTGTAGAAGGGTTTAAAATTTTTTTTAATTTTGGTAAGAACACTTCAGAGATATATTCTCAACACCTTTTTAGGTGTACAACATAGTATGGTTATCTGCAGGCAAAATGTTGTCCATCAGATCTCTAGAACTTATTCATCTTGCACAGCTAAACTTTAATTCCTATTGACTAGCAACTCCTGTTTTGCCCCTCCCCTTAGCCCCTGACAACCACCATTCTATTCTTTGCTTTCATGAGTTTGATTATTTTAGATACTTCATATAAGTAGAATCATGAGTATTTGTCCTTCCATGCCTGGCTTATTTCACTTAGCATAATGTCTTCAATGGACTTAAAAAATGTGGTTTATAAGTACAATGGAATATTATTCAACCTTAAAAAGAATCCTTCAATATGTGACAACATTGATGAACCTTGAGAAAGCAGTTCATTCATTCATTGAACATTTTTACTGAGTGCCAAACATAGGATAGGTAGGCATCATGAATTAGTACAGGTTTCTGCTTGGAAAAAGCAGTTTTCTAGCTTGGTGATCTCTTTTCAGTATTTGCCCATTCTTATTTATGTATATTTAGTTATTTATAAATTATATTCCTGAACTGCTCTATAAATATATTATCCATTATAAAATAGCCACAATAATAGAAATTTAAGATGAAGAACTATAAAATGGATAACATTTTAATTATTTTATTTATCAATGGTATTAAAGTACTTTTGATTTCACTTACTATAAATATTAGAAGGAAAAAAGTTATTTAATATGTCAGTTTGCCTTTTTTTTGGTCTTTTTTTTTGTCTTTTTGCAATTTCTTGGGCTGCTCCCGTGGCATATGGAGGTTCCCAGGCTAGGGGTCGAATCGGAGCTGTAGCCGCCAGCCTACGCCAGAACCACAGCAACGCGGGAGCCCAGCCGCATCTGCAACCTACCACAGCTCACGGCAACGAAGGATCCTTAACCCGCTGAGCAAGGCCAGGGATTGAATCCGCAACCTCATGGTTCCTAGTCGGATTCGTTAACCACTGAGCCCACGACGGAAATTCCTCAGTTTGATTTTTAAAATCTTTGTTATATACCAATCTGACGGTCTGGGTCTAAGTTCAAATGACTTCAGTACTTTGAATAGATGCCATAGATGAAAAAGATACTATACAAATATATTTAAGGAGTTTCCCTCATGGCTCAGTGGTTAACGAATCCGACTAGGAACCATGAGGTTGCAGGTTCGATCCCCTGGCCTTGCTCAGTGGGTTAAGGATCTGGCGTTGCCATGACCTGTGGTGTAGGTCACAGACGCGGTTCAGATCCCACATTGCTAGCCTGGGAACTTCCATATGCTGCGGGAGCGGCCCTAGGAAAGGAAAAAAACAAAAAGATATTTAAGTCCAAATAAAAATAGTATAAAATTGGCTGCACTAAACGAGTTACAAAAATCATTTCAAAATTCTTTTTCATCAGTTTTGCAAAGGTTTTATTTTTTGATTTGGCTAGTAAATTTCCATCTTAGTTGACGTTAACTAGTCTTGCAAACTCATTAAATGTGTTGCCTTTTTATTTTTTAGTACCTTGAGTTAAAATTTTCTATTTGGAAATTTTATTTTATTTTATTTTTTGTCTTTTCAGGGCTGCACCTGAGGCATATGGAGGTTGCAGGTGCTGGCCTACATGTCAGCCACAGAAATGCCAGATCCAACCCATGTCAGTGACCTACACCACAGCTAACGGCAATGCCAGATCCTAAACCCACTGAGCAAGGCCAGGGATCAAATCTGCGTTCTCATGGATGCTAGTCAGATTTTTTTCTGCTGAGCCACTATGGGAACTCTGGAAATTGTAAACAAACTAAAAATTCTACTTTTCAAAAAAAGGGCAAATTTTTTTTAACTTGTATTTATTTTTTATTGAATATTGTTAATTTATAATGTGTTAGTTTCAGGTGTACAGCAATGTGATCCAGTTTTTATATATGTATATATATAAATGAATATGCATATATCTGAATATTATATATAATATTATAGCTAATATCACTAATATATATAAACTGAATATTATATATTAATATTATGTACATTCGTTTTCAGATTCTTTTCCTTTATAGATTATTACAAAATGTTGATATAGTTCCTTGTGCTATACAGTAGGTCTGTGTTGATTACCCATTTTTATATACAATAGGTTGTATATAGGAGTTTTTATAGGTGACCCATACCTACATTGTTGTTAGTAAAAATATCACATAATGGTGGAAACATTTTTAAACAATCACTGGACTTCCACTTTCTAAATGTTTTCCCCATTCATTGAGTTTCTAAAAGTACCATTAAAATGTCATGTATACCTTGGTGGGCTGGATTAAATGCAAATTGTGTTTATTACTTAAAAACATCTACAGGTAGCATATTTGGGACCATCAACTTTTCAACCAAAAAAGATCAGAAAATTTCATATTATTGCATTTTTAAAAAATATATTATAATATATATACATACATGTATACATATATGTATATATATTTGTCTTTTGGGGGCCACACCCAAGGCATATGGAGGTTTCCAGGCTAGGGATCGAATTGGAGCTGTAGCCACTGGCTTATGCCACAGCCACAGCAATGCCAGATCCGAGCCTGTCTGTGACCTACACCACAGCTCAGGGCAACGCCGATCCTTAACCCACTGAGCAAGGCCAGAGATGGAATTTGCGTCCTCATGGATGCTAGTCAGATTTTTCACTGAGCCCTGACAGGAACTCCAGATTATATATATATATTTAATTAATTTATTTATTTTATTATTTTTTTTCCCCACTGTACAGCAAGGGGGTCAGGTTATCCTTACATGTATACATTACAATTACATTTTTCCCCCAGCCTTTCTTCTGTTGCAACATGAGTATCTAGACAAAGTTCTCAATGCTATTCAGCAGGATCTCCTTGTAAATCTATTCTAAGTTGTGTCTGATAAGCCCAAGCTCCCGATCCCTCCCACTCCCTCCCTCTCCCATCAGGCAGCCACAAGTCTCTTCTCCAAGTCCATGATTTTCTTTTCTGAGGAGATGTTCATTTGTGCTGGATATTAGATTCCAGTTATAAGGGATATCATGTGGTATTTGTCTTTGTCTTTCTGGCTCATTTCACTCAGTATGAGATTGATATATTTTTAAGTTTGACAGTTCTTTGGAGTTTTTGTTTTTTTGTTTGCCATGAGTTAATCAGTGATTCTCTATGTAGTGGAAGAGTCTTGTATCATTATAAATATTGTATCATTTAAAGCTGTTTTGCCTACAAAATTAATCACACCAATAATGCCGCATGTAAACTTCAACTGTGGCTGTACGATGGTGGAAATGAACAATCTGAGTGAGGACACCACCCTCACCCTTCCTCCCAAGTGTAACTTCCTTCCTCTTGTCCCCAGGGACTCCTTCAAAACCACGGATCACACATTACCAAGAGGCGGCTCTAGCATTGATCCTTGTCAGGTGACCTATTTGTCCTGTTTGCCTGGGACTTTCCGGGATTTAGCATTGAAAGTCCTGTGTTCTGAAACAACCTAAATGTCCATTGACAGGTGAATGGATTAAGAAGCTGGGGTACGTATATGCAATGGAATGCTACTCATCCATTAAAAAGAACAAAATAATGCCACTTGCAGCAACATAGATGCAACTACAGATTCTCATACTAAGTAAGTCAGAAAAAGAAAGACAAATACCATATGATATCACTTATATGTGGAATGTAAAATATTACATACATGAACCTATCTACAGCACAGAAACAGATGCACAGACATAGAAAACAAACTTGTGGTTGCCAAGGTGGAGGAGGGTAGTGGGGTGGACGGGGATTTGGGGGTTGGTAGATGCAAACTATTACATTTAGAATGGATAAGCAATGGAGTCCCACTGTGCAGCACAGGGAACTATACCCAGTCTCTTGGGATAGAACATGATGAAAGATAGTATGAGAAAAATAATGTATATATACAATATGACTGGGTCACTTTGCTATACAGCAGAAATGGACAGAATATTGTAAATCAACTTTAACAATTTTTTTTTTTTTTAAAGGGAAAGAAAGTCCTGTGTTCCAGGAACTCCTTTCCTCTGGGGCATACTGGGACATTTGATCACCTCAGTCCACATATTAAATACAAGCAGATGCTAATTTCTTCTTTTGTTTTTCTCCTATAAATTAGTAACTTTGTGGTCTGCACCCCAGTGGATTGTCTCATGCACCATAAGATACATGCACCCCACTTCAGAGCTTGTCATTGAGATTTTTGCTTGCTAGCATTCTCAGTAAAAGCCCCTGTGGGAACCACATGACGGAAGCTGGCTCTGGCCTGAGTAATCCTGTCACATTGGGTCCTTAGTCAATACCAGATGTAAGAACACCAGGGATTCTACCAGGGAATGATCCCAGGGTTTCTCATTTGAGACAAGGAGTGGTAATAGCGTGAAATATATATTACGTGCTGTTTTAAAACTAATATTGAGTTCTCACAAAAGGTTTTCTTTATCCAACCTGGTCCTAAAGCAACACCTGTACTACAATGACCGTGTCAACTCATCTGGGAAAATCTTAGGAGAAGACACATTTTTCCTAAGGTCAGGTGATGATTGAAATTTTCTACCCAATTCAATCAGGTGGGAAACTCTAACAGGGATCTCGGCTTAGACTGTGTGTTAGAATCACTTAGGGAGTTTTTAAACATCCCTGTGTCTAGACCGAGGCTTAGACCAAATAGAACAGAATTGTTTGGAGTGGGAACTAGGCATCAGGAATTTCAAAGCTCTCAGGTAATTTCCACATGCAGCCCAAAGCCCAGAAACACTGCTCACCTACCCTCCCCCTCCCGCCAGTGGTTTTGGGATGGATGTCAGGTCTGAAAGCTGAAAAAGAGATCTCAGACGCAACTTGTGCATGACATGTAGAATTGATGCTCTTTTATTTAATTAGTGTTGTTTTCCCACCAAGCCAGGCAGGGTTACAGTATTGTACTGTGGCTTCATTGGAGGGTGAAACCCAGTGATCTTAGCAATCACTATAGGAGGCCTCTAGAATGAATCCACGTGGTGGAGAGAGAGCAGATAAAGGCATTTCAGAATCTTGTGATCTGACAGCATGAGGATTTCCTTTTAACATGTGTAGTTCCCACAGGCAAATGCAAGAATGAAACGTAAACCCAAAGAGCGGGATGTTTGAATCTTCTCTTGTCTCCCTTAGTAATGGATTGATCTATTCAATATGAAGGAGCCCAGACCAGCTAAAAAGGTGATGAGGACAACAGCTATGTTAAAATTCCCCATGCAAGTCTATGCTCATGGTCAACTCAGGGCCTCCTTGGGCAGAGGGCTTTACGACATCCAAACCACCCCAATTTAAAGGATGAGTCACGTAGGACTGAGAAATCTGCTCATCCCGATGGTAGAACATAACTAAACCATGACTAATGTCCTTGTAATCTTAGATTCTATGCATTTCAGCGGAGAAACGACTTGATATCTGGAAGACCTGGGGCCCGGAAGTCTAAGGAAGGTTGTCACCCTTGGTTCCTTTACTATAGCATTTTTGTGCTGGGTACTTGTTGGGGAATTCAAAGAAAAGCCAGGCATAGCCCTGACCATAAGAAACTCAGAGTTAGTAGGGTGAGTGGAAGGTGACTGTAGAGTGAAATAAGTGGACTTTTAGATTTAAACACAGGTGACTTACCTGTCTCACCTTTACTAATGAGAACGTTACCATCATCTCATTTAATCCTCACCAAAAGCAAATAAGGACTACCATTTTAATTCCCATTTATAGGAGGAAGACACAGATTTAAAGAGGTTAAAGAAGCTAACCAGATTCACACACTCAGTAAATGGCTCCACTGATGCTCAAACCCAGGGCACCAAGGTTCATTCTTTTCATCATTTTGTCATGCAGTCAACAATATTGCCTCTGGCCTGAAGAGCTGTGTCGTAGGGTTCTATGTCTGCACTAGGTCTAGGAACAAGACATGCTCCCAGGGATTCTACAGGGAATGATCCTTGGGCTTCTCATTTGAGACAAAGATTAGGGATGGAGATGAAATATATCTATTGCTTATTATAAATCACAGCATCATATTGAGCAACCACTATGTCCAGATCTGGTGCTGGGACACTTTACAAATCAAGAATTTGTGGCCCTACTTCTTTGTTTCTTAACTATTTAACACAAATCAGATTATTTAAAGGGCTGAAACAAAAGGTGTTCAGTATTTTGGTCAAAATTCAGTTCTGGTAAAATATTTGTTAGGATCTCCTAATCTGTAGATTTGGTTAAAAATAAACTTCAGAGGAAGGATGTGATTAAAATGAAGTTTTTACAGAAATAACTAGAAATAGGTATTTCACTTGATTCTGAAAGGGATTTTCTTTTGTTTCTCCCAAAGACTTAGATTTACATATTCATGTTCCTTCTTTTGAACAGAAACCCTCAAACAATTGAATTAAAAAGAAATGGCATAATCCTTTCTGCACAAGCCAGTAAAGAATCCCTGGCTCTGGGGCCAAGATACACTAAAAATGCCTCAGTGCCATGACAAACCTGGATTTCCAGAGGTGTGCTTTCTTGATGCCTAGGGAAGTAAGTCAGGATAAAGATTTTTCAGAATTGCAGCCTGTGACCCTGTTTACTCCTGGGAACCGTGACTCTGGTCTGTGAACTTGAAGACAAGGAGGCAAATCAGAGATCCTTGTGATGCTGAAGGGGTTTTTGAGCAGACATTGCCTGCTCACTGCAGTGACTCAGCACCAACTTACAAGAAGGAGCTCAGACCGCTATCCATTAGCAGCATGTTTCTCATCCCAGCCCTGATTACATGCACTTTTGAAAAGGAGTAATTGCCTCTTTCGCATTATCAAAAGCCATCCATCCTTACCTCATCTGAGGCAGTGGGGCACAGTGGGAGAAAGGACAGTTTGAAACAGACAAAATGAGGTTGGAATGGGGATAATATATGTGATAATATAATTAGAGTCCACTTAATGTCTGACGTATCGTGTCTTCCTTATGTTCCTCTTCGGGACAGTTAGAAGGGCCTGCATCTTAAGCTTTTAAAATGTAAAAATAGCTCACAAGTTTGATAGAAACATTTATATAACCAAAATTTAAAGGCAAACTAGTTTTCACATAGTTGATGTTGAAACAGAACCTTTTGGCTGGAAAATAATATACCTTCCTGTTTACAGCTGTCATTTTCCACCAGCTTTAGGTCTGAAATAAGAGTCCTTTTTAAATAATGTAGTTGTCATAAGCTTGATCATACTAGTAACCGCAGTTGTTAAAATTAGAATGTACACAGACTTGCTAAAAGTAGCAATGACTTACCGTACATTCTTTTTCTGGGAAATTTCAATGCAGTGAATGACCTGGGTTTTTGAGAAGCTTGGGTGTTGGAGAACCTGTCCGTGGTGCAGGTGGGCTCATGGGCCAGTATGCAGCTGGGAGAACACGTCTACAGGGCTGAACGCCTCAGGGTTTTGTCCTGAGGTCGCCGGGGAGAGTTTCGATCTATCACATCAGCATGACTTCTTTTTTCTACCCGTCATCTTATGCAAATGTTAAACATGCACAGAAATTTAAAGAATTGTACAGTGAATATCCATATATTCACCACCTAAAATTCTACAATTAACATTTCCTCACAAATCTGTCTAGTTCATTTATCCACCCTCTACTTCTCCTTTAATCTGTCCTATGTGTGGATGGATTTCACCATGATTTGCTCGTATCAGTACACTCGCCTCTAGATATTTTATGTTGCTTATATGAAACTGAGATTAGGTTATTATTTTTTTTTAATTGTGAAGTCATACTTGCGTGCAGTGAAACACAAATTTTAAGGGTACAGTTAAATCAGTTCACCTGTGTAACTCAAATCTCTATCAAGATACCAAATATTATGATCAACCCCCACATTTCTTCATGTTCCTTCTCAATCTGCATGCCTACCTCCTTAAAGGCAGCCATCAATTTTTCTTTCCACTGTAGTTTAATTAGTGTTACCTGTTGTAGACTTAACATGAGTGGAATGACACAGTGTAAGTCTCTTGTGTAACTCTTCTTTCACGCTGCATAATGGTTTTTTTTCCTCTTCTTTTTAGGGCTGCACCTGTGACATATGAAAGTTCCCAAGCTAGGGGGCAAATTGGAGCTGCAGCTGCAGGCCTGCGTTACTGCCACACCAACACAGGATTCAAGCCACATCTGCAACTTAACACTGCAGATTGCAGCAATGCCAGATCCTTAGCCCACGGAGAGAGGTCAGGGATCAAACCAGCATCTTCATGAATAATAGTCAGGTTCTTAACTAGCTGAGCCACAATCGGAACTCCCATAATGTTTTTAATATTCATCTATATTGTGTGTGTGTGTATATATATATGTAGATAGATAATCTGTTCTTTTTTATTGCTGAGTAGTATTCCTTTGCAAGAATATCTACTGTAGCTTGCTTATCCATTTTCCTATTGTTTGCTACCTAGGCTGTTTCCAGCTTGAGGCTATTATGGATAAAGTCATTAAGAACATTCTTGTACAAGTTGGTTTACTTTATATGTGTGTCTGTGTACATATGTTTTTATTTTGCTTGGGTAAATACCTAAGAACAAAATTACTGGATCATACTGTAGGTATATGTTTAATTTCATAAGAAAAGTTCTGGATCTTTTTCCAAAATGGTTGTTCAATTTTACACCAACTATGTATAAGATTTCCTATTACTCCACTGTCTTGCTAACGTCTGGTCTATCTTATTTTGGTTTTAATTTGCATTTCTCTGATGACTAATGATGTTTGATGCTTTGT
The DNA here is from genome assembly GCF_016906955.1 of Phacochoerus africanus. Taxonomy (NCBI): domain Eukaryota; kingdom Metazoa; phylum Chordata; class Mammalia; order Artiodactyla; family Suidae; genus Phacochoerus; species Phacochoerus africanus. Next base: position 38,761,239 of record NC_062554.1, on the reverse strand, counting down.
TCTACAGTTATTTATTGCTCATTCTTCTTCCTTTGTGAAATGTGAGTTCAAATCTTTGCCAATTTTAATAGGGCTTTTTGTTTTCTTTTTATTGAGTTATAGGAGCTCTTGATATATTCTGAATACACTTCCTTTGTTAGGTATATATTTTGTGAATGAGTTTCTCTAAGCTTCAGCTTGCCTGTTCATTTTTCTAATAGTATCTTTCTTCTTCTTCTTCTTCTTCTTTTTTTTTTTGTCTTTTTGTCTTTTTGCCTTTTCTAGGGCCACTTTCACGGCACATGGAGGTTCCCAGGCTAGGGGTCTAATCGGAGATGTAGACACTGACCTACGCCAGAGCCACAGCAACGTGGGATCCAAGCTGTGTCTGTGACATACACCACAACTCATGGCAATGCCGGATCCTTAACCCACTGAGCAAGGCCAGGGATTGAACCTGCAACCTCATGGTTCCTAGTTGGATTCGTTAACCACTAAGCCATGACGGGAACTCCTAATAGTATCTTGATAAGGGTAAACTTTTAAACTTGATGCAGTATAATTTACCCTTTTTTTTCTTTTATGGTTGTTTATTTCTGTGTCCTTTCTAAGAAATCCTTGCCTGCCCCCTAAGTTGTGGACATATTATCCTGTTTTCTTGTAGAAGCTTCATAGTTTTTATGTTTTACATTGATATCTAAAATTCACTTTTTCATGTGTGTGTGGTATGATATAGGAATCAAGCTTCTTTTTTTTCCCCGCCTACATGAACATTTAGTTTTTCCATTGTTGAAAAGCATTTCCTTTCTCCGCTGGATTTCTCTGGTGTTTTTGTTGAAATGAAGTGACTGTGTACCTGTGATTCTATTTATGAACTTTCTTTTCTGATCTATTGATACTTTTGTCTATTCTTATGCCACTACCACATTATCTTAATGTAGTTTTATAGCAAATCTTGAAATCAAATATGTAAGTCCTCCAACTGTGTTCTTGTTTTTTTCAAGATTGCTTTGAATATTTCAGGTCCATTTCATTTCCATGCAAATTTTGGAATCACCTGGTCAATTCCTACAAAAAACCCAAGTGAGATTATGATTGGGATTGCATTAAATTTTAGATCAATTTGTAGGTGATCGATATCTTAAAACATTGCATCTTCTAATCCATGAACATGGTTATGTCTCTCCATAGATTTAGATCTTTAAAGTTTTTCTCAGATTTTGTAGTTTTCAATATGTAAGTTCTATATATTTTAAAAATTTATTACTAAGTATTTTATGTTTTTTATGTTTTTGTAAAATAAATGGTATCTTTAAATTTTATTTTCTAATTGCTACAAGTATACACAAATATAATTAATATTTATGTATTGACCTTGTATCCTTCTATATTGCTGAAGTTCTTTATTGGTTCTAGTAGCTATTTATTGTATATTCCTAAGGATTTCATATGTAAACATTCATTTCTGAGTAGAGATTTTACATCTTTTTTTTCAATCTCTTTGGATTTTTTCTTTTTCATTTGTTTTACTGCATTGGTTAGAACTTCCAGTAAAATGCTGAATAGAAATGGTGAGAGACAATATATTTGCCTTATCCCCAGTCTTAGAAACCATTCAGTATTTCACCATTATATATGAAATTAATTGTAGGGTTTTTTATGGATAACATTTATCAGATTGGGGAAATACCATTTTCTTTCTAATTTGCTGAGTTAAAAAATTATGCTGGTGCTTAATTTGTCATATGATTACTTTTGGATCCATTGTGATAATCTTGCAGTTTTTCTTCTTCATTCTGTCAATATTGTGAATTACATGAATAGGTTTTCTTAAAAGTTAAATTAACCTTGTATTCCTAGGGTAAATCTCGCTTTGTCACAATGTATATTTTTTTGATAAATTTTTTTCATCTATAGTCATGAGAGATATTGGTCTGTAATTTTATTTTCATGTAATATCTTTATCAGACTGTGGTATCAGGTTATGCTAGCCTCACAAAATGAATTGGGAAGTGTTCTCTCTCCATTTTCTGTGATAGTTTGTGTAAGATGGGTGTTAATTTTTCCCTGAAATGCTTGATATAATTTACCAGTGAAATTATCTGGGGATAGAGTTTTCTTTGTGGGAATGTTTTTGATGACATATTTATTTAAATTTCCTCAATGTTGGCATTATTGATATTTTTGACATTCTTTTTTTAAATTGAAGTATAGTTGATTTACAATATTGTGTTAGTTTCAGGTGTATAGCAAAGCGATTCAAATATATATATCTTATATACATATTTTAGTGCTATTTTCCATTATAGGTTACTATAAGATATTGAATATTGTTCACTGTGTTATACAGTAAATCCTTGTTGCTTATCTACTTTATATGCAGTAGTATGCAACTGTTAATCCTATACTCTTAATTTATCATTTCTCCCATCCTTTTCCCCTTTGGTAACTATAAGTTTGTTTTCTATGTGTGTGAGTTTGTTTCTCTTTTGTATATAGATTCCTTTGTATTATTTTTAGATTCCACATATAAGTGATATCATATAATATTTGTCTTCCTCTGTCTGACTTACTTCACTTAGGATATAATAATCTCTAGGTCCATCCATGTTGCTGCAAATGGCAATATTTCATTATTTTTTATGATTGAGTAATATGCCATCATATACAGGCTACATCTTCTTTATCCATTTATCTGTTGATGGACATTTAGGTTGCTTCTATGTCTTGGCTAGTGTAAATAGTGTACTGTGGACTTTGAAGTGTGTATGTCTTTTCAAACTAGAGTTTTTGTCTTCTCCAGATATATGCTCAGGAGTGTGATTGATGGATCACATGGTAGCTCTATGTTTAGTTTTTTAAAGAACCTCCATTTTGTCCTTCATAGTGTTTGTAACAACTTATGTTCCCACTAACAGTGTAGGGTTCCCTTTTCTCCACATCCTCTCCAGCATTTATTGTTTGTAGATTTTTTGATAATAGTCATTCTGACTGGTGTGAGTGATGATGCCTCATTGTGGTTTTGATTTTCATTTCTAATAATTAATGATGTTGGGCATCTTTTTCATGTGCCTGTTGACCATCTGTATGTATTCTTCAGAGAAACTGGATAACTCTTTGTAGGGGGAGCCTATCTTATGCATCAAAGAATGTATAGGTCCAATTCTGGCCTCTATCCCCCAGATACTAGTAGTTTCCCCCTCCCCAGATGTGACATAAAAGATGTCTTTAGACATTTGCCAAATGTCCCCTGGGGAAGGAGATCACTCCTGGATGAAAATTATATTTGATCTATATTTTAAAGATATATCCTAAGGTCACTGATTTTTCTTTTAATGCTTTTTATAATATACATACTTAAATCTATAAATTTCCCTTTAATACTACCTTAGATGCATTCTACAGATTTTTACATACTATAATTTCATTATCATCCAATAAGGAATATTTTCTAATTTCCTTTGTGATTTCTTCTTTGGCTCATTGGTTATTTTAATGAGTTTTGTTTCATGTAAATATTTTGGCATTTTCTGGATACTATAATATTACTGGCTTGCAATTTAATTCCATCCTGAAAGAATATACTCGGTAGGATTATAATCTTTTAAAATGTATTGAGACTTGTTTTATAGACCAACATTTGTTTTTTCTTGATGAATATACCAAAGTATCTTGAAAAAAAAAAATCAAATTCTGTAATTGTTGGATATAGTGTTGCACAAACATTAATTCAGTTAAGGTGATTGATGGCATTGTTTAAATCTCCTATGTATTTACTGGTTATTTTTGTCTAGTTATTATCCATGGCTGACAAAGGGGTGGTAAAATCTCTAACTATGCTTATAAGTTTATTTATTTCTCTATTTAATACTGTTGAATTTTGATTCATGTGTTTTGAAGCCCTGTTATTAAGTACATACACATTCATTGTTACGCCTTCATGATAAATAGTCCTTTTATCATTATGAAATGTTCCTCTTTATCTCTGCTAATACTGTTCATTTTGAAGTCTACTTTATTTGATGTTAATATAGCCACTTTGACCTCCTTATGTTTACTGTTTGCTCAGTGGTCTTGGTGTTCCTTTGTAGGCAGAAATAATACTATAATATTTTATATTTATGTAGTGCATTATTTATGAAGAGATTTACCTTCTGTGCTCTCTTTTGATCTTCAGAGCAATCATACAGGAAAATGATGCTGTTATCTCCATTTTATAGAAATGGAACTGAGTCTACAGGAATTAAGTGGCTTTCCCAAGAGCACAGTAGTTTGTGAGTACTAGAGCCTGATTTCTGTCTTACTCCAATGCCTGATTCTTGGCCTTTATGATATGATTTTCATCATAAACTGACCGGAAGGAGAATTGGAGGGATCCAGGGTGGCATGTCAAGTGATCAGTGAGGGAAAGTGTAGGAAGCATATGCGGAGAAGGAGGTTCATTTTCTATCATCTAAAGACATGAATGCTCACAGTTCTACTCCTGGGTCCAAGGTTGAATCTAAAAAAAGCTTTTGGTTGTAAATGTGGTGACTCATTGTCATCATATGGTGAATCGAGTCATCAAAGATCTCTGAGCGTCAGAGAAGGGGCTGGGCTGTGAACATCACTATCACAGCACATATTTGATGAGTATCAGCTACATTTCATCATCATGTTGTATGTAGTAGAGCTTGGCCTGGAGGCAGAGGGCTGGATAAGGTGATCTCTGGTTGGCTGGCTACCGCAAGATTCCATGACTCCTTCTTATGGAAGCCATAAGAGAAGCTGATGTCTCAAGCTTCCACTCACCAGGTAAATTGACCTTCTCTGGAGGGGCCCTTCCCTCACCTGGAAGTCTAAACCCCAGGTGGCCACGCTGTTGGTCCTCCTGGGGCTTGGCCTTTCCAGCTGGACCCAGGAACTCAGCTATGCAAATACCAATTATGAGTTTGTATGTGTGTTGACCTCACTTTTTGCTTTGAACCTTCCAATGCCGCAGAAGGGAATCTGTCTAGGGAATTTGGACAATAGCGTTTTTTTTTTTTTTTCTTATTGTTTGTTTTTTGTTCAGGTGGTGAATTTTAACTCATAGACATGAACTTGTGATTTTAAAAACTATTCCTAGACTTGTTACAGTGATTTTTTTTCTTAAAAAAAAAAATACGCTTTGCCTTTATGTCACCTAGTCCACTTTACTCCTAGTCTTCCTAAGATAAGCTGTGAACCTTCCTGCCTCTGTGTCCTTTCTCATCTCTTCACTCACCTCCAATGCACAGTTCAAATACCACCTTCTCTGAGAAACCCTCACTGTCTGGTCAGTCAGAGTAAGTAACTCTGACCTCTCATGGCCAGTTGAAGAAATCCTTCCAGAGTTCCCGTCGTGGCGCAGTGGTTAACGAATCCGACTAGGAACCATGAGGTTGCGGGTTCGGTCCCTGCCCTTGCTCAGTGGGTTAACGATCTGGCGTTGCCGTGAGCTGTGGTGTAGGTTGCAGACGCGGCTCGGATCCCGTGTTGCTGTGGCTCTGGCGTAGGCCGGTGGCTACAGCTCCTATTCAACCCCTAGCCTGGGAACCTCCATATGCCGCGGGAGCGGCCCAAGAAATAGCAACAACAACAACAACAACAGCAATAACAACAGCAAAAGACAAAAAAAAAAAAAAGAAAGAAAGAAATCCTTCCACCTCCAGTGAGCCCAAGGATTCCCTGGAGTAAATATTTTTCCCTTCAGCAGGTAGGGAGGCAGGGATTGGGCTTCAACCCCACTGTAAGGACAAAGCTGGTAGATGAGTTGCATGCCTATCATGCCAGCCCTGAGTAGTCCCCCTCTGCTCATCAGGTTGTCTGCTCATCAGGTTGTCTGCTCATCAGGTTGTCTCCTCTTGGCCTTGATCAATGGTGTCTGTTTTTGCTCTATAGCTGAGTGGAAAGGGTTAAGCAGTTAGGCAATTCCCCTATGGCTTGGTAATTTCTGGAGAATCCTGGCACAAATAATTTGCATAATGCAGACTTATCTCCTGGACTATGAAGCGCCCTGCAATCCCAATGCAAACGAACTGCAGCTGTATTAACCTCTGAGGCTCAGGGGGCTTGAGTGGACCATTCCTGGGAGCCCCTGTAGGAGATCAGACTTTCCCACCTGGCCCCTGGGACAGCAAAGTGCAGGCAGAAGTTTCTTTGTCTGGGGTGGGAATTACGCTGAAGGTGATTTTCCTCTCCTTTCATCCCATGGTAAACCTCAGCAGTCAGGCTCTGGAGCCTGTGACTGCTTGAGAGCTTGGCCTATGAGGTTAAACAGACCTGGTTGCAAATCCTGGTTCTATTCCTCAGTAGCCATGTGACCAAGGGCAGGTTGCTTGGTGGCCCTCTGCTCTAGTTTCTTTATCTATAAGATGGTTCCTCAAAGGCTTGCTATGAGGATTAGATGAGATAATATAATACATGCAAAGTACTTAGCCCCAGGCCTGACATCTTGAGTGATTTGCGGCTGTGATGATGAGAAGGAAGAAGACCTGCTTTTGTGAGATTCCTCTCTGAAGCCTATGAGATCTGACAGCCTCCAGTCCAGAAGGCCATGGGCAGTGTTATAGAGACATGTGACCCCCTCTCACTGAAAGCTGCAACTCCATCCGGGGTGACCAGGCGTCGCTCCTGCATGGGGATCCCCCTCCCCTCAGATGGTCTGCTGCCTGTTGAGGGGTGAAAGGAAGCAAGGGATGACACTGATTCAGAGGTTCTACCAGAAGAGTCTTAGAAATAGAAATAGAAAACTCAGTCCTGTGTCTTTGTGTTCTGATCAGATTCATTGCTCTGCCACGACAAGCAGAAACTCCTGTCTCACACCTGCAGAGCCAGCCAGCTCCAAGGAGTTATCAGAGCTTAAGCTCTCTGCCTTTGTGACTATCTGCCCCTCTGGATCTGTAGGGTCCCTGCCATCAGGAGCCCTCCTGGAGCAGAAGACCCTGCTGGCCTCTCTGAACAGGAAGTCATGGGATGTGGGCTCACCTTGGCCTCATCTCCAGAAAGATGATGGTTTTTGAATCTGCCCCTTTAATAGGTCAGGAGTCTTGAGCATGTAGCTGCAATGTCCCCAGGGAAGATTCAGTAAAGAGTTGGGGTCCTGGATGGCACAGAGTGTCTGAAGGGTCACCTGGGACCAGGAGAACTAGGCACAATGAGATCGAGAAGAACTCTCACCCCTTTGAAACTGCACTTCAGGCCGGTCTTTTTCTTAAGGTCTGGGATCCTCTCATGTCCTCAGACCAGCAGACCAGGGGCTGGAGGGCCTGGATTTGGTCCCCAGGCTCAGGCAGGGCTCCCCCCTCCACCCCGACCCCAGCCCTCCCCACCTCCACTCCCCCACATCTGCAGGGTAGGATGGGGCAGAAGTTAATGAGTGATTTATTAAGTTCCACAGGTGACATTCCTGCTATCCACCACCCAAACCCAGATGACTGAAGGAGACTTTCACTTTAGGATTGAACAAGTCAGAAAACCTATTTTGCTGAGGAGTGTGGCTGTGGATTTTTTGTACCTTGGAGCAGTTTCTTTGAGGGGATAGCGGGGAGAGACACTGTGGCGTGTGGTGTGGGAGGCAAATCTCCCTGCGCTGCCTCCTGGCACTGGGTTTCCATCAACTCAAGATAAGGCAGGTAGAGCTATTGTCAATATTTAATCAGGATATGCGGTTTCGGCTCGGTAAAGGCCACACTCGGGACTTCTGTTTGCAGACCCTAGCTAAGTGCCAAGAAGGTATTAGTCCGTCCCACGTTTTAAGGACAAGATTACAGAGTTATTTCCCCCCAAAGTCAATCACAGGAATTCAGGTGAATACGCAGAACTACGGAGCACCCGAGACCCCCCCCCCCACCTCTTCACAACCACGCTGAGGTTCTGAGCGGGGCTTGGCTGGGAGGGACAGCACCTGTCCTCCTAACTGGCCCTTCCCAGACCCCCCCTCCTTCCCCAGCCTGCTCTGTCCACCGCCCCGCGTGCAGCCATCCTGCGCTGAGTGCCGCCACCCGCGGGGTGGCCTTGCAGGAAGGAAGACACATTGCCTTTAAGTTCTGATACTTTCCCCTTTCTTTCCAAATGACTCATGCAAGAGCTTTGAGGCGGGGGGGGGGGGGGTGCTCCTCCCTGGGGGTCAACTCCTGCCCTCAGGGCGAAGCTTTGCTCCAAGTCAGGGATAGGAAGGTAAGGATACATCTGATACACCAAGTCCCTGCCCTGCTTTCTCTGATCTCTACGGACAAGGGCTTTCACCCCTGCTCTCCATCCAAAACGTCCTCCTGAATATCACTTGCCCTCCCATTGCTTTTCCCATGCGATGTACATGCGTGTTGGGCGTGTCTGTGTGTGGTGGGGGAGGGGCATGAGCGCTCCATGATCTCCCTGGTGGAAATCCCGGAGTCGGGAGGAGGTGTTATTACTCCCCAGCAGATCTCTGCCAGCTCCAAGGCATAATCACAGCTCCTCACAGATCTTTAGGAGCCATGAAATTTGCCTGCAATGATTGATCACTATCACGCTCTAGGCACCGCGTTAAGCGCTTTATCCATTGCTTCATTTAATTCTTCACTACACCTTCTGAGTTGAATGTCCTTATCAGCTTGGTTTTATAGCTGAGGCTAAAGAGACACAGAGAGGTTAAGTGACTTACTTAAGGTCACAAGGCTATTGCGTGGTCAAGCCAAGGATGGAAGCCAAGATCTGAGTCTATGCTGCATCCTTTACCACCACATGCTACCATTCCTCTCATGTAAATAATTAGAACAACTTTATATTAAATTTACAATAATTGCAAAGTAACTCATGAATACATTATTCTTGCAAAAAAAAATTTAAGACTACTCAGATAAGGCTGGGACCCTCTTTGATCAAATCCCCTATTTTTGGTTACTTTTTCCCACTTAATGGGTAATTACTCTCAGTTTGGCAAACATAGATTCAGACCATTTCCTCTACATCAACATACATGTAAATATATGCATAGAAAACATCAGAATCACCTGCTGTTCATCAATATGTGGCATCATGCTCACAAGCACTCTTCTGGAGCTGCTTCTTCATTTCACAATATATCTTGATCCTCTTTCCATGTAAGCATAGCAGATGCATTCATTCCTTGTTACCACTGCCTCACATTTCATGTTCCATGTATATACCATAGTTTTCTGCTTTTGGGGGGTCATTTCCCAATTGGTGACCATTTGAGTTGTTATCACATTTCCATTATCACAATGTTTCAACCAAGATCCTTGAACATAGCTCCTTGTGCACTTTTGTAAGTATTTTTCTAGGGCAGAGGAAGTGGCATTGCTATATGATAGAGTATGCAAATTTTAAATTTTAATAGATACCAGCAAATGATCCTCCAAAGTGGCTGTGCCAATAAATAACTTTAACAGTGAAGGGGGGCACAAGAAAAGAAATGGGCTTAAAAGGCAATAGGGCATACCCACAGGCAACAGGCAGCGAGTGATGTGAGCTGTGGCTTCACAGCCTTCTAGTTGGGCAGCTGACAACCTCTCTGGGCCTCAGTGTTCAAATCTGCAAAATGGAGACAGTCTCAATAATTCAGAGGGCTTTTGTGAGGATTAACTGAGATGAGACATGAAAAGCTCATAGCATAGAACCATGCAGACATGAAGCGCTTGATGGTCATTATTATTAGCTCTAGGGGAGAAAAAGAAGATGAGGTAGTTCAGAGCTGTCTTTCCTGGAAAAATCTTTATGGACAGCAAGCCCACACCTGGGCTGGACCCAGGTGCTGTTCTCTGGAGGTAGAAGACTGAATGACAAGGCATTGGTGCCCAGCCAATTTAAAAGCAGAGCTACAAGCTACGAGTCATGACCTTGAGCTTGACAGGCCTGCCTAGGAGTGGTAGAACACCTTGCAGCATGGTCATTCATTACCTTTTTATGAAAATCATAAATCTATAAGAAATGTTCTTGAGAGAGAACATCCCTCTTTGTGGCTCAGAGGGATAAGAATCCAACTAGTATCCATGAAGATGTAGGTTCAATCCCTGGCCTCACTCTGTGGGTTAAGGATCTGGTGTTGCCATGAGCTGAGGTGTAGGCTGGCAGCTGCAGCTCTGATGTGAACTCTAGCCTGGGAGCTTCCATATGCCACTGGTGCGGCCCTGAAAAAAAAAAAAAAAAAAAACGTTCTTGATGTTTTTGCCTTTGAAATATCTTGATTTTATAACCCCAACTTCTTAAGCATTCTAAAGCAAATATGTGCAAATATTCAGGATTTCAGGTCATCAAGGCAATGCCAGTAAAGTAGTATGATTTATTTGGTGGGATTTTTTTTTTCCTACCAGCATGGCACGGTCATCTTAGTTCTGACTTCATTTGGTATGATTTACGCTGAGAAAACTGTGGAACTGCTTTTAGTCCCAATTCTTTGTGAAAATTGGATGATAACATCAATTAGAAAAGCTAATGCTTATGGAGCACTGAAAATGTATCAGACATGGTGCTAATTAATCACTTACATGTGTCAGTGGGTTATTAGCTAATTTCATGCTCGTAATAGTAGTAGTGGTCCCAGGAAGCAAATCTGGGTTCAAATCCAAGAATAATAACTGACCCCAAGCCCCAGCTCTCTTGGAGCCTGGTAGATGAGACCAGTATTGGCCATTCTTGGCTTGAAAGGACGCAAAGGAGGTCATGTGCGCCTGACCTGCTTTTGGAAGCCTTCATGGTGACACTCATGGTGGATTGACTGGAGCTCTGCAACCGGAGCTCTTGAACCATCTTGAGCTTCTTGAAACTATCATCCCCCTCTCCTTCCTTCCCTGTGCCCAATTCCATGAGCCAAAGGGTGGCCCAAGGCCCATTCTCCCTTTCCCTAGCTTCTAAATGGTGAAACCCAGGTGGAAATTCCACAGGAGGGGCAGCGCCTTTGCATCTTGGCACCTTGGAGCTCATCAGACCTGGTTTTCCATCTGATAGGAATGCTGAGAGCATGGCAGTGAGAGAACGGAACAGCAGAAACTAAGTTTGTTTTTTGGAGACTTGCCCTGGAGGACAGCCCCAAGCAAGGAGCAAAAGAGAGTCAGAGACGGGAAAGGAAGAGCTTCTGAAGGAAACCTATCTGCTTGTGACAATCCCTGCCTTGGTGACTCTAGCATCCTCCCTGTCAACCCCGGGGACTAGGAACTCCCTTCCGGGGATGTGATAGCAGCCATGCCTTAGTCACTGGGCAGCCTAGAAGCTCAGGTGGGAGCACTGCTTCCCCACATGCCTCTTGGAAACTCCTGTTTCCTGAGAGAGCGGGACCTCAGAGGAGCCAGTCATAGGAACGTGGGTCTCTCTGGGCATCAGAAGCTCTTTGTCTGCAGGAAACTGGACATCGCAGGACACTTTGATAGTCATGCCCAGGACCACTTGGCTCGTCCCCACCCTTAAAGGAAACCTATTTCTTGTGGGGGGGGGGTGTGCGCGTGCCTGAGTTGCCTGCTCCGAATCCAATGCGGACTGCGTTCTGGTCCAGGGTGTGGCTGTCAGAGCATAGGATGGGGGTCCCCAAACAGGGTTAAGTGGTAAGGAAGGCTTGGGCACATCTCAAGGGGCTGGCCAACTCTGAGTGGGGAGACAGTGGTCTCAGAGCTTGAAGGGAGCTAAGTGTTTCCCGCAGAGGAGGCTTGTCGCTTCCTTGGTGAGATCAACAAATGCTCTCTTCCCTCGAGACCTGCTCCCTCGGAAGCCCCAAAGCAAATCACGTGAGTCCAAGGGTCTCACAGGATGTGGGAGCCTCGGAGCCTTCAGATCTCTGCTTTCCCAGCGGCACTGCTCCTAGAGTGACCGTCTGGCCCAGTTTGCCCAGGACTATGGGAGTCCCAAGAAATGCAGGGGAGACGTTGAGTGGTAAAGTTGGGGAAGATGAACAGAACAGGTCATCCTAATCATCCTAACTATTCCCCAAGCTCTCCTCCTGGAGGCCTCTGCCTCTCGGTCTTGGGCTCGGTCCAAACCCAGATGTCCTTGGCTCTGACCCACTGGAATCCAGCCCTGGACACCTTGCTTTTCTTATCCATGGGCATGGTGTCTTTCTCTCCTTGTGCCTCAGCAATCTCCTTCCTTTCTCCCACTTGAGTCAGACAGTCCTGGATTTTGACTCTTGGGGAGGTTATGTGACCCATTATTTTCATCCTTACAGCATAAAATGATACAAGTTATGTTCTTATTGGGTGCCAGGCAAAATGCTAAGAACTTTCCATATCTTAACTCATTATTCCTCACAGCAATCCTATGAGGCATTATTATCACCTGTATTATAAACAGGTATTATTATTATCAGAGTTCCCCAGAGAAATAGAACCAATAGGATGTGCATACATCTATGTATGTATGTATGTATGTATCTATCTATCTATCTATCTATCTATCATCTATCTATCTGGAGAGATTTGTCCTAAGGAGCTGGCTCACATGATTAAGGAGGCTGGGAAATACAAAATCTGCAGGAGGGCAGGGCAGCAGGCTGGAAACCAGGGAAAAACTGGCGAGTATGGAAACTGAGGCACAGAGGGGTAAAGTAACTTGCCCAAGGGCACACAGCAGTAAGAAGAGAAGCCAGAATTTGAACCCAGGCGATCTTTTCCTCGGAACCTATGCCTCTAATTACGACAGTAACTGTCCTTTGTAACATGGGGCTCCAACCATGTCTGATACCTTACTGAGCTCTTGGGAGAATAAAAAGAGATCTCTTATGTGCACAGTAACTGGCAGAGGGGAGACCTCAGTACTTCCTACATCCCTTCTCCCTGGTCTTTGCTGTTGGAAAAATGGGGTACAGAGCCACAGATAGTCTGGTTACTGTTACTATGATATTCGGATCACCCAGCACCCGTGAGGAATGGATTTTCAGACGGGAGAGCATGTACTTGTGAAGCTGGACGGCTGGTGGCAGTGGTTACTCTGGAGTGGCCACCTTCCTTCCTCGGTGTGTCTTTAGGCCAGAGGGGGGGCTGAAGCCTCAACAGCAAGGAGCCTGGAGAGAGATAACAGGTCCGGAAAGCGCCTGTAATGCCTAGGGCCGTGCAACCAACAGGGAGAGAAGGGTCAGGTGGCTTCGGGGGCCTTGGAGAACTTGCCCTTTGTCCCAGGCCATGGCCTTGGCATGCACCCAGCCCCGTCTCTACAGCCGGCGCCTTGCATATTACTAGCATGTGGAACCAGTCAAACGGCGATCTCCGAGGCCACCTTACCTGACCCTCCACCCCAGTTATCGGTCCATCTGACCTGAGACCCGGGATGAAGCCATTGAACTGCCGGCTGTGGTATGTGCAGGTGAGTCACTCTCATGACTGCAGGCTGCTGTGCGGGCCTCTGTCAGCATTTGAGGGGAAGCCACAGAAGGCAATGAGCTGAGCTCTGGTGCCGGCAGGTCTGGGCTCGAATCCTGACTCCATTTACTAACTTTGTGAGGCCGGTCCAGTCCCTGTACTTCTCTAAGCCTCAGTTTCCACATCTAAAAAATGGGGGTAATAGGACTGATCTCTGAGCTGGTGGTTGGTGCAGTTAAAGGGGCTCACGTATGCAAAGAGCTTGGCACAGAACAGGGCCTCCTTTTTCCTTTCTGCTTAGAATCCCTCCCGGTCTGTTTGAGATGTTGGTCCTGAGGTCACCTTCTCTGACCATCTGCCTTGTCTTCCTTGAGTCTAGAAGCACCAAAAGGGGCTCAAAGCATTGTTGGCCCCACACTTGGAGCCAGGCTTAGGCTTAGTGTGATCGACAAAGTCAGGCCAGGCTCCTGAGAAGAGGCCAAACTCAGCTGAGAGCCAGACATTAGCAACACCTCCCTGCAGGGAAAGCAGCCCAGCTGCCAGGGTGGCTGCTGGTCCATTTCAGTTCTCTCTCCTGGGAACAAGTCCTGACTGGCTGTGATTGATTTTTTTGGCTTTCACGTTATAGCACATGAATTTCTGAATCTCAAAGCCCTCTAACCAATATGCAAATGGTTTTAATTTTGAGGTGTAGCAGACAGGTGGAACTAGCACTCGAAAGCCAGCCCTTCCTTGGTGTCTGCCATAAAGCTGATCACTAAAAAGCAAGATTACTTTTTCAGTTGGTAGAAATTATTTGGCTCTCTTCCATCCCATGGTCCTCCTAGGCTTTGGTGTTGAAGAAGAAAACATTTAAGGAGAAGATTCTAAAAAGAAGGAATTTTTCCCCCCTGCTTTTGAATCTGACAGGTTGTTTTTCTGTGTGGGTTTAGGAGGAATGGGGTGTGGGCTATCTCCAGATGATGGTTGAGTCAATCTTGGATTAGAGAGGAAGATGCCAGGCCACCCTGGGCCTCCCTCTCAGAGCTTGTCTTGGTCTTTTCTCATCAAGTGTTCCTTTTCCTTTTTTCTTTCTTTCTTTTTTTTTTTTTTTTTTTTCCTGATTCAGATTTTAAACTGTATTATACATAACTGTATTTTAAAACTAAATGCGGAGTTCCCGTCGTGGCGCAGTGGTTAACGAATCCGACTAGGAACCATGAGGTTGTGGGTTCGGTCCCTGCCCTTGCTCAGAGGGTTAACGATCCGGCGTTGCCATGAGCTGTGATGTAGGTCACAGACGTGGCTCGGATCCCGCGTTGCTGTGGCTCTGGCGTAGGCTGGCAGCTACAGCTCCGATTCGACCCCTAGCCTGGGAACTGCCGTATGCCGCGGGAGTGGCCCAAGAAATGGCAAAAACAAACAAACAAACAAACAAAAACCCTAAATGCCTGAAAAAATATTAACCTGTGTATTTAAACTTAGATCCCTCTAATGTATTTATTTCTTTATTTTGCATTTTAAAAAAAATCTCCCCAATACGTTATTTTTTTTCTACTATACAGCATGGTGACCCAGTGACACATACATGTACACATTCTATTTTTGCACATTATCAGGCTCCATCATAAGTGACTGGACGTAGTTCCCAGGGCTACACGGCAGGATCTCCTTGCTAATCCCTTCCAGAAGCAAGAGGCTGCGTCTCTGAACCCCCAGCTCCGGGTTATTTATTTTCATTATCAAAGTAAAGTTGATTTGCAATGTTTCTTCAAGTTCTGTTGGAACAGCCAGGAATGGATGGGCAATGGGGCCCTACTGTTACAGCACAAGGAAATGTGTCCCATTGGCTCACTTGGCTGCATAGGCTTTCCTTTTTCTTCAACTTCTCATGGGCTTTTTTGGTGGGACCCTTTGGTCCTACAGAACAGACCCTGACTGAGTAACTGGGATTAAGATCACGGTTAAAAGCATGAGCTTTAGGGATGGACAGGTGTGGGTTCAAAGTTGAATCCACAACCCTGATTTTTTTCTACTTCCTGTCCTCGTGACTACAGGCACTCCGTGTAACCACCCTGAGACGTGAGTACCTGTAAAATGGAAATAAAACCAGCACCAGCTTCATTTTGCCAGGGTGAAATACATGATTCAGTACACCCCATGAGCCTTAAAAACTCCGTCACACGATATTTGCTTCTTTGTTTAGTGTACTGTGAACAAACTTAAGAGCTCCAGCACACCAGCCACCAAGGGCTCATCCTGTCGCCCCAAACTGTGCTGAGTGCTCTGCGGGGAAATGAGAGAACGATTGACTAAGGAGCTCTGGGAGGAACAGGACGTCCACATGAATAGAAGAGGAGGAGCTCGACAGAGCCAAGCCAGTGTTTCATAAAATGCTACTTTGAATGAGGCCAGAGATGAGAGGAATTGAAATTCCGGGCGGGAGGCTGCTTTGAGAAGTTGCCCAGGATTTATTGAGCACTTATGCTGTGCTGGCTTCACAGGACTGGACCCTTGGTCCTTACCTAGCCCTGGGAGGTGGACATTTTTACCCTCGTTTTACTCCCCAGCTGGCACGGAGGCTCCGACACGTGAAATGGCCTGCCTGGGGTCATCCAGGTAGAATAGGCTAGAGTTGGCCTTGGAGTCTGGGTGACGGGGGGCTGTGCTGACCCAGAAAGAGGGGTAGGGCATGGAGAGGCTGAAGGGGCACGCTGTCCCTCGGTTTTGCTGCTTTATGTGCCCTGGGACTGTGCCCCACTAGGGAGACATTAGAAGTGCAGCCTGGGGCCTAGCGCTGGGCCAGCCAGGCCTGGCAGGCTATGGGCATCAGCGCCAGCCGGTCCTGGCAGGTGGAGACCACATTCAACTCCTGCTTTGCCACAGCCCAGCAGTGAAACCCGACACGCGTCTTGCATCCACAAGGTGACAAACATTTGCCTTCTTATCAGGCTGGGCACATTCCATGGCCAAGTGGTCACCTGGGTTGCCCATCAGGGTAGATCCACTTTAGGTCATGTGTGCATTTGCATTGCTGCCTATCCTGTGAGTTTTGCATTTTTGAGAGTCTGGCCTGACCATGCAGAGGCAGGCATCTGGGGTGTGTTGCTCAGCTGCTGCCCTCAGTGGATGAGATGGATGGCTTCCTGGGACAAGCGTGGAAGAGGACCTGGCTGTGCATCCTGCCCACCTTTCTTGGTTGTATGACACAGGGCGGGTCACCTCACCTCTCTAGGCCTCAGCTTTCCTTACCAAAGGATGAGAATTGTTAAAAATAGCTACCCTTAGTTTCATTTTGAATATCAGATATTATTAAGGATCTGACTGACCTTGCTAGGTGCTCCATAAAACAAATAATTATTACTTTTAATGATAATTGCTGCTCTGGAATCTGGAGAGTTCTGAGCTCTAAAACAGTGCTCAGAAGGGAGTGGGCAGGGGTGAATGCAAAAGTGTGGTGTTCCCACTCCTGGGCATCTATCTGAGAAAACCATCATTCGAAAAGATGCATGTACCCAGTGTTCATTGCAGTGCTATTCACAATAACCAAGGCCTGGAAGCAACCTAAATGCCCATTGACAGAGGAATGGATAAAGAAGATGTGGTACATTTATACAGTGGAACATTACTCAGCCATAAAAAGAACAAAATAATGCCATTTGTAGCAAAACAAATGGACCTAGAGATTATGATACTAAGTGAAATAAGTCAGACAGAGAAAGACAAATATCATGTGATATCACTTACATGTGGAATCTAATAAAAATGATACAAAAGAACTAATTTACAAAACAGAACTAGATTTACAGATTTCAAAATCAAGCTTATGGTTACCAAAGGAGAAATGTACAGGAAGGGATAAATTAAGTTTGGGATGAACATATACACACTACTATATATAAAATAGAGAGCTAATCAGGACCTACTGTACAGCACAGGGAACTCTACTCCATATTCTGTAATAACCTATATGGGGAAAGAATCTGAAAATAATGGATATATATATATTCTGCACCTGAAATTAATACATTGTAAATCAACTATACTCCAATAAAAAAAAAAAGAAAGAAGAAAAAAAAGAGTGTGGTATGAGGCTGCCACAACAGCTTGCTTGTGCAGACTCTGGAAGCCTCAGCTTCAAATCCTAACTGTGCGAGAGAATCTGAGCTGAGTTTGTGCTTGTGGAAATCCTGCGCTGCGCTGGATCTCTCTGAAAGGCTCTGTGATTGGGGTTAAAACTTGGCTTCTACAGCGTCTTTGTTGGGCTGGAACTGGGCTTGAGGAGAGTTTAGTTCAAACGCATCACCCCATGGGGAGCTACAGCAATCATGCACAAATGAACGCCTATATTTCTCATCCATCATATCCAGGCTCAGGGGAGAAAGAACACAGTATGTATCAGATGCACCTGCGTGTAAACTATAGCTTGTCATCGTGTGACCTGGGGCAAGTCCCTCCACTTCTCTCAGCCTCTTGCACTTGTCAGGAGGGCTTCACCCCTCTCCCTTTTCTCTCCCTTGGTGTTGACAAGAGCCCTGGGAGGTGGGCGTTAAGATGATGGATTACTGAGCAAACAGGCTTGCATCACTTAAGTGACTTGCCCAAGAGCCCTCATCTGAGAAACCTAGGGTTAGAACATATGTCGCAGCAGGCTTGAGCCTCTTATGTTGAGCTTCACCCAGATCCTCCGGGACCCTTGGGAAGAAGTCCGGGGCCAGTGGTCCAATTTGAGATCCTGAGCTCCTCCTTAGCTTCTTACTCACTGTGCTTTTCCAAACAAAACTCCTGTCCTCTGGTGAAACCGACTGGATATTTGCATAGCGTATCTCTGAGAACCATCTCAGGCCCAAACGCTGCTGTTTTATGAGAAGTTGGCTCATTACACGAGGCACCCTGGGTCTGCAACATGGAGCAGATAGGGGAGGTTGACTGTTTCCAGGGCTTGTAAAAATCCTCCTGGTGGCTATTGCCAAAAAAGGCTCTAATGTGAGCTGCAAGGGGATTCTACAGAGACCTTTTGGGGGAGGGGATGTCTGGCTTTATAGAAAGTCACTGAAGAGGGGTTCCCATCATGGCTCAGCGGTTAACGAACTGGACTAGCATCCATGAGGACACAGGTTCGATCCCTGGCCTCGCTCAGCGGGTTAAGAAGATGGCGTTGCGCGAGCTGTGCTGTAGGTCACAGACGTGGCTCAGATCTAGAGTGGTCCTGGTGTAGGCCGGTGGCTACAGCTCCAATTGGACCTCTAGCCTGGGAACCTCTGTATGGCACAGGTATGGCCCTAAAAAGAGAGAAAGACCAAAAAAAAAAAAGGGGGGGGGAAGGAAAGTCACTGAAGAATAGTCTAGATTGCTTTGGGTCAATTTAGTCCAAAATCAACTTTATTTTATTTTATTTTATTTTATTTTATTTTATTTTATTCGCCTTTTAGGGCCACGCCTGTGGCATATGGAGGTCCCCAGACTGGGGTCAAATTGTAGCCACAGCCATAGCAATGCAGGATCCGAGCCACATCTGTGACCTACACCACAGCTCACAGCAACACCAGATCCTTAACCCATTGAGCAAGGCCAGGGATCGAATCCGCAACCTTATGGTTCCTAGTCTGATTTGTTTCCACAACACCATGACAGGAACACCTGAAATCAACTTTATTTTCAAAAGCCTGGTCCACCAGCCTACAGCTCTGAAGTCCCCTGCAGGTGTACACAGTGCAGAGTGGGCTGAGATGATGGAGGGAGTTCTGGCAAATTCGAGGTTCTTCTCTGAATTTCAAAAAGTGGAATGACCCTTAGAGATGGCAGACTTGTGGAACAGACAAAAATTTTATTTTCCCCAGCAAACGAAGGAACAATTCACAGTGGTTGGAGAAGCTGTGGCTTTTGTGGGTGGAACAACAACCTCAGCACCGTTTTCTCCACGTGACCTTACACTTGTCAACTGAGCATGTGGGAGCTGAGGGACATGATGGGAATAGGAGCCATAAGACGGACTGCACTTGGCCAGGAGGGAGGACGGTCCCTGCGCCACATGGGGAGATGAGGTTGGGTAAGGAGGTGGGTGGTGGTTATAGGAGTCAGGCTGAGAGCTGGAGACAAAGTGGTTTGATGGGCAGGTTTGGAGACAGCTGACTGGGGCTCCCAGCTGGCTGACCTCTTAGCTTCAGTCTTCTGGCCCCGAGGTGGGTGCCATTCCCCCTCTTTATAGGCTCCATGTAAAGGGATTAGAGGACCAAGAGTACGCCTCAAAGTCTTCCTTGAAGCAGAGGTAACCCAGGTCTGCCCTTCCCAGCATCACAGGCTGCCAAACCCCACCAGATCTCTCTTTGTACGTCCCTGCTTCTTCCTGGCTTATGGGGTGGGTTTTTCCCTTTTCCAAGAGGGGTCAGGGTGTTCTAGCATCCTCACTCTTATTCTCTTTCTTTCTTTTTATTTTTTTTTTTTTTTGTATTTTCTAGGGCCGCACCTGCAGCATATGGAGGTTCCCAGGCTAGGGGTCGAATCAGAGCTATAGCTGCCGGCCTACACCACAGCCACAGCAACGCCAGATCCCAGCCGTGTCTGTGACCTACACCACAGCTCATGGCACCACCGGATCCTTAACCCACTAAGCGAGGCCAGGGATAGAAGCTGCAACCTCATGGTTCCCAGTCGGATTCGTTAACCACTGAGCTGTGACGGGAACTCCGAAAATATATTTTTAATGTACACACAAAAAAATAGCATTTTATGAGTTCCCAGGACGAAACCAATTTTGAAGAGTTTTACTGAATGACTAGGATTTGTGTGTTTTGGTCACAAAATTGTAGCCCAGAGAGGTCAAGGCACTTGTCCAATATCACAGAGCAATTAAGTGGTAGAACCAGAAATCAAACCCCGGTCTGCCTGGCTCCAGAGCTCGTGAGTCTGGGCCGTATTGCTTTGCGTGGGAAGCTGGATGCCGGCTCTCCTTGGTGTTGGAAGGAGACAGAGGGAAGCGCATGCTCCTTTGTCCTGTTGCAGGAGTGGGAGGGAATGCGGAGACTCAGGCTCTGCATGGCTAACCAGGTCGGGAGGCTCTGTCTTGTCCTCCCCAGGGGGCCTCCTCCAGGTAATTAACCAGGTCTCGCACCCCTCCCCCCAATTCCCCCAGGAACACGGAGGTGGGGGATGGCCTCCTCCAGCCATTCCCACTGCAGGGAGGGGAAGCCTCAGGCAAGAACAACCAAGTACATTGTAGCTTTGATCCTCCTGCAAACCCCTGCGCACACAGAGAACATTTTAGCCTTTTCATTTTCTTATTCACAAAGCTGAGTGAGCATGTGCTTAAACCTTTGAAAGAGAAGTTTAAAGACACCACCTAGAAACTCCCCGCAGCCTGCGTCTATCTCTGCATGCGAAGCCTGTGGCAGAGGCTGCTTAGACCTGCCTGGCTCCTCACATCCAGCTCGGACTGGCTGCACCCAGTCCTCAGGAGGAGAGCAGGGGTCAGGAGCCGGACGGTTCTAATCGTCCACACCCATCTGTGCAGGCCCTCAGCCCACTGCTGCCCTGGGCCCAGACTCCAGTTAGAGTTCAGATGGAGGTCCTGGCTGTGTTTTTCTGTCTCAAGTAAAGGCTGGTGCTCAGAGAGGTTTACTCAGGCAGGTGAGGGGCTCTGGCCAAGAAGGAGATGGGCTGGGCCCACCTGCAACGCCCTCCGCTGGCCGTGCTGCATTTGATGGACAGAGTGGTTGGAGGCTGGCTGCCACCAGGGAAGGAGACAGTTCTCTGGCTCACTCAGGCCCCAAAGCACATAAAATGGAGACACAGGAGTTCCCATTGTAGCTCGGTGGGTTAAGAACCTGACATAGTGTCTGTGAGGATTCGGGTTACATCCCTGGCCTCTTTCATTTGGTTAAGGACCTGGTGTTGCCGTGAGCTTCGGTGTAGGTCAAAGATGCAGCTTGGATCTGGCATTGCTATGGCTGTGGTGTAGACCGGCAGCTGCAGCTCCGATTGGACCCCTAGCCTGGGAACCTCCATATGCAGCCCTAAAAAGACTTGGGACACAGAACCTCATAGAAAGTGGGTGAGCACTCCCACCTGCCTGGCTCAGCCCTCAGTGGAGGTGGCAAGAATGTTCCCCAGAGAGCTTGGCAGGAGGGTGTCTGAACGAGACTGACGGTGTGTCGCAGCCCCTGTCCCTTTGCCACATGAAGGAAGCAAAGGGAACCACACAGAGAGGAGGTCAAAGGATATGGGAATGTCCATGTGAGGTTGGGCCCGAGATCCCTCCAGGCCAGAATTCTATGATGGTAATAACCACGATGGGGGCTGGGTACCCTTGGCCAGGCCCTTTGCTTTTTATGAAACTTTAAAAAATGTCTGTCAATAATCTAATGAGGTTGGGGAGTTCCAGTTGTGGCCCAGCAGAAACGAACCGGACGAGTATCCATGAGGATGCAGGTTTGATTCCTGGCCTCACTCAGTGGGTTAAGGATCCGGCATTGCTGTGGCTGTGGTGTAGGCTGGCAGCTGTAGCTCCGATTCAATCTGGGAATCGGATTCAACCTCCGATTCTAGCCTGGGAACTTCCCTATGCTGAGGGTGCGGCCTAAAACACTAGAAATAAATAAATAAATAAATAAATAAATAAATAAATAAATAAATATCTAATGAGGTTGGAAGGGCTACCGAAGGTTGTATTTTCTGTTTGCCCCTTAAAGGGACCTAAACAGTTAGGCACGTGTCCCCTCTAGCTCTTGGTCCCCCCCTTCAGTAGTTCAGCCTTGACCTGCGCAGTGATGATCTTCCCTCCAGAAAGACAGAGTGGCCTTGGACAAGTCACTTTGACACTCTAGACTCAGTTTCCTCACCTGTGGAATGAGGGTATATTGGACCAAACTACTAGTTCTCACCCTTGACTCTGCATTCGGATCTTCTGGGGGCGTTTTAAAAACACACGAATGCTTATTTCATTGACACCCCCCACACACTTACAACCAATAAATGCATGCTTGTAAAAATGGCGAAAACTGCATAAATCTGTAGTCTAGTTAACAGCATTGTACCAAATGTCACCTTTTGCTGTTGTTTTGCAGTTGTTTAAAATGGCCCTCACCACTGAAGGAATCTGGGTGAAAGGTACATAGGATTCTAAGTACTATTTTTGCAACTTCCTGTAATTAGAAAAAAAAAAAATCCTAAGGCCCACATTCTACCCCAGAGATTGTGTTTCATTGGTCTGGGGCTTGGACATCAATGTTTTTTTTTAAAACCTTCTGCGGTGATTGTAATACGGAGCCAGGGTTGAGAACTCCTCAACTAGACGGTGTCTGGGTCTCTTTCCAGCCCTAAAATATTATCAGACAAATTAATCTCAACCCTTCCTGAAACTATTTAAATGTTAAACTTGTAGGGGTAATTTTTTTTTTATTATTACCTACTGTGTAATGCGTTCCTATTGTCCGAAAGTTACCCCTTGTCTGGTCCAAGCTCTATCCTCTTTCACTTTCAGGCATTGTCATCCTCTAACTGTAACTTGGAACTGCTGCTTCTAATCGAGGCCTTTTCCACCATGGCCACCAGCCACGCACTGGTTGCAGATCACTTCCTGTTTCCCCTGGAGCACAAGCCCCTGCCTTTGAGGCTGCCAACTTCACACAGGTCTCAGCAGAGAAGGGTGAATCAGGCAGGTTTCCCATTCAAGTCTCTTCACTTTATTCTCTGTATTTCCACTCCAAGCCCTATGGGGAACCAGACTTTCTGGAACCCCTGGGGTTAACCAACAGGAATTACCAGGTGGGAGGGAAAGATTCAAACATAATGCTGAATGAGACTCTGCTTGGCGTCTAAAGGAAAAGCACCTCAAAATCAACCTTTCCCAGGGATCCCACTTGAGGTTGCATCCAGTTCTTTTTTTTTTTTTTTTCAGCTATTTCTTGGGCCGCTCCCGCGGCATATGGAGGTTCCCAGGCTAGGGGTCTAATCGGAGCTGTAGCCACCAGCCTACGCCAGAGCCACAGCAACGCTGGATCCGAGCCACGTCTGCAACCTACACCACAGCTCACGGCAACGCCGGATCCTTAACCCACTGAGCAAGTGCAGGGACCGAACCCGCAACCTCATGGTTCCTAGTCGGATTCGTTAACCACTGCGCCATGACGGGAACTCCTGCATCCAGTTCTTATTCTAGATCCCCTGTCCTCGGACAAATCTTCTTTTCAGAGGACTCCTCCTTTGCACAATCACAGTGAAATTGTCACCTTACCCACCTTTAGGGATCGGGTCACCAACGTACAAATCGATCTCTTCTGGTCACGAAGACAGTCCTAGGACTTGAGTAACATCCAACAGAGCTCGTCTCAAAATCTGGCTTATTCGACCTCGAATCACACAGCACAGGAGGGAAGTGGGCTTCGGCAGAACAGCCCCACCTGAGTCTGGTCTGGTCCTGACAGGTTAAAGGTCTGGTCCTGACCGGTTAAAGGTGAATGTCTCTTCTTTCCTCCTCATCACCCAGGCAGCAATGAATAGACGTCACTCACAATACACAGTGCATGCGTGCGCGCACACACGCAATACACAACATACACATTTTCCAAGGACCAATGGCATGATCTCTCTGTATTAAGCCAGAGAAATTATTTTCTAAATGGACACAGAATCCTGCCCTCAGTGAGTCTTAAGTTTCATCATTATGCAGAGCTGTGTCCACTCGGATTTGGTCATCCTCTAGCCGCTACATCCTGCCCAGAGGCCTATTGGAGCATAAGAAATGGGTCTACTTTCCCTGCCCTTTAAGCACAGAGCCCCTTAGCCCAGAATGGGCCCCCCATTGTTTCTATACTAAAATCTAGTCACTAGGACATTGCGATACCCCCCCACCCCTCACCCCAGGACAAAATCCTGTTTTTTAGGCCGGGCATCTACCTCCCTTTATCCTTCAGAGGAAGGGAGGCAGTGTTGGGGGTGATTTTCCTGAGCAGTACTGCCACCATTGTGCAGGGGTGGCAGAGTGTTTGAGGATTTAGGAATGATTGTAAATCCATGTTTATTTTATTTTATTTTTATTTTTATTTTTATTTATTTATTTATTTATTTTTTGTTCTTTTTGCTATTTCTTGGACCGCTCCCGCGGCATATGGAGATTCCCAGGCTAGGGGTCAAATCGTAGCTGTAGCCACCGGCCTACGCCAGAGCCACAGCAACGCGGGATCCGAGCCACGTCTGCAACCTACACCACAGCTCATGGCAACGCCGGATCATTAACCCACTGAGCAAGGGCAGGGACCGAACCCGCAACCTCATGGTTCCTAGTCGGATTCGTTAACCACTGCGCCACGACGGGAACTCCCCATGTTTATTTTAATCTATAATATTCACAATTTTCACAGTTTTGATTCTGACTCTTTTTGGCCTTCATCTTTCTAGATGGAATGCTGGTTTGTTTTTTGTTTTTTGTTGTCTTTTGTCTTTTTAGGGCTGTACCCATGGCATATGGAGGTTCCCAGGCTAGGGGTCGAAGTGGAGCTGTAGCTGCTGGCCTACACCACAGCCACAGCAATGTGGGATCTGAGCCAAATCTGCGACCTACACCACAGCTCATGGCAATGCCAGATCCTTAACCCAATGAGCAAGGCCAGGGATCGAACCCCCATCCTCGTGGATGCTAGTCGGGTTTGTTAACCACTGAGCCCTGGCGGGAACTCCTGAATGATGGTTTTTAAAAACACTTTGTATCAAATAGTAGCCCCGCATCTCCACACCTCCGCCCCTCCTCATCCCTGCCCCAGGCTCCATCATTCCAGTTGTCCTTATCTGGACCTTGCTCTCTGATGTCCACCTGCAGTTTAGGCCAGCAGCCAAATGGCACTGCTCTGGGCCCTTGCCTGAGGCACTGGTTTTCAAATGTTTACTACTTTAAACTTTGTCTCTTCTTATCTCTCTCAAACAAGGCTTTACCCCCGAATGTAAATTTCCCAAGCGTTCAAAAATCTGTCCAAGCCCATCCTTCCAGTTTTAATTTTTTAAAATCACATCCTCTTCTAAAGTTTTGACTGGATCTTTGAAGCCGTGTTTTCAGTCTTGCACACAGTAAACACTTAATCCATATTTTTTATTAGTCTCGCTAATGGTTCTACATAGCAAAAGCAATCATTCATTTGAACTTCCATTTGCCATCTTATTAAATGCCTCTGTGGTATGAGGAACTGGGTCCACCTATGACTTTTAGGGCAAAAGATCAAATTCCACAAAAATTATTCCTCCAGGCCTAAGGCATGGAAACATTCTGAGACCATTGGAAGTTCTAACTGTGGCATTGGCCAAGCTATATTGAACAACTCTGATCCTGATTTATAGATAGTGTGACCTTGGGCAACTTGTTTAATCTCTCCAAGCAGCAGAAACATGAGACCCATAATAGCATCTATCTTGTGGGGTTGTTTGAAGATTAAACGAGATCATACCCACTGCACTGACCCACAGAAAGAACTTACCCATGTAAGCTAGGATTATAGTGCTTCTGGGTCCTCCAAGGGCACAACCCAGACTGCGAATATGTCCGTGTTCATCGCCATGCACAGCAGCTCTATTAGCTCTTGTCTCACATTTTTATTTATTTTTTTTTAAATTTTTTTTATTTCTCACAGCCACAGCTGCGGCATATGAAAGTTCCCAGGTTAGGGGTCAAATCAGAGCTGCAGCTGCCAGCCTACACCACAGCCACAGCAATACCAGATCTGAGTTGCATCTGTGACCTACACCAAAGCTCTCGGTAATGCCAGATCTCTAATCCCGCTTTGCCAGGCCAGGGATCAAACCTGCATCTTCATGGATACTAGTTGGGTTCTTAACCTGCTGAGCCACAATGAGAACCTCTCTTGTCTCACTTTTTTTTTTTTTTTTTTTTTGCCAATTTCTTAGGCTGCTTCCGCAGCATATGGAGATTCCCAGGCTAGGGGTCAAATCGCGGGATCCAAGCCGCATCTGTGACCTACACCACAACTCACCGCAACGCAGGATCCTTGACCCACTTAGCAAGGCCAGGGATCGAACCCAAAACCTCAAGGTTCCTAGTCAGACTCATTAACCACTGAGCCACGACGGGAACTCCTGTCTCACATTTTTAAATGAAACTTTTTCCACACTAGATTTAGGGAAAACTAAAGGGCATATGAAGAAAGAAGCCTTGGGGAGGTAGAAGAGGCTCTATGTGAGAGCTGCAAGATCAGCCATTCAGAAGGCAGAGGATGGAAGAGAAGAATTAAAAAAAAAAAAAAAAATAGTGGCCTCCAGCAGAGAGAAATTGTGGTGCCAACCACCGGACATCTATGGGTTCCCTGCTATTTGTCCCTTTGGGACAGCTGCTGGGGGTGGGGCCGAGGGTGCGCAGGGGCTTTGGGCTGTGTCAACAGACATTTGTTTCAACATGCCAGTTTCAATTTGGTTTGAAACTATTAAAAATTTTGTTTTATTGGCATCTCAGAAAGACAGTAATTGTTCTGTTCCACTGGCACATCTACCCCATGAAGCAGGTTGCGACTTGTCCTGTTTGCTCAAGACTTAGTGGAGTCCCAGGGTGGGGACAATCAGACAGTGTCCTTTGGAAAGCAAATCTGTCTCCTAATTGAAAGAAAGAAGCCTGCGGAGGTGGCGGTTGGTCAGCTTCTTCCCCTCGGGCGCCAGGGTGGGGGATTCTGGCAGCTCTTTTGCTTGTCATCTCTGTATTCTGGGGACCGTCCCACCCATCTGGGGAGCTCTGGCTACTTGTGATGGGAACACATCTTTGTCCAGGGAAGCTGGGGTTTAATGGAGACTGATTCCCCAGATTCCTGGACAGCCTTCCACAAATGGCCAAACTTTTCACCACTGGAGAATAGGAAGGCTTTGGTGTTTTTCAAATCTAGGCTCAGGCACTTATTGGCTGGGTGACTTAATGTCTCTGAGCCTCAGACTCCCCGTTTGCCATCAGTGTTGTTATGGAGATTAAATGAGATGATGTGTGAGAAAAACCTTAGACAGTTCTAGCTCACAGGTCTCTGAAAATGGTAGCTGTGGCCAGTGCCAATGGGACCAGCATTCTGCCATTGTGCTGAAGCTTAGCACGTGGAAAATGTCCCAAGGCTTCACTGAGGGATGAAGCTCTGTGCCTTAGTGCTCTCAGCAAACTGGATTTAGCGGTGTAGCCTAGATAGGGAGCCTCTTCACCTTGAAAGAGAGTTGGCCTTGTTCAAACAGATGAATCAGAGGCAGTCAACACTCAAATTCAGTTGTAAACAACACAGACAATCCTAGCCATCAATCTGTAAACATGAGCGATGCATATTTAAGGACCTCAGGCAGAGATTCAGAAATATAATAAAGAATTCTAACCTTTGTGGCCGCATGGTAGCTCTCAAAAAAAGATCAAGTGTTTGCCCCCAAAGTTCACAAAACAGGATTTTGGAAATGTGTGAGAATTATCTATAGGTTAACATTGCTGTGGGTAAGATATGCTTTGGGGTCACAGTCACCTTTCATTGACTCCTGTTAGATAGGAGAAACTAACGATTCAGAAATGTCTTTCTCTGATGTTCCTCAAGATGTGCAGCTTCTGTTTAGAGGTGAGTCTGACTTTCCCTCTTTGGCCATCACAGCTGTGCGTACCCTCCATTTCCCCGGGAGCCCAGGCACACTGTCACCGCATGAAAACCCCTGTCAATTCATGGACAAGCAAGATGAAATACTGGAGGGTGATTAGTGATTGATGGATATTATTCAGACCGAAAGGGGAACGACTATTGGAAAAATTTTTAAAAAGCAGCCAACTTTTAATGATACAAAATTATTTATTAGTTTAAAAAAAACTAGCCTTTGTTCGTTACACAGGAAAGTAAAACAATGGTATGTTCCCTACACGAATTTTAACTGAAAGCAGACAAAGTAGGAGTGGCACTAGGACTGGGTCTGGGGACTTCCTCTTCATGCCTAAAGTAGTGTCGGAAAATCGAAAATGGTGACAGGTACCCCTGTGCCTGCGTCATCTTGTTACCGGGCTGCATATTTTGAGTTGTCCTCGAGAGATGGTAAAAAATGGCCAGAGGCACGCCAAGGTTCCCAGTTAATGTCCTTGCTATTAACTATAGCAGGTGTCCCAGTTTGTTTCCCTCTTGTAGAAATCGCTGCCTGCTGTCGCTGAGGGAGCGAAGGTCACACAGTCTGTGCTGGGGTAGGAAAAATACTCAGAAGCTCGGAGGGGGTCCAGGTGCTCGGCCTCGCAGGATGCACAGCAGCAGACCGAGGCAGGGGCGGTGGAGAAGCAGTCGTACTGGGCGTGCAAGGGCAGGGGAGGGTACAGGTAGTCTTCTGAGGGGTAGCTGCAGTTTCTGGGGTCCAGAGAAGGCGGAGAGCCGTAATTCTCCGGAGCACACGCAGGGAGCTGAGCAGGAGAGTAACTACAGTCTAAGGAACCGGAGAGCGTGGAGGAATCCGAAGGCGATCCTGGGGTCTAGAGAGATGCAAACCAGGGAACAAAAAGCTTGATAACTTAGATAAGATTCAACGTACTGAATAGAGTGGATTTATTCCCTCCGCGTTAAGAACATGAGGGGTGGGAAAAAACCGTACAACAAAACACTCAAGGCAAGTCTGCAGAGGTAATTGTACTTTCTGACTGTGTGATTTCATGACACCGCACTCTATATTTACCTCTTTCTTTCCCAACAATACATTGCCTTGCTTCGGTGGCTTCCTTTGTTATGAGCGTACTTGAGAGAGGATGCTTTGTTCTTAAACCACAAGATTCCATTGTGCTTCAAGTCACCTGCGTATCAAATCCTGCTGCGCGCCACAATATAAGCCGCAGGTGGCACCCTGAAGGTTTCTCCACACCCTTGACTGTGGAGAACAAGGTGAATACGCCTAGGAAGGACCTGGATCATCAAGCAGCCCAGGTCTGGGAGAGTCCACGTCTCGAAACTACTGTTACAGCTCCAGTCTTGTACCCTACGGAAAAAGGTACCTTCTGCTTCCTCTTGAGCAGGTTTGCAGGTCTTCCTGAGAAAGCCTGACTTGGAAGCTTGGAAGAGAAGTGGATGGACTGGGGCCCTGGATGTGGACTTAATTTCTCATCCCCTTAAAACTTAGATACCGACACAGATTTTTGACAAACCAAAAGATAATAGTATTTACATTAAAAAGAAATCCATTTAAAGGGTTAAACCATCGGAGCATGTAAAAGAGTTTCAGCAACTGGTGTCTATCAATGGAAACCTTCCTCCATTTTAAGTGAGGACACATTTTCAGACATGTGAGGTCCACGAAGAACAGACAACCCAAGTGTCGTTAAGTATTAGGGCTCCTGTTTTTTTTTCTTAAACCAACTATCTCAGACCCAAATGAGCTCTTGTGCCTGTGCCAGACCCAAACAACCAGTTCATAGAGTCAATTCAGAATCAAAAATAAAACAAAAAGAACAACCCTCATCAGATGACAATTTGTCCTGTGTTGACACAGCCTTAATTCCACTTGCTAGAACTCAAAAATCCAAGGGCTATCATTTAAATCAGTGATTTCCAATGAGGAGATGTCTCAACTTTACAGTTTTAAAGGCATTCACTGAGTATTACTGGGAAACCTCTTTTTATTGCCACACATCAATGTACTTGGGTACGACCGGCTTGGGGAAGTCATAATTACGTGTGTACCCAGAGTTTCTTGCCCTTCTGTGTGTGGCTGTTTCTGCTTCCATTAAGTTTTCAATGGTTCCCTGGATGATTTCCCTGTTGATAGTTTCTGTACGATTTCTCATGAGATGATGCAAACTCTCTGCCTATAATAAGCTATAATAGGTTTTGTAAAGAACTGAGATAAGTTACCAGGCTCTGGTTGAAGCAGAAAGGGGCAGCCTGGAAGCTGTCTGGGAAACAGTGGGGAGTACTTTGCATGGAAGTGAGCGAAGGGTCCGGGTGTGTCTCTGCCTGAAGGTAGGAATCGAAGATCTGGTCGAGGCAGCTTGGGTTTTCTTCACAAGAAACACAACTGGAGAATTCTCGGGGCTGGAAATAATTGGGCATGGAAGGAATTGGTTCAGGCTCAAAATACAGTCCTAGAAGAAAAGGGAAAAGGACAGATTTTTGTTTAAAAAATGCACTTCTAGATGTGAATGAAGTATGGTTCTATATGCCGAATATTTACCATATCTAAGGGGAAAGGGGGCTTAAGAAGTTCGAGAAAAGTAAACAGGCAAGCGATTGGGATTTTTCAGTTGCCTTAGCTAATTCAAGTGCAGTGAAATGAATCTGGTTAATAATGTAGGAACTGGCCAGGCCAGAAGCAAAGAATGGTGATCTCACCTCTGCCCAACCATCCCAGTCAAGCGCAAGCATCCACTCTCCACTTTCTTGGACTATCGAGCGAGCGCCAATAACCGGCCCCTACCTTCAGTCCAAGGGCACCTCATCTTTCAGAAGTGACTTACAGAGGTGCTTGAGGATTTAAGAAAACATTTGATGCCATGGGAAATAATTTTCCTGATCTAGGGTTAACTGCTTACTTAAACTTTTCATACTTACTCAGTAACTTACATTATGAGGAGTATTGCCAATGGCAACGTGCATGAGAAACACAGAAAACAGAAACGGGGAGTACAAATTCCTACTGCTTGCTTTATATTACGGAAAGCAAAAATGTTTCCTTCTTGAACGTGGTAAACAAGATCATGGAGTTAAAAGGAGGTGTTAAATCCCAAAGCGGAATAATTCTGAAAACATGACTCCTTTCCATGCTAACTACTAAGAGCCTTTGTTTCTAACTACTGCCCTTAAATGCTCAAAGAAGACAGGGGGAGAGTGTGTCCCCCGGAGGAAGGCCAGGACTCTGGAGTTTCTGTGGTCTCGAGGCTCCTTTAAAGGTTAGGTAAATTGGCACCTTCAGCGGGGAGCTTCCCATTGCACAGGTTTCCTTATATATGACCTGCCTAAACTCTGAGCCCTTGAGTGGCATAGGTAGGAGTGTTTATGTAATAGAGTTAGTCGTAATGGGCTGAGAAAACTTACACTTGTTTGAACTGCTTTCTGGGAAGAGAGAAAAGAAGGGGGAGGGAAGCCCCTGTCGGCTAGACTCTAAATAAAACAAGGGCAAAGGCATTATTCTAGGGCCTCAGGATGTTCTGTGTTCCATCTAGCAGTACATTCAAAAAAGATAATAGGTCTCTGGAAACAGTGCTGATCTTTGAATCAAGTTTAGTTACGTGGAGATGAGGACCTGGAACAAAGGGGAAGTACAAGCTCTTGGGACAGAGCAGAGAGCAGCGAACAGACAGTGCAGAAATGAGGACAAAATGTTGCATTTGTTTCCTCTCTGGGCTTCCATCTGGAGTCACCATGCCTTTTTTTCACCTTCTGATTGGTTGGATTCCAATTAAATGGTGGTGCCTATCTGAACCCCTGAATCAAGCACTGAAAGGCTGGCGAGATAGACTTTTCTTAGTGTTTTTGAGGGAATTGTAAGGCTGGCTGTACTGACCTGCGGGAGATGGTGAGTCTGGATCTGCAAGGTGGACACTGGTGCCTCCGGACAGCTGTGAAAGCAAGAATATGACCACAGAGCAAAGTGAAATAGAAGTTCTGTGAAAGGAAAGCTAAGACATTTTGACGTGAACCATGTTGCCTTCTGTGCTAAGGTAAGCCAGAGTCTTTTCTTCTTAAAATACTCACTGTTGTCAAACACAACCAAAGTTGTATTTGACTAAGATTCAATTTTATTTTTGCTTGGGGATTTTTTTCTAATATCAGATTCTCCCACTTAAATTGTAAAGGTTATTAATTTTGAACAAAATAAATGAGTTTATATTACAGAAATTAACAGTTCAAGAAAACTCAGGAAAGGGCCTTTCTATTAAATTCTTTAAAATGAATGAGGACTAAGATTTACTTAATCCAACTAGCTATAACTTTGTCAATCACCTTCCTCAAAATTTTCATACATCAGCTTCCTCTGGTGACTGATAGCCATAGAAATCGGTTTCCCCCAAAGGACACAATTCCTAATTTTGTTCATCCCAGACAGCTACAAACATTCACATGTTCTAACTAGCTATGAAACGTTCAAATAGAAAATGTTTTCTTCGAGTTGGAGTCCGTGAACTGGAGCTTATCTCTATTCTGGTTAGGGGATGGGAAATAGCACTTTGTAAGTTTTTTACTATTTTCTATAAAAGTTGCTTTTTTCACAATGACAGCTAAATACCTGAAATTTAGGAGACTGTTTCTTCTAACTATTCAAAGTAAAGCAGCCCATGTCTTCCAGTTAAATTGATTAACTGTACAAGTAATTTAGGCCTTTTTTTTTTTTTTTCTTTAGGTTTCTGGTGGTGCCTTTAAAGTTTAAAGGGACCAGCACTGCGCTAAGAGTCTGTGTGAGGAAGCAGAGCTCAGCACACCTCTCCGCTGGCGTGCAGGGTATACTCACTCCAGCACATCAAGCCACCGGGGACTGCACGGCCAGCCGCTGCTCAAACAGGAGGTGGTATTAATTTTGAAAATGATCCACGCTGTAATGTCATGAACCAGGAAGCTGGAAGCCTTCACCAGCTCTTTATGCAAATATTTGGCTGCAGCTTGAGCTCAAGCACTTGGAAGGAATGGGTTTGAAAAACCCGGCTTCATTGTGGAGCTCTCATTAAGCCCAGGCCTTCCCGGGAACGGTCTGTTTGTAGGCCTCCCCAGGTTATCTCCCTCAGGTATGTTTACAATATCCTACTTGATATTATCTTTCTAGTCATGGGTTCCCTCACTTACTTTGCTGCAAGAATACAAAGAAAGACTTCTCTCTCTTAGATTTCCAACAGCACCAAAATCCCAAATCTACAATTTATAAAAACGCACCAAGGCTGTTTTAAAAAAAAAAAAATTAATGGTCGAAAAAACAGTAAATTATATCTTTTGATAAGTACTACTTTAAGTTTCCCTTTATCCTAAAGGTAAGAGGTGGGTGTGTGCACGCGTGTACATGTGTAAGGCTGTTTGTAAACGGATCTGGCTGAAGTTCAGTTTCTAAACAAAATTTACAAATCTGGCATGCACATGTTTCTCCTGGCTCCTGGCCCTGTTTTGAGACCCTAACATTTGTCTCAATTCAGGACTGCCTTCTTAAAATTTCAAACTGCATATTGCTCTGACTTTATGACAAATGATGACACATTTTTTCCTGCTTCCTGTATTTGATAACATGAACTCTTTCCTTGACTTAAAGCTTTCCAGAGACATCCTTCAACCACTGAACAAATCGGAGATGATCTCGGGTTAGACCAGAAGCAGCTGTGCACACCCCCTGCTAACTGTCACCTATGCATACTGAATATACCTCAGAGCTGTCCTAGGCCCCCAGGTCCTTCTGCTGGTTCCCAGGGAGGGATGCTACATCTGGCTCTCGTAATTAAATCATCCCTCTATTACTCCTCTGTGCCTGGGAGGCTCTGGGTGGATAGAATCTTCCTGAGAGCAAAGTAGAGCTCGCTTTGCTCTGCCTGTTCCTGCAAGGCACAGGTTCAGAAGAACGGCTTGAATTTTTCTCAGGGAGGAATTCAGAAAAGCTTAGAGAAATCACATTGCTCCGGGGAACAGATAATGGTCAGATACACAAGTGAAATGTTTTAGCCTTGCTTTCATCCCAGCAGTTAACTAACAGAAACAGTGGCCAAGCCAATCAGTAAGAGGCCAAGAGTAATAAAATTGCCATGTGCTGGTGGGGCTTTTCCAGGTGTAGAGTTGGTACCAAAGCTCCTTAAAGAGAGATTGCATTTTGTTAGGAACATCTTGATGAATTTTTTTTTTTTTTTGGTACTACTAGTATTTCCCAGTTCCCTTGTTCCTGGTTTTATTAATTTTGTAATAATCTCTGAACTGAAAGGATTGATAGTTGAGGCTTCCAGGCTCCTACTCTGCACTGCTGTATCTGCAGAAAGATGAATTTAGGCAGCCAATCGGTGGGAAGATTTCTTTTTTAATATTAAAACTAAGAAGACCTTGGTCCTACTTTTTGCCCTGACATTAGTAACTGCAAGACTTTGAACTTCAGCACTGATAGAGGCATATAGATCCCTGGATCTGCTTTCCTCCCTGGCTGTTATAAGAACTAAAAGAAATAGTAAGTGTGCCAAAATGCTTTAAACCATTGGAAAATCCTCTACAAAAGGAAGGACGTTTTATGGTGTTAGCTGAAAATTCTGCATAGAAAGTATTCACTTCTGCAGATGTCAGTGTGTGTTGTACAAGCCATCTTACATACAGCAAAGCCCACACCGGAGCACTGAGCTCTGAGCAAAGGGCGTGAATGAACATTACTGAGTGGCTTTCAATCCCTGGTTGAAATTTGATTTTAGTTACTTTTCACAAATAATAATGATAGCTAATACCTGTTGAGTGCTTTCTAAGTGGAAAGCACTCTTCTAAGTGCTTATGTGTGATAACTCGTCTAATCCTCACAAAATCCCACATCTCCAATTTAAAGATGAGGGAACTTCGAGACCGAATAACTTGCTGGAGGAGTCACACCATGGAGGACTTGAGGTCTGAACTTAATTCACTAGTTCTAGAACCTGTGTTCACCACTCCTACGGCATTTGCCTCTGCCCTCAGAGGCCCGTTTCATGAAGTTGAGCATTGCACACAAACAGTACCAGACACAAAAACTGCTGTGAAACAGATGCCAATAAGCTGGACACAGGACCAGTCCTAACTCTAGCAACACAGGCCCCATCCATCACAGCCAACATCCACACCCAACCCAACCCAATGGTGATCAAGGGCACTGCACTCATCAATGAAGCGCCCCTTCTAGTTTATTGGTTCTGCTGCTACCCTGCGCACTCTCGGTAGGTAGTACCATCTGCTCCAGGATGTACATAAAGTGGCAGGGCACACTTACACGTGCCCAGATCAATCTCGAGATAACCTGGAAGTGCTTAAGGCTTCATTACATCTTAAGGAGGTGGTTCTATATTCCAAGCTGTCTCCTCTGAGGATACATGGCCCCCTTCAGCTGGGACATTTCACTGCCTGGTGACTTACAGATCAAAGACCTCAGAGGCTGGGTTCCAGAAGAGTGAAGAGGGAGGGGGGATGTTCCACAGATCCTCTCTCCTTGAAGGGCTCCCAGAAAGGAAGTTTCCGGGAGAGATTTTCTTTGCGGATGAGAGGGCACACATAATGCTGTCTTCCTGCAGAATAACAGCCTACTTACCTGCTGCCTGCTCCTCTCTCTGCAATGGACCAACACCCTCTAATACTCAAGTATGATCAGACAGGGAGAGGCTCCTCCAAATCCTGAGCCCCACAGCACACCCCAGCTTTTCTCTGTGAGGTCCTGTGGTGAACTGGGAAGAAGGTGGGCTCGGAAGTTACAAGAACTGCTGAGGAAACCCAGGCCTGGGGATGGCAACTGGGCCTAGGGTGGCCTTCTACACCCTCCCAGACACAGGGCTGCGGGAAGTTGGACGCGAGTTGGGAGGAAGCGAAGGGGTGATGCTTACGGTTCCCCCTGAGGCTGCCTGGTGCGCCCTTCTTTGCTGCAGCAGCTCCTTCACGGTGATCTTCACCCGGACACCTTGATACACCTTAGGTTTTTCTGGGGAAAGGCAACCGAGTCAGTGATCAAGTGTGACGTCTGGGTGTCAGGCTGGGGTGTGGGAGGTGGTGGGGGGTGTGGGAGGTGGTGCGGGGGGTCTTCTTTACAATCCGTGGCACCTGAGGCCAGGTGCCTAGGTCTGGAGAATGCGAAAAGCACACTCAAAGACAGATGGGAAAGAAATCCAGATTTCTCAGACTCGCAAGGACAAGAGAGACTGTGGGCAGGTTTCAGGGTCCGTGTGGAAACAAAACCTATGGAAATCTGTGAGGCCACCCTCCCCAGGCTGGGCCCTATCCCCAGACCAATAGCACAGAGGTTCATGTGCTCAGAAATGTGCAGACCAGACGAGGGGAGCCCAACCCCTTGGCTGAGTTAGGGAAACCTGGGCTGTGGGCGAGGAGAGGATGTTAGGAACCTGGGATGGGGCCGAGCACCAGAACAGCTGCTCCAGCCCACCCCACTCCCACTCCAGGGGAAGCTCGGAGCCCCTTCCTGCTGTGGTTTCTGGGGATCCTCTGACATCTACAGGCCCTTGGCCTGGAAGCCGGCCCCGAGGCAGCCTCGTCCTTGGGCTGGTGAGAGACCCGCTAGACAGACCCCGGTAAAGGGATGAAGCCCGAGAGCTCCCGCCCTCTCAGTCTTTTTTCTTTTTTCTCAGTCTGCTTTCTCTCCCTCGGCCCCTTTCTCCCCGCCTTTCCCCCTCTCCATCTTTCCCTCCTCCCACCTTAGGCCCAGCTCCCGCTCGCCCCTCTTCCCCTCTCTCCCCACCCCCTCCCTTTCTGGGGCCGGCATTTTCCCGCGGCGCACGGAGGCTCCGAGTGGAGTCCGCGCAGCGCGAGCTCCGGAAAGCGTCGGGGGCCACGGAGGGTCGCGCTCTCGGCCGGGAGGCCGCCCTTCGGAAGGGGCCGCCCCCGGGGCTGGCGGAGCCGCGCCGGGCTGCCCGGCTTGCGGGAGAGGCCGGGCGCGCCCGAGGGGAGGCGGGGAAGGCGTGCTGCGCCCCCGGAGCGGCCTGGCGGAGCTGCGGTGAGTAGGTCTGGCTGGGCCCTCGTTGGTGGCGGGAGTGGCCGCGGAAGCCCAGCGCGACTCCGGCCCTGACCTCGACCCTGCAGAGAGCGCTGGGGAGCCGCGCGGGGAGGGGCGGGCCGCGCGATCACCGGGGGCGCCTGGCCACAGTGCCGGGCCGCCAGCGCCTCGCCTGGTCACTGCGGAGACCGCAGCAAGACAGCAGGGAGCCCCCCGGGCCGGGTCGGCAGCTAGGGGTTCCCCCCCGGAAAGGAAGTCTCGCCGTCGGTCGCCCGGATCCAGGGAATCCCGCGCCTGCCTTAGCAAGCCAGGGGGGCGCGCCCTCTCCGCGATCCAGAGTCTCCCCGCGACTACTTCGCGGGATCCGCCGCCCCGGTGGGCTCCGGGTGCGGCCCCGGATCCGCACAGGGACCGCCACGGCTCAGCTCTGAGCGGCCGGCGCGCCCGGCCGGCGTCCCGGGCTCACTGTGAGCCTCTGGCTCCCCCCGCCGCCGCTGCTGGGCGCGCAGAGTCCGCGCTGCGAAGTCCCAGGGTCACAGCTGTGGCCAAGCTTAAGGGCCGGTGGTGGACCCGGCTACTCGGAGGTTGTAGCGGCCAACTGGGCCTCAGGGCCTCTGCCCTGGGGAGCAGGCGCCGAATGGGAGCGGCCGCAGAGTGGCCCGTGCCCTCGGGATCCCCAGCTCCCACTTGCAGGCCCTGACTTTGTGCCTCTCTGTTCCATGCAGGAAAAGCCCTGGGAATTCACCCGGATCAAAATGCCCCTCGCCCGTGTGACCCGTGACCCTACCCCAGGAGAAGCAGCCGAGTTACCCGACATCGTGGTCAGCAGAAGCTGGGTTGGTGACTGGATGCTGCAGCTGCAGGGACTCTGCGCCTGGGAGTCCTCCTGTGCAGGGGGAGAGGCAGAGATGCAACATTTTTAAAGTTTCACAAAGCATCCAGCTGCACCCAGGTTCCTGGAGCAGGAGACAAACAGAATTAATGTTTTATACCTTCGGGTATAGGTTTGAGTTTTTTCCCCCTCATGCCAAGTATTTAAAACCTCTAGAAACCCATGATTTGACAATCAATGATTGCGCGATACTTTCAATTTGAATATTCAAAGGCTTAACAAAATGGACTATCTTCTGCAGAAATCCTGCACACAGGCACCCCACAGAGAGTCCACAGAAACAGGGAGTGAGACCCCTTTGGGTCCTGACCCTTGCTTTTACTGTATTTTGAGCATTTTGTCCACCTTCCTGCAGACAGAGCAGGGGTTCTCAAAGGTTGTGTGTATTTCTGCCTCAAAGGCAGCTTGGGAAGCCTTAAGTGACTTGGGCTGCCCTTCATGACCACCTGAGCCAGGCTGACAAGGCTGACTGAGTCCCACCTCCCCAGTCTCTGTTTTAAGGGAAAACCTCAGATTTGGGGGAGTAAACATGGCAGCTGGTAGGTATGGCCCCGCAAGGACTCGCTCTGGGCCCCGGTTGCAGGCCCAGGGCCTGCAGAGCCTTTAGCTCTGTGCCTCATCCCCTCCTGGCCCCGCCTGGCCACGTGCTAGCTTCCCTCCCCTTTCTTCGGCTCTCCGTCTGGGCCCCAGACACTGGAGTTTCAGTACAGCAAGACTGCCTGTTAAGACCCTTTGCCCCTCCCCAAGGATCTGGGGATGTCTGTGAGGCCTCACCCCCTAGAGAGTTCCTGAGGCTGGGGTTCTTTCTTGATAGAGTTTCCTTTTCTCCCTCTTCCTCCCTCTAGATCCATCCCTGCCTTTTGGCTGCAGGAGCCTGTGTTGAGAAACCATGATAAGCTTAGCTCCTGCTCCTTCTAGCTGGAGGGACGTAGATTTGGGCTTAGGCCTTCACATGTTGGGTGAGAGGTGGGGAGGGGTTTGAGGTCAGAGCCCCCCTGGGTCGAGGCCTGAGCCCCTCACAAATGGCCTGGGTTGTGCTGGGTTATGTTCTCCCATCCGTCACTGAGCCTCTTCTCTGGGATTTGGAAGCTGGAGAAGACGAGAGAGGTCCGGCGAGGGAGTGAGTGCCAAGCCAGATCCTCTCCTGGCCCCCAAGGGGAGGCAGGGTGGGGTTCCCTTCCAAACAAGCCAAGACATCCCCATGTTGCCAGGCCCAGGCCATGGTTATAGGCCTCTGTTCTTTGCTCCCTGAACTTTCTGAAATGCCAAAAGTGGAGTTGAGCCCCACAGGCCACCAGTAAAACACGCGGGTACCCTGGAATGTGTCGGATACAGGATGGAGCCCACAGAGATGGGAGAGAGGGGCCCTCTGAGGATGACAAAACAGAGTCTGTGATGGATCGGAATTGCCTGGCAACGGAAGCCATGCCTCTGGGGGAGGGGATCAGGGCTGGGAACACTTGAGGTGACACCTGGAAGTAGGCATGGGGTGTGTCTCTCCCCAGCCCTGCTGGAATCTGGCAGCTTCTGGAGCCTCTTTCTCCAAAGGCATTGAGCCCGCATCCTGAGTGTCCCTGATGGACTTTAGGACCAGGCTCGTGAGGAGGAGACGGCCACGGGGACTCCCAGAGCCCCTCTCTCCCTTCTCCCTGCTCTGTGGTGCGCAGGCCCTGCTCCTTCTGAAGGAACAGTGAGCAAAACAGTGGAGAATTAGGGACAGTCTCTTGTCCTCATAGCTTCTTCCGTAACTTCTTTCCTCTTTTGATCTCCTTTTCGTTTTACGCTTACTTTTTGGTTTGCTTTCCCTTTGTTCTTTCTCTGTCTCTTCTTGTCACAGCTTTCCTCCATTTTGCCTCCTCATTGCTGTTTTTCTCCCTGGCTTTCCGAGTGTGTCTGTTTTCCCACATTCTGGGATGCTGTCTCGTTGGTTTGGGCTTAGTCTCCCTCCTAAGCGCTCCTTTCACGGGGGGATGGACAGGGATGGCAGGAGGCCAGCGAGCGCCCTGGGCAGCATCACTGAGATTGATGCTGATGACTGGCTGTCCGGAAGAGAAGGCAGGCAGGGCTGGGACGGAGGCGAGCTCCTTGGAAGTCACAGCATCTATAGGGATCGCAAATACCTCTTTGTCCCTTCTTCCAGAAGCCTCTGTCCAAACCAGGGCTGCAGCTCTGGGGGCTTCTACCTGGGCTTCTGCTGCTGGATGCATGTTCCGTGCTGTGGCTAGTCAGCC
Organism: Phacochoerus africanus; assembly: GCF_016906955.1. Classification (NCBI taxonomy): domain Eukaryota; kingdom Metazoa; phylum Chordata; class Mammalia; order Artiodactyla; family Suidae; genus Phacochoerus; species Phacochoerus africanus. The sequence goes on along the minus strand of NC_062554.1, from coordinate 38,721,280 downwards.
ACTTCAGAGCACTGGGTTTCCTTAGGACCGAGCCCTGATTTAAGAAAGAAGCCCCCTCGTTTTTAGCCCAACATTAAAGGGTTTGGTTCCTGCTGTTTCTATCATTTCAAAGCCTCAGCACAGGTATTTAAGAGCCAACTGCCACGCTTGTGGGGGTGAGGGAGGCTCTTTCTAGTTGGGTCCTGTGGAGCCTCCCTGTGGATGCGCATGCGTCATGAGGCCTGGAGCCGCCAGGTTGACTCCGAGACCCCATCGAATTGGATGTTCTTCTAGAGTTTGTCCTTTATTGAGTGTTTATTGCATGTCACATGTCACGCATGGGCTTGTGGAGCCTACCCACTCTACAGATGAGGAACTAGGCTCAGAGGAGTGAGCAGTGTGACCAAAGTTACTGAGCCTGTATGTGGCAGGGTTGGGAATCCCACTTTGATAAATCTGATACTTAACCCTTACTCTGAACTATCATTGTTTTCCTGCTAAACTTTTATAGCAGAGGCTTTCAAATTTGGGGGACTTCAACCCACAGTCAGAATTTCATTTTATATGTTCACATCCTATACATATTTATAAAACAAACTTTTCACGGAACAATGTACCCCTATATCTCTGGAGTATTCTAAAATTTTCTATTCTGTTCCATCTTTTGCACCGCATTCTATTTATGAAAAATCTTGGTTGGTTGGGAGTCACTGAGGTAATGTCATGACTCACTAATGCGTCACGACTAACACTGGAAAATACTGCTTGTGAGACATGCAAACCCTTTTGTTGGTGTTGTGCTGCTGAGCCGCATGTGCTGTCTGCCTCCATGTCAGGGTGTGTGGGGAGGTGAGGGCCGTGGACTGGAGAGCACTCTGAACCCTGGGCAACTGAGAGGAAGAGGTGGCTGCAGGGCAGGGGCGCTGTTAATTATGCTAATAACAGCTTGTGCTTCTCAGACTGGGAACTGTCCTCTTTCACTGGGGGCCTGGTCACCTGAGGGGCATGCCCTGAGGGCCCTATCATCTCTCCAGGTTTTCTTTCCTCCCTCCCTCCCTTCTTCCTTCCTTCCTTCCTTTCTTTCTTTCTTTCCATTTTAGGGCCAAAGGTGCTGCATATGGAGGTCCCCAGGCAAGGGGAGCTGCAACACTGGATCAGAGCCACATCTGCGACCTACGCTGCAGCTTGGGGCAACACCAGGTTCTTAACCCACTGAGTGAGGCCAGGGATCAAACCTGCATACTCCTGGAGATGTTGGCTTCTTAACCTATGGGAACTCCTGGGGTTTTAATAAAGACTTAAAAAAAAAAAAAAAAAAGTTGTGGTCTTTCAACAGACTTTAGCAGGCCCGCTTGCTTCCAACTAAAACATAGGGTCCTAGAGTTCCCATCGTGGCTCAGCAGAAATGAATCTGACTAGCATCCATGAGGACTCAGGTTGGATCCCTGGCCTCACTCAGTGAGTTAAGGATCCAGCACTGCTGTGAGCTGTGGCGTAGGTTGCAGATGTGGCTCAGATCCTGCATTGCTGTGCCTGTGGTGTAGGCCTGCAGCTACAACTCCGATTTGACTCCTAGCCTGGGAACCTCCATATGCCACAGGTGCAGCCCTAAAAAGACAAAATAAATAAATAAAATAAAACATAGGGTCCTGTCGTTTGGATGTTGGAAGAGATCTTTGCGGGGCTGAGACAGACTTGGAGTGTTTTTCCAACCTCCCTCCTCATGGTGGTCCACACAGGCCCCCTGCTCTTCTTGGCTGAGCTGTCAGCTCATGGATGAGTGTGGAGGAAATGGGAGCTCAAGGTTTGTCAGGCAGCCTGTTCCACTGTTGGGCTGATCATACCTAATGATCACTGGCTAAGCCAAAATTCAATGCAGAGCATTAGATGAGCACCATCTGTGTACCAGGCCTGGTATCACGCAGCAGGAATACAAAGACAGTCCTGCTTTCTTGTGTCAACAGCTCGGTGAGTATCATGCGTATGGGCTCTCCCACTTTCCCACCACCTCTGCTCCAGGATGCTCTGTTTCTTTATTCATTGGTTCATTCCTTGATTCATTCATTCAAGAAGTACATACTGATTATCTGTTCTGACCAGGCCCACGGCTAAGCCCAGGAAGTTATCATTCCTCCCTCCACCCCACCCCAAGCCTTCTCTCTTTGAGGTTCACCATCAGAAGTTTCTCTCCTTCTTCATATGTTATAGTATTTCAAATCTCTGAGCCATGGAGCTCAGAAACCCTTTAGTTTGCTGTTGACCTTCTTAAATGTCCCTCAGCACCAGATTATGGGGAAGAGAATACGTTTCCTTTTAAAGTTTTAAATTGAATGTTTTAGCTGAAATTTTTTGGCAGGCTTTTGTATGCAAATGACATTGCAAAGCCTTATATTTTCCCCCCAAAGTAGGAGATTTTGTTAAATTAGACACATTTGACACATGAATATGAAAAGACTTTCAGTGTAAGAAAAAGGGGGAGTTTATTGCCTGTGAATTTGACTACGGCTCTAAATTCTCTTTATTAATGCAAAGTTCTTTTGTCATTCTGACTGGGGAACACTGTTACCAAACCTAGCGGGAATATCAAGTTCCAAAAACGTGGAGGAAACAAGTACTTATTGGGCCCAGTGTGGATGTTTGGTCCATGTGAAAATGACCAGGAGAACTATTTGATGAAGGATATTTAACATTTATGGTAAGTCAGTTTCTTTCCATAAAACCGATTCCAAATTTTTATTTTAAGAGACTTTCAGGAGTTCCCGTTGTGGCATAGCGTAAATGAATCTGACTAGTATCCATAAGGATGAGGGTTCAATTTCTGGCCTCGCTCAGTGGGTTAAGGAGCCGGCATTGCTGTGAGCTGTGGTATAGGTCGCAGATGCGGCTGGGATCCCACGTTGCTGTGGCTCTGGCATAGGCCGGCAGCTACAGCTCTGATTAGACCCCTAGCCTGGGAACTTCTGTATGTGGTGGCTGTGGCCCTAAAAAGACAAAAAGGCAAAAAAAAAAAGAAAGAAAAGAAAGAGAGAAAGACATTCAGGAGGAATGAGCATTTGATAATTTGTTATTTAAATAAGGAAGATAACCATCAGATTTTGCTTGAATCATTTAGTTAAAACATTTTTATTATGCAATATTTAAGACTTAACAGAAACATAAACGTTACTAGATAAATACCTATAAATATATGATCAAATTTAAGAAATATGATCAAGGTTAAGAAATAAGTGATGTTTCATTTATGATTAAATTAATATATTAAGCCTTAAACTTTTGGATTATTCCACTCAAAATATTTGGTTAAGAGAGAAGGTTAGGGAGTTCCCGTGTGGCATAGTGGAAATGAATCTGACAAGTATCCTTGAGGATGCGGGTTTGATCCCTATCCTCTCTCAGTGGGCAAGAATCTGGTGTTGCCATGAGCTGTGGTGAAGGTCACAGATGCGGCTTGGATCCCGTGTTGCTGTGGCTGTGGCTTAGGCCTGCAGCTGGAGCTCCGATTTGACCCTAGCCTAAACTTCCATATGCCATAGGCGCAGCCCTAAAAAGCCATAAAGAAAAAGAAAAAAGAGAGAGAAGGTTAGCAGATATGGCTCCTAGTTTTCCTAATGCAAAGAGCTAATTCTTAGATATTGTTTTGTCCACTTTTTTTCCTTTTGGAACTTGTAAATTTTCTTTTTCTTTTCTTTTTGGCTTTTAATATACTGACAATGACATTGCATATTTCAAACTCACACATTTTATTTATCAGAGATTATGATTAAAGGATACTTTTATATCAAAAATCAAATATAAATGGTGTCATCATTTACAAATAATTATAGGTTTCTTATTATTTATTTAACTTGATCTTTAGGAAGTCTAGTTCCTTATCTAATTACTGGATTTGTTTTAACCACACCAGAGATAATACCAAACATCGAATAACTTTTATTTATAAGACTTCTTAGCAATGTAGTGTACATAGATACTATATGTATGAACATATAAACATTTTTGTGTGCTACTTCAAAGGTTCAGTGATTTTCCTTCCTAAAGACATTTAAAAATATAAAATCAGTCATCTTAAATATATTATCATGAAATTTCAATGTCTAGTACTGTCAGGATTTGTAAAGAGTATGACTTTGTTACATACTAAACATAGGACTTTCCTATACCTCAGAATTGCCACCTGCAGTGTCAGGGTCTAAATCATTTTTCTTTTTTGTGGAATAATTTCCCCTCAATTTAACAAGGATTTGATGAGCACCTACAACATACCGGGCACCAAGCCAGGTGCTGAGGACACAGAACTGGGACATTCATGAGTCTGTCGCTTGACGAGTCTAGTTAGAGAAAGAATCCTCTTTAACCAAGTGCACAATTTTGCACTTAACCTCTTAAGGGTCCACAGGTATCGGATATGGTGCCTAAGATGAACCTGTGTAATATTGTTTTGAACAGAGAGGATGCCTTAGGCAGAACCTGATGATAGAGTGTAAAGAAAGACTATACTTTTGGTGTGCAGTTGATGGGATGACAGTAATGTCATGTGACTTAAACCTGGGACATCCATTATGATTTCAGTTCTTTAAATATGACATGGTTTATTTCTTATGAATGTATTATTTAGATTACATATTAAAATGCATCACAGAGATACTAGCAATATCTTTATATGTGTGTAAATATATGTGTGTGTGTGCGTTGGTATGTCTTTTACTAGTGGAGTTAGTAACACGTTTCCCTTTGTGGAATTTCTGGTGGAATATTTTAGCACTGCAGTCCTCCCCTACTGCAGGAGCATCATCATATTGTATTATTAACTGAGCTGTGACAAAGTATATGCCTACTTAAAAGCAGTTGCTAAATAAATGAGCCGTGGTTTCCTTCTCTCATTCTTTTGAGTTGTGTATAACATTGTAAGAGAAAGACAAACAGTTTCAACTCCATCCTGTAATGATCGTTTCCAGTGATTTTTGGGACCATTGCCTATGTTGTGGTTTTTGCATGGGCAAATTTTGCTTTCCACTTTTTTTTTTGGACATATCCTCTAGGGAGTTTTCTTAGCTTGAACTTGACGTCACCACCTATGCTGACTTTAAAACTGAAGAGACCTGCAAAGAGATGGTGTTTTGAACCTGAGCTCTTAAATTGTTTCCTGGCTTCCCCAAGAACGTTGTGAGTCTGAGAAGAGCAGGTTTAAGGAAGGAGAAAGAAAGGAGGATGTGGGTTTTTTATGCTGGAATTACGCATTATTATGAAAAGGTGCAGTTAGTCCCTGGCGTGAGGTGGGAAATGGAGAGTACTTGAATAGAAAATGGGATAGGGAAATAGAAGTAATTTCCCTGGCATAAGTTTGTAGCTTGGTTTCAATTTTTAAGAAAGTAATGTAAATTCCCAGAACAGTAAAACAGAATCAAATTAAAATATATGCAATATGGCAATACCCTGTCAAGCTAAATAGAATTCTTAAAAGTCATTTATTTACCATCTGGAATTATTCACCCTACTCCCCACCTATCCCCAAACCTTTAGACTAAAGAACCAAAATGGATACTAGACAGAGTCTGGGCCTGTGTGTGTCTCCTTTATTACAAATTAAATTTTCCAGACACTCTGAAAGGCTTGGGTGCTCTAAGAAGAGTGTAGACACCACTGGTTGCTGAGCTCTACTTAGCTGAGAGCCAGTGCATCCTCAGGTTGTGAGAAGGTAAACATAATAGGTGAGCAGATAACAGCAAACTAAGTTAAATAAGCCTGTATAACACATAGGGCTATACACAAACCAAAGTTCAGGTTATAGGAACACACCTTGATGATTTATACAACTATTGTTATATGACAATAGGCAAGGGGATGGGGGGAGTACAGCCCAACAGCTATGGACCAGGCCCACAGATGCTCCTTGATCTGTTCCTCTAGGATGCTCTCCCAGGAGTGGGGGTAAGGAAGGCTCCTATTCAAGCATTTCTGTGAGAGTCCACAAATTAGGAGTGTTTTTGCTCAACCAGAATATACCCTTGAAGGCCTGGAAAAGGAGGAATCTCAATTATTCACTTCTACGTGGGAACTAATATCCATATTTGACTTTCTAGACTCCTACCTGGAACATGGATACTATCACAGAGGATGTGGTGGAGACTTTATTGAGGGGCTTTGGGTCCCCAGAAGATGGAAGGAAAAGGCATTAGGTCAGGAGGGATCTTAGGCGTCAGAAAAATGTGGTGAAGGAAATAAAGGAGGGTGATAGGAAGAGGAAGATGGTGGGCCTCCACTCATGCTTTGTGAAGTCAAAGTGTGTGCAAGGCATTTATGAAGGGTGTGGCCTGCAGACAGGCACACCGTTTGGGGGTAATTACTGTGGGAACTCAAGTGGCAAAGGAATCTACACCAATCTAACTTACTTCAGCCAGATCAATGCTTTAGGTATCAGTTTCTTCACTTATACACAGGAAAAGCTATACATTTCTGACCCATGAGCCACTAACAAGGTCTTCCTTCAATTAGGAGATGTTGTGTGTACACCTGACAATATGTCCTTCTCCAAAGCCCCTTTGCTTCTCAGTGTTCTGTAGTCTATCGTTTCTTACTGACAGCCCTGTCCTGCTCTCTGTGTTTTCCTTACAATGTGGGGCTTCTTATCTGATCATGGAGTGTCCATTTTAATCCACTCTAACCACTGTCGGTTTATTCCATCAGAGAGACAATGCCTAGCTTAATTAAGGCTACCACTGAGCAAACAGAGGTTTTGGTCCTTGTTATTTTTTGGTTAGCCTAGTTTTTGGACATCCTGGCTTTAGGGCAGAGTTGAAACCATGTGCATATGAAACCATCATGTCCTGAAGCTCATCCTATTGCAATGACAATAAGGTATTTATATGTGGTGCCACATTTGTTACTTGCAAGTTATTATTAGTAATGTGTTATTTGCGAGTCACTGTAAGGAGGAAAATGGATGTAATGCTTCATACATTAAAGTGACATGGTATAAAATGAATTTTACTTTATGTGCCCTCATCTATTGTATGTATCTGCATTCTCTTTTACTGAAGAATACATATAGTTCATCACTAAGAAAAATTGGACAGGCAAATTAGTATGTTTTCTGCTCTGCATAACATTTTTAATATGTAATTTCAGAAAAAAATATCAGTGCTAAAAATGATACTTCAAAGATAACAGAAGATTCAGAACATAATGGGTTACTAAATCCCCCAGACACCTCACTGTCAGGTAGTCTGACTAAACTATGGTTCCCAGTAAGTACCCTGAATTCACATTGCATGTGTCTCAGTGGGGCTGTGGTGGGCAGATCACAAATGAATGCCATCATCCAGTAACAGAGGGTGGCACGATGGCTTATCCTAAAAATCCAGTTCTGAAAGAGCTGCCACCACACCACAGGGGTCAGTGAGTACAGAAAGTGACTGAGAGGGAAGCACAGAAGTCCTCCGGTGTCCTCAGTAAGCTCGGCGGCACTCATAGGTCCCCCAAGCCAGGCTCCCGTCTTCTTTGGTCCATGGAGAAGGGTCCGGGAGGGCAGAGGTGTCTGTCCCCTGGTCTGTGGAGAAGGGCCCCCCTTTGGGTGGTGGATCATTGGACATGGTCATGAAAGAGGTGAAGGGGTAGGGGGACGGGGTGGGGTACCCCTGCGTGTGGTACAGATCCTCCAGTGCATGCAGTGAGTAGGACTGAACCCCAGCTAGGGGGGCCCCCCAGCTCGAGCTCCTGTGCTGGGCAGTGCTCCCCCCTGACTCTAGCTGGGAGAGGCAGCTCGCGCTGGGTGCCAGGCTCTGCAGGGCGTCGGCTGGTGTGGGGTCTGGCTGGCTGAGGCCTTCGGGCACTGACTGCTCCCACGAGTCCCTCTGAGGAGGATGGAGAGATCACTGGTTAGTCATGAGGTGACAGTCTGATGTGGACAGATGGACAGATTTCCTTCCCAACACGGGGTGCTGCTGGCCCACATCTTCCAGAGCAGACTTGGGGTCCTCCCTCTGCTGTCCAAAGCCTCCTGAACAGGCAGGCAGTGGAAGTTTTAGTTCCTTTCTTACTTTACAGTTAGATTGTGTGTGCGTGCATGTGTGTGTGTGTGTGTACAGAGATGAGAGAGAGAGAGTTCTTTCCTCAGAAAACAGCATTGAATGAGTGAAATGTGAAAATAATAAAAGGAACATTTTAACAGCATTTTTTTTTCCATTTTTAGGGCTGCACCTGAGGCATATGGAGGTTCCCACGCTAGGGGTCAAATCGGAGCTGGAGCTGCTGACCTGCACCACAGCCACAGCAATACGGGATCCAAGCCGCATCTGTGACCTACACCACAGCTCACGGCAACACCAGATCCTTAACCCATTGAGCAAGGCCAGGGATCGAATCCACACCCTCATGGACACTATGTCAGGTTCTTAACCTGCTAAGCCATAACAAGAACGCTACAGATAGCATTGCATCATTTACTCCTGGAAGGAACAGGCCTCTATACTACGCAGTGGGGGCCAAGTGGGCTTCTGAGCAGGCTGGGAAGGCTACCCCACCCTCAGTGAAAAAACAGCTAAGAGCCTCATAGGCTTGGAGCTGGAAAGATGTGGGTTGGATTCCTGGCTGGGCCACCCACTACCTTCCTGACGCTGAGTACCTCATTTTGTTCATCCCTAAAATGGGGCTTTCATTACAGTATCCTGAGTTGTTGCAAGTAATAAGTGAACAGAGGCATATAAAAGTTCCTGCCTGGAGTAGATAATCGATAACGTTAATTCCCATTCTCCTCCCATGGCCTGTTTTTATCTAAAATCCCATCTTCAGAGAGTTGTTCCCTTGTGGTGAACTGTGGCTTCCCAGTTTTGTATAAGCAGGTCACTGGTATTCTTTTTTATGAACTCATCTCCGAAAGGATTGGGAGAGACCAAGGGTCTAGAGGGTAGAGGTACCCTGGGGGAGGGGAGACTGAAGAGGAGGGGGAGAGAAGTCCTGAGGCACTTGCCCTGGCTGAGGGCAGGGTGACACATCTGGAAGATGGGGAGAATATTAACAAAATGGATATATATCCCGTCTTATTAGTCCTCCCGCCCAAACCCCTGGATATAGCCTCCTGTGCTTGGCTGGATCCTAGTGGGGCAGGGCTCCTGGCATCTCCCCAGATGACACAGTGAAGCACCCACCCCCCCCTGCCACCCCCAGTCTTTGGGAAGAACAGACCTTTCCGTGGAGCTGTTGGGCCAGTCAGGTCTAGGGGTCCCCGACCCTGGAGACCTCATAAATCCAGTCACTGCATACTCACCAGCACCAAGGGTGTGGGGTCGCTGGGGAAGGGTGGTGGCAGGAGGGGTGGCAGGGGCGAGGCGCTGAACAGGGAGCTGCTGTTGGGGGTCAGGGCCGCAGGGCGGTGGTCCCCGTAGGGCTCCGGGAAGTAGGAGTCCAGGAGGGCCGGGTGGCCCTGCCCTGCCGAGGACTCGCAGGCAAAGGGCTTCGCCACGCTTGGGGTGCAGGCGTCGTTTGCAAACTGCTTCGTGCTGTGGAAGTCGGAGTCGGATAGGAAGGCTCTCCTGACACCATAGTAACCTGACATCACCGGGGAGCCTGTTGCCAAGGGGAAAACAAATGGGCAAAAGCTTCCTCGGAAGGAATCTCTGTTGCAGCTGACTCTGTGCTAAATAGATAAATAAATGTCTTGGAAAGCATTAAATATAGTGAAATTACCTCTTGTAACTGGTCCAGCCCAAATAATTGATATGTTTCAAGTTCGCTCTGCTTTTCTATGTACTAGGCACTGGGTAGGAAGGGGTCAGGCTTAAAGAGAATAAGAATCTCCTGGCATTTACACTTTATCTAATGAAGCATCTTTTTCCCAGCTTCTGAGCTCTGTCCGCATAGACACAGGACCCTTAACAAGAGGGGGCTACTAGGGCATGTCATCAGAGATTGAGTAGCTCTAGATAGGTGAGATTAGGACTCCACCCCAAATCAGAGGCTGGGTCTACTCTACTTCTAGCTCTGTGTATACACCTTTTAACACCTTGTCTTGCACTAGCAGGCATCAGAAATGGCGTGCTTGTTTGCTTCTGTGTAGCCAAGTGAGAGGCCCACAGAAAATGTGTGTGGTCCGGCTTTGAAGAGTCTGGTGTTATTTGCTGCCCTCTTGTGGCCATACCGAGCCCCTCACTCAGCTCACCCGGGGAACTGCAAGCTTGGGAAGAAAATGCCTGGCTTAGAAATTTCCCCGTAGTGGAAATGGGGAGAGGCTGAAATTGAGAAGATCTCATTTAAGGGAAGGCCGGGGAAGTGGTCCCAGAAGAGAAGAGATGTGGAATTGCTAAAGGCTTTCTGATCCTGTAGCTCAGTTGTAGCAGGAAACTCTTATCATTTGGAACATGCTCAGGAACATAGACTCAAGGGCTGTAAAACTGATTTTTTTCCAGCTGGTGGTGGGTGTGATCTAATTAGCTAAGGCTTTATACCCCCGGAGTCCCAAAAGGGCTGAGTGGGAAAAGGATGCTGGTTCTTGTCTTTCTTACCATCCCCCACGACTCCTGAGTTTTGTCTCTGCCCACCCTGTGTCCACTCTTCCGCAGGGACAGAAGACGGGTTCATCAAGACCCTTCCTTCTTCTTGTTACCCTGACTCAGCCACACAGGACTCTGCCTACACAGCATTTCCGGTCCTGATGTGGCACGTCTCTGATGCTTGCTACTCTCTCACCCAAGTTACAGTCCTCTTTCCAACTGCTCTGCAGGTTCTGTGGGGGCAGAACTTATGTCTGTGTTCAACGATTACATGTAAAGTTATTCATTCATTTAGAGGAAATCAAAATTCCTCACAGGGACTTATGGCACAATTCCACTCACTCCACTTTCATCTTAAATTCCACAGCCCCCAAACTTCTTATGTGCTCATGAATTTGAAAGCTGCAGGTCAAGGTTTCCCCATAAGCATACTTACTTGTCAAGGCAAAAAGAACCTCTGTGCAAATGAAAACTAATATCAATCAATAAAGTTTCATTTCATGCCATGAATTTGTATCCACAATAGCGGTTAAGGCTGAGAACAGAATGAGGAATGAGGAAACAAGGCTTCCAGGATCTCATGTGTGCATTTCCCAATTTCCGAAGAAAAAAGCACAACGAAAAAAAAATCCTCTGCTCTCATAGGCATAGTTTTTTCTCCTTAGAAAGAAGAAGACGTCTCAATGGAAAGAAAAACTGCAGAAATTTTCTTCTGCAGAAGGGAGCAGATATGGCCAGATTCTAGTGACAGTAAATATGATTGGGAAATATGGCGCAGCGACTTGCTGATATGGGGGGTCTTCTGCTCTTATTCTTTTCCCTAATCCAGCTCTGGAGCTTACTAAAATTATTGAGAAAGCCTATGTCACTTCTGAGTTTGGATCTAGAAAGAGTGTGTGTGTGTGTGTGTGTGTGTGTCTGCGTGTGTGTCTATATGTGCATGTATACACATATGAGACTGCCCCCAAACTATTGTTGAGAATGGCCATTTTCCATCCCCACAGGAGTATTTAATGAGACATAAATATTAAAATGAATATAATTTGCTTAACTAAGTGCCTGGCATATAGAATGCACCAGTAATTGGTATTTCCCCCATCTGCCCTCTGGCCCTCTCTCTTTCTCTTCTAAAACTACTGCATCAGACAAGGAGAACAGACTTGTGGTTGCCAAGGGGAACGAGGTTGAGGGAGAGATGGAGTGGGAGGTTAGGGTTAGCAGATGTAAATTATTATACCTACAGGAGATAAAAAACAAGGTCCTACTGTGTAGCACAGAGAGAACTATATTCGATGTCCTAAGATAAACCATAATGGAAAAGAATGTATAGATACAAGAGGGTGTATGTATATGAATAACTGAATCACTTTGCTGTATAGCAGAAATTAATACAACATTGTAGATCTATACAAGGTCGAAACTACACTTCGATACAATAAGGAAATAAATACAAATTTCAAAAAGGAAGGACATGTGCTATCAAATCATAGTGCCAGAATCGTAGATCATAGGACCAGAATCTGAGACATTTTAAAACTGTATCAAGGGCCTACTTGCTATTGCTTTTGCCCAATAAGCTTATTATGCTGGACAGAGTGCACTCGAAATGCAGGAGTGACTGAATGAGCCCAGATCTGCCTGCCCTGATGGTATATTTTAAAAATAAATACTTTAAAGTTGCAACATTTTCAAGGCGCCTATGAAAGATCGGAAGTCTAAATACCTGATTTAAATGCCAAAGGGAAGGAATTAATTGCCTCAGAGGGCAGTACTCACCTGGCATGGGGCCAAACGGAGACTGGGCCGAGCTGATGCTGCCCTGGAAGACAGAGGCACACACGTGGCTTCTTCTGTAGTTGCAAGTTTGAATTTTTAAAAAAGGCTTAAGAATACATTTTACAAGCTTTATTTTCTGACACTAAGAAACATTTGGGGGGAGTTGAGTTTAGAGGGGGCCCCAATTGAAAGCGAAGGAGGCAGGTACCAGAGAACAAACTTTTACAAGAGACAGAGAGAAGCCAAAGTTTAAGATTCTGGTAAACAGGCCAAAAAGCAGCTGCTGGATGAAGTGAAGTGATTTATCCTTTTTTTTTTATTGTTTGTGCTACACCCTTCATCAGATATGTATCAATGATTTATATACATATATACCCACATACACACACAAATGTGGTTCTGTTTGGCTTTAACATTGAATGGCCACTTTTAAAACGGTCTGCCTCTCTGTAAAGTGGAAGCTTCGCCAAAGGGAGAGACCTTGACGGTGACTCAGTGCCCAGAACAGAGCGTGATTCGTAGTAGACACAATAATGATGTGGGATAAAGAGCCCGCAGTTTAGTGAGTGTGGGAGGTTGAGGGATATTGTTGGTTGAATTACGTCTCCCGAAAAGGTATATTGAACACCTAATTACCAGTACCTATGCATGAGACCTTGCTCGGACATGGCATCTCTGAAGCTGTAACTACTTAAACTGAGGTCATCCTGGAGTCTTGTGGGCCCTAAATCCAATAGGGCTGATGTCTTTATGCGAAGAGGGGAGACACACATGCAGAGACACGGACACAGAGGGGAGAAGACAGTGTGAAGAAAGAGGGAGAAATTTGAGAGGTACAGCTTCAAGCTAAGGAACACTAAGTTTCACCCATAACCTCGAGAAGCCGGGAAGGGGCAAAGAAGGATGCTTTCCTCAAGCGAACAGAGGGAGCCTGGCTCTGCTGACAATTTGATTTTGGACTTCTAGTTTCCTGATTTGTAAGACATAAATACATTTCTTTTGCTTTGAGCCACTGCATTTGTGGTCATTTGTTAGTGCAGCCCCAGGACACTAAGACAGGGAGGGGCTGATGATGAAACAGACGCTTCATTCTAGCGTGAGGAGTGGCGTTGCAGGGAAAGATGGGGGGAGGCGGATACAGAAGGTACGAGTGAGGGCGAGGTGGGAACACATCCTGGAGGAGATGATGCTTGAGCTGACTGCCGAAGGAAAGGTATCCAGGTGTGGAGAGCCTTAAAATACGCAAATGCAAATGCTGGCTCCAAGATGCCCAGGAACAAAGTGGAAAATGTAGCTGTTGCAAAAGCTGAGAGTCCTCCACATCTAGTTCTTTGGCTTTGAGCTCTTAGTCCGGACCTTGATCATCCTACAGACCCTCAAGAGTTGGAAGCGATTTTATGGAGAGTCTTATTCAACCACTGCTCAATGCTGCAATCATCTCCTTATTATTAACCCTCAGTGCATTTAGCCTCTAGTGGTGGAGAACTCGGCGCCCTCTGAGGAAGCCCGTTCCTTCTTTGGGGACCTCCGACTGTTGTTACAAAGTAGGCTGAACAGAGTCATGTTCTTAATTTTAATATCCTCGGTCCATACAGAATGAGTTAAACCTTCTTCCATACAGAGCTCTTCAAATCTCTGAGGGTAACCCATCATGTCCCAACTGTCTTCATGAGTCTGGGCTGCTATAATAAATACCATAGACTTGGTGGCTTCAACAACCATTTCTCCCAGTCCTGGAGGCTGGAAGTTCAAGATTAGGGTGCCAGCATGGTCGGGGTCTTGGGAAGAAGGCTCTTTTCTGGCTTGCAGATGCCTGTCTTCTCTCTGTGGCTTCATGTGGCAGAAGGAGAGATTATCTTTGCCCTGTGTCTCTTCTCATAAGAGCACTAGTTCCATGCATGGGGGCTTTACCCTCAAGACCTAATTACCTTCCCCAGGGTCTCATCTCCAAATACCATCACACTGGGGATTTGGGCTTTAACATGTGCATGATGGAGCTGGGCGTACAAACATTCCATCCATGGCACCAAACTGGAATTCCATCTTCTCCGGGCCAAATATCCTCTAATCACTCAGAAGCAGTACAGTACCTGAGAGCGAACACTCTGGAACCAAAGTGTCTGTGTCTGAAGCCCAGGCCTGCCTCTTATTAGCTGTGTGATCTTGGGCTCATGAAGATTAAATGTGACATTACGTGTCAAGCACTTAGACTAGTTCCTGGCATAGGGTAAGGAGGATCTAAGCAGTAGCTATTATCACTCTGATGCATTTTTGTGCCTCTCCAAATCTATGGCATATTCTTCTAAGCATGTTTTCCTGTTTAATAAGTTTAACACTTTCTTTTTTAAAAATTTGTTTTATTGGTGTTCTCATGTGATTCAGAGGGGTAAATATCTGGCGTTGTCACTGCGGTGGCTCAGGTCGCTGCTGTGGTTCAGGTTCCATCCCTGGCCTGGGAACTTCCACATGTCACAGGTGTGGCCAAAAAATAAACATCAAAAAATAAAATGTATTTTATTGAAGTATAGTTGATTTCTCATGTTCGGTTAGTTACTGCTATACAGCAAAGTGATTCAATTTGACATATATATACATTCTTTTTCATATCCTTTTCCATTACGATTTATTACAGGATATTCAATATAGGTCTGTGTGCTATACCTTAGGATCTGGTTGTTTATCCAGTCCAGGCATAATATGTGCATCAGCTAATTCCAAACTCCCTAAGAAGTTAACTTTCGGCTGGGAGGAGGGACCTGCTGGGCACACGGGGTGAGAGGATGTGGAGGGCAGGTGCTATGGTGTCTGGTATGGGAAGGAAGGAGGCAGTGGTTCGCCATAGAAGCACTGTGGCTGGGCACCTTTCCCCACATTGCCAGGGTCTATTCCTTCTGGCTTCTCTGCAGCAGCCTCCTTTCCTGGCTAAGTGGAGTGAGGCAGGGTGGTAGCTGTCCCAGGTGCTGCCTGCAGAGATGTCCTATTACTCATCTCCCACCTTCTCTCCCTCCCCTTAACTGCTCTGTCCAAGGCCAGGCCCGGGAGGGAGGCTTTTGGGAGACGCAGTACATGTGCCCGACGTGACACGCGATGGATGGAAGTATCAGCACCTGTGGGCCACGCACTGGTTCATTAGTTGGCAAGGCTCTGCCAGAGGCACGGACATGTCTGTGCAGACCCAGCCCTTGCAGCTTCTTCTGCCACCACCAATGCTGCCAACAACTGTCTTACACTCCTTCTTCTGCCCAATTTTTTGTTTTGTTTGTTTGTTTTTGTTTGTTTGTGTTCTCCTTAGGGCCACACCTGAGGCATATGGAAGTTCCTGGACTAGGGGTAGAATCGGAGCTGCAGCTGCTAGCCCACCCCACAGCCACAGCAATGCTGGATTCAAGCCACATCTGTAACCTACACCGCAGCTTGCAGCAAAGCCATATTCTTAACCCATTGAGTGAGACCAAGGATCAAACCTGAGTCCTCATGGATACTAGTTGAGTTCTTAACCCACTGAACCACAGGAGGAACTCCTCTTCTGCCCAATTGTAATTACTGCTGTGAAATTGCTAGCACTGTACCCTCCCCAATCCAATTTTTAATAACTGAAAGCTCTACAGTGGTTTCATAACTCTATACCTAGTTGATTTTATTTATTATTTGATGGAAAGAAGCCTCTTGTATTCATTTCTCCCACAAAATTTTGTCCTTTGCCTGCTGTGGAAATTAAACACTGTATTTCCATTCTTTATGGTTAGTCGTAAAATTTTACCTTGCATATTTAACAAAGAACACAAACAGTATCTTAAACCTCCCATCGTCAGGTAAGATCCTTAGGACATGAGCTCTTATTGTTTGTCTCCTGATTTACATGAATATGTCTTTTCTTACATTTCAGCTTTTTTTTTTATTAAACCTCCACAAATTAGACATTATTTCATCATCATTTTATTAAGTAAATCTGTATTAGATTTACTTACATGTTCACTATTTTCTTTGCTTATTGGTCCTCCAAACGTTTTTCTAGATTCATTCTCCTTCCTCTGAAGTAATTCTTTTTTTTTTTAAAGTGCTTTAAAGATATTACTCCACTGTCTTGTGGTTTCCATGACTGCTGTTGAGAAGTTTGCTGCTAATCTTATAGTTATTCTTTGCAAAAACATTTCTGACTACTTTTTTTTTTTAAATATACTCCCTTTGTCTTTAAGGTTTTTCAAGTTTACCTCACTTTAAATTAGATCTTTAAAATTTATTCTGCTGGTACAGGAGGTGCTTCATGTAGCTGGGGATTCATCTCTTTTGAAGTTGTTTCAATCATCCTCTCCTTAAACACTGCCTTGTCTGTATTACCTGTATTCTCTCTTTCTAGGTCTTCTTATGTATGTTACACATTTGACTTTTATCTCCTGTATGTCCTTAACTTCTTATTACTTCCTCTGTATCCATGATTCTCTGTTCTATATTTTGGGATAGATTGGTACAGCTTTCTTCAGATCTATATCCAGTTTACTAATTCCTTCTTCGATGGTAGCTAATTTGCTATTTAACTTATACATTGCATTTTTTAGTATCAATGAGTACTTATTTTCTTTCATTTATATAAAATCCATTTGATCTTTAAAAAATTTGCTTGGTATTTTGTTGAGTGTTCATTATTTATTATGTTACTGTGTATTTGGTATTTGGTGATTCTAATATCTGAAAGTCCTGGGAATTAAACTTTATTGTTTATGCTGGCGTTCATTCCTAGTGATTTATTTCCTTATGCATTACGCGATCTTTAATTGAAACTAATATCTGGTTGACCTTAATCTGTGAAAATATGGGGTCCTAAATTGAGGTTGTGTTCCTCCAGGAGATTTATGTTTATATTTCTCAGGAGGCAGCTCCTTTCAGTGTTCTCCAGGTTAATCTTGGAGTCCCAAGTTCAGTTCTCCAGTCTTGACAAAAAAAAAAAAAAAAACTCAAGGACCAGTCCTCATGTAGAAAGCTAATTTGGAACTTGTACTTAGGGAGATTTTTTTGATATGATCATCTTCTCATAATTCAATGTCCGTATTTCTACTCAAACATTTTCCCCACATTCCATGCCAACCTTCAACCCCCCAGAAAAAGAAAACTCTGGCTTTGGTGATTCCCCTTACTTCCCAACAGCTCAACAAATTAGCAAACTGTATTTAAAGCAGGATCTAGTTTTGCTGTGGGTGCAATCTCCCCATCGCCAGACCATCAACTCTGCCTGAACCATAATCAAATCCTTAAATATTAAAACTAAGGAGTAGTGTCCTATTTTTCACACAGCAGCTTTTATTTTTAACCTTTTATTTTTCTATGGCTTCCAATATTTTTTAGCAGAGATATAAATTACAATTAGGGTAATTCATAAGCACGTCCTTGTCATAACTTCAAAAACACACTATTAGGCACTTGGCCGCATGTGTTATATGTACTATCTTATTGAATTATCACATGCCCCCCACAAGATAAGTAACACTATTTTCATCTTAATGATGAGGAAATTGAAATAGAGAGAATAACCCAGGTTCCCCTGCAAGTAAGGTTGGTGGTGGTGGGTGGGATCAAACAAGGACCTTCTTATTTCAGAGTCTGCTTCTTAACCACCACACCATATTGCCTTCCAAAAGTTTTAGTAACTTGAACATAAAAGTGGGAAAACTTCATAGCTAAAAATTAGTATAAAGGAAATATTCAGGGAGATCATATAATTATATAAAAGCTCAACAAAGAGGGTCTAGTATTTCCCTGTGTATATCTACTTCCCTATATATAACCTTTAGTCCTTCAGTGGATTTTTTTGGGGGCGGATCACCTTTATTAAGGTATAATTTAGGCATAATAAGATTCATATAATTTGATGGATTTGACCATTTTAACTCCTGTGACCTACAGTAGTGATAGGTCATGATATAAAACTTTTGCATATAATCATTTATAGCTGTAATTACTACCATGTCCTCTATGGTGACCTGGGAAATATTTAGATGGATATGTAATATAAAAAGCAATGATAATGCACAACTTCAGTTCATCTCCCAGAACATCAGAGAGTTCTAAAGGACATATGTTGGCACTAGGAAGGAGTTCTCTGGACTGATTTCAGAGCTGGCATCCCAGATTTATAGGTTAAGAAAGAACAACTTAAAACATGAGCTCTCAGCATGAGCATTAGTTATCACTGCTCATGTGAGGGGAAAGCACATTCCTTTTTTTCCTTGTTCAAGATCATATTCGGTTGCATCTCATCATATGAATTCTCCAGAAATAATATTGAAATTAATATTGAAAAGCCCATAACTTTTGACCAAGCAAGATGGTATATAATTTTTATTTTGCATACTGCAAACAACAGGATCCTGCAATGCCAGGTAGCCAAATTTAGAGGTTTACATTTGAATGAAATTTGCCAGTCTGCAACTTCCTGTAGCTAACACAGCAGCCTCACAGCTGCCCCAAAAGCCCCTCCATGAAAATGAGTTAATTTGAACTAATAGGTCACCACGGTAGTAAAGTGATAAGATTAGGAGTTTCCCTTGAGTACATTTATAGTCATTTTTATGGCCCTATAATATTTTCAGGTGCCGAGCTAGTTGAAGAAACATATTGAAATGTACTAAGGAAGAAAGCTCTGAGGAGCAAAAGAGTTTTCACACTGTTGCATAGTTTATTCAAAAAATTCTGATTATATGGTTTAGAAAGTGTCTCTTTAAACTTAAAGATCTTGCTACTCATGCTTAAATAATAATTACAGCCACTTGTGAATAACTGGGATCACTTTTAAAGGAATTCACAGTGTTTTATATATTTGATTTCTCATTACCATCACATCTGTGGTTGGGAAAGAGGTAGAACTTATGATATACTGAAGTTTCTAGAACCATGCTTTACTATGTGAATTTAGACCTACCACAAGTCATATGATTTTCTTCCAGCTTTGAAATGAAAGTAAAGTTCATGGCCGATGTAACGCAGCCTTTAAATGGGGACCTGTGTTAGGATGGAATATTTTCTTCCTCCAGAAGAAAATAGGCAAGGAGATTTACACGCCTCAGTTAAGGTGGCAAGTGTGAAGTAGAACCGGGGCATTCTGATTGGTGTGAACTTTTATAGAGCGACTAAACCATATCGAGCCTGTTCTAATCCAGCTTATTAGTTTTGCAAAGTTTGAAAGATGTTTTGATTATAGACCAGTTATCTGAGTTACATAGTAATTTCATCATAAATAAGAAAAACACTCGATAATGAATAGCAACGGCACCTGTAAGCATCTACCATGTGCCAGATGCTTTATTAAGGTTATATTCTCAGATCCTACATTGCTGTGGCTGTGGTGTAGGCTGGCAGCTGTAGCTCTGATTCAGCCCCTAGCCTGGGAACTTCCATATGCCGCAGTGTGGCCCTAAAAAGCAAAAGCTAAATAAATAAATAAAGGCTACCTTGTTTGAAAGTAGATAAGATCATCTCGAGTTTACAAAAGAGGAAACTAAGCATTGGAAAATTTAAGTAATGTGCGCCAAATTATCTATCTAGTAAGTTACAAAACTAGGCTTTAAACCCAAGCTCTCTGACTTCGAAATTTATTCTCCCTCAACCTCTCAATGACATAACAATCAGGCTCTGTGCACTAGCCCTGCCATCAAACCAAAGATATTTACCGGACACCCTCTCATGTGCTTAGCATAGGGCTAAATGTTTTAGGTGCTAGAAAAAAGTGCCACCAAAAGGCTGGGATTAGGATCCACTTAGGGATATAAGCCATTTGTTGTAGATTAAACATTGCCACAATTACTTCGCAGCTCTTCCCATCAATAAGTGGAGTGTATCTCTCTCCCCTTTGAATCTGGGATGGTTTTGTGACTTGCTTTGGCTAACAGAATGTGGCAGAATGTGGCAGAAGTGATGTAAGAGTTTCAGAGTATAGGCTTCAGGAGGATTTGCGGCTTTCACCTGCATTTGCTTGAAATGTTGCCTTATGATCTCCTCTTAGAAAGGTCAGCCTCACCTCTTGGAGGATGAGTGAGTATGTGGAAGGGAATACAGGCCCTCCTGCTGACAGTGAGCACCAACTGTCAGACATGGAGCCATCTTGGACTTTCCAGCATGGCTGAACCTCTAGTGGGATGCAACTGCGTGAGTGCACAGAAGTGCACAGCCAACCCACAGCATTGTGAGAAATAATGAATCCTTATTATAGTTTACTAAGGTTCAGGTGGGCTCTCTTTCAGCAATAAGTAACTGATAGAAACATACCCAGGAATAAGTAGTTCATGGTATAGGACAGTGTGTACCTGGTTTCCACGTGCCCGATCCATGCTCTACAGACTCTGAAAGTCACAAAGGGAGCAAATCATTGTGCTGAGGATTTGAATTTGGCACTGAAAGATGAGAGGATGCAGAAGAGAAAGGCTGATCCCAGGTGCAAGGAATTTTGTGAACCAAGCATAGAGGTGGAAAAACACAACTCTTCTTCAAGGAATAACAAGCACGTTGGTTTGACCGGAGAAGCCTCAATTAATTAAATAAAAGTGTAGTGTGTGCCTACTATGCATCAAGATTGTGGTCATTGCCAGAAATACAAAAACGAATAAGGCATGAATTCTATTTGTATGGCGCATACAGTTTCATAAAGAAGACAGTTGCATAAATACATATGCAATGGGTGTAACAATAAAAATAAGCTTTGACAGGACCCGCGTTTTATGAATACATATTTCATACCAGACTCTTCATCAGGCACTTTACATAATAGTGTGTGTCTCATCATTTTTAGTCACAACTAACACTTGCGTGCTTTATATAGCCTGCACTCTGCTAAATGACTCACACGCATTGTCTCATTAGCGCCTGCCTCTAACCAGTGAAACAGACTGTGGTACATTATTATCTCTAACGTACAGACTGGAAAACTGATAGTATAAAGGACTTTTCAAGGTCACAGAGCTAGTGAGTGACATAGACTGGATTCTCCTAGGTCTACTCTCACCATGATTTAGTCCTGGTAGAGGGTGGGAGTGGGGTAGGGCTGAGGGGAGGGGTCGGGGTGCGTTGCTGTCTTGAGGGAAGATGACTGAACACATTATATCATAGGTGATACAGCAGTCCTGTTTTGAAGGATGGAAGGAAATCAGTAAGCAGATAGGATAAAGGGCCTTGTAGTTGGGAGCAAAGCAGAGGTTCAAGTGTGTGGATAGCATGTCCCAGACATGGAAATGTGTGCAGGAAGTGTGCAGGCAGGAAAGCTGGAGAGAAGCTGGAAGAGGGAGTAGGAGCGAGGTTATAAAAAGCTTTCTTGAGTCATGCTAAGGAGCTTGGACTTTGTCCGGTAGCAGGCAATAGTCCTTTATTTTTATTTTTTATTTATTTTTTTCCTTTTTGGCTGCACCTGCAACATGGTCTGTGGAAGTTCCCGGGCCAGGGATCAAATCCTGTGCTACAGCAGTGATGGGAGCCACAGCAGTGACAATGCCAGATCCTCAACCCACTGCGCCACCGGGAATTCCAGAGATGGTCTTTTAGAAGTTTCTTAGCAGTGTAGACATGCTGAAAGTGGCATTCTAAGAAATGTGATCTGCTGCTGGAAATGATGGGTCTCCACAGTGTTGGTGGGGTGAGTGTCTGGCTGTGACAGCTGAACAGACCCAGTGATGCAGGTCTGGTGGGCTCTCCTTAGGGCAGGGTTTCAGGAGGACGGGAGGTGACCTTTCTATTCACTCCACTGGCTTTGCATGAGAGCCTGGCCAGGGCAGCTCTGTAGATGCTCAGGGCTGCTGGCCACCTGTCCCCATTGTGCCAGTTCCCAGGGCTCTTTCTCTCTTTTCTTCTTTATCACCAGCCTCCCCGCTGATACCCGTGTGTAAAGAGGGGTCTGGCACATCTGTCTCTACAGCCCTATCTATTTACAGAGGGCTTAAATGATTTAACAGGGCATTGTACAGGGCCAATCCTAAAGCCTATAAGAATTTTGAGGAAGAAATATTGAAACATACCTCCTTAAAAACATTTACCTTGCACGTATGTGGCCTAGATTATAGAGGATTTATCTCACAAAGTCCTTGTGTCCAGCATCATCAGCTCAGGTGACGGGACAGGCGTTGTCATTGACATGAATGGAGACAGGAAAGAATTAAGTGCTTTGCTGAATGCCTTCAAACGTATGGAGGAAAAATGAAGACTAGAAAATCAATTTGTTTAAATTCTCTCTTTGGAGAAGGGTATTCTCCGTGAGAACATTATTTTTGCATTTTTGTAAGAGTGCGTGTCCATATCTAACATAGATTCAGATGTTCATTAACCTGTTGGTGCAACGACTTACTTGCTTTCTAATAAAATGTGATAGGAAAATTCTGGAAGCTTGTACCTGAAACCCAGTGTGGTAGCCCTGGGAAGTAGAATGAGGGGATTGGTAGGCAGGGGAGGTCAGTAGACTTTGGTTTTTTACTTGATACTGTTTTATTATGTTTGACATTTTATCACCAGTTTCTTTTGCAATTAAAACAACCAATTAATACATTTAAAATAGACTTTAGGTTTTATATATTTAGTGTAAACCTCAAATATTTAAAAAAACATAACTGTAAGGGAGTGACATTTGGTATATAAACTATTTTCCGTCCTTTGAAAAGTAACACTGTCACAGAATTCCAACTTTCTGACAATTTCTTGAAATTTTACTGTTAAAATTCTTCAGCTTGGCATAAAATTATGTCCAGACTGCCTCTGTGAGAGAGCGATTTCTGTTGCTTAAGTTACAAATGAAACACATTTTTTTTTCACCCCTGCATCTTGGTGTGCCTTTGAAATGCTATTTGTATTTATGCAGCTAAGTTAGAACAATAGGAGCCAACGGGATACATGTTAATAAATGATCCTGTGCACTTTGGCCAGAACAGAATCTGCAGAATTTCAGCCCTGCCAGAGGCACGCGCTATGGCTGTTTCATTGCAAAACCTGATTATTTTTGCAAGCTGTGTGAAAGAATTCACCACCAAGAAATATTTTAAATTTCATGAGATTGAAAAAAAAAAGCTACAGAACCAATTGGACAGCTGAAAAAATAAGTTGCTTGCAAAAAGGTTTGCCTTTATTATTATTATTTTTTAAAATGTTCGCAATTGTGAAGGAGCAGGTGGTTGGGTGGGGAACATGGACAGCCCTGGAGATGTGAATCAGTTCTCTAAACAGGGCAGGACAGAGGGCTAATTAAAGTCAGACAATGGGCCATTTTGAAAGCTTCAGATAAAACATTCATTCAAATGAATGCGGGGGATCTACTATGTACTTCTGTATTCAAACATTGGCGTTTTGAGTTTACAAGGCATTGCCTGCTCATAAATTTTTTTTTTCTTTTTTAATTCTTTCTGGGCTCAGGAAGGGAGTTAGTTGGTGAGGTTCATGAGCAATATGCAAAGCACAGCCACCATGAGAGTGAGTGAAAAGTGTGGGGGACACTCCCAGGGTAGACACTGATTCCCTTTATCAATAAGGGATGTTGTGCAAACATCAAAAGAATGGATCCTTCTGCTGGCAAGTCAGAAAAAAAGTAGCAAGGGCAAGTGAGAAATTATAGCTTTCCTAAGAATTTAATAATCAATATTATATATATATGTGTGTGTGTTCTTTTTCATATTCTTTTCCACTATGGTTTATCACAGGATATTGAATATAGTTCCCTGTGCTGTACAATAGGACCTTATTGTTTCCCCATCCTGTATGTACTCCCAAACTCCCAATCCTTCCCTCCCCCACCGTCCTTCACCTTGGCAACCAAAAGTCTGTTCTCTTTGTCTGTGAGTCTATTCCTGTTTTGTGGATACATTCACTTGTGTTGTATTTTATTTTATTTTTTATTTTTTTTTGTCTTTTTGCCATTTCTTGGGCCGCTCCTGTGGCATATGGAGGTTCCCAGGCTAGGGGTTGAATCGGAGCTGTAGCCACCGGCCTACGCCAGAGCCACAGCAACGCGGGATCCCAGCCGTGTCTGCAACCTACACCACAGCTCAGGGCAACGCCGGATCGTTAACCCACTGAGCAAGGGCAGGGACTGAACCCGCAGCCTCATGGTTCCTAGTCGGATTCGTTAACCACTGCGCCACGACAGGAACTCCCCTGTGTTGTATTTTAGATTCCGCATATAAGCAGTATCATATGATATTGCTCTGTTTGGCTTACTTCACTTAGTATGGTAATCGCTAGGTCCATCCATGTTGCTACAAGTGGTATTATTTCCTTCTTTCCTATGGCTGAGGAGTATTTCATTGTGTATATGTACCACATCTCTTTATCAAGGACATTTAGGTCGTTTCCATGTCTGGGCTATTGTGAATAGCGCTGCAGTGAACACAGTACCCACCCCTTTCCTTAGCGGCTCCTGAATATATGCAGAGGATGCAGAGGATTCTTTAGTGCGTCCTACTGTGACAGATTGCTGGACCCTGTGTAGGTTGGGAAAGCATCTAAAAGGTGGAATGACCAGAGTCAGCAGGTCAGTGGAGCTGGCAAGCTCTGCATTTCCCTGGGCATGGGATGTCTTCCAGCCTTTTCCTCCCTTCAGAAGGGAGGGATCTGCTATGGTCTCTTCCTCCCATAGGAGGAGTGGCATTCTACATTGGTCACAGGAGTGATCCATGCAATGCCAGCTTCTCTGGTCTGCTCGGCGACATTCAGAAAAGAAATCACACTTCAGCAGAGGATAGAGCAGGGCAGTAAGCATCAAGGAAGAAGAAGAGGTCAGAGAGAAATGGGTTGGGCAACACATGCCCCAGAGAGCTCTAGAGGAGCAGCAGAGAGGCTCCAGCAAGGTTGGCGTGGTGGGCTTAGACTCTGGCTCCCAGGATGTTTTCCTGTTTTACAGGGAGGGCCAGGTGCCATGCGGAGCCCAGGGGAATAGGGCAGAGAGGGACGACACTCTGGAAGTGGGTTCTGAGACAGGGCTAGAGATGGGTTTTAGAAGGAAATTATGGACTTGTATGTCTAGTTTCTTCTAGGTACCATGGGAGAAGAAGGTCCTGGCTCTGGTTTGGGTGTGGCGTCATCTAAGTAGTCTATGGAATCACTGCAGGGACAGGCAGGGACATAGACGTGTGGTTGAGAGGGAGCAAAAGTCATGATGGGTCACACTAAGTGAAACAGAGAAAGATTAGTATCCTATGATATCACTAGCTTGCGGCATCACCCAAAATGACACAAAGGAACTATATACAAAACAGAAACAGACTCACAGACTTTGAAAACAATTTATGGTTACCAAAGGGGAAACGCTGGGGGGAAGAAATAAATTAGGAGTTCGCAATTAACATATACGGAGGGCTATATATAAAATAGATAATCAACAAGGATACACTGTATAGCACAGGGAACTCTACTCCATAATCTTTAATAACCTATATGGGAAAAGAATCTGGAAAAGAATGGATATATATGTATAACTGAATCACTTTGCTGAATACCTGGAACTAACATGACAATGTAAATCAACCACACTCCAATATAAAATAAAAAGTTTTTAAAAAGCAGCAGGGACTTATTGTACAACACAGGGAAATATAGCATTAATTTGTAATAACTTTAAGTGGAGTAAGTCTATAAAAATATTGAATCACTACGTTGTATACCTGAAACTAATATAATACTGTAAATCAAATATATGTCAATAAAAAAATAATTTTTGAAAAGCAGTGATTCCACTAAGGATACTGATTTACATTAAAAAAGGAAAGTCATGATGGGGCCACCATCACACAGGGAGTGTGAAAGGTGAGCGGAGCACTGAGTGGAGGCCCCGAAGTAAACTGGTTATGCCAAAGCTAGTCCTTCCTTGGTCCAGAAATGTAAACTTTAGGAGTTCTTGCTGTGGCTCAGTGGGTTAAGAACCTAACCAGTATCCATGAGGTTGTGGGTTCGATCCCTAGCCTTGGTCAGTGGGTTAAGGATCCAGGGTTGCCACAAGCTTTGGCTGCAGACGTGGCTCAGATCTGGTGTTGCTATGACTGTGGCGTGGGCCAGTAGCTGCAGCTCTGATTTGACCTGTAGCCTGAGAACCTCCATATGCCATGGGTGTGGCCCTAAAAAGACAAAATAAATAAATAATTTGTTAAGGGAGTAAATGGATAGTGAATTCTGATTAAAATGTAAAGACTTTTATTTCCTTCTTCCTGCCATTTGAAGTTGATGTCTTCATGAAACAGTTGTCCACAGGGGCTTAAGTATAGTACTTGGTTTGTTATCCAAGACGGGTTGTGTCTCTGGATATTTAGGACTGTAGGATGGGGGAGTTGGCTCTATCTTAATGAAATGCACCAAGATGAAGCTTCCACTCTAGTCATCTCATCCCACAGAATGGAGGAAGGTGGCACTGCTGAATCAGAATAAAAAGAAGTTTGCTAACAGTTGCATCCACTATTTCGTTGTTTGATTTGCTCATAGAGAATCAGTTTTTCAAACTTACAACAGTCACCCAGTGGCCTAATGATTGATTCACTTACACTCTAATTAGAATGTAGTAATGAAGACAGAAGTATCTAAGTCCCAGTGCTACTATTCAGGCCCATCACCCTCTGTGGGCATCTGCCTTTGGGCAACACATTCGTGTGGTAAGATGGTAAGATTAATCAAATGCTACTGCACTCCAGGTACCAGCAAAACCAGAAAAGTTGCCATTTGCGGAGCATGTCCAATGTGCTGGAATTTTCACAACACGTCTGTCGTGGGTATTACTCTCTCCGCTTACGCAGAAGGAAATCAAAGCCCAGAGAATTCTGATCACTTTCACACAATAGAGTCAGATCCTCAGTCTGTCAGACTTCACAACACTAGCTCTTAACTGTTTTCTCCTTATGCTTTTCCTTCTGGTCTGGAGGGTCCAACAGAAAAAAATGGAAAGAGCAAGACATTAGCTCATTGGGGGAGAGATTTAAGAAACCAAGCAATGATAGTGCAACCCAATAAATATCTTAGAAAAATATGCTGGAGGCTCTGGGCGTAGAGGTGAGTGTCTGGGAGACCTTAGCAGGTGAGACCAGATCTAAAGTTTGAAAGGTTGTGCAGTAGACTAGGCCTCCCGACTTTCCCTCCATTTCTCCACCTGTGGATCCGGGGGGTCCAGTCAGTACAGATCAGAGACAGAGTTTCACCTCTGGACCACCCCCTCCACCCCCTTGCCTTCTGTTTGGTCTCTCTAGTCACTGCTCACCTAAGTTACTTTCTTCCTTCAAAGCTTAGCTCAAGGCTGACTCTCCTCCAAGAAGTCTTCCACCAACTCTGTCTATGCCTGACTACTCCTCTTTTCAAGCCCCACTGTGTTCACTGATGGTCACTATCATGTGTTTGACCCTTGGAAACCAAAGCCATCTTTTAATTTGCAATCACTTATTTCACATATAATTCCTTCTCCCACAAGTGGACCGCACATTTCTTCAGCTCAGTGAATTTCTTACATCACTTGAATTCTAACGTTCCTTGGGTACAGTATCTAATAGTAATAGCATTGATTGAACATGCACCATGTGCAAACCCAATGCAAACATTAAATCTAACCTTTACAATAACCTTGTAAGGTGAAAGTTATCACCTTCTTTGATACTAAGATTAATGTGCTTTTACAGTCCTCCTACAGTTAGCAAATGACAGAGCTGGGATTCGAGCTCAGGACATCTCAATCCAGAGCCCAAACGCTTCATCATGCTTTGCTGCCCCGTGTCTTAGATGAGAGACTGCTGCAAACCTAAGTGCTAAAGGTTCCCAGACAACAGAGTGGTCCAAGACTTCAGCTCCAAGGAAGCAGGAGCCTGAATATGGACTAGTTCTCAGAGAATCATAAACAGTGAGATAGGAAAGTCTGAAATATGAATAACAAAGAAGACAAAGGAATGGGATAAACTTCTTAAATTTTGAGTATTAAATTACTGAACTGGAAGGGATCAGATGCTACTTTTTTTTTTGGCCATGTCCACAGCATGCAGAAGTTCCCAGGCCAGGGATCAAATCAAAGCCAAGCAGTAACCAGAGCCACCGTGGTGACAACTCCAGATCCTTAGCGTGCTGAGCCACCAGGAACTCCCGCTCTATTATTTTTTTGACGAGGACACTAATGCCCAGAGAGGACAGAAGAATTGCTGGAGACCACTGATAGCCAGAAGGGTGGGATTTTAAACAGACTCTGAAAGGTGCAATTTCTCTTTTGGTGCAGAAGAGACGTTTCAGAGTTTCAGGGAAATCAGAGAAACTTTGAGATACTATAACATACAGTTTCCAGTTGCTTCTTTTCTTTTTTTAAATGCTTCACAAGAAATCCAAATGCAAATCACAGACGGGGACATCATAATGTTTACACTCGGTGGTAACTGAAATGTACATATGATTGGTGCCATCAAACAGCTGCTGGATATAAAACAAAACACATCTCTAACTAGCAGTGCTGATGGAAAGATAGTTGTTACAGATAGAGCTAAGCAAGGTGCATCTGTTCTACCCTTAGAGTTCACCAACATCCCAAGGAAGATCAAACACTTCCATATGATCTATGCCATAAACACACTCTATGGCTCCCACTCACCTTCTGTTCTTCCAGTGTTTTCCATCAGTACGTACTATTGTTATGCCTCTTTCTGTGCTTACAATATTTTACTTCCAAAATTCATTAGGAAAGATTATTAACCAAGAAACCTAGCTGCCAATATGGCCTCATCCTATATGTTCTTGATGTAGAGATTTAGAAAGACATAGTAAAAGAAAATACCTGGTAAGTAATTATGAGTTGAAAAACAGACACTTGGGGCTGGTATGAAAAGAATCACGCCAAGCAAAAATAGTTTGTTTTTGGTCTGGCTTTGTACATTATGTATACCTCAAGGCCGATATAATCCAGATTTATTTCCCACTTGGGATATATCTCTGCATTTCCCTCAGTTCAGATCTTCTAAAAGCAACCAGAAATCGTTACTTGTTTTTCCTCACATTTTTGTAAAATATTAACTTAAAATGACTTTCCTGTCTATTTCCTTATTGTCCCCTGCGATAGCATTTTGAAGAATGAGCAGCACAGGATAGCTATTGGTCTATAAACCAATAAAATAGAATAAACATCAGACCCTGATCACCAGACCCATTCTTAACGCCCCCATATTGCATTGTGCCCCCTCCCATTCCACTGCACAATTTTAACTCTGAGCTCAGCCCCGTTTCCTACTTAGCAAGTTTAGAGTTTTTTTTCCCCCTCATGCAGCTGTTGTATATTCATGACTTTAAATGAATCCTGATGATAGCTTGAGAGAAACTTGATTAGACAGTTCAATAGCCTGCAAATTATTCATTGAAGTCCAAAGCAAAATGAAAAGTTGTGGCTATTATGCCTCCTGATTCTGCTGCTTCTTTTTAATTTTACTACAGATAACTGAGAATTCACAGAATTTTGTGATATTATTAAAATTTTTCAGTGATTGGTTTTTGTAGAATGTCATTTAAATAGTGTAATTGAAACAAATGCAATGTAAACTTATATCAAAATTCTAAATATAAAAAATAAAATATAAGCACACAAAAAAGTCTAAATATATATCTTTTGGTACTAGCTGTTGGTGAGTGCCTCATATCTTAAAGGTTCTGGTAGAAGATCTAGTAGTATGGTAAAGAATAAAGAAAAACAGCAAAAACTATCACAACATTGTAAATCAAGTATAATTCAATAAAACTTAAAAAAATAATAATACAGAAAAATTTTAAAAAGAAAGAGGAAAATGATTATTTAAAAACAGGTCTCACAGAGTTCCCACTGTGGCACCATGTGATTGGCGGTGTCTTGGGAGCGCTGGGGTGCAGGTTTGATCCCTGCTCCTGCACAGTGGGTTACGGATCTGGTGCTGCCACAGTTGTGGTTTAGGTGGTACTACCACTCGGATCTGATCCCTGGCCTGCGAGCTCCATATGCTGAAGGGCAACCAAAAAAAGAAAAAGAGAAAAAAAAAAACCAACCAAAACTCCAAAATAACATTTCTCCATGATAATAGCTGTAAAACCACAAGATTATGGCTAAAATGTACAGAAGGAGTTTTAAGTCCAGTCTTTGGCCAAAGTCCCTTTTGATGCAAGGGACTTTTTCCCCCTTTGATTTCTACTGCAAAAATGTGAAAAACATTTCATGGTATTGAAAACAGATGTTCATAAGGGAAATTGTGGTCAAGAAGGATCGGCATCACCTGTGTAAATGTATCCAAGTGCTGTCCCAAAGAGAAGCACAGCAATGTGGGCAAATAGATGCTTCCTAAAGAATACTTGTCCAGGGGACGTAGTTTTCGTAATATCTGTGTATTAGTTTCCTAAGGCTGCTGGAACAAATTACCACAACCTGGGTGGCTTAACAAGACCAGAATTTATTCTTTCATGGTTCTGAAGGCGAGAAGCCCAAATCAAGGGGTGGGCAGGGCCAGGCTTCCTATGGGGCCTCAAGAGTCCACATATGGCCTCCTCCAGGTTTGGTGGCTGCCTGGCTGCCTGGCTACCTTCCCTGATTTGCTCCCACTCTGCCTTCCTGGTTACATGGCCTCATCCTCTCTCTCTGGCTCTCTTTTTTTTTTTTTTTTTTTTTTAAGGGACTCTTCCACAGCATATGGAGGTTCCCAGGCTAGGGGTCCAGTCGGAGCTGCAGCTGCCAGCCTACACCACAACCACAGCAATGCAGGATCCAAGACAAGTCTGCAACCTACACCACAGCTCACAGCAGTGCTGGATCCTAAGCCCACTGGCCAATGCTGGATCCTAAGCCCATGAGAAAGGCCAGGGATCGAGCCTGTGACATCCTCTTTTGAGTGTCTTCTCTTCTGTGTGTGTGTCTCTTAAAACTCCCTCTGATAAGAATACATCTGAGTGCATTTAGGAATGAGCACTTCCAGGGCGAGTGCCTCCACTCAAGATCACTCACTTAATCCCATATTTTGCCATTTAAGTCAACGTTCCCAGTTTCCAGGAATTTGATGCAGGATCTTTGGGGCTCCTTTATTTGGCCTATCATAAAATGTATGGTGAAACCATATGATAGGGTCTCCGATCTCCCCAAGTTAGCCCTTGACTGGTTATTACCCATGTTATCAGTAGCCAGTTCTGAACACATCTAAGAAAGTCTCTCTTATCTGAACTTATGCAGGATATCAGACTCACTGTTACCTGGTGAACTGGGATGAAAAAGAGGAGGTGGTGTCAGTATTACCTGTGCAGGTAGAGCCCACAAATGCTGCTAGTAACAATCCTCCATGACTCCTGCTCACTGGGTTGTGTTTGCAACAGGTGCAGAGAAATTCTCGGAGTCAGTGATTAATTAATAGAATATCTTTCTTGGGAAATACAGATATTCTAGAAGAGTGGTTGAGGTGAAACATGAGCAAGTCAACTCAAGTCAATTCATGGAGATAGCTGAAGTCCAAATAACCACGTTTGGGGACAATAGGCATTTAACTACCCCAATTTAAAAGGTCTTTAAAATGAGAAGGTAGGAACATAAGATACTTGCAGTGAGATACTGAGTAATAGATGAGAACATCAAGGCGAGGCTGAGTTCTCATGGCTTGTGGACCTGATGCCTGAGAACGACCACAGTTCTAGCTGGTTTGCACCTTTCCAGGCCTTTCTCTATGATATATTTTCTTGTGCTTTGATTTCCTTAGTTTGCAATAACTGTGGTCTGAATGTCTGTGTCCTCCCAAATCTCACGTCGAAATTCTAAGGCCTCGTAAGATTGCATTAGGGGTGGGGCCTTGGGGAGGCTATTAGGTTATGAGGGTGGAGTCTTCATGAATGGGATTATAAAAGGGCCCCGGAGAGTTCCCTGAGCCCTTCCACCACGTGAGGATACAGTGAGAAATCTGCAACCCAGAAAAGAGCCTTCGCCAGAACCTGACCATGCTGGCAACCTGAACTTGGACGTCCAGCCTCCAGAACTGTGAGAAATAAATGTTTGCTGTTGATACGCAACCCAGTCTGTGGTATTTAGGGATGGCAGCCCAGACAGATGAAGACAGCTTGACTCTAGATGATTCTGCTCCAGTCCACACTGGTCTTTCCCTTTAAAAGGGAGGTGGAACTAGGAGTCAGAAGACTGTGCTAACTGCAGCTCGCAAACAATCCCTTCCCTTCTTTTGCTCTCAAATTTTTCATCTGTAAAGTGGAAAACCATGTTGATATCAATCTCGCAGGATTAGTATGTCTATCGAACAAGAGAGCACACAAGAAGTGCCTTTTAAACTGGGCTTATGTAAATAGTATTCCAGTCTTCGCACCACGTGGTTATGCTGCCTGGTCTTTTGTCTTTAGCATTCAGTGCAGTGCTTGGGTTACATGGTCTTGCATTTTTTAAAATAGTATTTTTCCCTTCCACCAGGATATTCAGTGTTTAAGAGCACAGACCATGTATCACACATTTTCTGTACCCACTTTTGTCTAACAGTGGCAATGTCCCTGGGCCAGCAGCAATAGCTGAGCAAATTCTTATCTGGATAGAGATAAGAATTTTGGCTATGTGTGGGATTTTGACAATTGCTCTTTGCTTTCGGGTAAAATTCTCACACTGAGATATACAAAGTAATCACCCAAGGAGTTTGTTAAAAATGACCATTCCTTGACCCCAACCCAACAACTCTATGTTAGTAGGCATGGAACAGGGACCAGGAATCTGCATTTTAAAATTAAATCCAATAACATGGCTTACTATTAATTATGTTCGCAGTGTGCTATCTTTTAAATAAGTAAAAGCATCAACAACAGAGAAAACACACTCTTGATAGTCACAGATCTTGTGAGAAATCAGAGTAGGTAATTTTGTAGTAAACACTAGATTTACATGCACCATTTAGATAGATGCCTCTTTGTCTTGTTATGTAATTTTGTCTGGTCTAGCGCTTTATCACTGCATATGTGTTTTGATGACATTGCAAAGGAGGGTGGTATATCCCATTCACTCTGGCAGACACATTATCTGCTCCTTGACTAAGACTTTATCCTCATCATGACTCTTGTCTTCCCAGCTGACAGTGCGCCTGGACCTTTTGCAGGTTTCACAGTTCTAGCTAACTGTTAGAGGTGTCACAGTTCTGCAAGCTTCACGGTTCTTGGCCAGTAGTGCTGGCCAAGCAATCCAATTACATCCATGCAGCTGTGGTTTGCTTAGAGGAGACTCTGAATTCTGTCTGTCTTTCTCTTTTCCTCTTTCTCTCTCTTGCTCTCGTTCACAACTAGATTCACATGTAATCTCACAGCCTCAACAATTCTGAAGAAGCCCCAGGAGAAACAGGGCACTAGGAGCAGATGAGGAGCCAATAATTCAGATTTCTCTTTATCAACTAAGTCCTATTTGTTGAACTAGAAGCGAGGAAGTTGTTTAAAAGCTAGGTAGGCATCAAAAAGTGCAAATAAAAGGTGTTCTTGGATGGGAGGAAATCAAATCTGGGGTTTGTTCACTTGAAAACTGTCCCAGAAGTTTGACTTTGGAGCTGTGTTGAATGTGGTACTGACATTCTGAGCAGAACACACTGGAAGATCCAGGTCCCACTGTGCACCAGCCCCTGCGCCATGTGCTGTGCACGGTGACCGCATTTATTCCTGGTCATCTGTTCTCATGTCCTGCCCCCAGCAACGCCCCTCGGGTGCCTGACTTTCATTATGTTATATTTTACATAATAAGTGATTATATTCCCATCCAAACGGCCAACTGCTATTTCCATTCAAAAATCATCTTTGGAGATTTGAATGTCATTAATTAAACATTTTAGGCACAGAGTAGGGCTATTGAAGACAAGGATGGTACACAGAGATTAGATGTGAGACATTTCTTACTAGGATTTTCAAGTCGAATTTGCATGTTATAGACAAGAAGCTGCTAAGTTGTCTCTATCAGATTTAGAATAACATGTGGATGAAAGTCGGCGTGAGCCTCACTACCCGAGCCTTTGTTAATTCGTAACGGGGGGAAATGAGAACGCCAGGACACATCATCCTTTCATTTCCCCTAGCTAAAGGAGCCAGCCAGTAAACTGACAGTGATCTTGGAATTCTTGTTTCTAGATTGACAAATGTGCCATAATGTTAATCATGGTATATATAGTGTGTAATCATAATAGTATGTAATGTGTATGATAATAACATATAGTGTATATATCAGTTAAAGAAGGGCTTCGTTATGGCAAACATCATACTCAAGAGGTGAGAGATTGGTGTGAAGATAAAGGAAGAAGAAGATCAACTAATCTTAATAGAGGACTTAAGCCCCGAAAGACCCCCGAAGAATGTGTTCCACCGCGACTTACATTAAATCTTGAGTTACTTGTCTGCCTGGATCGTTTTTCTGCCAGTAGGTCTTTGACTGTGTGCTTCACTCTCACGCCTTGATACACCCTTTTGCTGTAGTCTCCTGGGACTTGAGCAAATGAAATAGTTAACAATCAAATGTGAATGGCATGATTAAGTTAATCTCTCTAGGGACATATTCAAGGGCTAATGATTGTGATGCTATTTTTTCATTAGAATGATAGACTTGAATTTGAACTGGCTTCAACAGAGGTCGTTGAGTCCTACCTCCTGGTCCTTGATAGACACTGATCCAAGCTTTGCTGAAGTTAAAGAAACTATTCCATTTTTACACAACCGCTCCTCAAACTGTGCTCTTTTTCGTACTCTTGATTTGCCAATATTTACTCTAGAAAAACTGACAATTTATGCTTTAATTGCAAGACTAGGGATTGGATACAACTTGAGATAATGCTTAGGACATGATGCAAAAGTTAGAATTGCATGATTTAGATTACAGACTGACAACATTCCTGCTTCATCATATTTCTACCTGATGTAGCTGAGCTGGACTGCTTTAAGAGGATAATATTCTAAAGAAGAAACTTTTGTTGTCTGTTCACTGCACTAAATTAAATTTTGTTTTGTTTTGTTTTGTCTTTTTGCCTTTTCTAGGGCCAATCCTGCGACACATGGAGGTTTCCAGGCTAGGGGTCTAATCGGAGCCACAGCCGCCAGCCTACCCCAGAGCCACAGCAACTCGGAATCCGAGCTGCATCTGCGACCCACACCACAGCTCACGGCAACGCCGGATCCTTAACCCACTGAGTGAGGCCAGGGATCGAACCGCAAACTTATGGTTCCTAGTCGGATTCATTAACCACTGAGCCACCACAGGAACTCCAAATATTTTTAATTTTTGATAATACATTAGTTCAACATGAAGAGTTACTGCTTTGAAACTAGGCTAAGGATAAAGGAAGAGTCATTCCTTCAATTAACAGATATTTACTGAAGACCTACTACATGCACTGACTGAGGATATTACTGTGGTTGGTAGTTTACATGTATTATTATTTCATTTGATCCATTTTACAGATGAAGAAACTGAGGTCTGGGGCTAAGTTATTTGTCAAGATCTCATAGCTGCTAGGAAGCAATTAAGGTAGATTCAGAATTAGGTCAGACTGTAGCTCTAATAATCACAAAAATCTGCTCTTTTCACCATGAGGTACTTACAGAGAGAGTAGTGGACTATATAGAGAAATATTTCCTCAAGGTTCTAAAATTGGCAACACTGCTTCGAGGGATAGTGAGCTCATTTTCACTGAGGATGCAGTCAAGCAGTGACAAAAAAAACCTTTTGTTTGGACTATTATAGAAAGCATTTGGGCACTGAATTAGTACGTGAACTAGAGAAATTGTTTTCTAACTCTTGAACTCATTCTATAGTAGGTTAGATAGTTTCAACTAATTTTAATTGAGGTGTTACTGGCTTACCAGCAGTTTCAGCTGGCATAGAACTCAGCATCAATGGGTATACTAATAGAATATACTGCCATAAATGTATTAGGCATAGGACCAAAAATCTTCTCTAATCTAGCTGATTTTATAGGTGGTCTAGTATTGACTTATGAGTCAAATCTCATTACAAAAAGAATTAAAAGAAGGGAGAAAGGAGAAAACCCAAACCAAAATGAAAGGTAGAGTGGTGCATTGGATTAAATACAAACTGTCTGTACAAAATTAAGGAGGGAAAAAAAAAAATCTAGGTTCTAGACAATTGATTATTTCATTCAAATATAGCCACACACAACCTGATTTTAGCAAAACAAAGTTATTTGACTGGTCCTTTAGGCCTTATTTTAACAGGATGTGGTCTATATATTTTTTAATTAAAAGAAACTTTTAATTTTTTATATCTTTTAATTAAAGTATTTCTTTCAAATTAAACTCAGATTTAAAGCTTAACAGTCAAAATATTTTTTCCAAAGGAATCCAAGTGTTGCACTTAGAATTGTGCGTGATGCCTTATTATTATTATTTTTTTTTTTTGAAAAGCCTAAGGCTACGTTTATTCATCAATAATTTGTTGAGTATTTTTTATGTGTCAGGCATTGTGTCAGAGCCAGAGTTACAAAATAACATGCTATCAAGTGGTAGGAGAGAAATACTTTCAAATACTTATGATACAAATGTGCTAAGCACAGCAACAGAAACACGCCAGAACAGAATACTCAGAAAAACACAGAGCCTGTCAGTTCCTCATGAGGGTGGGGAGGGAGTTAGGGAAGAAGGCAAGATGATAGAAGGAGGTAAGAGGTGTGTGTGACGGTAAATAGGGAAGAATATTCCAGGGATAGAGGGCAGCACGGGCAAAGGCCTGGGGGCAAGAAAAGAAAAAGGGAGAAAATGAGTTGGGTTTTGGGGGTAGTGGGTGAGGTTGGAAGAAAGGAAATGGACAGGGCTCAGTCATGAAATTCCTTGTGGGTGGAGTCTGGACTTCATCCCGTCGGCAATGAGCCATTGGAGGCTTCTCAGAGTGGGAGTGGTGTGGCTGGATTTGCATTTTAGATAGATTTTACTGGCAGTTGTATGAAGGGTGGGTTTAAGAATCCCCCAGGCCCAGGGAGAGCAGTCAGAAGGATTCTAAGATAATTCAGGCAAGAGTAGTGGGGTCTGAGTAGGGGTCAATAGGGGGCCAAGGAGAGGACAGATTGGGAAATTATTTAGATGTAGGAGAGAAAGGAGAGGGAAGCTTCAAGGATGAGTCTCAGGCTTCTGCCATGGGATTTGTCTGGGTTCATAACTTTCAGAGCCATCATCCTGTTGATGGTAATGAAACCAGGAAAGGGCATGAAGTCTCTTAGTGGAGTGTTTGAAAGGTTGAGGGTTTGAAAGGTAGAGTCATAAAATGGTGCCTATAGGAACTGTCTGTACCTGGCCTATTGGGATAAATAGACCAGGCTACTCCCAATGGCGAGAGGATCAGTATCTTGGGACCTCCTATGATGCTGATTCCTGACACAATGGTTGGGAAGCTCTGGACTCAGTGGTTAAAGATGGAAGCCTGCGGA
Organism: Phacochoerus africanus; assembly: GCF_016906955.1. NCBI lineage: Eukaryota > Metazoa > Chordata > Mammalia > Artiodactyla > Suidae > Phacochoerus > Phacochoerus africanus. Next base: position 38,683,695 of record NC_062554.1, on the reverse strand, counting down.
ATATCCTCATCTGAAGACGTGTTGGAGGAGAAGGAGAGAACCCTAAGGAAGAAGAAATGGTTGGAGAAGAACCAGTAAAAAAAAAAAAAAAAAAACGGGAATGAGGCATCACAGAATTTGGGGTAAGAGATTTCAAGAAAAAAGGAAAAAGGATGAGATACAGCAAAATTGTCCAAGAAGAGAAGGACAGCAAAGCATCCACTGCTTTCAACTCCGTGGTTGGTGTTGACTTAGCAAGAGTAATTTTGGAAGTGTGGGATAGCAGGAAGCCAGGTAATAATGTCAAGTATAGAGGGGGAGACAAGGTGAGAGACCACTTCTTCTTGAAGTTTGAGTGAGTCAGGGAAGCAAGAGACCGGATAAAAATTGGAGAGAAATACAAGTTCTCCTATATAAGAGGTTTTCTTATATCTTTAGATCTATTTAGTGAATTCATGGATAGGAGATATTTGAGCTTATTTGAACAGGAAGAGGGAGGGACCAAAGATTTAGGAAAGAGGGAGAAAATGATGGAAAGAGATCTTAAAGAGGAAGTGAGAAATTGGGGTTAAGGGCACAAGTCTCAACCTCCAAGCCTCATATAAAGAGGGGTGAGGCTAGATGGTATGGCCAGTGACTCATACACCAGTGTCCATCCAGCAGCCTGGAGTAGGAGAGCCACCCAAGTATTAAAGGTCAGAACAAGGCAGTAGTCCAAGCCAGATAGAAAAGTCAAAGTGAAAATACACACCAGTGATCCTCAGAGTGTGAATCCTGGGCCAGGAGCATTAGCATTGGCTAGGAATGTGATAAAAGTACAGATTCTCAAGTAGGAACTGAGCAAGATGGACTGAAATAGGAACTTTAAGGATGGACCCAGCAATTTTTTTTTCCCCTGACTATAGTGTTTAAAATTAAAGTATAGTTGATTTACAATGTTGTGCCAGTTGCTGGTATGAAGCAAAGGGATCCAGTGTGTGTGTGTGTGTGTGTGTGTGTGTGTGTGTGTGCCCTTTCTCTTTCTTATATTATCTTCCATCATGGCCCAGCAATTGTGTTTTTAAAAGCCCTTCAAGTAATGAAGTTTGAGAACCAGAGATATACGTAAGAGTAAGGATTTTATGCATTTCTTGGGAAAGTAGGGGGAAACTCCAACCTAGGCATTTCTAGCCGAGTATAAAGGGGACATATGGCTGATTGGTGGTGGTGTGGACTTAGATCCAAGGAGTTTGGGGTGGAAGTTGAAGATTTCCAGGTTGATCCCTTGTGTTTGCAGGCAGTCTTGGTTTCACTTTTTTTCTGAAGGGCTTTTCAGTTGATGAGTTCAATCTGAATGACCTATTCATTCTTTTATGAGCATGCCAAGAAGCCTAGAGGAAATACACCTATTCTAAATAAGTTTAACAAATAATGCCATGGTGACTAATGGAGGAATAAAGTTCATCAGGTAGCAAATAAGCAGCTCAAAACTTCTGAAGTTTTGCCATAAAACAATCCATCTTATGTACCAGTTGGCACCAACTTTAGTGCAAGGTATGGGGCTATATGCCACAGGGGATGCAAAGTAAGTTTAGAACATACAACAGATGTCTTCAAAGAGAGAGAAATAAGACATTCACATGTGAAGGAGTAGGGGAGGGGGAAGAGTATATGTTTGTTTGTTGATGAAAATTTTGTGGGAAGGGATGGGATTTAGGCTGGATTCAGGTGGATGTGGATAAGTTAGGAGGAAGGAGAAAGGCCTTGTAGACATTAGGCATGACATGAGCAAAGCAGAGGTGGGAAAGAGCAAGGCACATGGAGGAAGGGCAAAGATCTAGGGTAGTTCGTTAATGGATTGAAATGCCATCAATATATAGATGACGTTCAAATGGATATCCCTAGCCTAGACCTGTCCTTGACCTTATATTTGGATGACCATTTTACTCAGATGTCTAGTGGACATTTCAAGGTCCACATGCCCACATCTGAAACTCCATTCTTTGCTCTGTACTTGCTTGTCTGGAACCTTCCTATCTCAGTGGATGGCAACTCCATCCTTCTGGTTGCCCAGTCCCAAAGCTATAGAATTATTCTTCGTGCCTCTCTTTCTCCCAGATTTCACAGCATCCTTTAGGAGTTCTTGACGGTACCACCTATAAACAGACCCAGAATCTGCTGTCTTTTCTCCACCTCCCTCGCTAATATCCATGTACAATCAACTGGATTGTCATCTCTCACATAGATATTGCAGGCCTTTCCAACTGATCCCCTTGCTTCCACTTTTCCCCCATCCTGTCCATCTCAACACAGCAGCCAAGTGATCCTTTAAAAAAGATCCAGTTGCCTCATTCCTCTTCTCAAAACCGTACGATGGCTCCCCACCTTACTCAGAGTAAAAGCCAAGGTCCTTACAATGGCCCTACATAACCCTGTTCCACCATCCCTCTGATCTCATCCTGTAACCCTCTATTGTACTCCATTCAGTTTCTGAGATGCATCAAACACACCATTTCTGCTTTTGAACCTCTGCACTGGCTGTCCATTTGATCTGGAATCTTCTTCCCCCAGTTATCCACATGACCTAACCCCCTTGTTTCCTTCAAGATTTGGCTCAAATGTTTTTTTCTCAATCGGAACATATGTAAGTTGTACCTTCCTTACAAAACCTTCCTAAAGCCCCTTGCTTTTTCTCCATATGTAGCACCTGTCACTTTATAATGTCTTTATTTATTCAGCGTATTGTTTATTGTCTGTCTTTTCCTTGCTAGAATGTAGGTTCTATGAGGGCAGGGATCTTTGCTTCTTTTACTCAGTGAAACATCTTAAGTACCAAAGCCCAGAACAGTGCCTGGCACTTAGTAGGTCAGTAAATAGGTTTTGACAGCATTTTTCTTTTTTGGTTGAGAATAATGGAAAAGTTGAGGGTCTTGAAAACCAGGCTGTAAAAATTTATGATTTATGTTGTCAGTGAAGGAAACCACTCATCTTTTTGAACAGGGGAATATTATGACTTTAATTCAGAAAGATGTAGAATTTTGGGGGAAAGATTAATCTGAGGGCGGATCTTAGTATGTGTTGAGGGTGAGGAAGCAGAGAGGATGGAAAGTGATAAAACAGTTAGAACCTAACCAGAAACACGAGAAATGACAAGAGAAGGGCAGATGTAAGAGACCTTTCAAAGAACACAAACACAAACACATGCATACACGCAATAAAAAAGACTACCATAATTAGGAAGAGAAATCAAGAAGGTTAGGAAGAGGGTTAATTTTGATGTGGAAAGGAGTTCAGTTTTGAATATGTTGACTTTGAAGTTGTGATGGTTTAATCAAGGGAAAATATCTATAGATAGGAGGAGGATTTTGATGGGGGTTAGAATTATATATTCAAGAAACATGGAGTGACTGGCCAATGGCAACCTGCTTTACAGAGAACTCTACCTGATATCCTGTGATAATCTACATGGGAAAAGAATTTGAAAAAGAATGGATGTGTGGCCACATATAACTGAATCACTTTGCTGTAGAGCAGAAACTATGACAACATTGTAAATCAACCAGATTTCTATATAGCTTTAAAAAATGAAACATCTTTAAAACTCTGGTAATGAGAACTATGGAAATAAAATTCTTCAAGGAAGTCTCCAAGGAAGACTAGCAAGAGGGAGTGGAAATCCCAACACTGAGCCTTGGGAAAAGGCTATAGTTCTGATGCCTGGGAAAAGGCAGGGGCCAGGGAAGGTGAGGGCAGGAGGAGTGGGCAGAGGGCAGAAGATAGGTAAGTGATGTAGGATGTAGCAGGGTGGTAGCAACTGGGAAATGAAGGAAAGAGAGAGTGTAGAGAAAGAGAAATGATCAGTGGTGTCAAGGACTTGGCACCTAGCAGGTACTCAATAAATAATTGTGGAGTCAATAAAATGCCTTAGAGAATTTGAGGAAAATGAAGGCACAGAAAGATAGGGTTTGGAAACATGGCGATCTTTAGCATGTGCGGGAGAGCAGCTTCACAAGAGGTGGGAATGAAATCTTTTCACGGGAGCATGCGTGGTAAGAAAATAGGGACAATGGGGATAACCCAGGCTCTGAAGCAAAAAAAAAAAAAAAAAAAAAGCTAGTACATTTTACACAGCATATAAGGTGGATTTAAATAAATTTTAACTGAGAGATGGAACCTAGTACAAATTTTTTAAACTATTCCCTAGTACAAATTCTTTAAGCTATTTCAGAATTCTGAAAGTTCCTTAGCTTACTCTATGCTCCTTTTTTTTTTTTTTTTTCAGAGGAGTTATATTTAGAGTTTAAAAGTGCCGGCAGTATTCTTACTCCAAACATTCTCCCTCAGTGCATTGTGTCTATTTAAAGAATCCACACCTGGATAAACCGGGAGATGCTTAAGAGTTTTTATTCAAATACTCTAGATACAAACTTGCATTCAGGTCAGTTGTTGAGAAAACAAAGATATGTGTTTCTGGGGAGAGAGCAGAAACCACTGTATTAGTAAGAATAAATTATCCTTAAGAATTCAGGGAAAAAATTTGTGCTGTAGTATTGTGACCATGTACATGCAGCAGATTTTGCCTCAGTCATGCCCTCTCCTCAATCCCGCTTACTCTGAAGAAGAATTGGGCTCATAGTAAATTTAAGGATGCTGTTGCTTTAATATTGTTTCTGAAAATTAAATATTTTCTCCATCAAATCAAACGCATATATTCTGAAATTGGCTATTTAAAATGTAGGAGACATCCTAACCCATATTTGGTTATGAAATGTCAAAGACATTTATGATATTAGAAGCACGTTATTTTACTGCTTTTGATGACAGTCTCTGGAATACATTTTCTGGCCTTTTAAATTCTGTGGAGCCTCTAAGCAGATGCTTGGTACATCACGTAAGGGAATAAAGAGACAGTTGAAAAGAAAAAAGCAAGTAGAAAACAATGCATATTTTGAGTTACGTCATTAGACAATGGTAAAATTAAGAAAATAGACGATGTCTCTCTGAATTGTAGTCCCACATAGTGTGAAAAATAGGCACACTCTCACTCCAGACAGAGGAGGATAAAAATCCTGCATGATGGATTATTGGTTGATAGCATCCGCGTTTGTTCCGTTTCTCTGCCTGTCAGGGAAGTGCCAAGAATGAGGTCCAGACAGGCCAGTAGCAGCAGAGCGGGCTGGCCCACCATGTGGTTCAGGTGCCAGCTCTGGGGCTGTGGGCACCCTCTTCTTATCCCACTAACCCAGCTCAGCCTGTCTGGCTGAGGACCGGAGCCCTCTCCCGAAGCGGAGGCAGATCCCTACAGAGCAGCTGGCAGCCCTACACTCACTAGAGACTCGGCATTTGCGGTTCTGCTTCTGATCTGGGAAAATGCTATCACGCTCGTTTTATTTTGGGAAACCTCCAGGAGAGCATAAGGAAAGACAAGTTTGGCAATTAACCTTGACATACTCAGTATATTAATTAATATATATGACATGACATTTTACATTAGAAATAAAGACCAAAACTTTTTAAAAAGTGGGGCCAAATTAGGGAACATGTTAGGATTTGGTGGAAGTTTGGTTTCCCCATACCATAGGTATCCCCCGTCCCCTCCCAGTAGCCACTCCCTCTCGCGCCTTTTAAGCCTCAGAGCTGGATCCAAAATGTAGCCCTTCTGTCAATAACCAGCTCCATACTGCTGGAGATAGATGCTTGTATGGCTTTTTTTTTTATTTTTTGAGATTAGACTTTAAAATTTTTTAATGTGAATTTTAATTTTCCTTTCAAGCTACTTGACAAAGCTTTTAAGGTATATTTCTTCTGACATCATTTATTAACATACAAAATACTAACTTTTACTCTCAGATGTGTTCCTGAGAGGATCTACTCTGTGTTGACACTAACATTTGTATCCCCAGAGCAAACAAACTGGGAAAGATCTATATACAGTTTAGATCCATGAAATAACAACTCTTCCTTACCATGTGCCCTTGGAAAGTCCTTCTTCCTTAATCTTAAGAGCAAGATGCATGAATAAAAGATATTTCAAGTTCTAGATGAATGTAGATTCTTCTCCTGCACTTTCCTTACCACTGAGGGCTTACCGGGAGTTATATTTCACATAAAACTTCCCTACACTGGAAAAAGAATGCTTTGATATCCAAGTTCTCATTTCATAAAGATAATATTCAATAGAATTGATTGTTCAGAGAACATAATTGCTTCATAGCAAAATAAATCTAACGATTAGTAATTAAATGAGATGAGAATTATGAAAATGTTGTCAAGAATTCTAAATTGTCGGTCTCTGGTCTGTTTGTACACATTTATATGTTCCAGGTAGAGTTAGGTATGTTATGACTCTGTGATATCAAAAACAAACTTTAGGATTATTAAGGTTTTAAAACGTTTAAAGTAATTGATATTAACTCACCACTTTCCATTCTGGATGGTTCTGGTGAATTTCTTTCTTGATGGCAATGTAGGATTTCTGGTGAATGGTGTATTTTCCTCGATAAGGGACCCTGGTCTCCTGGAAAGGTCAGCCTGATTCTAATGTGAAAGGCTTCTGTACACGGTAGTGATGCTTCAGAAATGACTTGCTTTAGATTTGATTAAATGCAAATCCTTTGGTGTCTGTTTCTCTACAATTTGCATCCCCAATGGAGATCATATATGAAGGTACTTCTTTCTTCCCCAAGAGGATTTTTATTCAGTAACAATGAGTTTCCATTAGGAACAAACTCTCTTAAATGTTTAGTATGGAAACAAGGAATCCTTTATTTGTTTTAGGAATAGCAGTGGCATTTTCTATCCATTTAATATAGAGTTAGGTTTTTAAAAATAGTATGTATGAAAAAGATGTATTTCCCAGTAGGAAATATAGGATAATACCGAGATTATGAGCATACGATTTTTGAAAATTAGGCATCTTTCAGATACAGAGAGAATTCACGAAGACATTTTTACTTAAGAATAAAAATCAAAATGAACGTCACTTGAGGGTAGCCTTTTATTATATACATAAGTATAATCTATAGGTTGCTAAACATGGCAGTTTATCAGAATCACCACTGAAGCTTATAAATACCTTTGCTCAGCCTCCATCCAATTCTAACTCAGAATCTTTTGAAGTAGGACAAAGAAAACTATATTTTAAAATGAGCTTTCTGATTTTTTTTTTGACTTTTGTTTTTTTAGGGCTGCACCTGCGGCATATGGCATATGGAGGTTCCCAGGCTAGGGGTCCAATTGGAACTACAGCTGCTGGCCTATGCCACAGCCACAGTAACACCCAATCTGAGCCACATCTGCAACCTACACCACAACTCACGGCAACGCCATATCCTTAACCCACTGAGCGAGGCCAGAGATTGAACCAGCAACCTCATGGTTCCTAGTCGGATTCATTAACCACTGAGCCACGACGGGAAATCCCCTGATTTTTTTTTTTAAGATCTTTTTTTTTTTTTTTTGATTTTCTGCTTTAGAGAAAAATTTAAAGAAACCAAATTTGGGGTACTTCCTGATATTTCCCTCATTTCTCTTTACCCACAATTGCTATTTAACCTGATTTCAGTTTTGTCTCCCAGTCCTGAATCGAGTTCGTTCCTGGACACCTTCCTGGTTGTTCTGAATTTGTATAATACTTGGTATTTCAGGTTTTCAAATAGGTAATAGCTAATGGTCCTGAAGGGGGGGCTCTGCATCGCACACCCCTTTCAGACAAATGGAATCCGGACGACAGCGGTTGTGTTCTGTTCTAAGTACGTGTTGGGCTGGGGGTGTGGGGTGGAAATCCTATAAAATTGGATTGTGATGATCGTTGTACAACTATAAAGTAATAAATTCATTGAGTAATAAAAAAAATAAGTATGTATTGGGGAGCCTCAGAGGTCCTAGAGATGTGGAAAGTTCAGACTGATTTCGTAGTAAAACTAATAAGTTATTTACCTTCGACTATCTCAGTCTCTCATGAACGTCCAGAGGAGTTTTCTACATGCCCTGTGATATTGTAACAGATTACACAGAGCAGCAGATATGAGAATCCAGCTTTTTTTTTTTTTAAAGCCAGAGACATTTAGGTGATTTGTAAAATTGTAAAACAGTGCCACCTTTTTCAATAAATTTGTTTGGGGTTTGGAAAGCATAGCTTTTTTTCTTTTTTTTTAAAGTTATTTATGTTATCATGCTTTATGATGGTTATTCTAAATGATAATAAATATTTTAAAAATTATTGGTTTTAATTTTCAATGCAATGAATGTACGTGGATGTTTCTGGAAGAACGTGTGTGGTTTAAACGAGTTTCTAGTGTTCTAAGGGACAGTAACTTTGAGAACTTTGCCTGTGTTTCTCCCTCCGAGAGAATACACCTTTTATAGTTCCTCATTTCTGAAAGAAAACTAAAAACACCAAGTTTGTCTCAATGCCCCAGTTTCTAACAACTATTTCTTTATTCCTTTCAGCAAATGAGAAGGAAGAGAAAAAGCATAACTGAAAACTGAGAGTATTTATGTCTTGAACATAGCCAGAACCCAGATTGGGACTTGAACCCATGGTTTTTAAGTTGGTATCACTCATGGAGTTCCTGTCGTGGCTCAGTGGTTAATGAAACCAACTAGCATCCATGAGGACAGGGGTTCAATCCCTGGCCTTGCTCCATGGGTTAAGGATCTGGCATTGCCTTAGCTGTGGTGTAGGTCGCAGATGCAGCTCAGATCCCATGTTGCTGTGGCTGTGGTGTAGGCCGGTGGCTACAGCTCTGATTCGACTCCTAGCCTGGGAACCTCCATATGCCGCCGGTGTGGCTGTAAAAGACAAAAAAAAAAAAAAAAAACCAATAAAACAAAAAACCCAAAAAACCAAAAACTTTAAATTGGTATCACTCATCTGATGCCTGGACTTACTAAGGTTCAGATTCTTTGTGCCTCGGTGCAGAAGGAATTCAGCAAGAGACAAAATGATAGGCAAAAAAATAGATTTATTTAGATAAGACACTTGTGAGAGATGCAAGCAGGCAGGCAAGGAGGCTCCGGCTGAGGATTAGGTGGCTACATTTTTACCATCTGAGGGGAGTGGGGATGGGAAAAGGCTGCTTCTTCCTTTCTAGGAGTTGTAGCCCCTCCTTGGTACCTGCTAAGAGAGTATTTGACCCTATAAGGTCAAACTGGGATGGTCAGGGTGCCTATTCAAATCAGCAGAAGGGAGGTCCTTAAACTCCTGCCCTTGGTCTGAACCTGAATGCAGGCCTCACCCCACCCCCCACCCAATGACCTGAGGCATATCTCGCTCTTCCATATCTTGCTCTTCCGCTAGTCAAGCAAGCCTGCCTCCTCCTAATGGGCCTCTCGAGCAATTAACTTACTGTGACCTCCCAAACTTCCCTAGGTTTCCCTCTCTACGGTCTCTCACTGGGACTTCTGCAGCTACCTGTGTAACTATCCTCCGTCCCTATCACAACCACACTGACCCTATAGCCCGAGATTTGTATCCTCTTTCAAGCAGGCGTGCCCCAGGGGACACCCCAATTCATTCTTTCTTACTCTTTTAACCAATAGCTCTATATTAAAATAGAATATGAAATTGTTAAGTGAAAGCAAATTCTCCAAGCATGTAGATTCTTTAAAAGCACTGGAACACTATAAACCTTTCCAGCAGAATGGAGCCCTTTTAAAACACAGATACAGCACCGATTGCTGACAGAATAAAGCCTAACCTCCTTGGCATGGCATTGGACTTCCTTCCTCTATGATCTGGGTCTGTCCTACCTTTCCTCTTGTCTATCATTTCTTCCCCCCATCCAGCCTCCAACTCGGCACAGTTTGGTCCTGGACTACCTGCCTCCAGATAACCTGTAACACTTAACGCAGTCTGTGCCAGATTTACTGACTCAGAATATCTAGCCATCATGTTGGATAATCTGTGTTGTACACAAGATCCATCCCCCGCATTGTGATTCCTAATAAATCCTAAATGTTGAGGGCTCCTGCTCCAGCTCCAAAAGATAACTCAGTGGTTTTCAAGATTCAGGACAAATGCTCCTTTCTCCAGGTAGTTTGCTTGAATATTCACCAAGATGGAGTCAATGGCCCATTTCCTGGTGCTTCCGCTTGAGTCTGTGATGGCCCAGATTTCAGGCTGCTTTCCATTCAGGTCAGTGGTTTGCATAGTCATCCCCCACCCCCTCCATCCAGATTCTCTCTCTCTTCTGCTCCGTATTCCCAAGGCTCTCAGTTGTGTTTACGGTGCTGTGCACATAGTAGGTCCCCAGTGAGGGCTGGCCCTGACGAACCCTGCTGCAGAGTCACTCCTTAGAGAGGACAGTTTCTGGGGACCAGCAGCAATAAGCGAGAAAGCACAGCAGAGGGAATTCTGTTATTGTTCATGGTAGAGAAACGTCATCACAGGTATACACTTTCTCTTTCCACAACCTGCGTGTAACACCAAAGAATTTATAACCACCTCCCTATAGGCTGGTCCTGCATCCACCACTCAAAGACATGATGATTTTCTAGAAGAAGTTTAACATCTAGTATCCCTGCTGAAGCACTTCAGAGATTAGATGTCTCCAGAAGAGCTGACATGCATTGAAGCCGAGAAATCGATTTGCCATAGATGCGGGCTTGAGCTTTAAGATACCCACCAGTACACTCGCTGCATTTGCATAGGACTCCAGAGTTGTTTACATAGACTTAAATACATTTAAAAAGAAATACCAGGACAGTTTTCTTATCCCAAGGAAGCACATCTTCTGCAGATTTGAGTGGATTGTTGTTGCTGGAAGAATGTGGGTTGGTGATAGGTTTTGCTCATGTCTTCTTCGGCTGCCGGTAGGTTTGGAAACACAGCACGCGCAACCAGGTAGGTTGTTGGGTCAAAGTAAGGTGTGATGATGGCCTGGTGCGGCCTGTTAAGAAGGAGGGGAAAACAAAGGCAAGTTTGGGTAGAATAAACACACATCCACATCCCGCAGGCACCATTAGTATTTGTTTCCTTTATCTTGTATGGGGAACACCCCTCAGATACTCCGACCACAACGTTTCTGTATCAGCTTCCCTATTCTTTCCAGGGCCAGACACCTGCTGTGTGGGTGGCTCCCTCCCGACAGCCTGGCAGGGGCTTCTCTTACAAATTTGCTGGAAGGCAGTCACCGTAGAGGGTAGAGGTGAGGGTGTGGAGGGCAGGTGGCAGGACCCCTGAGTAGACCTACCAGGGCCGGTGCCCTCTGTTTCTTCTGCCCTGTCTTTGTGCCAAGCCTTTCCTATTCCCAAGGCCTATTTATGAGGGAGGGTGGGAGGGAGCTGTTGAGGCCCAGGGGCTTGGGCTCTACTGCACAGGGCATGGGGGCCCAGGGACCCCCTTCCTCTGAGTGCAGAAGCAGAAGGCAGAAGCAAAATGTGCTGGTAACATGTGAGATGCCTCTTAAATGGAGAAAAGAATGGGCGCTGTGACCTCATTAATATATATTCGGTCTCTGCCCTTGACACAGAGCTTCAAAAACCCTTAGAATTTCCAGGATGATAAGAGCATCACTTGTTCTAATGAGGCTATGCTTCATGGGCCCCTGGATAACCTCAGAAGAGGGCTGGTCACCAGAAAGACCAAGCCGTGTCTAAAAGCTTGGAGCTCTCAGCATTACGCCTCATCTTCTTGGGAGGGGCCAGAGGCTGGATATTGATCACACCTACACGATGCACACTCCATAAAAATCCCTAAACCACAGGATCCAGAGAGCTGAAGGGCTGATGGACGCACTGAGGTGCTGGGAGAGCAGCACCCGGAGAAGCCGTGGAAGTTTCCCACCCCTGGCCCTGTGTATCTCTTCTGCTTGGCTCTTCTTGAGTTGCATTATAAATAAATGGGGAATAGCAAAGGAACTGGTTCTCTGGGTTCCATGAGCCATACTAGCAAATTATTGAACCTGAGGCAGGGTCATGGGAACGCCTGGTTTATAGCCTATTGGTCAGAAGTACAAGTGACAATCTGGGACTTTGCGACTGGCTCCTGAAGTTGGGGGCAGCCTCAGGGGACCAAGCCCTCAACCTATGGGGTCTGCAGCAACTCCAGGTAATTGTTGGCAAAACTGAGAGAAATTCTAGGCCACCCCGTCGGCATCTGCTGAAAATTGGAGAATTGCTTGGTTTGTGAAAACCGATACATTTGGGGTCCCCAGTGTTGTGAGGAGAGAGAAGAGAAACTGTTTTGTTTTTCCTTTTGGGTTTGAACAACTGGGTGCCTATGGGCCCAGGTGAATTCTCACAGGCAGACAGGGTTTCTTTCCTCTCTTCACTGGGACAGGTGGGAAGATCTGTGTGGCTCAGGCACCTTTGGGGGGCGGCTGTGTCCACTCTGAGGTACAGACTCGTTTCTGGGTCTGCCCTGTCTGTCAGCTTCATGCTTCGTTGCAGGGGTGGGAGTACAGCGGTTCTGACGAGCAGAGCAGGGCCTTGGCCCCCAGAGTTGCCCTGGGAGGGTGAGGAAGGCTTGAGAAAAGATCTGAGGCACAGGAAGGGCAGGGAAGGTGCTGGCACGGCCACTCTAAGCCAGCTAAATTGTCATTAGCCAAGAGAGGAGGGCGCACTCCTGTGCAGGTGCCTGGGTGCCAGGAGGGGCTGGGGAGAGAATGAAAAGGGGGTTCCCAAATGGGAGGGGATTGACTGTCCTAATGGGAGGGGTGCAAAGGGCACAGTGGAAGAGGGGGATTCGGTGGGGTGGGAGGGTCAGTGCTTCCTCTGCCAGGACATGGGGGTGCAGGGGGCTCCATGCCCCTGGCGCCCTCCCCGGCACTTGGGGTTTGGAGCGGTGACCTGGCCACTTATCATCCAGTCCTTCTCCATGCAGTCAGTTTCTGGCTGCAAGCAAGCTCTCCTTCAAAGCTGAAAACAACTGTGTTGCAAATACCCTGGCCCTGGGTCCAAGGAAGATGGGTTTGGGAGTCAAATGTGGATGGCAGGGTGTTCCCACTGGAAGGGACACTGGGGGTCAGCAGCCTGTAGTCGTCAGTCTGCACGGGGAAAATGCAGACCCAGACCTGCCGGGTCAGAGTAGTCACCTCTGCCTCACGATGAAATCCATCCTACTCTTGAGTTTGGCGCTGCAGGCCCCTTGGAATTGTAGACATCAGAGGTCTGCAAGTTCCACCCTAGGGAGCAGCTTTGCCTGTGGCAGCAGGACATGCGCCAGGGGAGGTGGCCCTTGGCTGGCGGTGGGGGCCAGATGGGAGAGCCCACGCCTAAGGAAGCCTTTGGGGAGGCAGTTACTTTATGGCTCAGGTGACACCACTTGGAGATGCCCACTGGACTGCCCAGGACGCAGTGGGGTTGCTGACAGCATCTCTGGCACAGGGGGTGGACGGGTTCATTTGCTGAGCAGTGTGCAGGGGACAAAGAGGGTCTGGGACTCTGCATTTGACATAACAGAAACCGGTCAATTCCCTGAGCCCACTCCCAGAATGCACTGGAGGAGGGGTGTAGGAACCGGGGACATGCTGAGCAGGCTGGTTCGGTGGTGCTGAAGCCGAAGGCCTGTCCCGACTCCCCAACTTCTTCCTTTGGTGAAAGAGGTGACCTCTGCGTTCATCAACTGTGGACTATGGCATGTGAGGGGGAAGAAACAGTGATGGAAGGGACGGAAATAAACCCTCTTCCTACCTGTGATCCCTGAGAGCAAGGATGCCACGTCTGCATAATCCTGTTTCCTGTATATTGAGGTTCCTGAATGTGACAGTTGATGTAAAGATAATATCATCCGAGGATGTTTTAGGTAAATTATATATCCAGAGAAAATTATCCTTTTAATCTGGATTTTTGATTTTGTGTAGAGTTGGATGGGGTAGATTAAGTTTCTTTTAATTTCGTCTTTATGTGTGGTGGTTTATTTGTTTTTATATGTATTGGTACTTTACCTTTCTTAACTAGATTAGGTGGTAGTTTATTCATTTTTAAGGTACACTTTTTGCTAGTTCTGTTTTCTAGCTCATTAATTTCTGTTTTATCAATTATTTACTTCTACTTTCCTCCCATTCATTATGTTGTCTTTCCTAACATCCTGTATTCTTTTCCTAACTTTCTGAATTTGCTGATGAATACATTTGTTTTTAATCCTTCTCAGATTACTCGGATACTATCCTGAAAGCTGTAACTTAAACATGAATTATCAAATTCAGTGGCTTTCCTCCATCTATATCATCTTGGAGTTCTCTTTGTCTTTGACATAGTTGCCCCTTTTTGAAAATTCTTTTTTTTTTTTTCTCCCAAGGGCAATGAGCACTTCTGATTTTTCAGCTTTTCAGATAAGCGATTCTTCCTTGCACTCTTACCATGTGAAGGTTTTCTAAAGTCCTGCCAATGCCCCCTTTTAGGCCCAAATTGGCCATTCTGTGTTCTCTTGCTCCAGGTCTCTTTCTCTATGACTATTTTACATCCATATATTATGCTAGAAATAATTTTATCTTCTTAGCTTCAGACTTACATTTTGAACTGCTTTTAGAGATCTCTATCTGGGTCTTCTAGGAATTTAAACATATTATTTGAAGATAAACCATCTATTCCACCATCCTCACCTGATCTCATTTATGTAACATCTGTATCTTAGCAGCATCACCATTGTTGGAGGAGCTAAACCCTGACATTTCTTTTTTTTTTCTTTCCTTTTTTCCTTTTAGACTGTACCCGTGGCATTTGGAAGTTCCTGGGCTAGGGGTCAAATCAGAGCTGCAGCTTTCCTGCCACAGCCACAGTGACAGTAATGCCAGATCCATTTCTTTCCAAAGTTCCCTTTCCTGCACTTTCATTACCACTAGTATCTTATTGAGTTTCCCCCAGATGTTGAATTCAGCCTACATCCATCCAAGATGGTTCCTAACCCTGGGGAGAGATTTTAGGAGACAATTTTTCAGGCTGTTGGAGGGTAAGTGACAGGTCTGGGGTTTAGGTCTCCTGGATTCTAGCTGTTCCTTTGTTCCTGTTCTGCTGGGTAAATCCTTAAGCAGGCTGGCATAAAAAAAATCTTTCAATTACGTGTGGCTACAGGCTACAGGAGGTGCAGAAAGGCTTGAAGTGGGGGTAGTTTTTGCTTTGGGCTCCCTTTCTCTGCTTTGGACAGCTCTCTGCTTCTTTCTTTGCCTCTGTTGCTCCAGGAACATCCTCTGGGTATATTTTCAGTTTCAGCCACTAGGTGGCGCCTCAACCCCATCAGTCCCTTCACCAAAAGCCCCTGACATGACTAAGAGGAAGACTTGGGAACTGCAGTGATATGGAAGGAATATACTCTTTTCTTCCTGAAAACCCTAAATGCTGTTTCCATGGCTGCCCGAGGAGAAGGAGGCCATTTCTCCAACTTCACTGCTCTTTCTTCTGACTCTTTCCGCCTGCCCTTGCTGCCAGCTGGAGTAGGTAGACAGCAGGTAGAAGAGAAGCATTGTTCTCTGGGTGACCCTGGGGGTGGGAACACCTCTCTGGTCCATGAGAAGCAGCACTGTCAAGTGGTTAAGTGCACCAGCTCTAGAACGATTAGGACATATTCGAACCTGGCTCTACCGTATCAACTATGTAAGTATGAGAATTTACATAACTTCTCCTTGCCTGTTTCCTCATCCATAAAATGGGGCCCAGGAAAATGACGTGCCTCCAGATGGCTGCACTGTGGTGGTGTAACTCTTATTTATGAGGACTGCCCAGGTTAGATCCTAGATCAAACCAAACAAACGTTAGCCCTCAGTGGGATTGATCTGTCATCTCAATGGCCCTGGCGAGAGAATATTGGCCCTTATCTCGTCTAGTATTTTTCCCCCAGGAATAAACCTTGGTAAGCCTCCTGGACCCAGGACTGAGAGAGCTCTACCTCTGACCACAAAGCTGGTAGAAGACTGTTAGCCCGCTCTTCTGGTCGGGAACCTCTTCCAGGTGACCATCTCCTTGGAGGTGGGACTTCCAGACCCTACACCAGTGTCCTAGCTGGTGGCTGCTTCTCCACCATCAGTCTGGTCTTGGCACTTCCTCCCTTTGTAACCACTGTGTGTTAACTTAGCATTTTTTTTTTTTTGCATTAGATTTCTGGGTCCTCAGCTAGATATACAACTTTTCAAATTATTTTGGTTTAAAAATATTGCTTGCAGGAGTTCCCAGAGTGGCACTGTGGGTTAAGAATCTGACTGCAGCAGCTTGGGTTGCTGAAGAGGTGCAGGTTGGATCTCCAGTCCGGTGCAGCGGGTTAACGTATCTGGCCTCTCTGACCTATGCCGCTCATTCAGTGTCTGGCCCAGGAACTTCCATGTGCCATGGGTGTGGCCAGTAAAAAAAATATTGTTTCCTGGCTTTTAGGGCCAGACACTGTTCGTGTGTTCTGTATCTGCTGCAGTATTATTCCTGCGGTCGGTAGCATCCATTCCAGCAGCCTAGGAGTAGGAACCAGTTCTCTTCTCATGGTGAACAGCAGGGATGCAAAGTCATCCTTCCCTGAGTGACTGCTGGGGATGCAGAGCTGTGAAGGGAGAGACAGAGTCCTCTGGATAAAACCAACCTTACCTTCTCAGTATCAGGTTAGAAAATGCAATTCCATCTCCTCAGGGCTCTCTGAAAATCACAGAGGGGATATCCTATACCCAATTGGTAATAACTCTCACTGCTTCTTAGGTTTCTCTAAATCATCTTCCCTTTATGTTCTTCAAGTGTTACATTCAGGGGGTTATTGACTGGCTTTGGCGATAAGTAAGGACGAGCGGAGGAGGGAAACAGAGATCCTGACCACCTTTTCATGGGCCTGTTCCCTACCTCTCTGTCTTCTTTGAAAAAATGTCTATTCAGGTCTTCTGCCCATTTTTTGATGGGGTCGTTTGTATTTTTGATATTGAGTTGTACGTACTGTTTATGTGTTTTGAATATTAACCTCTTGCTGGTCATATCATTTGCAAATATTTTCTCCTGTTCCAAGCTTGTCTTTTTGTTTTGTCAGGGGTTTCCTTTGTCGTGCAAAAAGCTTTTAAGTTTAATTAGGTCCCATTTGTTTATTTTTGCTGTTATTTCTTTCTTTTTTTTTTTTTTGTCTTTTGTTGTTGTTGTTGCTATTTCTTGGGCCGCTCCCGCGGCATATGGAGGTTCCCAGGCTAGGGGTCGAATCGGAGCTGCAGCCACCGGCCTACGCCAGAGCCACAGCAACGCGGGATCCGAGCCGCGTCCACAACCTACACCACAGCTCACGGCAACGCCAGATCGTCAACCCACTGAGCAAGGGCAGGGACCGAACCCTCAACCTCATGGTTCCTAGTCGGATTCGTTAACCACTGCGCCACGACGGGAACTCCTGCTTTTATTTCTTTTACCTAAGGAGACAGACTCAAAAAAATCCTGCCATGATTTATGTCAAAGAGGGTTCTGCATACATCCTCTTCTAGGAGTTTTATGGTTTCAGGTCTAACATTTAGGTCTTTAATCTGTTTTGAGTTTATTTTTTTATATGTTGGGAGGAATTTTTTTTTTTTTTTTTTTACGGCTGCGCCTACGGCATGTGGAAGTTCCCAGGCTTGGGGTCAAATCGGAGCTGGAGCTGCTGGCCTACACCACAGCCACAGCAATGCAGGATTCGAGCTGCGCCTGCGACCTACACCACAGCTCTTAGCAATGACAGATCCTTAACCCACTGAGCGAGGTCAGGGATCAAATTCACATCCTCACGGATACTAGTTGGGCTCATTACTGCTGAGCCACAACAGGAACTCCCTGAAATTTTTTTTTGTCATTTGTCTTTTTAGGGCCACACCCACGCACATGGAAGTTCCCAGGCTAAGGGTCAAATTGGAGATACAGCTGCCAGCCTACGCTACAGCCACAGCAACACCAGATCCAAGCCGCGTCTTCGACCTACACCACAGCTCACGGCAACGCCAGATCCTTTAACCCATGAGCAAGACCAGGGATTGAACCTGCAACCTCGTGGTTCCTAGTCGGATTTGTTTATGTCGTGCCATGATGGGAACTCCTGGAAATGTTTTAATCTCATTGTTTACACATAGCTGTCCAGTTTCCCCAGTATCACTTATGGAAGATATTGTGTTTTTGCCACTGTAGCAAACATTTCTCTGAACAGGCTTAACATAGTGGAATATCTTTGGAGCTATTCTAGAATCTACATCTGTTTTGACTGATTCTGTTCAGATACTCAGCCCCTTGGAGCTCATTCTCTTAGGACCAATGGATCCCTACAGAGCTACAGTAACCCCTCCCTACCCCCACCTCCACTGCTGAGTCAATAAAAAAAGTCCTACCTGGTGTGGGTCACCACCTTGGCCTGGACACCAGGCAGGCTTCTCTACTTTCCTTGCCTGGTCACTGGTCCTCAATTGCGACCTCTGCCCAAGATCCCCTTCTTCGTGACCCTGACTATGACCGCCACTTATCCTGACTTATCAAATTCTCTTGTTTGGCCGTGGCATTTTTTCTGCCTGTTAAGTCCCACTGTCTATTTTGGTTAAACATTTTTCAACTCTAACTCTATCACTTGTTTTGTTTTTTGCTTTTTAGGGCCATGCCCAGGGCATGTGGAAGTACTCAGGCTAGGGGTCTAAGTGGAGCTACAGCTGCTGGCCCACACCACAGCCACAACCACAACCACACAATGCAGGATCCAAGCCCCGTCTGCGACCTACACCACAGCTCATGCCAATGCTGGATCTTTAACCCACTGATTGAGGCCAGGGATCGAACCCGTATCTTTAGGGGTCCTAGTCAGGTTCCTTAACTGCTGAGCCACAAAGGGAACTCCTATCACTTCTTGTTTTTAAACCATTTTGCTTTTAAAAACACAACATGGGAGGTGAATAAGGATAGCAGTTTTTGCCAAGAGGAAAGGGTATTTGTTGGAAAGCATTCATGGCAGGGCTATCCTGAGGAGTGTTAAATCTGTGTGTTTTCAGACATATGTTTAGCATACCTTTTCCCTTCTGCTCTCTCACCAGTGCCCTGGGGGCTGTCTTCTCTTTTCCAGCCCACACAGAAGCAGAAACAAAGACTTGAAAAGAGCTGCTGGACTAACCTGCAAAGAGAGATCTGCTTATGTTGAGCAGTTTTCCAGCCCCAAAGGTAAGGTGAGCCTGGAGCTCAGGGAAAGAGAAGTGGAAGAAAGACGACAGACTCTAGTGTTTCAACTGGGGAGCAGCCAACACCCAGGTTTGGTGAGGATTAGGGATGGAGTGAGTAGTTGGTCCTTGGCACCACCAATCCATCTGCTGCTTGTGCACAGCCCTCTGTCCTATGCTCCTGGTTCCCTGCAAGCTCCTGAACAGGAATTTTGTCCCTGAGGGTGAGGAATTTTGGCTACCTTGTGTGGGAAGGGGTGATAAAATGAAAACTTCAGCCCTGGTCAAGGAGGAACAGTTTGGAACCAGTCAGATTTCCCCTTGACCCAAAGGAACCGTGAAAATGCTCCCATCGTTACAGACTTCAGAGTGAACCGAGCTGGTTTGCTCACCTGTATAGAAAAATGATATATTTCACCTGAATTTTAAGCCCTGTGTCTGGTAATTCTAGAGGACCTAATCTCTCAATTGGAAATGTTAGTTTTATTGATTCAAGTGAACTAAAAAATATTTCACCCGGGGAATGTATTAGTTCAGTAATTTTGATGTTCTCTTTGCTCTGAATGCAACGTTGGTCACTGCAAGAGCTTCAGGGTTGACTGTCTGATCTGGGTCTCTCTGTGGATGATGATAGTTGCACTAACCAATACCAGTTTTCCAGTGGTCAACTAGTGATTTCACTGGAAACTCAGCAGTCCAAGTCTGGCTCCAAATGACGTGTTCCAACCTCAAATTCATGCTTGATTGCTTTTGTAGAATTAATTCTAAACAGATACACTATCAACAAGTCAGCAACCAGTATGGACTGAATCAACTGGGGATTAAAAAATTATGGGGGGGGGAGTTCCCATCATGGCACAGTGGTTAACGAATCTGACTAGGAACCATGAGGTTGCAGGTTCGATCCCTGGCCTTGCTCAGTGGGTTAAGGATCCAGCATTGCTGTGAGCTGTGGTGTAGGTCGCAGACTCGGCTCAGATCCTGTGTTGCTGTGGCTCTGGCGTAGGCTGGTGGCTACCGCTCCAATTCGACCCCTAGCCTGGGAGCCCCCATATGCCGCAGGAGTGGCCCTAGAAAAGGCAAAGAGACAAAAAAAAATTATGGGTTTTTTTTTTTGATGTGTATGTATGTGTGTGTATGTGCATACTTTACAGAGAAGAAGAATCTATGAATATAACACTTAAAGAGCATATAATCTAGTTAGAAAAGTAACATAAAAAGTTAGGAGGCTTATATTTAGAATTGTTTTATGGCTGAATATTTCTTGGTCCCTGTATAGGTGCTTATATACATTTATAACAGGACATCAGGACATTCAAGTTCAAGTTTCAACTGAGGCACTAAGATACAAAAGATGCTATTTACAAAAAAAATGAGATTGGAATCATGTAGTAAGTAGCCTTTTCAGACTGATTTCTTTCAATTAGCAATATTCATTTATGATTCACTCATGTCTTTTGGGTTTTTTTTTTAAGGTTTTATCTGAACTATAGGTAATTTACAAGGTTGTGATAATTTCTGCTATATAACAAAGTGATTCAGTCATATGCACATGTCCATTCTCTTTCAGATTCTTTTCCCACATAGATCATCACAGAATATTGGGTAGAGTTATGTCTTTTTGGTCTTGATAGCTCAGTTCTTTTTTTATCATTGAATAATATTTCATTGTATGAATGTTCCAAAATTTGTTTATCCATTGACCTATTGAAGGACATTTCGGTTGCTTCTGACTTCTGGCAATTATAAATAAAGCTGCTGTAAACATTTGTGTGCAGATTTTTGTGTAGACATGTTTTTTTAGGTATCTAAGAGTGTATGATATAACTACATTTTCTAAGAAACTGTTGAACTGCCCTCCCAATGTGGTTGTTCAAGTTTTCATTCCCATTAACAATGAATAAGAGTTCTTAGTTTTTCTGCATCATTGCCAGAAATTGCTATTGTCAGCATTTTGGAATTTAGCCATTCTAATAGGTGTATGGTGGAATCTCATTGTTTTAATTTTCAGTTTCCTAAGGGCAAATCATTTGGGCCTCTTTTCAGATGCATATTTTATTTCCATCTGTCTTCTTTGGTGAGATATCTGTTTATATATTTTGCCCTTTATTTATTTATTTGTGTTGTTTGTTTCCTACTTTTTTTTTTTTTTTGCTTTTTAGGCCTGCACTCATGGCATAGCCATGTAGAAGTTCTCAGGCTAGGGGTCAAATTGAGGCTATGGCTGCCAGCCTACACCACAACAGCAGCAATATGGGATCCAAGCCATGTCTGTGACCTATACCACAGACATAGCAACACCAGATCTTTAACCCACTGAGTGAGGCCAGGGATGAAACCTGCATCCTCGTGGATACTAGTTGGATTCATTTCCGCTGTGCCACAAAGGGAACTCCCTATTTGTTTTCTTTTTGATGAGTTTTGAGTCTTTTTTTTTTTTTTTTCTATTTAGGATATGTTTTTTAAATTAGATAAGTGTTTAGTAAGGATTTTTGCCTGGCATGTGGCTCATCTTTTCATTCTCTTAACAATGATTTTCACAGAGCAGAACTTTCTAATCTTAGTAAATTCTATTTATCATCAATTTTGTCCTTCATGGATTTTGCTTTTAATGTTGCATCTAGAAATTGGTTGACAAACTCAAGGTTGCCTAGATTTTCTACTGTATTTTCTTCTATAAATCCTGTATTTTGCATTTTACATTTAGGTCTATTCTTGAGTAATTTTTTTTTTTTTTTTTTGCTATTTCTTTGGGCCGCTTCCGCGGCATATGGAGGTTCCCAGGCTAGGGGTCTAATTGGAGCCGTAGCCACCGGCCTACGCCAGAGCCACAGCAACGTGGGATCCGAGCCGCGTCCACAACCTACACCACAGCTCACGGCAACGCCGGATCGTTAACCCACTGAGCAAGGGCAGCGACCGAACCCGCAACCTCATGGTTCCTAGTCGGATTCGTTAACCACTGCGCCATGACGGGAATTCCCAATTCTTGAGTAATTTTTGTAAAAGGTGTAAGGTCTGTGCTCAGTTGATTTTTTTTTTTTCCTTTGGCATGTGGAATCCAATTATTCTAGTGTCATTTATTGAAAAACTATTCTTTTTCCAATGAATCGTCACTCCCATTTCACAGATCAATTGACTATATTGGCTTGGGTCTATTTCTGGGCTCCCTGTTCTGATCTGCTGATCTTTTCCAATGTGTGTTTCTGTTCTTTCACCAATACTATGCTGTTTTGATTATTCTAGTCTTTCAGATTTTTTTTTAAGGTAAAATACATGAATAGTACTTGCCTTTATAAGACTTAGCAGATTGCAAGGTATTAATACCTTACACTCATGTGTAAGATTGAGTGGAGATTAAAGTATTGATTGTGGCCTGAACTGGATGTTCAGTTTTTGAAATGAGATTATATTTGGCTACTTAGCTGAGGCCTAAGTTTTTTATCTAGTACAGGGGCAAAGCTTCATTCACTGAATAGCTTCAAAGGGCACTGAGGAGACAAAAATAGAACTGAGTTTTAATGAAATCACACTCAACGGGCCTGTTCAACCTATATGTCCAACGTATGTTAGAACTCATAGGATTTAAAAAGTTATTTCATGGACTTGGAATACCATAGGTCAAATCATTTGCCTTCAAACATTACAACTATATTTAGCAATCAAATTCTTGATATGTATCATAAAATAGAAGAGTTAAATTATAACTATTAATTCTATTTTCTGATAGCACATTTTGGTTGTATTTTCTTTCCTTAATATTAGATTGAAAAAAAATCTAAATAGCTCCAAATAATGTTTGTTTTGTTTTACTACAAAGCATACACTGTATGTTGCCTTAGTAACATTAGAGTCTATTTTTAGGGTTAATAATATACAGCCATTTTTCAGGGTTTGTAATTTTTCCAAACTCTGAGTCTAATACCACTTCAGTGATGCATTGTTGTATAGCACAATTATCATCTCATGTATTTTCTATCTCTTATCTAATTTTATATCTGAGATGAAATTATAATGTGCACCTTTGCTGCAGTTGGAAGATGTCATCATTATTATTCTTATGAGGTGCCTTTATAAACTCCACTGTTGCCTCTAACTGCCCTTGTCCAGTGGAAACACTGTCAGCTGTTAAGAATTGGCCTGTTAATACAGTAAAGTAGCTCAGATACTACTAAGCATTTCCTCAGTAAGCTGTCAGATTATTTACATTTTTTCCATGTTTTCATTTTGAAAAAGAAAGGTATTGATGGAATTCACCTCTTAGAGGAAGTAAATCTGTTTAGGAAGAGTGACTAGTTAGCATGGACAGGGCAGGTTAACTTTTTCTGTAAATATTTTAGGCTTTCTGGACCATTAGTCTCAGTCTCGGCCATTCAATTCTGCCATTGTAGCATGAAAGCCATCATAGATAATAAGTAAAGTGAGTAATAATAAGTAATAAATAATATATCAAATAAGTAAGCTGAGTTCTAATAAAACTTTATTTCTAAAAATGGCCAGTATTTGGCCTGCAGGCTAGTCTCTGGTTTAGAGAATAGAATGGCAGGCATCCTTTAAGAAAATGTCCCAAGTACCAGAACTTTATCTGAAATTGTTCAAAACTAAAAAAGAACTAGTATCAAATGCAACCTTGTCCAATCAGAGGAAGAATCAAAAGAAAGGTAAATTCTATAATGATGCAAATGAGCCACTGGAATGGCCTCAGTTCCAACTTGCATTAATGGCCCCATGCTGACAATGGTTCATCTTTCTAGAGGGAGCCTCTGGCAACTCACTTATCCACCCGCAGCATTGCAGAGCTTGGATACACATGCAGAGCTTAAAAATGGTTCATGGATCCAACTCTACACGCTTACCTCATGGAAAGGACTCTAGTCTGTCAGTAAAGCGCATTTACTCTTACTTTAGAATAAACTACCTAATTTCCTAGCCCTGTGTGGATTGTAATCAGCATACCAGTTAGGGGGAACTAGAAAGCTACTGGTGGAGGCTGACAACATGAGAATAAGTAGAATTTAGGCTTAAAACACTCACAGCAATTTGAAATCCCCAGCCTTGTAGTCATTTACTGCTGGGATAAACAGTCTTGATGGACAGATTACTGCTGTTGATTTTGGTGAAGATGATTATGAAATATGGACCAGATCAATCAGAAGCACTGTGGAATTACAGGAGTATTGGCAGATGTGTGTTTATGAATGGATGTTCCTCAAGCTCAGTGAAATTGAAGCAATGGCTTAAACAAATATGAAAAAGAGTAATTTTTTTGAGACACATTCACCAATTGTTTAGCTGCCCCAAATATGCAGAGAACTACTACTACATGTATTTCCTGGAGACGAAGGTGGACAAAAATCCTTTGGAATCATAAGACAAAATGACCTTGGGAGCCTACTTGACCTTGACCCCAGGTCAACATGAAAAGCTTAATCATATTCTCTCTACCCTCTTGAGAAAGGGGAGAAAAACATTCAAGGGTGCAACAGCTTTCCAAAAAGGATTCCAATACAAGTGGTTAAAATTATTAATAAAAAGTCTTGGCACTTAAAGGAGTACAATTATTTGAAGCACTTCATTTCACAATGATGTTGAATAAATAATGCATTTCTCTCCTAAGTAAGGCCAGGTGTAGAAAAAATTACTCTTTTCTTTCCCTCCTGAATGTTTTGGAGATTTGTACTTGGCATAAGATTGTTTTCATGTAGTATGAAGTGTTGTGGGGATTTGACTGTTATTTGGTAATTGTGATCAATACAAAATACTCAAGAATTTATTCCTCACGTGAATTAATTTCATGCAAATTTTAAGCTTAGATGTGTAATACAAGTACTGTTAACTGAAAAACTACCAAACCTTTTTCTTTTTTCCTATGTTGATATTATATATATTGTTAGGAGATTATTTGAAATTCTTAAATTGTCTAAGCTTTTCAATCTTTTGCCAAGAAGAAATGACTGAACATTTTTTTTTTTTTTTTTTTGCTATTTCTTGGGCCGCTTCTGTGGCATATGGAGGTTCCCAGGCTAGGGGTCAAATCGGAGCTGTAGCTGCCAGCCTACGCCAGAGCCACAGCAACGCAGGATCCGAGCCGTGTCTGCAACCTACACCACAGCTCATGGCAACGCCGGATCGTCAACCCACTGAGCAAGGGCAGGGACCGAACCCGCAACCTCATGGTTCCTAGTCGGATTCGTTAACCACTGCGCCACGACGGGAATCCAACATTTTTTTCTTTTTCTTTTTTTACAATTACCTGTTACTCTGGCTTAACTCTTTGCCTTATTTCATGTTTTTAATCACTCCTTTTTAAAATGATTTTATTTTATTTTCTACTAAAGTATTGTTGATTTATAATGTGGAATTTTTTTTTTGTCTTTTGTCTTTTTAGGGCAGCAGCTGCGGCATGTGGAGGTTCCCAGGCTAGGGGTCGAATCGGAGCTGTAGCTGCCAGCCACAGCCACAGGCACAGCAACACAGGGTCCGAGCCATATCTGTGACCTACACTACAGTTCATGGCAACGCCAGATCATTAACCCACTGAGTGAGGCCAGGGATTGAACCTTCAACCTCATGGTTCCTAGTGGGATTCGTTTCCCCTATGCCACGACGGGAACTCCTATCATGTTGTGTTAATTACTGTTGTCCCTTTCCTTTTTTATTTTGGCTATATCTATGGCTTTCAGAAATTCTGGGGCCAGAGATTAAACCTGAGCCATAGCAGTGATCAGAGCCACAGCAGTGACAATGATGATCCTTAACCTGCTGAGTCACCGTGGTACTCCTACATGTCTTTTTTAATGTAATAAATAAAATATAGTAATAGATACAGATGAAGACATTTGTACCCATCTGCAGTCCTACCATCCTCTTTCTTACCCCAGTGATAACTTTTATCCAAATTCATGTTTTTATTTTTTGTATATGTACTTTAATTGCTACATATTATTTCCGTGTGTTAAGAAGAAGCCACAACTAATTCCCCATTCATCTCTTGATGGACATTTGGGTTGTTCAAGGTGTGAACAATAATGAAATCAACTTTCCAATTTTGTTTCCATGTACATGTAACTAAAAGTAGTATTTCTGGATATACTTATCTCCAATGTGGCTTTTACAGCAAAATCTCTTCTGTGGCTGGACCAATGTACAGTCCCATTCGTGCGTGAGAATTCTCATGTTTCCACCTCTGCAACGAACTCAATATTATTCAGCTTATAATTAGAAAATTTGCTAGTATTGAACTTGATGGGCTTTGTTTTAATTTGTGTTTGCTTGAAGCTGGTCCCATTGAACATCTTGCATACATTTTTCCTTCCTTCATGTGTTTGTTAAAGACCATATGAAGTGAAAAAGGATGATAATGAGTTAGGGTGCCAAGGGTTTCCATGGCTGGGAGCTGAGTTCTTCACAAAATGAAGGACATGATTATAACCTGAAGAGATGTCAGTGGCGAGGAGAGGGAGAAGGAGTCAGGGATTTCTCAGGATCAAGAATAAGTGAATAATGGTTTGGAAGTGGCACCTGGAACCCAAAAGACCCCTAATGGAACCTGGAGCTGCAGAGGGCTGAGAAGGCAGAGGCCAGAGAGTTTCCAAGGAGAGAGCTAAGTTTTCATTTGGGACATGAGAAGAAGAGAAGATACAGGGAGGGTTGCTGATCGAAAGGTCCAAGCATCCATTTGAAGGATTTGCAAAGGAAAGAATAGGTCAGAATTAGGCATAGAGGGAGCAGTGGGGAGGTGAGGGCATGGGGATCGTGGGTGTGAGGTATGATGGGATTGGCCCTGAGGTCTTTCAGAGGTGAGTGGAAAGCTGGGTAGCGGGAGGTCTCCCAGTGATAGCAGGACTGCCCCCAGGGAGAGCACTGGGCTTGGTTCTCTATCTCACTGTGGGTCTCAAGAACCTAAGGTGGTGCCTTTGTCTGAGTCAATGGTTTCTTATGCTTCCTATCCTTGAAGAAACCTAGCCAAATGCAACCACAACCTAGAGCCAGAAGCACTTGACAATCTCTGTTTTTGGAGTAGAGTTCTAAAAATGAATTCAGAATTTAGAAGTAAAAGTCACTAAGCAGCTACCCTAAAAAGCATTTTAAAATATTTCTGCTTTAGCTGTATAAATACAAGTTATTTTCTTTAGCCTTTATCAAAAGCTTCACAGGAAAATACTTTTATTATTTAAACATGGCTTTCCACTGGGATTATATTCCAAGCAAACATCAGTTCTGAATGAGTTGTGGATTGCTTGGCTTCATAACCATATAGAATGTGTTTATCCGCATTTATCTACAATTAAAGGGATACATTTTTGGAACATTTGTTACTAGGAGTAGTCTTGATGCCTATATAAATCAAATTTTACGCATTTTACTAAAATTCAGTGCTAGTGAAAAATGTTTTCCTTTGTTGTGTTGCATCAAATTTGTAAGAGCAGAAGTTCCCGTTGTGGCACAGTGAAAACAAATCTGACTAGGAACCATGAGGTTGCAGGTTCGATCCCTGGCTTTGCTCAGTGGGTTAAGGATCTGGCATTGCCGTGAGCTGTGGTGTAGTTAGAAGATGTGGCT
Organism: Phacochoerus africanus; assembly: GCF_016906955.1. NCBI lineage: Eukaryota > Metazoa > Chordata > Mammalia > Artiodactyla > Suidae > Phacochoerus > Phacochoerus africanus. The sequence continues at coordinate 38,656,120 of NC_062554.1, read as the reverse complement.
TGGATCCCGCGTTGCTGTGCCTGTGGCTCTGCCGTAGGCCGGCAGCTGTAACTCCGATTCGACCCCTAGCCTGGGAACCTCCATATGCCATGGGTGTGTCCTAAAAAGATAAAAGACAAAAAGAAAAAAAAATTGTAAGAGCAAAGCAGCGCAGCATTAAAAAAATACCAAATCATAAACCAACAAAATCAATGTAGTACTCAAAATTTCTTGGAAATCAGTTAAGACTTTCCAAATTTACCAGGTGTCAGCAATGAGTTTAGACAAAGGGATAAAGGCTGAAACCTACTTGGCCCAGTGCTCCATGTCACAGCATAGCGTGGGAAACACATCCTGCTCCTGGGTTTTGCATGTCACTGTGTGGTTTCTTGTCTCAGCTGTCTGCTGCCTTTGCCCAAATTGAAATAACATATTTCTTGTAACTGCTATTTAAATACTTAAATGTGCATTTAAATATTTATTTAAATATTCAAACATTTGGTTTAATCAAAACCTATTGTCAGAAACGAGAGAAGCTCATTCAAAACGATAGGTTCTTACTCCATTTGCTTCAGTTCTGTCCTTTAATTTTCTTACATTTATACCAGGGAACTGGTTTGTCAGCGCACAAGCTTTCAAGGAAATGATAGTATTCATTCAAGTAAGAATGCATCTAGCTCACACCTTCAGGTCAAGTCAGTCTATCAGTACTCACGGCCTAGAGAGTGAGACAGAAAGAATATTGCCTGCTTCTAGAAGGCTCTGACTTGCTAACATTCATTCATTCAACAAACATTCAGTGAGTGCCTACTATGTGCCAGCACCATAGAAGTACTAGGCATACAGAGAGAATACAATGCTCAGGAATGCTTGTCTTCAAGTTTATATTCTGCACGAAGTATAGCTAAGCCGAGAACCTGCTTATAGGTCTTCCCACAGAGGCTCCAGGTTTCTGCTTCGGTCAAGGATCTGAGACCAAGGAGAAGAAATACTTTTCACTTTATTTCCCCTGAGAGCCCCCGTCTTTCAAGGGATCCCTGATGAGCCAAACAGAACCTGGTGGAGTTGCGGATGTCATGGGGACGTGGTGCAGACTTAATCGTCTCCTCCCAGAAAACGTGCCCGCCTTCAACGGCTTCCCTGGTGTCACTTCTCTGCCAGATCCCATCCCTTGATGCCCCACCTCTGTGTGCTGGTCCCTTTGTCATGTCTCATCCCGGTTCATCACTCTTTAACTTTACTTCCGTGTGTCTCTGGTCTGCGTGTAGAACTTTAAAAAAGGAGTACCTGACACAGTTTCTGCTTTCTAAGAATTTAGGTGTATTGAAGATTAGAGGCATTTAAGATGTGATCACAAAGAAAGGTGTCTGAATTAGAAAAGTGTTTTGAGCAATGATAACATCATACAAGTACAAATATATGGTTGTGATATATTTTTTCCTTCAAAGTGACTCCACTGGGTTAGGTCCATCCATTCTAACATTTTTTAAAAAATCAGTTCTATTGTCATGGGGAAGACAATGGATTGCAACAATGAAGCAAGTTACTAAATTGCTGTATGTTAATACATGAAACAAAAGCACGGTATGAGGCAAGACATAGTAGGGTGGTATGAAGAATGCCATGGATTATGCTGCAGGTGACATGAGCGCAGTTTCCAGTCATGGGGAAAGACTCCACAGACATTTTGACTCCTAAATTTGGCCTTGAAGGAAGGACTGGCCTTGGGTTGGGAGGAAGGGAGGAAAGAGTGGTGGGAATGTGTGATAACCTGGTCCGTTGATGCCCTGGTTGATTCGGTCCTGCTCCGTTCCTGTGAGAGTGAGAGTGACTCCTTTCACAGTCCTCCGTCACCAAGGCACCCAGGGACTGAACTTAGTCTGGGGTGTGGGGAGATTGGTACTTTAGAACTGGGGGGCTCCAGGTTTTCTACAGACCGGGGGCTTGTGGGAGAAAGGATGTCCCAGGAGAAGGGCACTGAGCAGTAGCTGATGGTGGTGGTGGGCGATGGGAGTCGCTGGTAGAGCACATTAGCTTCCTGCCTGCTCTTAGGAAATGATGACAAACACTGCCTTATAGGCAGAACCAAGATGACAAGAAAGCCACAGAAACCTGGATGCACCCAAAAGGAGGAGAAAATGAAAAAAGAGATCAATAAGCGCCTAAGCTGTCTTGGGGAAGAGCTGAGATATTAGGGGTTGCCACTGCTATAATCTCAGTATTAGTGGGGTTCTCTTTGCTATTTTTATAGCTTTATTGAGATATATTTCGTATATAAAATGTATCCATTTAATAATTGTAGTAAATTCCAAGATTTGTACCACCATCACCATAATCTAATTTTACTTTTTTCCATTTTTAAACATTTTATGGAATCATTTCACTGATTTACCATGTTATGTAATTTCTGCTGCAAAGCAGCATGATTCAGTTATCACATCTATACTCCCCTATTCTTGTTCAGATTCTTTTCTCATACTGGTTATCATAGAATATCGAATCGAGTTCTCTGTGCCATTCAGCAGGTCCCTATTTGACTATCCATTTCATATACAGTAGTGTGCATATGCCAATCCCAAGTTATAGCTAAATCAAATCTATATTTTAATGAGCTCTGCTGGGGTAGCATTTGGCGAGGGTTTCTTCATAATTTAGATTTTTCTTAATTATTCCACTTTATTCTTTGGTGTTATTTTTCAATAGTTAACTTCATAACTCAGGTAATATCACCCTGATTAATAATTAGTTGTTATGGATTTTTTTTTTCTTTTTAGGGCTGCACCCGCGGCATATGGAATTTCCCAGGTTAGGGGTCAAATTTGAAGCTGTACCTGCCAGCCTAGGCCACAGCCACAGCAATGCAGGATCCTTAACCCACTGAGCAAGGCCAGGGATCGAACCCACATCCTCACGGATCCTGATTGGGTTTGTTTCTGCTGCATCACAATGGGAACTCCCAATGGTTATGGATGTTTAACTTGGTTTAGGGGTCATTGCTTTCACAAAGATATTTTTTAACCTCTTTACTGAGCTAATACACAGAGATTTTTGTCTGAATTTCTTCCTCTGGCTAAGACAGACTTGCTACTATGAATCTTCACTAAGTTATTCAGGTTTCTATATTTTTGTTCATTCATCAACAATTTATTTTTCATCTTCTCTATATCAGAAACTCTTAGGTGCTGAGGACACAAAGATAAACAAGGTTTGGAACTTGTCCTTGTATAACTCACAGTTTAGAGGGTAATGCAAATGTGCTCATAGATTTATTACAATGGAACAGGGTAAATGATTTCATAGAGGTAGGAAAAGAGGGCCAGGGCTGTGCAGAGGAAGAAGCTAGTTCTGCTTCACTGGGGAGGTGAGTTTTTCTAAATTTAAAATTTTAATTTTTATTATCACTTTAAATTTTTAAAATTTAAAAAATTTAAATTTTGTATTTAATTTTTTTTAGCGAGGTGAGTGTTGAGCCACATTGTGAAGGACTATAAAGAAGAAGGATCACTAGCAGAATTAACAGATGCAAAGCAATGAATTCCTGAGAGTTTCTAGGAATCCCTTAGACGTTCCAAAGGAGTGCAAAGCATAAGGGGGACTTTTGGAAGATGAAATCAGAGAGACGTTTCAGCGTACCTGTCGTTTGCAGCAGAAATGAATCTGACTAGGAACCATGAGGTTGAGGGTTTGATCCCTGGCCTCGTTCAGTGGGTTAAGAATCCGGCATTGCTGTGAGCTGTGGGGTAGGTTGCAGACGTGGCCCGGACCCAGCGTTGCTGTGTCTGTGGCATAGGCTGGCAGCTGTGGCTCCAATTAGACCTCTAGCCTGGGAACCTCCATATGCCGCGGGTGTGGCCCTAAAAAGCAAAAAAAAAAAAAAAAGATGTTTTGGGAGCCATATTAGGCATCTATTGGTGTGTAAAAAATTACCTCAGAACTTAGTTGCTCAAAAACAATGTTATATGACAGTTCCTGTGGGTCACGAATTGGGGAGCATCTTCCTTTCATGGTTCAGGCTTGGATTTCTCACAAAGTTGCCGTCAGGATGTCGGCTTGGGCTGTGGTCATCTGATGGTGTGAATGGGGCTGAAGGATCTGCTTGTAAAAGGTAGCTCACTTGCATACCTGACAAGTTAGTGCTGGTTTCTGACAGACGTGTTCAGTTTCTCATCTCATGGACCATTCCTGAGGGCCGCTTAAATATTCTCATGACAGGTGAGCGGGCTTTTCCCAGAGCAAGTGATCAGAGAGAGTATAATGTAGAAGCCAGAAGGTCTTCTATGACCTGACCTTCAAAGTCACACATCATCATTTTCACAACATCCTAACAGTTGCACAGCTCAGCTCTATTCAGTGTGGGAGGGGACTACGCAAGGACATAAATGCCAGAAGTCAGGAACCACCGGGGCTGCCTCAGGGGCAGACTCTGAAGAGCCTTGCATGTATAACCCAGAAGTTTGGATTTTTAGTTTAATCGTGAGGAAGTCAGTGGGGTTTGTTCTGTTAGACAACATTTATGATAGTAATGTATGCACACTGTAGGAAATTTGGAAAGTGTACAAAAAGATAAAAATACATATTTATCATCTGACCACCAGAGAGGATCTCTGTTAACATTTTAGTTTCTTTCTGGCTTTCTCCTCTTCATAAGGCTTTGGTACCATTTCCTCCCACCCTTTACTATAATGGAAGTGGCTTTTTATGTAATTAAAAAATCAACAGACATTTTAGACAGAGGAGTTAAGGAAGCCAAACTGGGGTCTCGAGATACTCGGGACAGAGTCCCATGAGGCATCTGTAAGAGATAAAGAGCTGTTAGACAAAGCAGTGCTGGCAGAGTTAGAGATAGAATAGGTGGGAGAAGTTTCTGAGCTGGAGTCCACAATGTCAGGTGGCCACTTAGATGGCCACTCAGATGGCCATTACGCAAAGGGGATATGAAGGACAACACTAAAGTTTCTGAAGAACCAAAAAGAATGTAATTGGTGGCATGAGTACATGTGGGGTAGTCAAGTGTCTATTTTTGGAACTTTTTTTTTTTTTCTTCTTACAGCCACACTCGAGGTATATGGAAGTTCCTTTGCCAGGGTTGAATTGGCGCTGCTGCAGGCCTATGCCACAGCCACGACAACACTGGATCTGAGCCGTATCTGTGACCTACTATGTAGCTTGCAGCAACATGGGATCCTTAACCCACTGGATGAGGTCAGGAATTGAACCCACAACCTCACAGACCCTATGTTGGGTTCTTAACCCGCTGAGGCAAAGAAGGAACTCGAGTATTGTATCAATTTCTGCTATACAACATAGTAACCCAGTCATACATATATAAATTATTTTTATCATACTATCTTCCATCATGTTCTATCCCAAGAGATCAGATATAGTTCCCTGTGCTGCACAGTGGGACCCCATTGCTTATCCATTCTAAATGTAATAGTTTGCATCTACCAATCCCCGGTGAAATACTACTCAGCCATAAAGAGAACAAAACAATGCCATTTGCAGCAACAGGGATGCAACCAGAGATTCTTGTACTAAATGAAGTAAATCAGAAAGAGAAAGACAAATACCATGTGACATAACTTACATGTGGAATCTAAAATCTGGCACAAATAAACCTATCTACAAACAGAAACAGACAGACATGAAGAACAGACTTGGGGAGTCTGCGATTGACCCTCATTTTTGACGTTTGCTGTCATTTTTAAGCTCTACCACTCCCCACTCCCACTCCCATTCTGCCACACTTCTACACTTTTTTTTTTGTCTTCTTGCCTTTTCTAGGGCCGCTCCTGTGGCATATGGAGGCTCCCAAGCTAGGGGTCTAATTGGAAGTGTGCCACCAGCCTACATCAGAGCCACAGCAACACAGGATCCGAGCTGCGTCTGCAACCTACACCACAGCTCATGGCAACACTGGATCCTTAACCCACTGAGCAAGGCCAGGGATCGAACCTGCAACCTCATGGTTCCTAGTTGGATTTGTTAACCACTGAGCCACGATGGGAACTCCTCTGCCACACTTCTGAGCAAGAAATTCTGGGAGCTTCCTTCTTTCGTGCTGGTGGGCAGTTCAAGCCCCAGGCCATGTAGGAGAAGCCCTTGTGCATCTAGCTTAACCCCTAAGCACAGTAACCATGAAGGCTGTGTCCTCTCCCTGCTCTCTCAAACCATTTTCGGACCGTCTTGGAAGCTTCCCCTACTCTGTCCACAAAGTGAGTAATAAACCTTTTCAGACCCTTTTGGTGTGTGCGTGGCCTCTTCAGTCTGAGCATGGGAACCGTATTTTGGGTAGGGGTCCATCCTCCTCTGTAGAGTAACCATCACTGGTGCCATGAATAGGATGTCTAGGATATGGTCACCACTGCCGCCGGCGTCCTTCTCTTCCTTGTCTAGTGTTCCTTCCTCTAAGAAGTGAAGGAGAGGAAGTAGGCACATTCGTACACATTCAAAGAGGTAGTGAAGCAGCAGCAACTAAGTTGTGGGAAGGAAAGAGGGGAGCAATGTCTTGGAGGGTGTCAGCGAGGCCGTGGAGCTGGCACGTGTGCCGGGTGAGGAGGAGGCATGAAAAATTGGCTCAGAAGAAATTGGAGGACTGCTGGGCAGCACTGTGGGTCACTCACACATTGTGGTTTTTTTTTTAACTTTCTTTTTTTCCTTTTTAGGGCAACACCTACGGCATATGGAAGTTCTCAGGCTAGGGGCCTAATTGGAGCTGCAGCTTCGGGCCTACACCACAGCCACAGCAACATGGGATCTGAGCCACATCTTCGACCTACACCACAGCTCAGGGCAGATTCCTGACCCACTGCAAGGCCACGGATCAAACGCTCATCCTCATGGATATTAGTCTGATTCGTTTCCGCTGACCTGCAAAGAGAACTTCCTGTGGTGGCTTTAATGTGCATGGACGTGGAATTCCCCAGCAGTGAACGGCAGCTTTGGGGGAAGAATGTGCACAGAACTGAAAGATATTTAGAGAGCCCCTGCATCCATTTAGGGGATCAAGGACTCCCATTTAATAGTCTCTCTGACTGAGAGGTCTCCATGAAGGTGAACAGGCTTCCCTGGAAGAGGAGGATGGGGAAAAATAGGTGATTCTACTCAAAGAATAAGGTTATACATCTTGCAGCAAGCAGCCATCTCCAGGAGAGGAAGGGGGTAGGAAGTGTTCATTGGCAGGGAGGAGCGCAAGTGCCCAGGACACACGCGCTGAGGATCCCCCACGCTCCTTGCCCCCAGGTTCTTCCCTTCATAGAAAGTGTATGTATAGAAAAACTGAACGGAAAGTGTGATGACTGATGAAATAGCTATTTTTACCTCAGCCAGAAAGCTATTCCCGGTAGAATTTCTCTTGGCAAGAAAAACGACTATTTCTCCAGGGTCGTCACTGACATGGTTAATACATGCTTATGAGACGGCACATACGGTTCCTCTGGAATAAAGGGAACCGAGGCCTATCGATCAGGTTCAAGGCTAGTTGACAGATTTTTCAGTTTTAACTCTTTCAATCTTAAGTAACACATGAGTGCAAAAAAATATAATGACGTACTACAAAATGGAAGCCACGACGTTTGACAGAATGAGAAATGCAGCAACTGGCTTTTCATTTGAAGGAAACTTTTTCTTGGTGTTTGTGACCTCAGATTTGGCTTTATTACAATGTTCCAGATGTTCCAAATACACTATCCTGAGTCAGTTACCATCAGCTTGCTGGATTACAAATTTGCTGTGATCTTGAATAAACAAAGGCCAAAAGTTCAAAAACAAACAAACAAACAAACACACACCAGAAAGGGGCGGAGGAAACTGTACCTTAACAAGCAAATCAAACCAAACCAAAACATTGTATATAAAAGCAAATCAAGTGAAATTGGCAGCAGTGTTTGGGTGATACCATAGAACATTTATCAGTATGAATTTGGGAAGAGTGTCAGCTCTATCAGTGAACTTTCTCCTGTTCATCTAACAACATGTGTATATCAAACTGCTAGTGTTAAATTTTCTGTTTTCTTCCTTTTTTTTTCTCTTTAAGGAATTGTACTCAGTACCCCAACACTGGGTATGCCCTTTTGCTGGGTGAATAAGATCCACAGAGCTGCAGTGTATTTGTATTTACTAAAAAGAATGAGCCTAAGATCAGAGGGAAAATGTAGGTCTTCTCTATTCCTCAGGGGCTGAATGCAGATGCCCTTGCTCCGTAGGAAGAGTGGGATATCCAGCCTGCTCAGGAAGGCTTGAGGCAACTTCAAGGATTGAAACAGCTGGAGCTGTTTGTCCATCAAAGGAAAGGGTAACCAAAACATGAGAAGAGGTATTTTTTAAGATGGGGATGACTCTGGCTGAGAATGACCACTCATCTTCAGTTTAAACGTCTACGGATTCCTGTGGAGGGGCAGACTTTTGAATAATAAAATAACTGATCGAAACCATCTGTCTTAAAAACACTGCTGGCCTGAAGGGACTATATTGTGCTCTATTAAGAAGGTTGAAATTATACCCAAAGCCAGATTTATGGCTAGTTACAAATCCATCTGAAAGCTTTAGAATTTCCCCAAGATACCCTGTTTTGGGGAGGGTTGCCTAAAATGAGTACACTATAGAATATGGGGGTAGCAATCATTTATTGGGTGCTTATTATGTGCCAGGTACAACACTAAGTGCTTTATGATGGTCTCTCCTTTTGCATCTTTATCTCTCAAATTTAAATTCCAGCCACCAATTACACTTCCTTCTACCTCTCTCTTTGCAGCCACACACACTCTTCCTTTTGATCGAATCCTCAGCCTCTTGAGCTTGGGACTCAAGGCGCTATCCTTGGGATTCTGACGTACGTAACACAGGTATCCTTTGTGCCCTCACAGAACTTACAGTCTGACCTATAGTGTTCAGCTCCTTGTATGGCCAAGTTGTGCTGAATGGATGAATATATATTCATACACGTGCCACACATGTGCCCAGATAAAAGAAGCCTGATGATGAATTAAAGAAACAGTTACATTCCTAGTATATCAAAAGCACCGTTCTCACCAGGAAGATCACTTGCTTCTCATTTCACAGTCCATAAAGGTTTAAGAGAGGCAGTCAGAAGTCATCTTCATTTGCGGGGTATCATTGTCACCCTACTTTCTAGCTGCACGATCAACACTGACACTCTCCTGTGACTTCCACTCTCATTGATTTGGGTCATCTTCTAGATGTTGTCTCCTCTAATCATTGCCACCAAGACATGGAGACTAAGTCCCCTGCCATTCAATGTTGGAGCATTTTTACTGGTGCCATGCACGTCAGTTCCTTACGAGTTCCTGGGTGGTTGAGGGCATTGATCTGACCTGTTCTTGGTGTATTCCAGCGCCACTCTCACTTTTACACCTTCCAATCTCTTTCATGTTAAGAATGCACACTTTTCCTGCTATGGAACTCCACTTTTTCTCCTCTTAGAATGAACTCCTTGTCCATCTGGGATACCTCCTAGAATTTTTATTATTTAAGAGGTACCCATTATTCCTTATTATTTAGGAATTTTGACTCTGAAGATCAGATGGCAACACTAATGCATTTAATCATTGATTCTACCCTGAGCTCAACTGAACTCCTGGGCAGAGACCTGCCTGGCATCACACTAGATGTGCACTCGTCACTCTGTGACTTTCCCTGTGCATATATACATGTACATGTTCTAAAGTCTCCAGTTATCAAATGTATTCAGTAACAAACTAATGTTGAAACTAACTCAAACAATTATTTGAGAGTCCAAACCTTCCTCCTGCCCCCTACTTCAAGGAGGATAACTAAGCTTGTACATTGCTACGTTAAGGTTTCTAATTTCCTCACTTAATTTCCAAATCCAATGGGCATCTTTTCTCACTCCTTGTCCTCCTTAACCTAATTCTTGTTTCTCTTGACTGGTAGAATTTCACACTTCTGGCCACTTCCTTACTGAACTTGGTCCTCTCTTGGCTTTGAGACACCTCTTTCTCCTGGTTATTTTCTTACCATTTTTAATATCCTCTCCCACTATCCATCTTCTTTTGATCGGTCCTTAAATCCTGGTTTCCTTAGGATCATCTTTGCCTCTTCTTTTCTAATGCTCTGTACTCCATTTGATGAATGTACTTGGTTGCTCTCATCACTCCTAGGACTTCAAACTTCCATTTTTATAGCAACGTACCAACATCTATGATGGTATATTATATTCATCTGTATCTCCAGATTTTCTTGAGTGCCAGACCTGAAGTTCAAAGTTCTGACTAGACATGAGCATTTATGTGCCTGTGAGCATTTAAAATGATCATTCCAATGAACATGTCCCAAATGGGACTTGTTTTCATGGAATTTGTGTTTCTCCCATGTTACCTGCTTTAGTTAAAGGCTTGACATCTCTATTCTGGTCTCTCAAGCTAGGAGCCCTAGAGTCACCTTAGACTGACCCCTCCCTCTCACCACCTTTGAAATCTCTGTATCCAAGTCCTGTTGAGTGTATCCAGCTCTTCGTAACTGGCTCCTCTTTTCCATCCTTGAAGGCATTCGTTACCGTGTCTTAGTGGTGGATTTGAAAAATGCCATCTACCTGTGCTCCAGTTATTTGGTCGATTTTTCCCCCTGTTGCTTTTCCTACTGCAATCACAGTAGTATTTCTCAAATGCAGACTTGATGATGACCCTGTCCTGATGAAAGTCTTTCACTGCCTCCTTATGGCCAATCAGTTAAAGATTAAACTCCTTGACCTGAGCCACTAAAACCTTTTCGCATCTCCAGAGTTTTTTGTCCTCCATCCCACACACTACGCCTCAAGCATACTGACATTGTTGCTGCTTCCTAGACATTCCCTTCCTTCACATGACACTGCATCTTTAAATTTCCCTAAAAATTTGTGGATTGAAATGTAACTCAAGATGGTAGGTATGGCCATTATCAAAAGTAGGTGGGAACTTTCAAGTGTGCCAGCCAGAACGGCAAAAGAGAGGCTACGCGAGGGTAGGGTGTGGAACTTGGACGTGACTTTAGAAATGCTTGCTCATTTCTTGTAGAAGCAGATGGAGACTTTCCCAGGAGAGAGGGGCAGTCTCCAGGACAGTGGAGACATGAAGAGGCCTATGAAGGGTCAGGAGTAGAGAAGATGGAACTCTTTTGAGCGAATATAATTTTTTTCTAGAATTTGAGATTTGTAGCAACTCAATTTTATTTTCCAAATTACTCTGTCATTTCAATTAGGTGCATTGTTGTTCATGCTAGTGTTTTAGAACTCTTGAGAAATAAGGGCCATCATCTGCAAATCTACATGGGGCAGGTGTTATGTTATAAAATCTTAATAGCAGCCCTGAGATGAGCCCCTGGAGGTTGATGGATCCTTGCAGCAGAGCTTAAACCAGAAAATCTTTCATTAAGTTCTGGGTTACTGGGTCAGGATTTCACCAATAAGCAGACCAGTTTCAATCTGAAATTGAAGGGTAGGTCTGGGATTCAGACAAAAAAGAATAACGAAGGGATATGCCTAATAACAATAACACAATAGAATTTTCGAGTAAGCACGTTTTGAAGAGTTTTATATCTACTCGTTTAATCTTTACAAAATTATGAAATAGGTACTATTATTAGCCCCCTTTTACAGATGAGAAAACCAAGGCACAGAAAAGTTGAAAAACAATTGCCTAAAGTCACAATTGGTAGAGCCAGGATTAGAACCCAGTGCTCTATATGGAGCTTCTTTTAAGTATCTGGGACCAGGGATACAGGCAGGAGGAGGTAGGATATAGGCAGGAGGAGGAATTCGAACCAAAGAAAGAACCTGGAAAGAGAGATCATTTGTGATTGCACACTTTTAAGGTGCAGCATGCATGCACCATGCACACACACATACACTCAAATACACATGTACACAAACACATGCCTCCCCCAACTAGGCTTGTGCACACATGTATCCATACACACTTGGTGATGGTCAAGGGGGACACCTGTGTTTTGCCTTTGAAGAAATTCTCTCATTATTTCTGACAAATGGCATCTGAATGTTATCCCAGCAAACCAAAGTACGAACAATGTGTCATAACAGCACTTCTGTTTTTTTCTCATTGATGGATCATTTTTTAGCATAAAGCTAAATTTAGGTTAAAAATGAGAATTCTGAAATGTGGTAATTTTTGTCTTCACTATCTATAATACAGTTTTAAACAGATAATTAAAAGATAATTAATTAATTCAACTTTAAAATACAAAACTAATGGGAAATGTTGGAAGGTGATTTGGTCTAAAGGTGTACGGAGTCACATGGAAGAAAGCACAGTCGTCAGCCTGAAGTAGAGAACATTAATATTTCTACCTACTACCCTCCAAGGTGATGTATCAATACCTCATACTGTTTCAATTAGCAACCGTTTCAATTAGTGAAGAAGAGGAACAATCTGGGATCTGGCTTCTGGTCTTGTCTGTGGCTACATCTTGTATAACTATGACCTGGAGAAATATCCACCTATCTGAACCCTTAAGGGGAGTAGTTGTTCGGGTTGGGATTGTTTGATGCTGACTATATCCTCCTAAAATTTATGTGTTGAAATTCTAATCCTCAATACAATAGGTTTAGGGGGTAGTGCCTTTGGGAGTGATGAGGTTATGAGGGTAAAACCCTCATAAATGGGATTAGTAGCCTCAGAAAACATACGCAAGAGATGTCCTGACCTCTTCTTCCAGGTAAGGACACAGCAAGAAGACATACATCTGTGAACCAGGAAGCAGACCTTCACGAGACCCTGAATTTGCCAACATGTTAATCTTTGGACTTTCCAGTCTCCAGAACTGTGAGCAATAAATATTCAAGGTTTAAGCCCACAGCTGTCATAGCAGCCCAGACCAAGACAGGGGCCAAGAATTAGAATGTCACTAGGGCAAGTTTAAGCACATGCAGACATCATTAAAAAGATACAGGAGTACCTCACTGAACCAAGGGTAAGAAGAGCAGTACCTTCCTCTTCTCCTTCTCTCTCACATGCTGTCTTCTCACACCTCTGCTCCTCTCTCTGCCTGCATCCTCGTTTGCTGTTTTTGCAAAATGGCCCTTTTGTCTTTGCAGATACTCCACCTAACTCCAGCTTTATATCAGTCTATATGCATGTCATACTCTGACTTGACTTTGTATCACATCTCATGATCACGGGAGAGAATCTGATGCTTGGGTTAGGTGTCTACTCTTGGGTCAGTTAGCTGTGGCAAAGCAGGGGGGTGTGACTGGCTGGCTGCCCACTCAGGAGGATTGTTGGTTGCATACTCACTGAGAAATGGGACATGGGCAGAGAAGGGGATGGGGGGTATTTCCTCACAGAGAAAATGATTTCAATGCTAATAACACGGCAGAGATAATTTTCCCTCACATATGCTAGTGGAATACTTGAAGGGAAAGTTTGTGTAAAAGGGGCATACTGACCTTAATACCTGAATATTGTAGGAGCTAAAACAGTTGCCTCAAGTCACAGCCCCATGTAGTAGAGGCAGGGCAAGAGCCTAGCCTTCTGTTTCTAAGCTGTTCTCTTAAGCGTCTTGGACCAGGATGTAGGCAAGAATGAAACCAGGGGAAAGAGTTTGGACCAGAGAAAGAACCTGAAGCAGGGAGGATCTCTGGCTGTTCACCTGTAGCTTGCTTCACAAGCACACACACGTACATACACAGGCAGATGTGCACACGCTCATACATATACATGCAGATGTGCACACTCTCATACATACACATGCAATCTGAACCCTCGCAGATGTTAAAACCTTTTCCTTAAGTGTTTTTGGGCATCTTTAAGGGGTGTCTTACTTGTGCCCAAGTTTCTGAGTTACCCTTATTTTGAACTCTGCCACACCAATTAGTGTCATTGTGGCTGCAGCTGGTTTTGCTCAATCTGCGTGTGCTTCTGTCCCCAGTTAGGCCCAGATGCCTGCTGGTTCCTCCTGTTCACTATTGCCATCAACCCCCACCTCCTCCACAGCATGGAGCAGGCCAACCATTCCACTTCCGTGCTGCACTGAACTGGGGAAGGGTGGGCTCTGGTGGGTGTTGCGGTCCTGCCGTGTTGTTGAACACGGTTTGTGAGGTCTTCCCATTCTCCCATAAGCCTTCTTTCTCCCCAGGGTCATACATGCTGCCAGGACAGCTGGGTTCAAAAGGGTTCAAGAATCAGAGAAAGACAAATGTCTTATGATATCATTTTTGTGTGGAATCTAAAAAAGACAAATGAATTTATTTACAAAACATAAATAGACTCATAGTCATAGAAAACAAACTTATGACTACCAAAGGAAAAAGTGGGGGAGGAATAAATTCAAAGTTTGGGATTAACAGATATACACTAATACATATAAAATAGATAAACAATAAGGACTTACTGGGTAGCACAAGGAACTACATTCAATATCTTATAATAACCCATAATGCAAAAGAACCTGAAAATGAATATATGTATTATTACAATATCTTTAACTATATCTAACTATATCTGTCTATATCTACGTCTATATCTATGTCTATGTATCTATACCTATATCTGAAGCACTTTGCTGTATGCCTGAAACTAACTCAACATTGTAGGGTAAGTCAATGATACCTAAAAAACAAAAACAAACAAACAAAAAAACTACCATCTGAAACCACTTCTTCCCGTGACCCTCTAGGTCTTGCTGCTGATCCACTCTGCCGGGCAAATTTTCCTTTTTGATTCCTTTCTTTCCTTTCTTTACTGAGGTTTCCATTGCATCTTCACTTCTGTCCCACCATGAAGAGCAACTGAATCCCAGAACTGAACACTTTCAAGCTTTTATTACAATGAGGTCCTTGTTTCTGTGTAAACTGGTGATTGCAAATAAATATTTGGGGTACGTATGTGTGTGCTATTTATTACTAACTCCACAAGGTAGACTCATGCATGTCAATTGAGACTCCAGATATGTATAACTTGCCAGATTTTTTCTCAGGTGGATTAGTGTAGTCTCGTGCTCCTGGCCAAATAGAAGTGGTGAGTAGAAAGTTCCGCTTCAACTCTGAGCCAGCATAGGGTGTATGGTAACAGACGCCACCCCTCATGGGTATGAAAAATCAGATTCTATGTGCCTTATGAATCTACCTTGGCAAATCTCATTTATTTTAGTCCTTATATGCAAAAAAAGGATACAGTAAAATTATAAACAGTAGGTGCTATAAAGCACTTTAAAAGGAAAGAAGCCTTCCCTAGACATTTTAATGAGGAACACAAAAGAACACCATTTTTATAGTATATGTTTTACTCAAAATTTTTACTTGAAGTCATCTAATAAATATGTCAGGCTAAAGCAGTGATGATTTTGTTTTGAATTACAATTAATTTGTCTCTTCAAACTCTAAATGATGCAGGAGGAAAAGCGTGGGGCTTAAATCATCCTCTGATTTTGGATTTCATTTTTTTTACTCTTTATTCATGAAGCATTTTCGGCAAGGTACCCACAGTCTTTTAAATGACAGAAATAAAGTACAGCTCAAGAGAAAGCAGAGCAGAAACACAGAGCTTTAGTCCTGGTTCTGGCCTCTCGTTTTCATCTTCTTGGGTTTAGATTCTGACTTAGTACAACAGACCATCTTGTGACGGAAAAAATTGACAAGCGTAGCAGGATAAAACATTCAGAGGATCAAGATCCTTAAACTGTGAAGTATTTCAGAATGTGGAAGGTCAGGAAGACAATGGATTATGCTGGTTTGGAAGCTCTGATAAGATGATAATGATAAAGGTTTCAGAAATATTTTTTCCATTTCAGGGCACAAATTGTGACATTGTTAGAAACAACTATGAGATTACTTTTTCTAAAATACTTTAGCCCGGTATTTTTCTGGGTAAGTCATTGTTATTCTTACAAAATTTAAATTTTTATCTTGGATTGATTGGCACCTTTCTCAGTAATGTTGACATGGTCTTCTATTTCTGCGTGTGTATAATTTCTATATATCATTTTGTTATATAAAAGTTTATATACAAAATTATGTACAAGATATAGAAGCAACAAAATCCTCATACAAGTAAGAAATCACCCTGGATGGAATCTGGATAACTAAAAAGATAATTGTAAAGGAGAAGTAGGAATGTCTGGCACATAGTAGGCCAGTACTGAGTGATAAATGGTTGTTGAATGAATGAATAAGAGAAAGTCTTCAGTTAAAAGTCCTTTGTGATTAGTAGTGAAAAAAAACATGATGGCATACAACAGCGACTTTTTTCCCACATAATGTCATTCTTACAATATCCTTGGGGGATGAGTGGGTCAGGTGTCATTGTTATCCCTATTTATGGATGAAGAAATTGCAGTTTGGAATTTGAAAAGACTTGTTCAGAACTGATAAGTGATAAGTCTGAGACTTGGCTTTAAGTCAGATGATTCTAAATTCTGGTACTGTGTGTGTGTGTGTGTGTGTGTGTGTGTGTGTAATGTGTGTAGCGAAATAGCCCATTTTTAAGTGATTGCTACTGCTATGGTCTGAATGTTTGTGTTCTCCCCAAACTCATATGTTGAAAATCTAATGCTCAAGGTGATGGTATTGGGAAGTGGGGTATTAGGAGGTTTGGGAGATGATTAACGAGATTAGTGCCTTATAAAAGAAGCTTCTCTCACCCTTCTGCCCCGTGAGGATACAGGAAGTGTGCGACTTGGAGGAAAGCCCTCACCTGAACATGCTGGCCCCCTAACCTTGGACTTCGAGCCTCTGTAACTGTAAGAAATAAAAGTCTGTGTTTCCTAAGCCACCCAGTCCATCCATGGAATGTTGGTATAGCAACCTGAATGGATCCAGACAGCCATCTAGCCACGGTGCAAACCAGTCAGCTCTGTGTTGTCAGGTCATGTGATTATCTGACTTCTCTTTAGTCCTATTTCCCAGCTCCATCTTTTGTCCCTAACTTTGTAACATCCATCCTGTGTCACATGACTGGTTCTAAACAGTCCGTGAAAAAGAAACTCAGTGAAATGAGAAAAAGGGGGTGAAGAAAGGGACGTGGTGAGCTTTACTACAAAGTTGCAGGTCCAAGGCCTTTGTGTTAAGGCTTTTCTTGGGCTAGAACAGCCATCTCGTGTGTCTGTCCTGCACACATGCATCACAGCTCAGAAGGACATGAAAGAGTTTGACAATAATAAACATCCAGGGATGGGCTCTCAATTCTTTATGTGGAAATGGCCATTGGAACAACAAGCAGGACAAAGAGGCCGCAAGGAGTTTCTTGGCAGAAGCAGCAGCTCAAAGAACTAAAACAAATTCACACACTAGGGTTGTGTTGTTACTGGACATTGGAGAAAATAGCTGAAACAGAGAGGCCTGTGTTTTACCCTAGAGCATCTCTCCTTGGTCTCTTTTTTTCTGAGTGTGGCCTGCAAACTTTGGAGACAATAGAGCATAATCTAATTTTCAAACAATGGTCCCTCTTTCCTCTTTTTGTCACACACCTTTTTGAGACTTAAGATCTGCAAGTATGTTTTATCCTTCACCTTTTCTGCAAACCAAGAGTTGGCCACAGGGAGAATACGCTAACATTTTCTGTTTATGTAATGTGTTGTGCCTGAGAACCTTTTGTGCTTTGGAGACAACTCAGCAATGTGTCTGTCTCTGTCTGCTGTTCTTCTCAAGCAGCAGGAGCTGAAGGGCTCTCCTGTGAGCTCTGCCTCTAAGGAGAAGAACTGGAAGGAGCTGCTAAGCCCATTTCCAGCACTTGGTGCACTGGAGGATTGCCTGAGCTCCTGGAGGCCCACTGGACAGGGAGATGTGGCCTCCTTACTTGTACCAGAAAGACATAATATTATTTGAACATTGTCTGGATGAGTTAAATGGTTATAAACCCCAGAATAACCCCTCGGTATGGATACAAGCAAACAAATAAGCATAGTAAGCTATTAGAAGAGAAAAAATGGAATACAAGCATTTTAGTTAACATAAAAGAATGCAGGAAAAGAAAAAATGAGTAGAGAACACATAAAAATAGATAGTGAGATAACAGATTTAATCCAATCATGTCAGTAACGACATTATATGCAAATGCAAGAAATACTCAAATTAAAGAGCAAAGATGGTCATATTGAAAAAATAAAGACCCAGTTATATGCTGTTCACAAGAGAGTCACTTCACCTATAAATACATCAGCAGATTGAAAGGAAAAGTACAGAAAAAATTCATCATGCAAACACTAATCATAAAAAAGCTGGCTCCACTCTATTAACATCAGAAAAGTAGATTTCAAGATGGAGAGGATTATTAGAAGAAAGAGGGGCATTTTATAATTATAAATAAGTCAATCAATCAAGAAGACAATCTTAAATATGTGTGCACCTAATAACAGAGCTGTAAGACATATGAAGGTAAAAGTGCCAGAGCTTAATGGAAAAATAGAAGAATTCACAACTATATTTGGAGACTTCACCCCTCCTCTTTCAGTAATTGATTAAAAAAGTAGGAAACACACAGAAAGAACATAGAAAGAACATAAAGGATATAGATTAAGCAACTTCACTTGATTAAACTTTATAGAATGCTATACACAAAAGTTATAAAATATTAATTATTCTCAAGTGCATATGGAACACTCACCAATATAAACCTCATGCTAGTCAGAACAATGAATCTTAATAAATTTTAATAAATCCTACAAGCCACGGTGGAATTAAATTTGAAATTAATAACAAAGTTTTCTGGAAAGTCCTCTCATTTATTTGGAAATTAACCCACACATTTTGCTTATCAAAGTAGAGTTGATTTACAATGTTTTGCTAGTTTCAGGTGTAGAGCAATGTGATTCAGTTATACATGTATCTATATCTATTCTTCTTCAGATTCTTTTCCCTTTTAGATTATAACAAAATGTTGAGTAGAGTTCCTTGTGCTACCCAGTGGGTCCTTGTTAGTTATCTATTTTATATATAGTAGTGCACATATGTTAATCCTAAACCCCTAATTTATCCCTCTCCCCTTCATTTTCCCTTTTCGTAAGCACAAATTTGTCTTCCATGTTTGTGGGTCTACTTTTGTTTTGTAACGAAGTTATTTTGTATTTTTTTTAGATTCCACAATTTTTTTGGTATTGTATAACATTTATCTTTCTGATTTACTTCTCTCAGTGTTATAATCTCTAGTTTCATCCATGTTGTACAAATGCATTAGTTCATTTTTATGGCTGAGTAATATTATATATATATATATATATATATATACACACACACACACATATACATACATACACACACACACACACACACATATCATACCTTCTTTACCCATTCATCTATTGATGAACATTTAGGTTGCTTCTATATTTTGGCTATCGTGAATAGATAGTGATTTGATGAACATTGGGCTGCATGTATTTTTTCAAATTATGGTTTTCTCTGGACATATGCCCAGGAGTGGGATTGTAGGATCACATGGTAGCTCTATTTTAAGGTGTTTTGTTTTTTGTGGGTTTTTTTTTTTTTTGCTATTTTAGGGCCACATCTGTGGCATATGGAGGTTCCCAGGCTAGGGGTCCAATCAGAGCTGTAGCTGCCAGCCTACACCACAGCCACAGATACATGGGATCTGAACTGTGTCTGCAGCCTACACCACAGCTCATGGCAATGCTGGATCCTTAACTCCCTGGGCAAGGCCAGGGATCAAACCAGCATCCTCATGGATCCTAGTCAGGTTCGGTAAACACTGAGCCATGAAGGGAACTCCTATTTTTGGTTTTTCAAGGAAACGCCATACTGTTCTCCATAGTGTATATACCAATGTACATTCCCACCAAAAACATAGGAGGGTTCCTTTTTCTCCACACTCTCTCTAACATTTATAATTTGTAGTTTTGATATGCATTTCTCCAATAATTAGTGATATTGAGCATATTATCATGTGCCTTTTGGCCATTTGGAGAAAAGTACATTTAGATCTTCTGCCTATTTTTTTGACTGAGTTCGTTTTTGTTTTTTTTTTTTTTTGACATTGAGTTGTATGAGTTTTTGTATTTTTTTTGTCTTTTTTTTTGCCATTTCTTGGGCCACTCCCACGGCATATGGAGGTTCCCAGGCTAGGGGTCTAATCGGACCTGTAGATGCCAGCCTATGCCAGAGCCACAGCAATGCGGGATCCGAGCCGCGTCTGCAACCCACACCACAGCTCACGGCAACGCTGGATTCTTAACCCACTGAGCAAGGGCAGGGATCGAACCTGCAACCTCATGGTTCCTAGTCGGATTCATTAATCACTGCACCACGATGGGAACTCCTATATTTTGAAGATTAATCTTTTGTTTGTTGCATCTTTTGCAAATATTTTTTCCTGTTCTGTGGTTATCTTTTCATTTCTTAATGGTTTCCTTTGCTGCGTACTTAGTATTATCTGAAGTCAGGCAGCCTGATTCCTCTAGCTTTGTTTTTCTTTCTCAAGATTGCTTTGGCTATTCAGGGCCTTTTGTTGTTACATGCAAATTTAAAAAATTTTCAACAACACATTTCTTGATAACTTATGGACAAAAGAAGTCATAAAGAAAGTTAGGAAATATTCTGGAACTGAATATGAATGAAAACAGGACATATAAAATACTGCTTAGAGAGAATTTTATAGCTTTATACTTTTGAAAGAAAAGAAATATTTAAAATCATGGATCAAGTTTTAACTCTAAGAAGCCAGGGAAAGAAGAGAAAATTAAACCTAAACAAAGGGAATATTAAAGGCATAATATGCTATCAATTAAAATAGAAAATGTATGAACAATGAAAAAACTGATAAAGATAAAATTTGGTTATTTGAAAAGGTTAAAAAATTGGTAAATACTAGGTAGACTTATCAAGAAGAAAGAGACAGAGTGAAAATTTTGGAATAGGAATTGATGAAGCAAAATTATTACAGAGCAAAATTACTATAGACATTCAAAGGATAAAAAGAAAATGTTACATACAAATTTACGCTAGTAAATTCAACAACGTAAATAAAACGAGCACATTTCTTAAAAGGTATAAATCAATAAAACTGACACAAGAAGAAATGGAAAATCTGAATTGACTCATATTTATGAAAAATATTTAATTAATTTAAGATCTTTTCTCTAATGAAACTCTAGTTGGCTACATGGGTGAATTCTACCAAATATTTACAGAAAAATAATACCAATTCTAAAAAATTTCTTTCAAAAAAATAGAGATGAGGAGATAATACTTCCCAAATCATTTTATAAGGGCAGAATTACCTTGATACCAAAACTAATGACATTACAAGAAAATTACAAATCAACACCCATCATGAAACTAAAGCACTGAAGCAATTCAGTGACAAAAAGAAATCCTTTCAAAATAACAATGCTGGAACAACTGCATAAAAGAGTGACTCTCAACATATATAACACAGGACCTAAACCAATCTATGCCAAGGATTCCTGACAAATCCCCAGAAGTTAGTAAGAGGCAAGGAAGAATCCTGGTTCTGTGGATGCCTTGCTTTTGGACCCTTAGCCTCTGGAACTGTGAAAGAATACATTTCTGCTGTGTTAAGCAACCCAGTTTGTTACTTTGTTATGGATTTCCTAGGAAATGAATATTGGCTGGGGGGGGGGGCTCATGTAAAAAAGGTTGGGAAACACTGTTCTATAAGAAAGTATAGGAGAGCATATTTGCAACTTACAGTTAGGTCAAGATTTCTTAGCTGGATCCAGACAGCTCTAGTCATCATGGAAAAAATAATGAAAAGCTGAACTTCATCAAATTAAACTCTTCTGATCATCAAGAGATCAGACATTTTATGATCACTGTTAAGAAAATGAATAGTGAATTAGCAGACTAAGAGAAAATATTTGTAATAATGTATCTGACAAAGGACATGTCCAGAATATATAAAACACTCCTAAAATTAAAAAATATAGAGACAATCCAATTGACTAGTGAAAAAAGACTTGGATAGATAGTTTGCAAAGCAAGATATTTAAATAGTTAGTAGCATGTAAAAATGCTCAATATCCTTAGTCATAAGAGAAATGCAAATTGAAACTATGATGCAATACCATAACTCATCACTTGTACGGTACAATTAAAAAGGCTGATGACACCTATAATTTACAATAGCCAAGACATGGATAAAACCTAAATGTACATCAGCAGATGAATGGATAAAGAAAATGTGTGGTATATGTATAAAATGGAATATTACTGAGCCACAAAAAGGATGATATTCTGCCATTTGCAACAATGTGGATGGACCTATAGTGTATTACACTTAGTGAAATCAGTCAGAGAAAGACAAGTATTCTGTTATCATTTATATGTGGAATCTAAGAAGTAAAACAAACACATACAACAAAACAGAAACAGACTGACAGATACAGATAATGATCTAGTGGTTATTAGCGTGGAGAGGGAAAGGGGGATGGGCAAGACAGGGGTACAAGATTAAGAGATACAAACTACTAGGTATGACACAGATATGCAACAAGGATATATTGTATAGCACAGACAACCTATAGCCATTATTTTGTAATAATTTTAAATAAAGTATAATCTATAAAAATATTGAATCACTATGTTGTACATCTGAAATTAATATAATATTATATATCAAATATGCTTTAATTCAAAAAAAGAACACTATAAAAAATGTTGGCCAGGGTGTGGAGCAAGGGGAGTGTAAAATGGGCAACTCTTTTGACAAACAGTCTGCCATTTTCTCATAAATTTAAGTATATACCTACCTACGTCCTCGAATTCCACTTCTGTGTATCTACCAATGAGAAATAAAAACATATGTATACAAAAGATCTGCACACACATGTTAATAACCCCAAAGTGGAAACAGCCCAAGTGGCTGCTATTGAGACACTAGATCAGGAAATTGTGATGTTGCAATCATAAGGAAGAAAAAATGGTCCCAACAATATAGATGGAGCTTGAGAATGTGCTGAGTGAGAGAACTACACAAAACACTGTACACACTGCACTCTCCATTTTTACAAAACTCTGGTTAAAAAAAATAACCCAAGCTGTACTGATAGAAATCCAATCGGTGGATGCCTGGGGTGAGAGCTGAGGGAGATTTACTTCAAAGAAGCACAGGGGAACTTTCCTGATAGGAATGTAGGTCAGACTAATGAAGTAGTTAATAGCTATGCATTTTACTGCATGTAAATTATCTCATTCTCTCTCTCTCTCCCTCTCTATGGATAGACAGACAGACATGACTCTGAGGGAAGCTTACAGCAGCTGAAACACTACATACAGTTTGCTCATAAGAGTTCATCACCTCACTCTTTTCTTTTGGACTCAAGTTCCTTCCTTCCTTCCTTCCTTCCTTCCTTCCTTTTATTTATTTATTTATTATTTATTTATTTATTTATTTTGTCTTTTTGCTATTTCTTTGGGCCGCTCCCGTGGCATATGGAGGTTCCCAGGCTAGGGGTCTAATCGGAGCTGCAGCCACTGGCCTATGCCAGAACCACAGCAACGTGGGATCCGAGCTGCGTCTGCAACCTACACCACAGCTCACGGCAACGCCGGATCGTTAACCCACTGAGCAAGGGCAGGGACCGAACCCGCAACCTCATCGTTCCTAGTCGGATTCGTTAACCACTGCGCCTCGATGGGAACTCCCCCCTTTCTTTCTTTTTAAAATTTATTTTCATACCCACAGCACATGGAAGTTCCGGGGCCAGGGATTGAATCCGAGCTGTGGCTGCAACCTACGACACAGCTGTGGCAACAACAGATCCTTAACCCACCATGCCAGGCTGGAGATCGAACCCTCACCTCTGCGGTGACCTGAGCTGCTGCAGTCAGATTCTTAACCCACTGTACCACAGCAGGAACTCCTGAACCCCAGTTTTCTTATGCAAAATGAGGAAATAAGACTTCTTCAAGCTTTCAAAACTGAAGTTTATCTGAATATTGGAATGCTTTCCAACTCTACCATGTTGTATGAATTGCTGTTTGAATTGCTTCACTTCATAGGACCACCTGTTTGAAAACTGGAACCTAGTTACACCCTGAATGAATTAAAGTAGAGCTACTAGGGTAGAGGTAGAAAAGCCCAGCTATTTCCTGTTCCATGGGACAGAGAACAGAATAAATGAGTTCTCACCAATGGGGATAAGTCAGTATGCAGGACTCCAGGTAGGTGAGACGGTACCTAAATTGAGGAAGCAGTGAAATTCCCAAGCGGGACCCTATTTACATTTTGTAAGTTGGTATAAGGGCAATGGTCATGCCAGGATGTAGGGGTTGAGTGTGCAAATGTAAAGCATATGATCTCCCATGGCAAGGCGCCCATGGCCAGGACCACCTTGCCGGGAGCCTAGACTCTTCAACCCACCTGGTTGATGGGCAGGCAAATCAGAGGAAGCACATTATGAGCCTCTGTAAAGAAAGTCAATTCATATATTGACAAGCCTAATAAAGGAAATATTGCAAGTCCGGAGTCTAGAAACTCATACATTTTTAAAAGAAAGCTAACAGTATTGAAACAAACACTTGCCACCAGGCACCCCCAAAGTTTCTCTTTAAAAGCCTGTATCTGGCATGATCATTGCATTTGTTTTCTTTTCAGTGCTTGTTCAGAATGAGTTTCCTAAGGGTACGTGGCAACCTGCTCTCTACTGCTCCTGTTTCCCTTTTATCTTTTACTGAAAGAGTACTTAACTTTCTAATTCCTTTTATATAGCTGATTTTAATTAATGGTGATAACTACAGTTGTCCTCTCCAGCACAAAGACCTGGTTGGAGTAAAGCCACAGCTAGTAACTAACAGGAACACATTGTTATGGCTCAACGTTAACATTGTAGGGAACAAACTGAACTGTGAGCTTACAATAAAGTCCTACGTATTCCTTTCCCCCAATTTCAGCAGCATTTCAAAGGCAATCTCTTCCATTGGCAGCTGGTACGATGTGGGTTATTTAACATTTCCTTGCTAGCTTTTAATGACTTGAGGCAATTCCTTTATTGCAGCTCAGTGGTTAGAATGGAACCCAGTGCTTGATAGAATATTATTCATCACATGTATATTTAACTTCAGTTACATTCCAAACTACTTTTTGAGATTAGGCCCATGACAACAACATTGTATCTGTTAAACTGCTATTACAGTGAGGTGACATATGTCCAGCTAAGAGCAAACTCTCCAGCCGTCTACAGCATCTTGTACCATCCATATGGCCTGGAATTGGAGCTGTGAATGTTGAGACGTGGATGCCTCCATCACTAAAACCTGCTGGCAGTTAGGCATTCAGTTCCCGTCTCATCCCCCATGGTGGCTATTTCCTAAGTTCTAACTCTCACTTCTCTCCTGGGAGGTTATGCAAGCTGTTCCGGTGGGCGTCTCAGGAGGGCGAGGGGAGATACTCCTCTGTATGTTGGGTGGTTCAGCTGTGATCCGTGTCTATGTTTGACCAACATCTGTTGTGGGGTCTCTTGCATCTTCTGTGGACTGTTAACTCCTTCCCTTTCTTCAGTTTTTAACAGAATGTCACTTGGTGTAAGCACAGCGTAGGCACTCAATTTGTGTTTGATGAATAGATTGAATGCCTGCTTGTTTTGCATAGTTTCTCTTCTTCCGAGGAATCTACAGAGTCCTCTCGTAGGAGGAATTGACTTCAGTATGATGCCCTGACCTTTTTGCTGGCCTTTGCCTATCACCCTGTGCTTCGCTTCTCTGCCAAGAATTACTGTTGAGGCTTGATAAAAATGAATTTATCCATGATTGGCCAGACTATCCTGGTTGCTAATAGCATAACCATTATCTTTACAAAGATACTCTCAGGCATGTGCTATGGGAATCTTTTAAAATTTTTTTCCAGGAAGCCAACACGTCTTGATCCAGGCAATGTACTCTATATACAACATCTAGGTGCTCAACACTCTTTACGTAATTTAATACAAACAGTGATATTATCCCCATTTTATAAGATAGGAAACTGAGGACCGAGGAGGTTAAATAACTCATCCAAGTGTTCAGGATAGATAGTGTGCTACCAGTGTTCTTTTCTTTTCATTTTTTTGCTTTTTAGGGATAACCCAAGGCATACGCAAGTTCCCAGGCTAGGGGTCAAATCGGAACTACAGCTGCCAGCCTACACCAGAGCCACAGTAACTAGGGATCTGAGCCACATCTGTGACCTACGCCACAGCTCACAGCAATGCCGGATCCTTAACCCACTGAGCGAGTCCAGGGATCCAACTCTCATCTTCATGGATACTAGCTGGGTTTGTTACTGCTGAGCCACTGTGGGAACTCCCCAGTGTTCTTTTCCATGTCTCCTTATGCCACAGGTTTCTCTGACAAGGATTATCTGAGGATGACAGAAAACCTAGCATCATGAACAAAGCGCTCAAGGACTTGGGTGACCCCACTCCACTCTCTGGGCTTTAGAGGGAAGATACGCTATACTGGTCAGGTTGGGGTGCCCTGACATCTTGAGAGGACAATGTGATCCATCACTCCCCAGGCCTCTTCACAACCCTTAAACTCAAATGCTTTCCTTTATAATCCTTCCTAAGTGTTTCTTTCTTTCACTGTTCGCAATATCTGTGTTTGGTATATCTAAATTACGATGCAGGCTGCACGTCTCCTATGGACTCAATCAGAGACTGCTGTGTGATGTCCTCACCTGCCTGCTCGTAATCATCCTCAGATTGCTGGGAAATCCTGTAATCTTGGTCTTGGGCTTTGGGTAGAGATGCATTACCATCCCAGTCCCAGAAATGGCATCTGGTGAGAGGCATTTGCTTTTATAGTAGCTACGGCCACCTCTTAAGAAGCCACAGGGACCATCGGATTCACTTAGGAGGAAGTGAATAAGCAAAGTTCTCTGAGGATAGGAACTGGGTCACATGTCACATTTATCTGTATCACTGGTGCCTGGCACGATTTCTAGCACAAATTATTGAGAAGTGTTGTCTTTATAAAGAAATTAGAAATCATCTTTGGTACATTAGAAAGCAGTTGTCAAACTTTAGTGCCCAAGTGAGAGGAACATCTGTTTCTAGAAACCAAATTTACTCCCTAATCCCACTTCCACCTATTGAGAATAAAGCTAAGATAATAAAATTGGCATTAAAAAAGCCATTTTCCCCTACTACTTTCTTACATGATTCAAAGATGGCCTGAGTGCTTTTATGTTTCCATTTTCTAGAAGACAGTACATTTGGGGAGTTATGGACATTTAAAACTATGAAAATTCATGTGAATTCTGGAAACCGGAGCCTGGACAGAGCTAGAGACCTAGAATATGCACCGATACAAGAAAGTTACACAAACAAGTCTGCTTAGAAGGGTAAGTAAATTACAGGTGCTTGGTGCTCAGAGGTGTCTTTCTGCCTGGTCTCACCCTGGAGCTGGCTAATAAGCAGAGCTTCTCCAAGACAGGGCCAGGGTTCACTGACTTCTGTTTCTCCAGCTCTTCACTAGTAATTTGAACATAGTAGGTGCTTAATAAATATTGACTGTGGATTTACAGGGGCTTAATGAAAAAAAATTAAATTTCTTTTAATTTAAAAAATAATCAGGATCAAGGAGTCTGGGAATATAAGAGAAATATTTCTTGAGTTTATATTCTTTCTAGGTGTTCGAGGATGAAGAGAACAGCTGATGTTTTGGGGTTAAGTTTCTGCCCTCTGAAGGCCCCGGGCGGAAATGCCCTTGTGAGTGCACAATCCTACATCTGTTTATCTAAATACACCCTCATCCTGAGACAGGACCTGGGACCCTTCGCTGCAGTGCTTGCACCTGGACATGTCTCCTTGAGCAGCAGAGGACAAAGAAACCACAAGGGACTAAAAATAGCTGATTGCATGTGCAGTTGGGGCAAATTATAAACAAGATACAAAAAGACCAAAAACCCAACTTCCACTTCTGAGGTGTCCTGAGCAAAAGCAGGGCATCCAAGCCACCCCTCTGGCCCGATGCGTGGACTTGCGCCTATCCTCACCCCATTTATGGACCAGCTTGCCCCCCACCTCCACCCCAGGGAGTGAGCAAGGGAACCTGTTCCTTGTTTTCCCTCCCTCATGCTTCAGCACAAGTTCTAGTAAAGCCTGGCCTGAAGTCCTAGTCTGGCCTCCTGTCAATTTCTATTGATTAAAGAGTCTAATAAGAACCCGGGTCAGTAACAACAGGATGTGCTTATGGATTATGATGCGTGTTAAGGGCTGATGGCTTCTATTTGACTGCTTATAAAAAACTAAATTTCAAGTATTTAGACAAATGGTTCAGAAGTTCTGAACTCATGGAAAAAACAAGCATAGAATATTAAAAACAGAACAGAAAACAAATAGCAGCTCTGGCATCCACAACCATTTACACTGTTGTCACATCTTAGCTTTGGCAGACTAAGGACTGCTTAGAATTGCACTTGATAGAATAACGTACAGGCAGACATACAAGCTAGGCTCCGTGGGGTGAGGCAGGAGTGGCTTAATGTTAACAAAAAACCACCTGAGCTTAGATCATCAATCCCTCAGTCAAAGCATTTCTGCTAATACTTTGAAAGGAAGCTTTGAGGCATGCCAGTGGGAATGAGGTCCAAAGTTAATATTCTTTTATCCTCTGTTTTGGGTGGTGGCCTTTTCTTCTTTCTCCTGCCTCCCCCATCATCATCTATCATCTCTATCTATCTATCTATCTATCTATCTATCTATCTATCTATCTATCTATCTATCTTCATCATCATCATCATCCATGTAACTATCTGTCATCTATCTACCTACCCATCTATCTCCCTACCATCCATTTAGATGAGGGGGGATGAAGTCATTTACAAAGTTATATGAATGTAAAAACATTATATTTAGGAACCAGGCCAATGTTGACCTCTTTACTCTTGTCTCAAATACTCACATTTGTTTCATTTTTGTTGCTTAAAATGGTTATTTTCTTACAGTGTGTAGAGTTCATCTGAAGCAGCCCCTCTTCATTTTTTGTTTGCCTAAATGTATCAATTTTTTAACATTCTGTAATACCTTTATGGTTAGGTAGGTACTCATGAAGACTTATTAAATGTTAGATTATAGGGACCAAAGAATGAAAGAAAGAAATGAACCTAGTAACCACAGTTGAACACAGTAAACTAGTATAGTAACAGAAATTGCATGGATTTTGGAATAAGACAGGAGTGCATGTGGACTTTATTACTTACTACCTGTGGGAATGTGGACAAATGACAGACCTTCTCAAAGCTGATTTCTCCATCAGAGAAACACTTTAAATAAGAATGCATTTTGATTATCAAGGCTGGTTTCTTGGCCTCTCCTAATTGTCTGCCTCCATTGCCTGCCAATTCTATCCCCTTTTACCATTAGGAGTAGTCAGAGTTAAAACAGTCCTCCGGAAGTTTCACCATAGGTTAAAATTCTGAGGT
The DNA here is from genome assembly GCF_016906955.1 of Phacochoerus africanus. Lineage (NCBI taxonomy): Eukaryota > Metazoa > Chordata > Mammalia > Artiodactyla > Suidae > Phacochoerus > Phacochoerus africanus. Next base: position 38,626,799 of record NC_062554.1, on the reverse strand, counting down.
TACTCCTGAGTAATCATTCCACTTTGAGTTTTGTGGGAATTATCTGATTCTAGGCAAAGGATTTAACATATCAAGAAAGTAGTGAAGATGTTAATCTGGGCAAAATATGATCCCAGTAAGCTTAATTCCCAAGACTAACACATTCAATTTGTTGAACTGAAGTCAAAGTGAAGTGCACGTGTGTCTTGGGGTCTCCTGGGAAACTTGGTTCTGGGTTGGAGTGTGTGTTTAAATGAAGGGGTGAACCTGGGAGCATTTAGACTGGAACTTACATTTGTCAAGATCCACCAATTTACAGTTTTAGATATTGTCTGACACACATACAATCATCATAATCATGTATGAAAAGGATGATTTGTTAAATAAAACATTTAAGGTAATATTCCACAAATTGTGTAACATTTTTGGCATTCATATTAAAAAGTATTATTAGATCCTTAAGAAGTATAAATGGCTGGCTTGCTTTCCATCAAATTTCTCAGTCTGCTCTGCGAGGCCACCTTGGTGCTTATGTGACCAGCTTTTCCACAAGGAGATATGATCTAGCATATAATATAGAATTACTGGAATCCTTTTCCCTCTCAGAAAACTAGGGCAAGAATTTCTATGCCACATTGCTTTTGAATCAGCCAATCATTATCCAGTAGTAGGATTAGTGACGGTTAAACCTGATGTAAGCTCAAATGCTCTTGACATGCCACACCACGGCTATACCTCATCCTTGAATGACAGAGATAGGAGCTCTCTGCTAACTGGGTCCTGACATGCAGAAGCCTAATTTCTTAAGAAATTTCAGGTGAAATATTTGTTTCTGGCAGTAGTGGTTTGGACCAAATTGACGTATTTTAGGAAGATGTTTTTAAACATGCAATCTTGTCTATTTTTCCATGAGTCAATTTTGCTTTATGTATTTTGATGTCAAATTAGTAGGTATATGTAAAATATAGAATCTTTAATTCTTCCTGATGAAGAAAATCTTTCGACATTGTGAAATCACCCTCTATCTGAAGCAATACTTTTTTGCCTTAAAGTAATTTTTTACCTTTCTCTACAGCTTTTTTAGATCTTTTGAATTTTTCTTGAGTTAAACTAAAAATACCTGTGATATTTCAGAAGTGGAGACATAAGGCTCACAGAAGGCCAGATTACCTTATTTTATTCCAATGTATTCACTAGTGATGCTCTGTGAAGTGAACAACCATGATATTTTCTCCTCTATATCCTTAGCTCATATGGCTATTATAAGAGCTGACTTTCTCCTTGTGAGTGAGCATTCAATCCAAAGTGAGCCAGTCCATTCCGCCCCCCGCCCAGATTTTCACATAAATGAGGATTCCAGTCTTTATGTTCTGTTAGAAGTTGTAAGAAGTAACTCCTGGGAGATGTTTTGTATCCACATTTCCCATGATGTGAAAGAGACCTGTCTTTAGTGAGAGATAATAAAACTTACCTGTAGAAATAAATACAGGGGTAAAGAGAAGAGGTAGGTAGGCTACCCTTTGAGGTGCTAGTTCCAGTAGTTCCTGAAGTCAGCTGTATATCTGATATTTCAAAGGCCATCTTTTGTCTCAGTCTTTCCAGGATTCTGATACTATAACCCAATCTCTAGCTGAAACTAGTTAAATTGAAATTCAGTAGAGACATACAACCTAAATGTCCATTGACAGATGAATGGATTAAGAAGATGTACATATATGTAGTGGAATACTATTCAGCAATAAAAAAGAATGAAATAATGGCATTTGTAGTAACATAGATGCAACTAAAGAGTCTCATACTAAGTGAAGTAGGTCAGAAAGAGAAAGACAAATACTATATGATATCACTTATATGTAGAATCTAATATATGGCACAGGAGTTCCCATTGTGGCTCAGCAGGTTAAGGCCCTACAGAGTGTCGGTGAGGTTGTAGGTTTGATCCCTGGCCTCACTCAGTGGGGTGAGGATCAGGCGTTGCTGCAAGCTGTGGTGTAGGTTGCAGATGCAACTTGGATCTGGTGTTGCTGTGGCCATGGCATAGACTGCAGCTGCAACTCCAGTTTGACCCTTAGCTCAGGAACTACAATATGCTGCAGGTGTGGCCATAAAAAGAAAAAAAAAATGGCACAAATGAGCCTATCTACAAAACAGAAACAGACTAATAGTTTTTGAGTTGCCAAGGGGGAGAGGGGAGGGAGTGGGATGGATGGGGAGTTTGGGGTTGGTAGATGCAAACTATTACATTTGTAATGGATAAGCAATGAGATCCTACTGTGTAGCACAGGAAACTACATCCAGTCTCTTGGCATAGACCATGATGGAAGATAGTATGAGAAAAAGAATGTATACTGTATAATGCATAAGGCAGAGATACAATTTACTCTGGAATTTTTAAAATTGTGGTAAAATTGACATATCACATTATATTCGTTTCAGGTATACAACATCATGATTTGACATTTGTATGTGTATATTGCAAAACAATCATCAAAATAAGTACAGTTAATTTGGGTCATCACACACAGTTACAAAACTTTTTTTTTCCTGTGATGAGAACTTTTGAAATCTACTCTCAGAGTTCCCATTGTGGCTCCGTGGGTTAGGACATGACCGTAGTCTCTGTGAGGTTGTGGGTTTGTTTTCTAGCCTCACTCAGTGAGTTAAGGATCTGACATTGCCACAAGCTGTGGTGTAGGTTGTGATTACAGCTCGGGTCTGGTGTTGCTGTGCTATGGTGTAGGCTGGCAGATGCAGCTCCCATTTGACCCCTAGCCAGAGAAATTCCATATGCCACAGGTGCATCCATAAAAAGAAAAAAAAAAAATCTACTCTCTTAGCAGCTTTCAAATACAATATGGCATTATTAACTCTAGTCACTATGCTGTACATTATAGCCCCATGGCTCATTTATTTTATAATTAAAAGTTTGAGCTTTTGGACCCTCCTCACCCATGTCACCCACGCCCTGCGGGGTACAGGCTTGTTTTTCATATCCTTAGCCAGTTTTTATTTGTTGTTTCCCTATCAATAATTACTTTATTTTTTTCAACTTTCTAATTTTATCCTTAAAACATAAAGTATACCATAAATAATATGGAAGAGGAAAAGGAAATGAGCAAACATCCAAAGACAAATCACAAGAAGGGAAGGAGAGTAAATTTCGGGAGGGGGAGCAGGTGGATGGGGTTTTGGGGGAGCTGATGGGGAGGGCACTTGCAGGGGCAAAGGTGACCTTGGGGAAGGTGGTTTTGGAAACCAACTGGGGTTCTTGCAAGAGCCAGCGCAGGGCCTAGTATAGTGGGTGCTGGAGTAGTCAGAGCAGGCTCTCCCTTAGCCAGTTTTTCTGTTACCACTTATTTAACAAGTTATCTTTTTCCTATAGATTTGTGGGGCTACCATCATCAGCTAACAGCGCTCCATGGATCTCTGAATTCTACACCTGTTCCATTATTTGTCTAGCTTTGAGCTTCTACCAGCCTGCTTCTTATTACCCTGGTTTGCAGGATAACCTAAACCCTAATAAATTGCACCTCCTTTTTGCCCTTCCTTTTCACAAGTGACTTAGCTATTTATATAACCGAACTCTTCCCTATACATTTTAAAAGTCTTGTTGCCCAAAAGTCTTCCTGTAATTTAAATGATGATTGTATCATATTTAGAAATTAATCTGGGGGGAAAGTGACACCTTTACTGCACTAATACATCCATCCTCTAGGAACAAGGTGTTTTTATTTTATTCATTTATATCTTATTAATTTAAAACTTTTTTTCTGTAAAAGTCCTTTGTATTCTGTTAGGTGACAACCTAAATATTGTGTAGGTTTTATTGCACTTGTAAATGATATAATGTTTCCTCATTCATTATTACTGATGTAGAGAAATTCTAATGAATTGTATAAGTTGATCTGTGTGGCAATAGAGCTGACTTCTCACATTACTGCTTTGATTTGTTGTTTCTGTTGGCTTTTCTGGTTATATGATCATACCATCTGCACACAAGGGGAGTTTTAGGTGTTCTTTACAATCTTTTATCTCTGAGGGTTTTTGTTGTTGTTGTTGTCATCGTCTCATAGCTAACAAACCACGACTTTGAACACATAAATGCCAATAGTAAGCATCTTTTTTTTTTTTTTTCTGATCTTGGTGGAAAGTTTTAAAATTCTTCTGCTGAGAACGATGTTTACTTAGGCTTTTGGTACATGGTCTTTGTTAAGTTCAGGGAATTCTCCTTTTTTCCTAGTCTTCTGAGATGGGTTCTAAAAATTATAAATAGTTATTAAATTTTATCGAATTCTTTTTTCTTCATCAGTTGTGATAATCATAGGATTTTTCTCCTTTACTTCATTAATATGGTGAATTATATTGATATATATCTGATGTTGAACCAATCAATGTTTCTGGAATAAACACTACTTAATCATAATGTAGTATTTTTAATACACAGTGGGTTTGCCTAGCAAATATTTTTATTGAGCATCTTGTACTAATGTTCCTGAATTACCCTATAATTTTCTTTCTTTGACTTGTTCTTACCTGGGAATCCAGGTTATATAGTTTCATAAAATGAATAAATCAGTGTTTCCTTTTTCCCTACATTTGATAATGACATATAAAATAAAGATATATTCCTTGAATATGTGATAAAACTTAATTGTACAGTTATCTGGGATTGAAGCTTCTGTTATATGGAGGATTTTATTACCATTTTACTTTTTAAGTTATTATTTGCTAATTCCAATTTTTTAATTTTTTTGAACAAATTTTGACATTTTATATTATTTTCCCTTTTAGGTACATTATCAAATTAGTTACTGTGTGATTACTATTCCCTTAATTTCTGTTGCAGCTATTGGTATTCTCTTTTTCATAAAGTAATAATTTGTTATATTGTGTACTTACACAATATGGACTATAAAAATTTATGAATTAGAGACTAGTATATGACATCACAATACTATACAAATTACTACATATGTGATATATACAGTATGAGATGTATATTTCATACAAATGTAAAAATACATTGTATCATATATAATACTATATATTTCTATGTACTAGCTCTATTACCATATATAAGTACAATATGTAATAGAAATATATGTGTAATACATATACTACATATAGTATAAATGAAAGTCCAGAGGTTATTATATACATTGTTCAAAGTTATTATCATTCTGTATTTCTCTCTGCAGTAGTGTTCTCTCTCCATGCCCGATCTCCACACTCCAATTCTTACCAATGATTGGTTTATGTTACACAATTTTTCATATAACCAGTATCAGGCACAGTTAATCTCTACAGTTTTTTGTCCCATCTTTCACTAATTTCTCCCTTTTATTTTACTGTTTCCTTTTTTGTTCTTTTGTGTGTTCCTTGCACCTTTTTCAGGTTTTCAAATTGAGTGCTTAGCACTTGTTTTCAATCTTGTTTGCTGGCAAATGTATTCCAAACTAGAAATTTCCTTTTGAGTAATTGTTTAACTGTGTTCCATAATTTTGGGCATATTTTCTTGTCTCTCAGTTCTGTGTATGTTGTAATTTTCTTTATGGAATTCTTTACCACTCAAGGGTTACTTTAAAATTGTTACTTAGTTACCAAGAATATGTGATTTAAAAAAAGTCCTTGGTGGCTGGATACTAATTTTATTGTATAATGAACAGAGAATACAGGCTGTAGGATGTTGATTTTTTGGAATTTAATATGTAATGAGTTTTATGGATGCATGTTCCATATTTATGCAAAAACAATGTTAATGTCTGATGTGGAAGTCTATACATTTATTGGTTTAAATTTATCAATCATGTTATTCAAATCTCCGGTAATCTTTGTCTTGCTTTTACTTGATTTAGAATTTCTTAAAGCGAGTTCCCATTGTGGTACAACAGAAACAAATCTAACTACTATCCATTAGGATACGGGTTCGATCTTTGAACCAGTGAGCTGTGGAGTAGGCTGCAGACGCAGCTCAGATCCCAGCTCTGGTTCCATTTCTATCCTGGGATCTTCCACATGTGGGGAGGGTTTTTGTTGTTGTAGTTGTTTGCATATTTTAGAGCTTAAGCCCTTGTCAGTTGCATCATTTGAAACTATTTTCTCCCATTCTATGGGTTGTGTTTTGGTGGGAATGTAAATTGGTACAACCACCATGGAAACAGTATGGAGGTACCTCAGAAAACTAAATATAGAACTACCACATGACCTAGCCATCCCACTCTTGGGCATATATCCGGACAAAACTTTCATTGAAAAAGATACATGATTGGGAATTTCCGTGTGGCTCAGTGGAAACAAATCCAACTAGTATCCATGAGGACACAAGTTCAATCCTCGGCCCTGTTCAGTGGGTTAAGGACCCAGTGTTGCCATGAGCTGTGGAGTAGGTCGCAGACACGGCTCAGATCTGGCATTGTTGTGACTGTGGCATAGGCCAGTGGCTACAGCTCTGATTTGACCCCTAGCCTGGGAACCTCAATATGCCACAGGTGTGGCCCTAAAAAAAAAATGCCAAAAAAAAGAGAGAAAAAGGTACATGCTCCCATATGTTCATCGCAGCACTATTCACAATAGCCAAGACATGGAAGCAACCTAAATGTCTATCAAAAGATGAATAGATTAAGGAGATGTGGTATAGATACATGATGGAATACTGCTCGGCCATAAAAAAGAACAAAATCATGCCACTTGCAGCAACATGGATGGAACTAGAGACTCTCATACTAAGTGAAGTAAGTCACTTATGTCCGGAATCTAATAAATGGCACAAACGAACCTTCCTACAGAAAAGAAACAAACTCATGGACTTGGAGAACAGACTTGTGGTTGCCAAGGGGAGGGGAGGGAGTGGGATGGACTGAGAGTTAGGGGTTAGTAGATACAAATGATTGCATTTGGAGTGGATAAACAATGAAACCTGCTGTATACCACAGGGAACTACATCTAGTCACTTGTGATGGAATATGATGGAAGATAATGTGAGAAAAAGAGACTGCGTGCATATGCGTGTGTGTGTGTGTGTGTGTGTGTGTGTGTGTGTGTGTGTGTGGTGTGACAGGGTCATATTGCTGTACAGCAGGAATTGACAGAACATTGTAAATCAACTATGAGAGAGAAAATAAAAATCTTACAAAAAAGATGAGATGAACAAATTTTATTCATTCCCTTATTTTCTATCAAATAAATATTTACTGAATGCTTATCATATGTCAGGGACTATACAAGACATAATTTTGCAGAGTTTTTGGGGAAAGTTTAAGATGAATTAGCTTTGTGACTCCATCAAAGATTTACTCACACAGTAAATCACGATGGAGATATTCCTATGTAGGAAATTGAATGTGGTGGCTTTATATAGCATGTCCTGGAAGTTCAGCTCAATAAAATCTCCAATAACCTATAGGAAATTAACAAGGTATAAATAGGGTTAAGGCAACAGATTAATATTCTTTACAAACTACAACTTGATTCCAAAATTTCTAAAAATTGTTTACTCTCATATCTGTAAAAATCCCGTCTGTTAGCACCATAATTAACCTACAATATATTCTCTTTAAGGCTAAATCAACTAGACTTCAATTAAAAAAAAAAAAGAAAGGCTACATTACCAAATAAATAAATAAACAAATAAATAGATAAAAGAATGTAACAGGAAAAAAAAAAGGTTTAAAACAGTGGTTTTCTAACTTTAGTGAGCACAGTAATTACCTGGATTATTCATAAAAATGCGGATTCTTAGACTCCAAACTCAGAGATGCAGGAGGTCTGGGATCAGCTAAAGAGTCTACGTTTAACGAGTTCTTCATCTTATTATGATACTGAAACCAGATTTTGAGAAATACTGCTGTAAACTCTATGACTTCAAATTATACAGTGCTGATAGGTAAAACAAAAAACTTTTGCCTCCCAAACTAGGAATGGACAATTAGAATACCTGCAGACTTATTTGGATGTGATCTTGTTTTTCAGGTGCTGCATATTTCCTCTGGAGATATATTTAGAACATTTTTTTGTAATGTATTAATAACCTAAGGGAAGTAATCTTCAGAGAAAATATGAAAAATATAATTTTCTTACATTTCCAGGTGCGGAGATAGTGTCCAAGCTGGTCTAATTTCTATACCTGCATAAAGGCTATATTTTTTCTCAGATTCCTTTTAAAATAATCTCAGTGTCAGTGATGTCACACATTCTTTACAGCTCATTTCATTGCAGAGGGGCCATCTCATTGGTTGTCTCCTGATTTAGGAAAAAGAAAGTAGCAAGTGACATTTCTTGTTTTCCTTCTTAGCTGAGAAGATAAAAATTTACTCATTTTGACCCTGCTAAAATCTTATTTTCTCCTTCCTATATTAGATATATGCAGCAAGGCCTCATGCCCTTTGATTTCTAAAAGCATCTTGGGAGCATTTTGAGGAAAAAATACCATGACATCCCTTGTCCATAAAGAGATTATTTTTTTCCTCCTCCATTTAGGAGAACTCCCTTGAAATTGCTTCCTGCTGACAACTGAAGCAGGTTTGGGAAGCTATTCAACTTTAATAATAAGAGATTCTATGTAGATTAAGACCTGTATAAATTCAGAACTGCTTTAGGATTAAGAGGCAGAAGTATAACTGAAAATAAGGCTAAAATTGAAGCAAATTTAATATCCATGATGTTAAAGGAATAAAGACCATCATTACATATCAGCAGATATAGAACTTTCTATTAGGATAACACGGTTATCCCCCAACTGAACATTTAATAGATAATGTAATGAATAAGCATATGTAAGAGGCCATTGTATTGAAACTATCCAGTTAGAAAATTATAAAAGTTTATGGACAAGCCATGTACAAGTGATTTTTCATACAATACCCTGAGCTGACAGCTAGATTAAATGGAAAACATGTAGAAGTTTGGAAGAGAGCCACTGGGAAGGGAAAAGTACACACTGAAACAGCAATTAGTGTCATTAAACATGAGGCTGTTGGAGGACCTGGATTTAGCCCAACAGCAAGTGAAGAGACCCTGCTGAGGCAGAAAGAGCGCGAAGGGACACATGCGAATGGGAACCAAGGACACAGAGCAGCTCAGGATCTGGAAGCCCAGGAGAACACATGTATTTCCCATCATGGAAAACTACTCATGGTTTGATGACTGTGTTTTGTACCTGAGCCTGCATCATCTCTCTCCTCTACTGACCTAGTCTTGCCTTATCAAAATATTAACCATCTTGGCTCAGACTGGATTGCTTTCTTTTTGGTGGGGGGGGGGGCTGTGCCTGCATGAATTGTTGATAGAAGGTCTAGGCTGGCAGTGTGTGGTTCTGCCAGCCTTTTCTAAATATTTATTAACTACGTGGTTGATTAATTGTCCTGGAATTTTGGACAGGCACTGGTATTGACTTTCCTGTCTTCTCATTTTCATAACCCATCTGTTCCTTCTTTTTGAGAAAACCGGAATAATGTTTGCCATTCTTGAGTTCTGGTTATTAAAAAAATGCATAGGGAGATCCATGAAATACATTAGAATGGCTAAAATTGGAAAGAGCGACCCTATTCAATGTTGACTCATCTGCAGATGTTCATAGCAGCTGTATTTGTAACAGCCAGAAACTGGAGACAATCCCAATACACATCAATAAGTGAGTGGATAAATACATTATTTAATATTTAATAAACACATTTTATATGGATAGATACAGTATGGTGTAGTCTATGCAATAGATTACTACTTGGCAACAAAAAGGAATGAACTATTGATACATGCCATGGCATGAATGAATCTTAAAATTGCTGAGCGAATGCAATAACCAGAAAAAAAAAGAATATGTGCTCTAGTCTTCCTTTTATTTGAAACTCTAGAAGAAAACAAACAAATCTACTATGACAGAAAGCAGTTCAAGGGTTTCTAGTGCCAGCGGTAGGTGGGGAAGGAAGGGAGAAGTTACAAAGGGACACAGGGTAATTTTGGGGGTGGCAGATATGTTATTGATTATGACAGTGGTCTCACTGGGTGTACATATATGTCACCAGTCATCAAATTGCATACTTTAAACACGTGCAGTTTATCATAAGTGAATTATGTCTCCATAAAGCTCAACAAAAGTAAAGGAAAAAAAAAGTGACTACAAGCTTTCTCCATTAGCATCAGCACAAGTTAAGAATGCACGCCTATAAGGTATTCATAGGTAGCCCAGCAGTACGCGTGGAAGAAGGGGCCATAAGAGTTTCACGATCCCTGTTCAAATTGGTTTCACTTGTGTTTTTAGTTAACCAATGTTTATGGGATTTGCTGACAAGCCAGGTAAATTGTACAGTGACCATAAAAGCCACAAAAGCAAATGACTAAGTAAGATTGCCTCTGCTGGTAAAAATAGCACTGACTGAAGGGGGCAGACCTGAGCTCTAGTTGGAGCTTCTTCCTCTGACAAATCACTGACCACCTGCTACGGCTGGGCTGGGAAGCCTCTGTTTTCTGCTCTAAAACCGATGATTATGTATACTAACTGCAGAGAGAAATAGATGTGTGAAAATCCTCATTCTTGGGAAGCTTCTTTGCACTAACTTCTAGCATCCATTGCCTGCTGTTTAGACCTCAAAAACATTCCCTTTTGCTGGCTCATTAACCTGTGGTCCTGATTTCAAGTGCAGAATTCTGAGGCTACAACCAGGATATTCAAAAATTCTGAGGCCAGGCAGGAGAAAGTGTATTTTAAAAATAAGTCATGTGATGCAGAGGGTCTGCACATGATGCTTTATCTCCAGCCAGTCAATAAAAAGGTTATCTCATCTCTATCACTTCTCCACATTACAGACTATTAAATGTATCAGACAACTCCTCAGCACTATCCCAGCTTTTTAAATTACAGGCATGGGTCTTTCAACCTCAGTTCCCTTCACTAGGAAAAAATTTTAAACCATTTGTACTGTTTCATCTACCAGCAAAGTCGGTCAAGAGCAGAAACACTTTTCACAGCCTTTATTGCTCTGTCATCAGCCTTTGAGTCTATAGATTACTGAAATAAATGCACTGTAAGAGGATGGACCCCCGATCTTCATTTGCTATAAATTAATTATTCTGCAGGCGCAATAACCTTGATGAGCTGGTGCATCAGCAATTCAGTTTCGAATGTGGGTTGGTTAAGGAACTGAATGCCCTAAGCACGGATTCCAGAACATGCTAGAAATAACAACTACAAGATGTTCTGGAATTGAGCTATAATATTAGCTTAATAGATATTGGCAGGCATTCTTTTATTTAATAAAACAATTAAGGCAGTGGAATTTATTGTACCATTCGGGGGGGGGGAGGGGCAAAAACCTGTACAGTGGAAACAAAGAACATCTCTTGTTTCCCACATCGTGACCTCAGCATCTTCATGGACTTCCTCCTCTGTCCCCACCCCTAGCCATCCCTTCAGCCAATCAGTTGCAACATTCTTATTGAATTGCCCTGTAGAACACTCTCACCTGACCCTTGGCCACCGCCAAGGCTAATACAGCATGAGTCTCAAAATGTGTTCTTCAGACCAGCAGCATCGCCTGGGAACTTGTTAGAAATACAAATTCTCAGGCCCCTCTCCAGACCTCCTGATTCAGAAATTCTGGAGGTGGAGCCCAGCGATCTCTGGCTTAACAAGTCCCCAGGGCGATTCTCATATGGCTCAAGAGCGAGAACCACTGCTCTAACCATTCTCCTTGATGCCAGGTTCTCCTCCCAGTCGCATTATTTTACTTGCCACTGTCAGCTAGTTTCCAAAACATGGATATGATCACATCACTCCATAGGGCAAAGACCTTCAAACCCCCTTGTTGTTAATACCAATAAAATGTATCATCTCCTGAGCCCTTCCCGTGTGCTAGGCTGCACGACTCTCAGCAGGACATAATCGATATTTGAGATATGGGTAATAAATGGATGCGTGGCCACCTGTTCTTTTGAGATGTCAGGGTGCAATGGGCCCATCAGTGGGTCGTAACCCTGGTTACACCTTATAATGGCCTGGGGGGCTTAATAAAACCACTCCACCCAAGAACAATTAAGCAGGTCATGCATCATATTTTTAAAGGATCCCTGGAGTACTGAGCGTGAAACTGGGCTTGAGCCACCAATCTCTGTGACTCCTGCCTTCTGGCCCTGCTTCTCCCAGAGCTCAGGTCGCTATGTCCCCCCATCTGCAGCACCGACTGCCTTGCTGATGGCTCCATCATCAATCTTGTTCTTAGACAAAGGAATGTAAGAAACCAGGGCGGGGTGGTGGGGGAGGATATGACTGGCTGAGCTGACTCAGCATCGTGTCACCTATGGCCTAACTATTGTCTTGAATTTAGAAACTCCCCTGGCTTCTCTAGAGTCTTCTTTCTACACAGCAGCCAGAGTGAGCTTGTTTAAAGCTAAGATTGGGGCACTCCTCTGCTCACAGCTCTCCAGTGGGCTTCCCATCTCATTGACAGTAAAAGCAGAAGTTTACTCAATGACTTGTGTCTCCTTTTCACTCTGCCCCCACACCTGTTCACCCATTGCCTCTGCGGCCTCAGCAACTATTACTGTCCCTCCAGCCATACTGAGCTCCTCCCCTTTCTTTGGGCACACTCCTGCCTCAGGGCCTTTGCACAGTCTGGATCCTCTGCCTACAGGTCTTCTCCTCACTTGGCCATATACCTTCTTCCTTTACCTCTTTCAGGTCACAGCTGTCATCTTCTCTGAATAACCTCCCCAGTGTTCCCTACCTTCCCTGTTTGCTTTATTTACAGTGTTTATTATTCACCTCTATGTGCAACTCCTCAAGGGAGTCTTATCTGTCTTACTCACTGCTCTATCCCCAGTACTTAGAACAGCACATGACACGTAGTGAGTACTTGATAAATATTGATAGAATGAATGAATGCCTGGTCCCCATGGTCAAGCTGCCTGTCTCCTAGTCCACTGTAGGCTGGGCACTGTCTTGACTCCTAGATGACATCTCCTCTATCCTTGGACATCTAAGATAGGGTCCCAGCTCTCTGGCCTGTCTTGCAGGCACTGTACAGCTGTTCTGAACACCACAGGGCTGCAGTGCTCACGCCTACTGCCAGACCTCCCAGCTCTGCCTCTATTCCACCTATTGCTGTCTTCTTTCAGCCCGCATTGACTCACCCAATTCTGCTGCTTCTTTTCAATCTGACCATGTCTAGGTGCCATATGTAGTCTACACTAATCGGGCAGAGGACACCTGTGGATGGGTTGAGTGTCCATGTTCTTAGCTAGTTCCATTTTCTCTCTTGAGCTCCAAGCCCTTTTTCTAACAGAGGATCTGTCATGTATTGAAAACATTCAACCAAGATCAATTGTTATATTTATTTATCTATCTGTTGTCCATCTTCTTTGACTGGGGACTCCAATAGAGTAGGGATTTTCATCTATTTTTTGTTCATCGCTCTTTCTCCTGTGCCTAGAAGAATGACCAACTCATTGCAGTTGCACAATATGTAAATGTTTGTGGAATGAATGAATAAATGAAGCCCACTCATGTTTAAGAACTTTGCTGGCACTGCTGAATTCTCAAGTTATGAAAATTAAATAAGAAAATCAATGCAAAGCAATGGGTCTATTTAAAAGAAGTTACAGAGTAAGCGGCCATCATTCTTGATTAGTTCTTCAACATTGAAACTCTTTGTTGTTTGGTCCTGGTCAAGGAATCAGCAAGAAATAAATCAAATGTGTGGAAAGTCACTTTAGGAATGCTGATAAAGGTATAAAATAACATAAATGGAGTTTCACAGCCATGACACACAATCAATAATGCACCCATTTCAAAATTTGAAAAATTGGCATCTAGAAGTTTCCAAACATCTAGATGTCAGATGAGAAGTAGTACAAGCAGATATACAACTGACCTTTTTACTTTTCACGGTGAGACTCAGCCTTAAGGAAATTAGAAAAGAAGCATTGGAAAAAAAAAAATGGCAATTTGGGATGTCTTCTCCTATGATGTTTTTTCCCAGCTCCCATCAGCCTTGGGAACAAAACCAAAGCCAAACCCAAACAAACCAAAGCACAACAAAAAACAAAAGAGCTGAAGCTTCTGAGGGTCACAGAAGGGCTGGTTCTGCCTCTTGGCTCAGACAGGAAGAAGAACAATAAGGACAATTATGGGGGGACACTGTGCAGGAGGCACATTTTCTCGATTGGTCACCCGGTCACCTGCTGAGGAAAAGATTGGCATCTCCAAGTGAAAGATAAAGAAACCAAAGTTCAGCAAAATCTAGGTGACATTCGGAAAAACTCTTCCTTGTTCCTTGGCTTCCACGCATCACGCCCCAGCCCATCCCTCTCCTCAACTGTTTGTCTGCTCGCTGCATCGACATCCTTACACTGGGGCATAAGTGTCAAATATCAGTATACATATAGGACATGCTTATACTAAAACTCATTTGTTTTTTATCTGACATTCAAATTTAACTGGCTGTTTTGTTTTCTCTCTCTCTCTTTTTGCTTTTTAGGGCCACACCGGTGACGTATGGGAGTTCCCAGCCTAGGGGTCGAATCGGAGCTGCAGGTGCAGGCCTACACCACAGCCACAGCAACATGGGATCCAAGCTGCATCTCTGACCTATTCTGCAGCTTGTGGCAACGTAGGATCCTTAACCCACTGAGCAAGGCCAGGGATTAAACTTGCCTCCTCATGGACTCTATGTTGTGTCCTTAACCCTCGGAGCCACAATGGGAACTCTGGCTGTCCTGTGTTTTAATTTGCCAAATCTGACAATCCTATTTCTGGTTTCTCCTTTGAAAGAATTATTATATTTTGCTGAGATATAAGAGGGTTTAATAAGAGTAAAGAATACAAAGGAAAATGGCAAAAAGTACTTATACATCTTCTTAATCTGCCATCTTTTCCACCTCTTTAGCTTTGCCAAGCTTGGTCTCAAGCCGTCCGGATTTGTGAGTCTGTTTCTCCCCCAGTAGATGATGGGTTACTTACAGATCCCATTCTAGCCTCATCTCAGCACCTGGCTCAGCACCTTCATAAAGGGGTGCCATCTGTGGGATCCATCCAAACCAAACAGGGCCAACCCAGAGGGGCTGGGCAGGACAGGGAGCGGATGCCTGAGAGGTCTGATCTGGCCACTCACTAGCATTTATTCATAACCCCCAAGCAATACTTTTGTGGCTCTTTTGTTGTCATTCACAGACATGGCAGAGCTATTTGTGTTACCTGCCATGTGTGTTCCCAGCTGAGGGGAAACAAGATGATGCTTATACAGTAAACAAGCATTCTTTTCACAGTGCATTAAGTGCTTCTTGTTGCTGTTGCATTTTTGTGTTTTTTGTTGTGGATTTTGCTGTTTAAAGTGGCCCCAAAGTACACTACGTGTGCCTGATGGAGAAAATAGATGTCTCAGATCAAATTTGTTCAGTCATGAATTAGTCATGTTGGTGGCTATGAGTTTGTTAATGAAATATATATTTTATATATATATTTAATTAAATATATACATATATATATATATATATTTAAACAGAAACACACGTAAAACAGGATAGGTGTCCATCTGTTGATGAAGATGCTATGACCACAGCACAGGACCCTAACCTACATTTTCCCTGGGGAGCAATGATTTTGATTTCTCTAATTTTGTGTTCATAAAACACTTATAAAACAAAACTTTATAAAACATAACTACTGTGAATAATGAGAATCATCCTATGTATCCCAATGTTCTCATTTCTAGGGTTGTGACAGGCAATTCATCATGCTAGTGCAGACACCTTGGGAACCATGAAGACAGATGACTAAAATACTTTTCTCAAAAGAGG
Organism: Phacochoerus africanus; assembly: GCF_016906955.1. Taxonomy (NCBI): domain Eukaryota; kingdom Metazoa; phylum Chordata; class Mammalia; order Artiodactyla; family Suidae; genus Phacochoerus; species Phacochoerus africanus. Next base: position 38,611,034 of record NC_062554.1, on the reverse strand, counting down.
GAAAATGCGGGCAGACTGTACATGAGAATTTGGAGAGGGGATGCCAGAGAACTTGTGAGTTTTTCTACACGTTGAAGGTGATCCTTTTGAGAAAATACCAGCAGCAAGCCTTTCCTGTTTCTGGCATTTGTTTTTCCTTTATAAACTTAATTTTTATTCCTATTTTTCCAGAAGAAAATTTCTTGGCAGCAGGTGGTGGTACTTGTGGGATTTTATCTTGGGATCAGATATCTTTTTGTTCCGCTCTTGGAAAATCCAAGGAGAGAAAGAGCAATGGATTGCTTCAGAGCTTGACAAGCATCTAGTTAAGATGTTCCAGGAGATTTTTATTAACACAGTTAGGGAAGGCCAGAAAGAGTCATTTATCCACGTCAGTCCCCTTAACCCCACAGTGCCCGAAGGACCCAGCCATCTATGGCAGGGGATCTTGTTTCTTCTGGGAATTCTGCGGGGTGTTAGAATTAAATTACCACCACTCAAACATTTTGTAATCATTGCTTTTGAAAGAGAGCCTTGTTCATGGAGTTCCCGTCGTGGTGCAGGGGAAACGAATCCGACTAGGAACCATGACGTTGAGGGTTTGATCCCTGGCCTCACTCAGTGGGTTAGGGATCTGGCACTGCCGTGAGTGAGCTGTGGTGTAGGTCGCAGATGTGGCTCGGATCCCACGTTGCTGCGGCTCTGGCCTAGACCGGTGGCTACAGCTCTGACTGGAACCCTAGCCTGGGAACCTCCATGTGCCATGGGTGTGGCCCCAAAAAGACAAAAGACTAAAAAAAAAAAAAAAAAAAAAAAAAGGGAAAGAGAGCCTTTTCCAAAAGGGCCTCTCATCTCCTGAAGTGAGGCGCAGAGGTCCTTGAACAAAACCAGACAGTAGATTAGAACACATTCGCCCTCCAAGTCCCCCTCCTTCCTTCCTCCCCTCCTGCCTCCTCTCTTCCTCTTTGTCTGTCCTTCGTTCTTTCTTCCTGCCTTCCTTCCTCCCTCCCTCGCTTTCTTTCTTTCTTCCTCTGCCTCCCTCTCTTTCTCTCCCTCTGTTATGGAGAACCTGGCTTCTCCAGTCCTGTATTGCTGGGAGGTGTTAAACAAGGCTTTCTTCTTTCAATTGTCTCCTGAGGTGCATGAGGCCGGCCGAGCAGTCCCAGGCAGAAAAAAGGTAGTGAAGTGACCTTGCCTTCAATCTTGCTTTTTTTTTTTTTTGCCTGTCGTTTTAGGGCCACACCAGAGTTCACAGGCTAGGGGTTGAATCAGAGCTGTAGCCGCCAGTCTACGCCACAGCAACGCCAGATCCAAGCTGCATCTGCAACCTACACCACAGCTCACGGCAATGCCGGATCCTTAACCCACTGAGTGAGGCCAGGGATTGAACCCACATCCTCATGGATACCAGCTGGGTTTGTCACCACAGAAACTCCCAATTTTGCTGCTTCTTTACCTCCTTAGTCAATGTCTCTGGTGTTCATTCTCCATCTCTTCCACTTTTATATCAGGAAAAATTACCAACAGAAAGAGTTTCCGAGAGTACGAATTGGTACAACCATTCTGCAGGGACGACTGGCAATATTAATCAAATGTGCCCACCCTTTAACCTCGCAACCCCACCTCTAGATATTTATCCTCCAAATAAATGCGCACAACCCTACGTTCAAACTGTTTTTAATAGCGAAAGAAATCCCCAAAAAACAGAACTTACTTCCAATGCCATGTGTGAAATCCGTTAAAACGAATGAAGCCCATGTCTCTCTCTTGACTTGAAATCATGTCTGTTAACTAAACACTGTAAGTTGTAGGAAAGGCACAGTAGAGTCTAGTTGTAAGAAGAACATGTGTGCACAGAAAATATACATGGATAATACCGATGTGTCATCCTGGTACTCTTGGTGCCCATTTGAACTGGGCTTGGGGGTTGGGGGAGGGGAAAAGCTGAGGGGTGGCTTTTATTTTGTATTTCATATATGTTTCATTGTTTATTACAATAAACTCTTTTTTAACTTTTATAATGCTATAAATACTCATTTTATGAGAGGTTTCCCAAAGTTTTATTTTTCCTTCCAGGACTATCTGAGGAGAGGCAATGAATACTTAACCTCCTGGGTGGATCCCACAGGGCGGTGTTGTGCTGCCATATTGTGCTGCCTCGATTGTCCATTTAATTGGTGTTGGATGGAGTTAGAGGCTCTGCACTTCATTTCTGAGTTGCCTGCTATATGGGCATCTGTGACACATCAGCAAACAGGTGTGGAGGATAGGCATCCATGAAAGAGAGTATGCCAAGAAGTGAGGACTGTCAGATGAAGCCTAATTGGCGTGCAAGAGCTGGGAGCTCCCAGCGACCACACAGTCACTAAAACTTGGTGACCTCGACCCATGTGATTGGTGCTTAAACAGCAATACTGAGAACGTGTTCTTGACAGACAGCAGGAGTGAGAAAGAAGGCGATTTAAGCGCTGCACTGGCCTGAAACCAGAGTGAGAATTCCAGGACCTCTGCTTTCAATGGTTTTATCTGTGATCATTCAAAAGATAATTGAGGCCTAGGCAGCATATTTGTTGAAGAGACATAATGATGTGCTTCTTAAAAAGAAATATTCTTTGAGCTTTGATTAATTGATTGATTCAGTTATTCAACGAGCATTTACAGAGTTCCTACTAGGTGCTAAGCACTGGGCATGATTTAAATATGAAATGGATTATTCAGCCATGCTTAAGCCCACAAATAGTAAAACATTTCAGTTGGGATTGATATATACATACTACTCTATATAAAAGAGACAGGTAACAAGGACTTACTGTGTAGCAAAGGGAAACTTACATAATAATGTGTAATAATCTATATGGGAAAACAATCTGTAAAGGAATGGATATATGTATAACTGATTTACTTTGCTACATATCTGAAATTAACACGTTTCTAAGTCAACTATATTCCAATAAAATTTAAAAAATAAAAAAATTAAAAAGTGCAGAGTTCTAGTTTGGAGATACCTTAGAAATCTATACATAGAACTACCATACCACCTAGCAATCCCACTCTTGGGCATATATCCGGACAAAACTCTACTTAAAAGAGACACATGCACCCGCATGTTCATTGCAGCACTATTCACAATAGCCAGGACATGGAAACAACCCAAATGTCCATCGACAGATGATTGGATTTGGAAGATGTGGTATATATACACAATGGAATACTACTCAGCCATAAAAAAGAATGACATAATGCCATTTGCAGCAACATGGATGGAACTAGAGACTCTCATACTAAGTGAAATGAGCCAGAAAGACAAAGACAAATACCATATGATATCACTTATAACTGGAATCTAATATCCAGCACAAATGAACATCTCCTCAGAAAAGAAAATCATGGACTTGGAGAAAAGACTTGTGGCTGCCTGATGGGAGAGGGAGGGAGTGGGCGGGATCGGGAGCTTGGGCTTATCAGACACAACTTAGAATAGATTTACAAGGAGATCCTGCTGAATAGCATTGAGAACTTTGTCTAGATACTCATGTTGCAACAGAACAAGGGGTGGGGAAAAAATGTAATTGTAATGTATACATGTAAGGATAACTTGATCCCCTTGCTGCACAGTGGGAAAAAAAAAAAAAAAGTGCGGAGTTCTAAGGGGAAAAAAAAACAAGAAAGAAACACTTCAGAGCCGAGGAGTTGACTGTAATTGAGGTATGAAGCACATGACTTCCATAACTATAAAATCATTCAATTTTAAGCGGTCATGTTTTAACATACATGATGAGTCAATACAGCAAAAACTTTTCCTTTGGCCAAGACAGAAACTGGGAATTGTTTTTATTTTGGATCTCAAAGAAAACGTCAAAGAAGAGTAATTAGATGACTTTATTGGGCAGAAAGATTCCATTTGATCTACAAGGCTCCCTTGAAGGGAAGACAGAAGACAAGCAGGAGGGAAAAACATAAAGACTCACGTCTGGAGTTCCCATCATGGAGCAAGGGAAATGAATCCGACTAGGAACAGTGAGGTTGCCAGTTTGATCCGTGGCCTCCCTCAGTGGGTTAAGGATCCAGCTTTGCCATTGGCTTCGGTGTGGGTCACATACACGGCTCAGATCATGCGTTGGTGTGGCTGTGGCATAGGCTGGCAGCTGTAGCTCCAATTTGACCCCTAGCCTAGGATCCTCCATATGCCATAGGTGCAGCCCTAAAAGAAGAAGAAGAAGAAGAAAAAAAAGACTCACAGATAGGTTTCAGAGCGACTTCCGGTACTTCCTAGGAAGCATGTGCTTATCCTGGCTCCACTGCGGTTCTCTTCTTGACTAAAACAGCAAAAACCACATTCATTCTTTCTTATGTATACATAAGAAACACATTTCAGAGTTCCTGTCCTGGCGCAGTGGAAATGAATCCAACTAGGACCATGCAGTTGTGGGTTCCATCCCTGGCCTCACTCAGTGGGTTAAGGGTCCAGTGTTGACATGAGCTGTGGTGTAGGTCACAGACTCAGCTCGGATCCTGCATTGCTGTGGCTGTGGCTGTGGCTGTGGCAGGTACAGCTCCGATTCCACCCCTAGACTGGGAACCTACATATGCTGAGGGTTAGGCCCTAAAAAGACAAAAAAAAAAAAAAAAAAGATGAGGTCTCAAGAACCAGGGTTTTAACCCAGTCAGTCATGGCCACTGTAATTACAGTGCTATGAATTCTTTTCAGCCAACTTCTTTCCTTTCTTTATTCAGGAACAGAGAGACCAGTGTCATTTGTTCTTTTTTTCTGTCTTGTTATATCTTGCTTTTATTCATTTGACAGTATCTTAGAAATCATCCTCTCTTGGGACATAGTTTCCTGCACAACCATCCCCTGAAAGGTTCATGCCCTGTAATGCACTTTACCAGCCTACATTGGAATGAGCCCTGATGGTCACTGATCTTTAGAAACTACAAACAGTGCTGCAGCGCCTCCCTTTGCCCTATGTTACGCCACTGCTGGCAAATGTATAGAATTACTTTCTAAAGGATTTGTAAACTGGAGTATTTTTTTAATCGAAGTATAGTATACATAAAATATTGTGTGTTACAGGTACACAATATAGTGATTCACAATTTTAAAAGGTTAAACTCCATTTATAGTTATTAAAAATATTAATTATATTCCTTGTGCTCTACAATATAACCCTGTAGCTTATGTTATATGTAAAATTTGTTCCTCTTAATCCCCTATCTTTATTTTATTTTATTTTATTTTATTTTATTTTTGCCTTTTTAGGGCTGCACTTGTGGCATATGGAGGTTCCCAGGCTAGGGGTCGAATGGGAGCTGGAGCTGCCCGCCTATAGCACAGCCACAGCAACGCTGGATCTGAACCACGTCTGTGACCTACACCACAGCTCACGGCAACGCCGGATCCTTAACCCACTGAGCAAGGCCAGGGATTGAACCTGTGTCCTCAAGGATGCCAGTCACATTCATTAACTGCTGAGCCACAATGGAAACTCCTGCTGCATATTTTAGATTTCACATATAAGTGATATCATATAGTATTTGTCTTTCTCTGTCTGACTTATTTCACTTCGCATAATACCCTCCAAGTCCATCCATGTTGCTGCAAATGGCAAAATTTAATTCTTTTTTTGTGGCAGAGTAATCTTCCATTGTGTGTGTGTGTGTGTGTGTGTGTGTGTACCACATCTTTAGCCATTCATCTGTTGATGGACACTTAGTTGGCTTCCATATCTTGGCAATTGTAAATAATGCTGCTGTGGATACTGGGGCGCATGTTTCTTTTTAAACTAGCGTTTTTGCTTTTTCAAATATATACCCAGAAATGGAATTGCTCAGTCATATGGTAGCTCTGCTTTGAGTTTTTTGAGAAACCTCCATACTGTTTTTCACCACGGCTGCACCGATTTATATTCCCATATAGTGTACGTTCTTCATATCCTCACCAACATTTTTGACGTTAGCCGTCTGACAGGTGTGAAATGATATTGTGGTTTTGATTTGTATTTCCTCGAGTTCCATTTGTTTTACAGTCACTTATTCACTCATCACCCAACAAATACTTATTGGGGGAACTATACACTAAACCCCATACTAGCTGGTGAAGATAAAGAGATTAAAAGGATCCTTCCAACCAGCAAGGACCTCCCTGCCTCATAGGGGAGACAGCCAGGTCAGGGATCAGTTCCAGAATCATCCTTGGTTGTCCTCCCTCCTTCATTCTCCGCATCGAGTCTGTTGTCTGTACCTTCAGAACACACTCCTGACGTGCCCGCCTCCCTCCAGTTCTACCGCCCACATCCCCCACATCCAAGCCCAAGCCCCCTCTCTTCTCTCATCTGGGTGAACTCATCCTCCTGCTGCTACTCTTGCCCCCTACAACCCCTTTCCCTCTCAGCAACCTGGAGAATCTCCGAAAGAATCCAAGTCACATCATGTAGCTACCCTGCTAAAAGCTGTCCATTGCTTTCTACTGGATTCGAAATGAGATTTGAATTTCTTCCCTGGCCTGCCAGGCATCAGCTGGCCTCCATCTCGTCCATTCCATCTGATGTCCCTGTGCTCGGTACCCCTGTACACCTGTCACACTAGCCTCCTTTCTGCGGCTCCTGCTCCCTCAGTGTCTCAACATTTGCTCCACTTCTGCCTAAGCAGTCTTTCCCAGATCTTTGCATGACTCGTGTAGCTTCAGCACAAACATTTTCCACCTCAGAGAGGCCTACTTTCCTCTTTAAAGTAGGCTTTTTCTAATTTCTGCATATCTCATGGTCCCATTTTATTTTGGCATTTATTGCTGTCTGAAAGCATCTTGTTTATCTCTTTGCTGCTTGTTTTTAAGCAGGGACTGAACTGTCTGGTTCCTTTTTTATTTCCTGGACACAGACCGGTATTAATATGTCCTTGTGGAATAAGTGGATGAATATGTGTCCTAGGCATTTCCATGTCTATCTGCCCATCACCTGTACTGGCCATGTTATTTCGTTGTGAGCAACAAGGAAAGTCCCCAGCCATGTTATTTGCAGATTAATCTTAAGCCTAACAGAAATAGAATCATCTGGGAGTTCCCGTCATGGCTCAGTGTTAAAGAATCCATGAGGACTAGTATCCCTGGCCTCGCTCAGCGGGTTAAGGGTCTGCGTTGCTGTGAGCTGTGATGTAGGATCTGGCATTGCTGTGGCTATGGCACAGGCTGGCAGCTGTAGCTCTGATTCGACCCCTATCCTGGGAACTTCCATATATCTGGAGTGTGGCCCTAAAAAGAAAAAAAAAAAAAGAATAAGAAGAAGAGAAAAGAAATAGAATCATCTGTCTCTTTACAAAGCTGTAAGAGTGATAAGGGGTATTGAGGGTTTATAATCTTCTGTGCTTTCAGACTTTCCACAACCCGTGGTTTGTTTCCTTTTTATGACCCATTTGTTGATCTGAATAAAGCTGTGGACTCTTGCTACAAGAAAATGTGCATTGGCACGTGCACCACAATTTCAGTGGATTCACACACTGCTCTGTGGGTCCAGGGCTGTGAGGTTTTCTGGGACATAGGGCTTTCAATATTAATACTGCAACAGTCCTGGGAAAACCACAACAGTTGGCAACCCTAGGAGCCCTTTTATATCCTCCCAGAAGCCCTTTTGTGAATCTCTTATGTGCCCAAGGATCCTTCCTGAAGGTATTAACATACCAGAGAAGTCTGAAGAAATAACTGAGCACCCACTAAGAGTGGATAGAAAAGTGGAGCTGATGAAGGGAGTTGGATGTGGGCAACTCTCTTCTCTCCAGTAGGACTACATGCATAAGAGGAATTTAGCGAAAGCAGGACTACAGACAGTCATTTCACCACTTTAAGGGACTGGATGAACAGGTGTTTATCACTTTGATGATTGCATTAGCATAGTTATCCCCCACTCTTTTCCACTTATGAAAAATAACCTACATATGATCCAGCAATCCCACTCCTGGGCATTTATCTGGACAAAGCTACACAAAAAGATACATGCCTCTGTACACTCATGGCAGTACTATTCACAACAGCCAAGATACAAACAACCTAAATGTCCATAGACAGATGAATGGATTGAGAAGATATGGTACATATATACAATGGAATACTACTAAGCCATAAAAAGGAATGACATAATGCCATTTGCAGCAATATGGATGCAACTAGAGACTCTCATACTAAGTGCAGTAAGTCAGAAGAGAAAGACAAATGACATATGATATCATTTATACATAGAATCTAAAAAAATGGCACAAATGAACCTATCTACAGAACACAAACAGACTCACAGATATATAGAGAACAGACTTGTGGCTGCCAAGCAGGAGGTGGAGGGAACGGGATGCACTGGGAGTTTGGGGTTAGTAGATGCAACTAACAGCAATGAGGTCCTACTGTTTAGCACTGGGAACCATGTCTAGTCATTTGTGACAGACCGTGCTGGAAGATAATATAAGAAAAGGGATGTATAAGTATGACTGGGTCACTTTGCTGTACAGGAGAAATTGACACAACATTGCAAATCAACTATACTTTAATGAAAAAATAACCTACAGTGTGAGTTTTAATACTCTGACCGCCAAATACTGGTAGAAGGTGAGGATGCTCTCATAATGCTGGAAAATGAACGTGGTAAGGAAAAATTAGACCATTTCATCTGCAAGGTCTTCTTTAACAGCTGGGAAATTGTGAGAGCTCAGTAATTATCAAATACTAGTAATCAGGAATTGTGAGCGATTTATGGACTGAAGGGAGGCTAATTAATTCCTTGCTCTTAGGAGGATGTTTTGTATTCACCTGGTATTATTTTTGACAATCTACAACTATGTGGTTTTTATGATAATTTTTCTGACCTACCACCTTAAGCAAGAGCATTCATCTTATTGGGTCTGAGGAGAACTTTCTGGAAGTTTATAGTCAGGTTTTATTTGGCGTATGTCCTGGAGAGTTGTCCAGGAAGCTCTAACACACACCTTACAGGGGCAGCAGTGCTAAGCCATTCTTTCTGCATAAAACTTGCTAGGCTGGTACTGTGTGCCTGGAGAGAAAAGCAATTTCTACAGCAATTTCTACTGCCTTCATCATGCTGCCAGGAGCAGGGGCACATGGTTCTGGCAGACTTTACTGGCCTCATCCAGCTCTTGTTCCTTCCTGGTAAAGAGCAAGTCACATGACCTCACTTTCAGAAGATGAAGCCATCTGTGAGTTCTGGCCACTGAATCTAGGAGAAGTCATGCCCATCGCTTCCAGGAAGCACAGAAGAGCAGGATGACTTTTCCAAGCATTCCTTTACCCTGCCACCGAGGGGGAAGCCTAGCATCAAGTGAGTGGAGCCACAAGATTGAGGTAGCCTGGATCCCTGAGGGCCACCCTGAGTGGATGTCGCATGAATAAAAGAGAAATCCTTGTTGTGTGAAGCTTGTGGAAATTCAGTTAATTTGCAGCCACAGGGCCATCTGGCCTGTTCTGACCAATACTGCCCCCAACCAAAAATTGCGACGAGGGCTGACTATGAGGGAAACTGCTGCCCCTAAAATGACTTTTTTTCAAAGCTCTCCTCTGCAGAGGAGCCCATACTGGATGTGAGCACCCCAATTCAACCAACACTTACTTCCTAAGTGCACCCAGGAAGGAGGAACCCCGGGGTCCTCTCCATGTCTCAGCCCTGAGTGCTGGACAGAGAAGCATACCATGCCCCAAGTTAGCCTCTAGTCCTGAGACCCTGCAGTAATGATTCTCCAATTTGTCCAGCTATGTGCCCCTGGTATCCGTGGAGAGAAAATTGAGAGCAGACCTTGTCAGAAACTTAAATTTTCTTTGACGACCAATCATAGTGAACATGTATTATGACGGAGTCCGAGAAGCATTCTATTTTTTTAAATGGTGAAGACTTCTCCGATCACCCATTTAAAATTGCCAGCCCTCCTCACTGTATAACTCCTTATTCCCCTTCCCATTCTATCCCCCCAGGGTCCTTGTCATCTCCTAACATTGCCTGCCTCGCTTAGTTGTCCAGTGGCTCCTCCTACTGGAATGGAAGCTCCCCAAGGGCAGGAAGTAATATCCTTTGACTTTGCTGTATCGCCGGCACCTAGAGGGGTTTCTAGCACATAGAAGGTGTTGGTTGACTCGACTGAGTGCTGTGTAAGTGGATGGAGAACACATTATCACTAGAAGTTCCCTGTGTGGACCTGTGGGGTTGCAGGGGGTAAGGCAGGTGGCCTGGCAGGACTGCCACCCCCCACCCCAGGCAGAAGCTTGTGACAGAGGGGCCTGCCTCCTTGTGTGTTGAGAACAAGCCTCAGTGTGAGCTGAGCACAGAGGACAGGGAAGGTGGGAGATGGCAGTAGGGCTGAAACCCATGTTGCCTGCAGTGCAATCCCTGTCTGCACCCAGGACTTCAGAACAATGACTGCACTTGTGAAATGCCGACGGGCACTGGCTTTCTTCTGGAAAACAGTGAAACAATAGAACTTTGTGTTTTGACGTGGGGTCTGAGTGCTCTGGAGAGAAGAGAAGCAAAAGACAGGTGAACACACACTTCTGTCATCCTGCTGCCACCCCGAGTGGAAGGCGACCTCTAGGTCACCACTTAGTGTGCCACAGGCAGCATGCTAAGCACTGTAGGGAAAACAGCCAACGTTTACTGAGCCCCCCTTAAGTGCTGGCAACATTACTAACTGCTCTACATAGTTTAAGTCACTGAGCATCATAGTACACTTATACGGAGAGCTTCACGCACTTGTCTGAGATAACCCGCAGCCAAGATTTGAACCTGGCCCTCCAACTCCTGAGTCTGCAGATGTGACAATACTTCTCCACTTTCTACCATTTATCTCAGTTCTTACTCCAGGGACAGTTATGCTCCAAGTTTCATAGACCAGGAGGCTAAGATCTGAAAAAGCTGAGTCAACTGGTCCAAGGTCACAAAGTGTTTCGGCATTGGATGCTGGACTCAATTCAGTTTCATTTTGTCCCTATGACTCTCTTTGATAGCAGCCTGTCATTTCCCTTGGCTGACTTATTTACCTAACAAGCCTGTACTAAGAACTTCTAGCTGGTGGAGACCGCTAGGTATTGAACAGTCAAGGTGAATGACATCCTGGGTGTCTCTCTGAGAAGATGAGTGACGGTTAGTTATTCTCCATTTGCACCCCTCACCCACGATGCATTCTTCAGCCTCCTCTGCTCTTCCCTGTGCCCAGAGGGGCTGACTGCTGTGAACTGCCTCATCCTACCTCATTTGTCCTCTGGCTCCTATGGAGTTCATCAAAGGGGAAGAACTGGCAAGATATCAGAGGTTGGGAGGAGAGAGAGTTTGGTGTACGGGGTGTTTAACCCATGCACCTGTTATCTATCCTTCCTTGACTCGGCTGTGGCCACATGTCCCGTTGGGTGGCTCCTCTTCTCTGGCTCTGGCCCTCCCTGGAGTGTGATAACATCACTCCTCTCTGCTACCCTCCTCCCAGCCCTTTAATCCCCCTTTGAGCCTAGAGGTGGTAATAGTTTTCAACTTTTCTTAGTTTCTAGATGATTTATCACCTCTTGTAGGTGGATGTGCTGTTTCCCATCAGGTCTCTGATCCTTAAAGAAGTCATGCAAATTTTCAGGGTCTCAATGTCCTTTTAGGTAAAATGGGGAGTATAATACATACCAAAATGGTACTGTGACCTTTCAATTGCTCGGTGCAGTACCTGGTCCAAGGTAAACAGCCGTTAATAGTAGCCGGTCAATGATCATTCCTATTATGACTCTTCTCTGCCTTGAGGACCTCAAACACTGATCATCAACGGTACATGACTACTCAGCATCATCTTAAAGAGCACAAATGTACTCTTCCTAATAACCTCAGTGCCAACACAAATGTGGGTCTTCGTGGATTGACCAGTAAGCTCTTCACTTTTCATTGAGGTTGACCCTTAGAAATGGCAATGATACTTAGCTTTTTTTTGAGATCATAAGGGTTTTTGTTTGTTTGTTTGTTTCTGACCACTTACTGTGTTAAACACAATTAAGTAATCAACTAATTCATGTAATGACCTTAAGGGGTGGTTACTAGTCATAAGTCAAAGTGACCTACCTGTCCCAGGTCATTTTCAGCCAGGCAGAGCTGAGAGCTAACCCAGAGCTAGCTCACATCTCTCTGTCCCTGAAGCCTGAGCATCACACTACACTTATACGGAGTACTGTCCCCGCGAGGGCGAAGGGAGGGTGGTGGTAGCTCTTTCCACTTCCCTCCCAGAGGAAGCTTGGCATTCTTGGTGGTGTATGTCTAAGAATACAACACCCACTTCCCTTCTTTTTCCCCAAACCTACTTATTATTCTGTCATACAGGAGGCCAACTGGCTCCCCTGGGGTGCTTAATGAGTTTAGTAAGGGAGCGAAAGGGGCAGTGCTGAGTCTGGAGGTGGGCGTGTTTGATTAAGCCGTGGAGACTTCAAAGTGAGGTCAGGGGTTGGAGAGATCCATCAAAGGAAGCTTCTTGCCAGGAGCCACACAGAAGGATGACAGAGCAAGAGGTAGTCCTGCAGAGAGGGAGGGCCTGCAGAGGCAGGGAGAGGGGACAGGAGAGGCTGGCAGGCAGAGCGCAATAAAGGCGTCAACAGGAGTGAGGCCTCTGCGTCCTACAGGAGAGCCGCCTTTCTATTAAAAAGAAACCTGGAGAGAGAGTGGGCCCAGAGAACCTTCGAGTCAGGAGCAGATTAGAGTGCCACGCCAGGAGCTCTGTTAGAGAGCCGGGCTGCCAAAGCCCTGAGGACAGCAAGTTCACGTTTGCTTGCTCACTAGCTGAAAATTTTGGAATAAATAAATGGATTTCTCTGGAGTCCATTTTATTACATCCAGAGTTATCTCTCATCAGGGTTGGGAGAGGAAAGACATCCAGGCCCCAGAGGTCTAGCTATTTAGAAAATCCTTAAATAGATTATTCGATCATTTATGGAAAAGAAAAGATAACATGCTTAAAGGTTTCCCATTTCCCCAACCTTCAAACAAAGAAAATACTCCATGTCTATGTTAACTGTAAGAAAAGAAAAGAAACCCCCAGCCTTTCTTGCTGACTAAGAGAGAAGACAGCTGACGCATCAGATTCAAAGGCTGCCCCACTAGCAAGCGCTTAGCAGGGAGCTGGGAGCCTCGACATAACCTTAAAATATTCCCTTAGGGGATTCTTTCTCCAAAGAACAGCTTCTAAACGTGGGACTCTGGTAGTCTCTAAATAAATCGAACATGGAGCAAATACCTGCAATATTTATTACCTGTTTAGCTCACATTGAAGACCCTTGGGTCTCCCTGCTTCTTGAGAGCTTGTTAAAATTGGCTTCAGTCCTCCTAGGATCCATAGTGGTGGTGGTGGGGTTTACAATCTCTCTGTCATCTTGGGTTCTTCCTTAGTTTATGCATCATTTCATTAGCCTATATATCCATTCCCAGGGTACGGAAGGCCAAGATGTTAAAAGTAGGCTCCTTCCTACATTCCCACAAAGAGACCCAGTCCACAGGGCATACTGTGTGTGTATTAAGATTATCCAGGAACTCTGAGAATCAGAGAAGTATTCAACAAAACAAATGTAAATGGGAGTTCCCGCTGTGGCTCAGCAGTTACAAGCCCAACCAGTATCCATGAGGATAGGGGTTCGATCCCTGGCCTTGCCCAGCAGGTTAAGGATCTCACAGGTGCCTTGTGTTGCTGTGGTGTAGGTCGCAGACTCAGCTCAGATCCTGCATTGCTGTGGCTGTGGTGCAGGCTGGCAACTGTAGCCAGGATTTGACCCCTAGCCTGGGAACTTCCATATGCCCTGAGTGTGGCCCTAAGAAGAAAAAAAACAAACAAACAAATGCAAATGGACTTAAAATTGAATATAAGGCATCCCATCTCTGCAAGACCTCTGGGTCCCCACCCCACCACCTCCGGGGAATTTTCCCCAGTCACATGGCATCAGGAAGTGACCCAGCCCCAAGTCAGCATGGTGGGCCCTCTCTCCCAGCTTCTCATGTGATTCTGTTGTTTCTTTCTTATGCCCTTAACACACATCGCCCCCACCCCCACCAGGTTGGTGTTCTTATCGAAACAACTCTTTCTCATTTTAAACAATTTAATGGCCACTTTTGACCTTTCATGCCACGCGTCTTTCCTTTCAAGTCCCATCTTCCTCCCAAGTGCATTATATTATGAAGGGGTCGCTGTGGACTGAACGTGCCCCCACAAATGCACATGTAGAAAACCCCCAAAGTGGAGTTCCAGTTGTGGCGCAGTGGAAACAAATCTGACTAGGAACCATGAGGTTGCGGGTTCGATCCCTGGCCTTGCTCAGTGGGTTAAGGATCCGGCATTGCCTTGAGCTGTGGTGTAGGTCACAGATGCAGCTCGGATCCCACCTTGCTGTGGCTCTGGCATAGGCCGGCAACTGCAGCTCTGATTAGACCCCTAGCCTGGGAACCTCCATATGCCTCGGGTGCGGCCCTAAGAAAAGAAAAAAAAAGAAACCTCCCAAAGTGAAGGTGTTTGGAGATGGGACAAATGAGGTCGAGATAGGTCATGGGGCTAAGGCCTCGTGATGGGATTTGCGTCTTTCTAAAAAACCACATTGGAGAACTTGTTCGCCTTCTCTCTCTCTCTTTCTCTCTCTGCCACAGGAGGGCATAGCAGTCAGACCACCATTTACAGCCCAGGAAAAGAGTTTTCACCAGAATCTGACCACACTGATACCCTCCTCTCAGACTCTTGTCTCTGGAGCAGTGAGAAAAGTCATTTCTTATTGTTTACACCACCTAGTCTATTCTGTTACGGAGACCTGAAAGACTAGGAAAGGGAGTTTCCCAAAAAAAAGTTAGTTCCGCCCCTGCCAGACACAGTTTTGGTATGGCTATTAGGACAATTGATTTTTCACCCATCTCCTTCCAAGGGTCAAAAAAGAAAATGTCCTCTAATTCCTCCCTTCAGTATCATGTGAAGGTCCCTGGCTTTGCTCCCAACTGTCTGGCTGGTTGGCCCTGGGTGTCTGGTTTACCAATCATTCTAGGTTTAAGTTTATGTGATCAAGTACTGTAGTTGGAATAGATGACTTATAAAGTCAGTTCTTCTACCATATGACCCAGCAATCCCACACTTGGGCATATATCAGGACAAAACTTTCCCTGAAAAAGACACATGCACCCGTATGTTCATTGCAGCACTATTCACAATAGCCAAGACACAGAAACAACCTAAACGTCCACTGGCAGATGAATGGATTAAGAAGATGTGGTACATATACACAATGGAATACTATTCAGCCATAAAAAGAGAAAAAATAATGCCATTTGCAGCAACACGGATGGAACTAGAAACTCTCATCCTGAGCGAAGTAAGTCAGAAATAGAAAGACAAATACCATATGATATCACTTATATCTGGAATCTAATATATGGCACAAATGAACCTTTTCACAGAAAAGAAACTCATAGACTTGGAGAACAGACTTGTGGTTGCCAAGGGAGAGGGGAAGGGAAGGGGATAGATTGGGAATTTGGGGTTAATGGATGCAAACTATTGCCTTTGGAATGGATAAGCAATGAGATCCTGCTGTATAGCACTGGGAACTATATCTGGTCACTTATGATGGAACATGATAATGTGAGAAAAGGAATGTGTGTGTGTGTGTGTGTGTGTGTGTGTGTGTGTGTGTGTGACTGGGTCACTTTGCTGTACAGCAGAAAATTGACAGAACGCTGTAAACCCGCTATGATGGAAAAAAATAAAAATCATTAAAAAAATAAAGTCAGTTCTTGTGTTGAAATGCAAGGTTTGATGATTTACAGAGACGACAATCTTAAGATTATCCCTGAAACAATAGTAAAATCTTACTAGTAAAAGTACCATCAAGTCTGAGAAGGCAAACTGCTAGCATCTTCTCTTGGGAATTTATCTTTGCCTCCAGAATGTTGATTCAGAGAAGATGCTTTATATAGTTCATCTTACTTGAATGGCACATAATTATTAAAGTCAGGATTGAGTAAGAAGGAGGTTGATAATTTTCTCCTGTTTCCGCAGCCCTATCTCAGGTCCTGTGTATTTTTGTGCAAGGATTAGAATGAAAAAGTTGAGATGTCTTTTCAGTTATTCCATTAGTCTGATCTTTTATTTTTTAGAGAAAAGGAATTTTTCTACCCTGCCTCATTTAAATTCTTTGTCATTCTCCAAAAATTTATGGAACCCTTAATAATATCTCCTATTACTCTTGGTAACATGATCATTTATCTCAAAAAAAAAAGTGCTCTTTGAATCATCAGAGAATCTTGATAAAAATAAATTCCCTAAATCCCTTTTTAATTAAGGCAGATTTAGAACTCCATTGTACCCTGTGCTGAAGCACACTTCCTTCTCAGCATTTTCTCCCGCTCTTTGTATCCAGAGGAATGTAAGAATCCAGATAAAGACTATTTTGGTTTTATCTAAGTCAGTCCTAAAAAACTCCTCATGGGAAGCATGGATTTCCTGCCTTGACAAAGACCACATGATTTCTAACTCCTATGAATCTGTAAAATAGAGAAGGTTTTTTCCTACAGCAACAAGAGGGACCAAAACGCCAGCCAGGGACCAAACTCTCCTTTAAGAAAAAAGGTACAGGATCTTGAGTTAGAAAATGAGAGTTCTGGCCTTGGCTGTATCACTTGGGCACAATGTCCTGCTGCTGCTCTGGACGATGGTCATGCTCTCCCCGTGCTGTTGTACCATAGGTTAACCACGGTGGGTTAGGATCATTGGGAGAGTCCAATAAATAGCCCCATCTTCCCTGATTAAACTCTGAACCAGATGAGAAATAAGATGAAAAGGGTCAGTAAGCTTTTACTGATGAAAGCTTAGGTTGGTAGGCACAGCTTACTTAGTATAAGAGCCAAAATCAATGTGCTAATTCCTGACACTCCAATCTCAACCCTACAGCAATGTGGAGTTGGGGAAAGATGTTCCCTTCTGCCTTGATGATTCATACTGGGATACGTTAGGGGTTAGCAGTCTCTGCTCTGGTTTAACTTAAGCAAAATAGGTATATCTAAAGAATAATGCACAGGAAGAAGGATAGCAGCCAAGCCCCCCTGGGGCCAGGTTGTGTTGAGATCACCAGGCAGGGGGAGGGTTCTGACTTGCTTATGATGGGAGTGACAGACATTTGTGGTCTCCTTGTTTTTCTGTTCAAGATTCAGGGTCCAAGTTGTCTGAGTGCCTTAGTTTGGGTTGCATAGCTCTCCTTGGACGAGGACCAGTGGGTCCCATCCCTCTCTCTATTCTTTTTTTCTTTTCTTTTTTAAAATTTTTATTTATTTATTTTTGTCTTTTTGTCTTTTTCGGGCCACACCCAGGGCATATGGAGGTCCCCAGGCTAGGGGTCTAATAGGAGCTGTAGCCACCAGCCTGTGCTACAGCCCCAGCAACACTAGGTCCGAGCCACATCTGTGACCTACACCACAGCTCACAGCAACGCCGGATCCTTAACCCACTGAGCAAGGCCAGGGATCGAACCTGCAACCTCATGGTTCCTAGTCAGGTTCATTTCCACTGTGCCACAATGGGAACTCCTATATATATTTTTTCATTTCTTTTTAGGGATGCACCTCTGACATATGGAAGTTCCCAGGCTAGGAGTCAACTCAGAGCTGTATCCACAGCAACACCAGACCTGAGGTGCATCTTAGACCTATGCCGCAGCTTGTGGCAACACTGGATCTCTAAGCCACTGAGCAAGGCCAGGGATTGAACCCACATCCTCATGGACACCATGTCAGGTTCTTAACCCACTGAGCCACATTGGAAACTCCCCATCATCATCTAAGCACTGTTGAAGAGTCCATCCCAGGGAAAGACATCATGTTTCTATTAGGAAGGGGAAAGGGCTCTGCAAAAGCAGTAAAGATTCAGTGCAATCATCATCATTTCATGAATTTGTAATTGAGCAGGACACAGTGGGGCCTTCCTGGGACAGACCCCTCCCCCATACCCTCTGCTGTAGCTCCTCTCTGAAGTACCTAGAAAATGGTATCTGATACACATCTACTGAGTTGTTTTACAGATGTTAAAACCCCCACTGAATGGGAGAAATGAACACATCCCCTCAGGAGTCTGGCGGGAACCAGGAAATACTTGTAAGGACTTAACTGCCTTTTTACTTTACTGTACCATCAACCAATCGGATCACACACCCTGGGACTCTCCTCCTTTGCCTTGCCCTTATTTGTTTTTTTAACTTTCATTTTTTTTTTTTATTAGAGTTGATTTAGTGTTGTGTTAGTTTCAGGTGAAAGTGATTGAAGAAGGCTTCTCAGAGATTAAAACAAAGCTTAAACTCAAAAGAAGAATTCAGCTATGCAAAAGCCTATAGAAAGAGTATGCCATGAAGGAGTTCCCCTTGTGGGCCAGCAGTAACGAACCCAACTCACATTCATGAGGACACCAGTTCGATTCCTGGTCTTACTCAAGGATTAAGGATCAGGCATTGCCATGAGCTGTGGTGTAGGTTGCAGACTCAGCTTGGATCTGCTATTGCTATGGCTGTGGCATAGGCCAGTGTCTACCCCCTAGCCTGGGAAATTCCATATGCCACGCTTGCAGCCCTTAAAAGCAAAACAAAAATGAAAACAAAAAACAAACAGATAAACAAGATTATGCCATGAAAAAGTAGCAAAATGCAATTGTCCTGAGTTAGTACGACAGAGATCAGGTTATGTGTCCATCAATTGTTTGCCAGCTCCCACATCATTTCCCCCTTTTCTGCGAATACCAGAAGATTCTATCTCCCAGGCTTTTTTATAATTAGATTGAGGTCTTGTGACTAAATTCTGGCCAATGATCTTTGTTCCATTTCCAGGGCTGGGCAACCCTCCCACCTTTCCTTTTCCATGGCAGTCGTGAATGCCAAGTGTTGAAAATAGTAATGTTGCAAAACGGAATTAGCCGGGATCCCTGAGTTACTTCTTGGAGGAGAGCTTATCAGACTCTGATATGAAGGAGAAATAATAATTTTATGAAATCATTGCTATTTTGGGGTTGTTTGTTATCTAAGCATATCCTACCCTATTTTGGCTTCTATAGGTATGTTTACAGGATAAATAAAAAACAAATGTGACTTGAGAACTGGAAGTGAAGTATAGACTGGGAGTGGTATAAGGTTAAATTGGAGAAAGAGGCTCCAGTGGAAGCAAGGAGACTAGATAGCGAGGTTATGACAATAATCTAGTACAGGAGTTCCCGTCGTGGTACAGCAGAAAAGAATCTGAGTAGGAACCATAAGGTTGCGGGTTCCATCCCTGGCCTTGCTCAGTGGGTTAAGGATCTGGCATTGCCATGAGCTGTGGTGTGGTTCGAAGTTGTGACTCAGATTCTGCGTTGCTGTCGCTGTGGTGTAGGCCAGCAGCTACAGCTTGGATTTGACCCCTAGCCTGGGAACCTCCATATGCTATGGGTGCAGCCCTAAAAAGACAAAAAAAAAAAAAAATCTAGTACAGAGGTGATGATGTTTCAATTAGACAGATGGCAACTGAGATGGAAAGAAGCAAATGGAATTCAGATATATTCTGGAGCAAGAGACATTCCTTTTATTCAAAAGAGAAGATAAAAGAGAAGCTATTTTGATTAAAGAAAGATGAGGGGATCTAGATCCATACCTGTTTAATCTCCCCTTTGCCCCCAAGGCTTATCTCCCCAACTCTAAGATTTAGGAGACAGTCTGAAAATCAGTGGGCTAGATGATGTTGAAAATCTTGCCAATGTTTTGTAATTTTATTGACTTCTGACTTACAAGGTATATATCCTGGCCTATTTTCAGTTTAGATCTTTCGTAAATTAAATGTTAACTCAAGGAGCCAAATTAAAAAAAAAATTACTGAATTAAATCTTCGGATACTAACCATTGAGGAGAGTGCTAAAGTAAATAGACACCTGATAAGAACATATTTAAAAAAATATATATGGGAGTTCCCGTTGTGGCTCGGCAGATTAAGGACATGATGTTGTCTCTGTGAGGATGCAGGTTTGATCCCTGGTCTCTCTTAGTGGGTTAAGGTGCCGGCATAGCTGCAAGCTGCAGCATAGGTCACAGAGTGGCTCAGATCCGGTGTTGCTGTGGCTGTGGTGTAGGCCTGATTCAATCCCTGGCCCAGGAACTTCCATATGGCTGGGGTGCGGCTGTGAAAAGAAAAAAAAAAAATGTGTTTTTGTCTAATTAAATAACTAACACATGTTTTTTATGTGAAATCCAAAAGTAAAACATGAAGAGAGAAATCGATTTTTATAAAAGTCGCACAGAAATAAACAGGATTCATTTACCTCTTGATTTCATCCGGGTTCGGATTGGAGTCCTGGAGGATGGCCATGCGGTGATTTGTCTGGGGAAGGGGGTGGGTGCAGTAGAGCAGGCCTTGAAATTAGAGAGAAAAACCTATGGAGTGTAGACATCTACTTGCATCTTTGGGGACTCTGAGCTAGATTCTAAGTCTGGCCATATCCAGGACTGTGGCCACTCCTCTCAGGCTCCAAAGACTCTTACCAAGCAAAGGCCAGGACGCAAAACTCTTGGTTTTCCAGACAAAATTGTAATATTAGAACCAGAAGGACTTGACGCAAGCCTTGGTTTACAGATGTGGGTGGCCCCATGAGTCACCGTTCGTTTGTCTGGCAGGGGAGGACTGTGCTTGCCACTTCCCGGGACGTGCAGCACGTCACAAGAGGCTACGAGGTACAGACTCTGAAAACAGGCTGCCTGGATTAAACCCCAGCCCTGTAACTTATTAGCTCAGTGGTTGGAGGCAAGGGGCATAACCGTGCTGAGCCTCCGTTTTGTTTTTGTTTTTGTTTTCTTTAAAATGGGACTAGTAATGATTCCTACCTCACAGAGTAGATGTCTTGGGGCATAAGAGTCATTATAAGTGAGACACTTCAAAGGGTGCCTGGCACACGGTAACCTCTAAGTAAATGACAACCACGATTTTTACTCAGTAAGGGAGTTGAGACTTGTTAACAAGCCTCCCATCTCCCTGAATCTGATGTTCATCACAGGTTTTTTTTTCCCCTAACTTTCTTGTACTCAACACACCTGTGTCACAGTCTCTCTGTGCCAAGTAGAGTCGGGGGTTAAAAACATAAACCTGGGAGTTCCCGTCAGGGCTCAGCAGAAACAAATCTGACTAGCATTCATGAGGATGCAGGTTCAATGCCTGGCCTAGCTAAGTGGGTTAAGGATCCAGCATTGCTGTGAGCTATGGTGTAGGTCGCAGATGTGGCTCAGATCTGGGATCGAGTGTTGCTGTGGCTGTGGTGTAGGCCAGTGGCTACAGCTCTGATTCAGCCCCTATCCTGGGAACTTCCATATGCCAAGGGTGCGGCCCAAAAAACAACAACAACAAAAAACCCATAAACCTGATCTTGTGACCTCCCTAGTTGAAGCCTTCAGTGGCTTCTCACTGACCTGGAAATAAGTCTTCACTGTGACCCTGGACTGCATCGGCCTCCTCTGCCTGGTACCTTCCTACCACGCGCTGCACGCCCCTCTCCCTGCACACCCCTCTCTCCCTGCACAGCCCTCTCCCTGCACGCCTCTCTCCCAGGGCTCCAGTGGTTGTGTTCTACTTAGTTTTCGGGCAAGGCTCAGTGTTCCTTCTGTCTCTGAACTTTTGCTTGTGCTGTTCTCTTTATCGCATTCCTCCCTCCATCTCTTTGGTCTCGCCAGACTCTCCTCATCCTGCAGAATTCAGCTTAAGCATTACCCCCAAATGTGGACAGAGAGCAGCCTTTTTGGAGGCTTTCTTTGATCCCCCATTATACTAGCTGCCCCTCTCCACATGGCATCTCCTGAGACTATATATACTCTACTTTCTATGAAGAAATAATATGTATCCCACATGATGTATAACATGTATGTATGCATCAGCAAAAGGCTGGAAGTGATGAAACCAAGATGAAAATGTAATTTACTTGTGATTATTTCTAAGCTGTGGGGCCCTGAGTGACTCTGGTAGTTTCTCTTTCTCTCTTTCCCTTCTCTCTCATAAAGAAATCTATAGAATCATGAAAACTTTTTCTTTCCCTATCCTTGTCCTAACACTTTGAGTAGTTTCTTGCCTATTAGGAGAACCATGAAGATTGCATTAATGTTATTATTATTATCATAGTTCTTTGATCATTGCATTTTTTTGTACATAGCCTATTGTACATAGTGGTGCTGAGTAGATATTTGTGGAATAAGTGAATAATAGAAAGATTGAATAATAGACTTGCTGAAATAGCATCTATATGTGTACGAGGAGTGACACTTAAGCAGAGTCCCTTCTTGATTACCGATTACCTTTGAATATAAAGGCCAAGTATAGAACTGGAGATTTTTTTTAAGTATTATTCAAATTCAATGCAATAGAACAGAATGGTTGTTAAATAACATTGCATTAATATCTCCTAATTCGTTTCCTAATATCTACTAATTTTTTCCCACTACCCTATACAATTTACATAATAATATCACACTCCTGCCACTATCCAAAAAGCATCAACTGCTCCTCTGGAGCCTCACATCTTTACAGATCCTTACTTTCTACACAGGCAAAAGTCTTCTTCATCTTTCCCTCAGATCACAGCATGTATTAGTTTCCTGTTGTTGCTATAACAGATGACTACAAATTTAGTGACTTAAAATGACATAATTATGTTATCTTACACGCTGGATGTGAGGAGTCCAAAAAGGGTCATACTGGGCTACACTCAAGCTATTAATAGTGCTGTACACTGGAGTTCCTGTCGTGGCTCAGTGGTTAACGAATCTGACTAGGAACCATGAGGTAACGGGTTCGATCCCTGGCCTTGCTCAGTGGGTTAAGGATCCAGCCATGAGCTGTGGTGTAGGTCGCAGATGTGGCTCGGATCCCGAGTTGCTGTGGCTCTGGAGTAGGCTCGTGGCTGCAGCTCCGATTAGACCCCTAGTCTGGGAACCTCCATATGCCGTGGGAGTGGCCCTAGAAATGGTAAAAAGACCAAAAAAAAAAAAAAAAAGTGCTGTACTCCTTCCAGAAGGTCAACGGAAAAACTGTTCCTTGTGTTTTCCAACACTGAGAGGTTGCCAGCCATCCCTTGGCTCATGGTCGTATCACTCCCACCTCTGCTTCTGCTGATTGCTCTCCTTCTCTCCCTCTCCTCCTGCCTCCCTTTTGGAAGGGTCCCTGTGATTACTCTGACCACTCAGATAATCCAGGATGATCTCCCCGCCCCCGGCCCCCCCAGAATCCTGAATCACCTTCGCAAAATCCCTTTTGCAAAAAAAGGTAATGTGTTCAAAAGTTTCAGAGATGGGGAAGAGGGTATCTTTGGTGTGTGAGGCAATATTCCACCTACTACACTGAACTCTTTAGACAAGAAGCAGATTTAAAACTGTTCTGAATCATCAACTAGATTCAGACAGAGACTTAGAAATAATCTGGGTCAATTCTTTCCTCTTATAAGTGAGAAGACAGATCTATTCAGTCTTTGTCCTTGTTCACAGGGAGAATGGGTGATTACCAAGGTCCCTGACTCCAAGCCAGAGCTTTCTCACTGCACGATAAATGTTGTCCTAAGAGTAAAGAAGCACAGAGAGGTGAGATCACCTGAAAGAACCAGCAGGCATCTCAGTGGGTTTGCATTTCATAAAGTAATATAAGCAGCAGACCCTTTCAATCAGAAGTATGAGTTGCTGGAATCAGAAGGAAGAGTTCATAGTCTTTCATATTCTAGGCTATTGAGATAAGTTTTATCCCCAGAATCACTCCATATTTATGTCTTGCTCTAAGCTAGTTTCTTAGCAATTCAATTAAAATCTTACTCATATGTAAATTTGCTCCTTTTGATACATGGCCTTTATTTTTATTTTTGTCTTTTTGCCTTTTCTAGGGCTGCACCTGTGGCATATGGAGGCTCCCAAGCTAGGAGTCTAATCAGAGCTGTTGCCGCTGGCCTACGCCAGAGCCACAGCAATGTGGGATCCAAGCCGCGTCTGCAACCTACACCACAGCTCTCAGCAATGCCGAATCCTTAACCCACTGAGCAAGGCCAGGGATTGAACCCGAAACCTCATAGTTCCTAGTCGGATTCGTTAGCCACTGAGCCACGACGGGAACTCTAGATACGCAGCCTTCAAAGGCATATGTTGCTCTGAACTTTGAGTTGGTTGGTTGCCATGGGTAACAGAGCATCTCTAACAGGCTGCCCTTAGTATAGGCCCATGATCTTGGGCCTAGCAGTTAAGACCAGCATAGTAGAATTGCTTTGGTTATAAGCATCACAGTGCTTTGAAAATTCCAAAGAAGTATGAGAGGAGGCTGTTCTTGTCCATGCCAAGAGGGAAGCACAGACTCAGCCAAACACCCTGAGGCTTCATGGCCCATCTAGAACAGTGCAATTCTAGGAAGTACCAGGAAGAGGAGGGGACTTGTCAGGCACTCCAGTTTATTTGCATGCATTCTTTAATACCTGATTTAGCTGATGTTTTGGACTGTCTTTTGATAAATTGCAAGAGTTTCTATCCATTAGTGCACATAGGATGTTAGGATGTTGCCTTCTGATAATAGTTTTAATAGAGGTTCTGTTCATAAATGGCACAAAAAGAATTAAGAGACCACTAAAAAATAGCCTTTTAGTGCTCCTTCTTTTCAAAATTGTTTTTTTTGTTTGTTTGTTTTTGCCTTTTTAGGGCTGCACCTGAGGCATATGGAAGTTCTCAGGCTAGGGGTTGAACCAGAGCTATAGCTGCCAGCCTACACCACAGCCACAGCAACGTGGGATCCAAGCTGTGTCTGTGATCTACACCACAGCTCACCACAATGCCCGATTCTGACTCACTAAGCAAGGCCAGGGATGGAAACTGCATCCTCATGGATACTAGTCAGACTCTTTTCTATGCCACAATGGGAACTCCTCAAAATAATTTTTTTTAATTTAGTGAGGAATAATTGATAATCTAACTGCATATATTTAAAGTGTACAATGTGATGACTTAATATATGTACACATGGTGGAAGGATTAAAAAGATCAAGATGATTAACACATGGAGTTCTCGTCGTGGCTCAGCGGAAACGAACCTGACTAGTATCTATGAGGACACAGGTTCAATCCCTGGCCTAGCTCAGTGGGTTAACGATCCGGCGTTGGTGTGAGCTATGGTGTAGGTCGAAGATGTGGCTCAGATCTGGCGATGCTGTGGTGTAGGCCGGCAGCTGTAGCTCCTGATGCGACCCCTAGCCTGGGAATCTCCATATGCCATGGGTGGGGCCCTAAAAAGACAAAAAAAAAAAAAAAAAAAAGCTTAACACATCTATCGCCTCACTTAGTTAACTATTTTGCGTGTGTGGTGAGAATGCTTAAGAGCTGCTCCCAGTGACTTCCCAGCATATAATTCCAAATTACCAACTATGGCCACCGTGTTGTCCTTTGGCTCCTCATAACTCACTCTGCTTATAAGGGAAAATTTCAAACTTTGACCTACTTTCTCAGCCCCTGGAAAGCACCATTCTATTCTTTGTTTCAATGAAATAGGCTTTTGTTTAGCTTCCACATATAAGTGACACTATACATTAATTGTCTTTTTCTATCTAGCTTAATTCACTTAGCATAATGCCCTCTGGATTCATCCATCTTGTTTCAAATGGCCAGATTTCCTTCTTCTTTTTTAACAGTTTAATAATATTCTTTTGTAAATGGATGCCATATTTTCTTTACACATTCTTTGGCTGAAGGATATTTAGGTTGTTTCCATATTTTGGCTATTGTGAATAATGCTGCAATACACAGGGGTATGCAGATATGTCTTTGAAATCCTGGTTTCAATTCCTTTGGCTATAGACACTAGACTGGGATTTCTGATCAAAATGGCAGTTCAATTTTTAATTTTTTGAGGAACTACCATACTGTTTTCCTTAAGAGCTGTGTCAATTTACATTCCCACCAGCATTGTACAAAGGTTCACTTTTCTCCACATCCTTGCCAATATTTGTTATCATTTGTCTTTTTGATCACAGCCATCCTACCAGGTGTGAAGTAATATTTCATTGTGGCTTTGATTTGCATTTCCCTGATGATTAGTGATAAGCCCCTGTCCATGGACTTATTGGCCATTTGTATATCTTCTTCAGAAAAATGTATAATAGGGTCTTTGCCCATTTTAAAATTTTGAAACCAGAGTTGAAAAGAGGCATTAGTTGGGTTGGATGCTTTCAGAATTACTAAATATAGACCACTAAGATAAACAAACCCAGCAATGATGTTTTTTTAGGTGCTTAGAACAAAGATGTGATCTTCAGCCACTTGGAAACATCAACAAGCATGTTTACCTTAGAAAGAAGCTTTTTAAAAATTGAACTAGGGTTGATTTACAATGTTGTGTTAATTTCTTCTGCACTGCAAACTGATTCAGTTATGCATATACATTTCTCTTTTATAATTATTTATTTATTTGTCTTTTAGGGCCACACCCTCGGCATATGGAAGTTCCTAGGCTAGGGGTTGAATTGGAGCTGTAGCTGTCAGCCTACGCCACAGCCACATCAACTTGGGATCTGAGCCACATCTCTGACCTACACCACAGCTCACAGCAATACCAGATCCTTAACCCACTGAGCAAGGCCAGAGATTGAACCCACATCCTCATGGATGCTAGTCGGTTCATTAACTGCTGAACCCACAACAGGAACTCCCATTCATTCTTTTAAATATTCTTTTCCATTTTGGTTTATCATAAGACACTGAATATAATTCGAATATAATTCTCTGTGCTGTACAGGAAAATCAGCTTTTTTTTAATTAAAAGAAATTTAGTCTATATTTGTGTTCCAATACTTTTAGTGTAGTGGTCTTATATGAATGCATACAGTGGTTGTTAAAATCAAACCATGCTGAACTTTTCCCAGATTTCATGAAAAAAAAAAATGAAGCTAATGGGTAGACTAAAACATTTTCCTCTCATGTAAGTCTTTGTGTCTGCTATGACTTCTTAAATATCATATAAACATATATTTAATTTTTAAAACCTCCTTATTACGGGTAGGTATATTTTTTGCCATTTCATGGTATTCCACAAAGAGTATCATGACTTTTAGTCCCTTTATTACTTGAATAGGTTTTAGAATATAATTCAAATGTCCTATTCTAGGTCTTTCTCTTGATCTATAGGCCTAAATTTCCAACTACCTAGGGGACATGGTCACTTAAATATCTCTGAGATTCCTCCAACATGATTCTAAAATGGAAAGCTTCCTTTATACCGCCTGCCACCTTGCTTCCCCACAATCCATCCCGATTCCCAAGCTTGAGACTGAGACACATCCTCAATTCCCTTTGCCCCTAATGTTTAAAGGGTCACCAAGTTCTGTCCAATTTACTTCTTCAATGTCTCTGTAATTTACCTCTTTACATTGCTGATCTTATTACCTTGGTTCCAGTTTCTCTCCTGAGAATGAGATATTAAAGCAACGTTCGAATCCCTTCCTGGACTCTTGCCCCTAACATCTTTTCTTTAAGCCACAATCAGGAGAGAACTTTCAAAAACACAAATGTGATCATTTTACCATTCTGCTTGAAGAGAATTTGTTGACTTCAGGATAAAACCCAAACTCCTAGCATTCCCTGTAATATCATCTGTGAATAGTAATTACCTTTCACATTCTTTGCAGCTAATGCCACATATTAAATTATCTCATTTAACAATTTACCATGAAATAGGTACTATTCTAACTACCATCCTATAGACAATGAAGCTAAAATCTAGAGAAGTCAAAGATGGCACAAACAGTAAGTGACTGAGCATGACTTTATTCCAGGTCTGTTAATTTCCCTTTTCTATGCTTTTCACTACTATATATTGAAAATTAAGAAGATAGGTGTTTGAGAAAGCCTCTGCTCCAAATTGCATACAGTTCTTTAAGAAACTGCTTCGAAAGAATGACATAATGCCATTTGCAGCAACATGGATGGAGCTAGAGAATCTCATACTGAGTGAAATGAGCCAGAAAGACAAAGACAAATACCATATGATATCACTTATAACTGGAATCTAATATCCAGCACAAATGAACATCTCCTCAGAAAAGAAAATCATGGACTTGGAGAAGAGACTTGTGGCTGCCTGATGGGAGGGGGAGGGAGTGGGAGGGATCGGGAGCTTGGGCTTATCAGACACAACTAAGAATAGATTTACAAGGAGATCCTGCTGAATAGCATTGAGAACTTTGTCTAGATACTCATGTTGCAACAGAAGAAAGGGTGGGGGAAAAAATGTAATTGTAATGTATACATGTAAGGATAACCTGACCCCCTTGCTGTACAGTGGGAAAATTAAAAAAAAAAAAAAAAAGAAACTGCTTCGTAGTTACAAAATCCAAAAGTGAAAATCATGAAAATTAAAAAGAATATTGAATTACATTATAAAATGAAAAAGATTATTCCAGATTAACATGGCAGCACTAACACATGTATTTACCCCTGCTTCTTTTCCAAGTCTCAATAGAATGTCAATAAAAGAGTGTTTAAAAAAGGCATATACTTTCAAGGACATAATGACATGGAATTACAAATGACAGCTTATTTCAAAAAATCTGGAAGCCGGAATTTGATGGAACTAGAAATAATTGACTTAACTGACTTGAAAAATCAGAAAAACAAGCCTGTGTTATAGGAAGCCAGTAAAAAGCAAACTGACTTATCCTACAGAACTTAGAGAAAGGCTTGGGAATTTGGGATCACAGGTACCTGGAAAAGTAGGAGGTTTGGGTGGGGCCAAAAACAGATGGATTGGAGTTCCCATCATGGCTCAGAGGAAACGAATCTGACTAGTGTCCATGGAGGATGCAGGTTCTATCCCTGGTCTCGCTCAGTGGGTTAAGGATACAGCATTGCTGTGAGCAGTGGTGTAGGTCGCAGACCCGGCTTGGATCTGGCATTGCTGTGGCTGAGGCTTAGGCTGGCAGCTACAGCTCTGAGTTGACCCCTAGCCTGGGAATTTCCCTATGCAGTGGGTGTGGCCCTAAAAAGACAAAAAACAAACAAACAAAAAACCCCAAAACCCCAAAAAACAAACACAGACGGATTGGTGGAAAGTCTTTATATTAGCATTAGCATTTAGGACCTTGTAATCTTCCTCCTCAGAGCAACTGCCCCTCCCTACTCTGGTGATGTCTGAGTTTTTACTGTTTAGAGAGGATAAATCACACAGACTCCAAATGGGAAAGGCGGTACACAGTGGAGGGCGTGATAGAGGTGGTTTACTGAAGACACGATGTTAGGTGGAGAACTGCATTCTAGAAGACCTCTCAACATTCAGCCCCAATCAGCTTCCCAAATACTAGTGATGAAGCTTGTAACCATCTACCTAATCCTAAACTACAAGACTGGAAGATTTTTACTTGGCAAATTTCATTTGCCCAAGAATGAAGATCTACAGAGATTAGTTTTGCAAACCTTTAAAAAGACAATTGGAATTCCCATTGTAGCTCAGCAGGTTAAGAACCCTATATAATGTCTGTAAGGATATGGGTTCAATCTCTGGCCTTGCTCAGTGAGTTAAGGATCTGGCATTGCTATAAGCTGTGGTTTAGGTTGCAGATGTGGCTCAAATCCAGTGTTGCTGTGGCTATGGTGTAGGCCTCCAGCTGCAGTTCCAATTCGACCCCTAGCCTGGGAACTTCCATATGCCTCAGGTGAAACCCTAAAATGAAAAATAAATAAGTAAATAGACAATTATGTCCCTAGATCATCTTGCAGTGAAGACCATTAGTCAACAAGTTCCACAATGAGGCATTTAATTTCTAATCAGGCACCACGAATCAACAGATATTTTATGGAAGACTCTGAACAATGAATTGCAAAAGCAGGAAAAAAAGTAAGCTTTTAATATTTCCAGAAATATGAGAGAAGAAAATGTATTCATGAAAAAGAATAGATGTCTTTAAAAAGAAAGATCTTGGATATTAGAAATGTAATAGCAGAAATTAAAAATTCAGTGGAAGCCTTGGAAAAGAAGTTGAGAAAATATTTCAAAATATATTTCCCTAAAGTGGTAAGAAAAGACAAGAAAACTAAAGGATCAGTTGAGGAGTTCTAAAAGATATGAGTAATAGAAATTCCAAAAAGATGGACCAGATAAAATAAAGAAAAAACTTATTAAAGACGTATTCTATAAATATTTCCCAGACTATAGGAATTAAATTTTAAAGAAAAGGCCAAATGATTGGCTAGCAAAACGGGTGACAAAAAATAAAAACTAAAACCCAAACAAGGCATATCATCATAAACATTTTATTACACTAGTGATAAAGAGAAAATTCTAAAAGCTGCAGAGGGTAGGGAAGGGAGGGGAAATAGGTTACATACAAATGGTTGGGGAAAAAAATATGATTAGATTCCTGAAAACAATATGCTGGAAAACAATTGCTAGAGGCAATGAAGTTACCAAACAGAATTCTATATCCAACTAAAGAAACAACTGGAATTCCCATCGTTGCTCAGTGGAAATGAATCTGATTAGCATCCATAAGGATGTAGGTTTGATCCCTGGCCTCCCTCAGTGGGTTAAGGATCCTGAATTGCTGTGGCTGTGGCGTAGGCCAGTGGCTACAGCTCCCATTTGACCCCTAGCTGGGAACCTCCATATGCTGTGGGTGCAGCCCTAAAAAGACAGAAAGACAAAAAAAAAAAAAAAAAAACAACCAAGCATAAAGATTAGAGAAAGACTTACCTTTGGACCTGAAAGTTCTTAAAAATTTTTGGTCTTCAGCATCCTTTTCAGGAAGATCCTGAAAGATGCACTTCCTTAAAGGTAGGACATTAACCAAGATAGAAGAAGACAAGGTGTCCTGGAAACAATGTTTATGACATAGGAATGAGGTGACGGCAATTCCCAGGATGACCCAGAAGTCTTAGAACAATTGATGTGTGGCAGAACCTTGGAGTCCAGTCCAGGGCAGGACAGAGAGGTCTAGCAGTGACGTTCACGAGGATCAACAAAGACAAAAAAGCAAATCTGATGGGTTTCCTGCTGTGCTGGAATCCAGCTCAGCCAGAGGTGAAGAATGAATGTGTGACAGTTATTAGGCAAATGAAGCAACTGGACTAAATGAGGAAATTATTAATTCCATGGAGGAGACTATTATAGAAGACAGGAAATGAAACTGGAATACACTATATAGATCTACTCTGCATTGTTTTCACATAAAATTTAAACAATAAGCATTGATTAAGCCAAAAAGTATGATATAGTCATTTTAGAAGAATAGGAGAAATGAAGATTATATGTTTGTGTGTGAGAAGATGAGGGGAGTGGCTGAGTTAAAAATTTCATCTCATGTAGTAGGAATCAATAGATATTTAAATTTAGAAAAATCATAAAAGTACAATATAAACAAGCTATTTTAAAGATATGGAAGTAAACACCATAATAAACAGTCAAAAATATTGAAAGTGGTTGTTTCTGGGGAATTCAAATGGGAAAAGAAGATGGATGGGGCAGGTGTCTGCTTTTTTGTGCATTATTTTAATTAATCAGAATTTTAAAGTTAAAAAGAAAAAATACTGTCCTAAAATCTAACATTTTGATAAATGTCTTGTTGTATAAATCTTATGAAATTATAAATATCCTGACTTTTTAACCAAACATCTAAATGATGAGGTATCTGAGAAGAATTCCAAAGTAGTAAAGTAGAAAAGATACAGTTTCCTATTCCTATTTGACAAATTATTTGAAAAACCATATAGACTATTTGAAAGTACTTCATGGTATCTAAATATATTCAGAAGGACATTCAAAAAATATTTTTGAATAAAAAAATCGAGCTTGAGCTCCAACTTTTAAAAATAATGAGGCTGTATTTTTTTTTCAACTGTAGAAATTATAGATTATGTCCTATTTTTATTTAAGTCCAATGCTACTTAACACAGGGTCTGACCATACATAGGGGAGATGCTTGCTAAGTGTTTGGATGGAATGGACATTTGTCGGTGCCCTGGAGACCTGATGGAGCCAAGAAATAAGGGAGGAGGTGCTCTTGGTTGACTTGCTACTATTTGATTTCTCACTTTTGTTTTGGAATTAAATTCACAAATTCCTAGAGGCTTTTACTAGGAGTGAAATTCCTAGATTTTATGATCCTTGTGTGTGAAGGAACTTACTGGACTCCATGCCTTAGATGACTGACCTACATCTGGATTCTAGATGGATTCACGGCTTTCCTCATGGTCTATAAATCACACATTCAAAATGAAACTTTTAAAAATCTACTCCAGCTCCAGCCACTTGTCAGTATTTTGTTAGCAAGTGAAGATCAAATAAAAGGTCTTTTTAATTTAGTTTTTTTTCCTGTTTTCTTCTTATCTTATTTTACATTGGAATTAATTTTGTTCTCCTGCAGTTAAACCCTTCCTTTTCACATATTAATTAGTAATGATGGTGATAACACTTCCTCCTTTTTTTTTTTTTTTTGCTTTTGAGGACTGCACGCATGGCATATGGAGGTTCCAGGGCTAGGGGTCGAATCAGAGTTACAGCTGCCAGCCCACAACACAGCCACAGCAACGCAGGATCCAAGCCGCATCTGTGACCTACATCACAGCTCACAGCAACACCAGATCCTCAACCCACTGAGAGAGGCCAGGGATCAAACCCACAACTTCATGGTTCCTAGTTGGATTTGTTTCCACTGCATCACGATGGGAAATCCAACACTTTCTTCTTTAAAGCAGTCTTTCCCACTTACTTTTAAGGTAAATATGTAATCAATACATACTAATTGCTTATTAGAAAATGTGATAGAAAACACTACTCAACTATTAAACAGCTTATAGACTTTTCGCCATGGGAGAGCTATCATTCTAAATATTTTACTCATAAAAAGTCACTCATCCTCTTGCATTAGCTTTCTATTGTTGCTGCAACGAATTACCACAAATATAGTGTATTCAAACGACACAAGTCTATTATTTTACAGTTCTGAAGTGCAAGATTCCAGCATAATCCCACTGGGCTAAAGTCAAGCTGTCAGCAGGTATGCATTTTTTTTTCCCCCCCCCCTGGAGCCTCCAGGAAAGACTGCTTCCTTTTCTTTTCCACCTTCTGGAAGGTGCCCACATTCCTTGGGCTCAGGGTCCCTGCCTCCATTATCATAGCCAGCAACACAGCATCCTTCTGACACTCCTTATATTGTCACACCTTTTTTTCCCTTCTTCTACTTCCCTCTTCAACTTGTAAGCGCCTTGGTGATTATCTTGGGCCAGCTAGGTAACCCTTCATAATCTCCCTATTTTTAGGTCAGTGGATTAGCTTGATTCCATCTGCAATTTAATTCCCCTTTGCTATGTAAGGTAACATAGGGTTTCCAGAGATCAGATCATGGGCACTAAGGGTGTATTATTCTACTACCATGCCTTTCCACAACACTATAGTACTTCTGGAACTGCTATTATTATTACCCCCACTTTACAGGGGAGCCGCAGATACGCTATGAAAATTCCCTAAGGTCTCACATCTGATATTTGAAACTAGGCAAATAGGCAGTGTGGTGTGGGAGTCCCTGCTCTTCGAAACTACATTTACGAAGTTCCTGTTGTGGCTCAGTGAGTTAAGAACCTGACTAGTATCCATGAGGATGTGGGTTTGATCCCAGGCCTCTCTCAGTGGGTTAAGTATCCAGCATTTCCATGAGTTGTGGTGTAGTTCGAAGACGTGGCTCAGATCCAGCGTTGCTGTGGCTGTGATGTAGGCTGGCAGCTGGAGGTCTGATTCGACCCCTAGCCTGGGAACCTCCACATGTTGAGGGTGCAACCCTAAAAGGACAAACAAACAAAAAACACCACACAAAAAAACCCCCAAACCTACATTTCCACCAAGATAACTCACCATCAACATCTTGATGTACTTTTTACTTTAAACTCTCTTATTTGATGCTTTTTGACATAATTGTCAGATTATAGGAATAATTTTGTAGCCTTTTTTTTTCATTATCCTCTATCTATGTAACACTACCACATGAACTTCTCCCACATCTTTAAAATGTCTGTGTGGCATCTGATTTCAGCCTCAGGACCTTTGCACATGCTTTCTCCTCTGAATCAGTGCTCATCCATATAGCCATGTGATTTACTCCCTCTTCACTGTGTAAATGTCAGCTCTTCAAAGAGGCTGTCCCTGACTGCTGTTGCTAAAGGAGCATTATATCACTCTAATCTGCATACTCTTCTTTATTTTATTCATATCATTTGTCATGAATTGATTTCATGTATTATATTTATTATTCATCTTTCTTACTAGAATGTAATCTCCATGAGGACAGGGACTGTATTTTGCTTATTGATGTAGGCATTCAATAAGTATTTCTTTTTTTTATTTTTAAAAGTATAATTGGTCAGTAAGTATTTTTTGAATGAATGAATGAACAGTGGAACTTTTTAAATGAAGAAGTCATTCGCAATGCCAGCACCCTAGCAAGTATCAGCTATCTTCATGTTCTATTCACTACCTGTTTATAAATATAATTTTATGTGTTTAATTATAGCATAGAAGTGGAATTCCCTATGTGGCTCAGCAGTCATGAATTCTACAAGTAACCATGAGGATGCAGTTTGATCCCTGGCCTCGCTCAGTGGGTTAAGGATCCAGGGTTGCCAAGAGCTGTGGTATAGGTTACAGATGCAGCCTGGATCTGGCTTTGCTGTGGCCGTGGTATAGGCTGGAAGCTGTGGCTCAGATTTGACCCCTAGCCTGGGAACTTCCATATGCCATGGGTGCATCCCTAAAAAGACAGAAGAAAAAAAAAAATATATATATATATAGCATAGAGGCAATTAGATATGTGTGTGTTTACTAAATTTTAAATCTTACACATTTTCTGTTCTGCTCCGTGGTTTCCATAACTATTAGCTTTAATGGTTCTATGAGAAACATCAAATTGATGTACATAATTGATTAACTACTATCCACTCACTGCCACTTAGGTTATACTTTGCTCTTTTATTAACCATGTGTTTAATCTTTCACAGGTAATTTAATCTCTTTGAACTCATTTTCTCATCAGGAAAAGAATATCTAGGTTATTATTGTTAAATATAACAAGCGTAAAATACCCAGATAATGCCTGACAAATAGCTGTTACTCAGTAAATTATTGGTTTCCTTTATTTTGCTTTCATTTCTAACATATTCTTATTACAAACTAATGCTTCATTGAACATTTGTTGTTATTGATATTTTTGTATTCTCTACTTTAGAATAGATACCCAGGAGTGGTATTATTGCATTTGGAGTGGTTCAAAATATTTGCTAAATGATTAATAAAACTGAATCAACTTAGGGTAAATAGTCATAGCTTGATTTTAAGTATGAATTTCCCTAAAGATAAGTGACATTATTCTTAATATTATATTTTATTTAGAGTATAAAGTTTTTATCATTTCAGAAATATTTTCTTCTATTTCCATAAATATAAGTCTTTCAAGGGAAAAAACTCTCCTTTATTCAGAATTTTGTTTAAAACTGGAAAATGATGATCTCATTCCTTTCTGGGCTGAGTGGGTTGCTCATTTACTCTAGTTCTGAATCTCCTTTGAATTCCTTAGAATTGGTGCCCAAATTATTTCCTCCTATGATTTTTTTTTTAATTTGACAAATCTTTCTAATTTAACGGTTACTCTTAAAAATAGATTCATCACCAGTTAGTTGCTCTCGTTGTCTGTATCTTTCCTGGTCTCAATTTAGTCACAGCATCTGTGCAAAATGCTATGAAAGTTATTTATTACTCTACCATCCTGAGGGAATGCTTGGTTCCTGACATTCCTATTCCCTTGAACATAAAAGCCAGATAAAAAGAAAAGCAAGCTTCATGCTTTGGGGACTGAACAGATTGCTTACCATGGTTAGGAAAGAACGCCCTCCCTGCCTCCTCTTTCTGAATTATAAATACATTTTCATGGCTTGTGTCCCTGAGTGACCAGATATTTTGCTTCTAAGTCACATGTGTCGGATGATTTGAACCAGGAAGAAAGACCTATGGGGCTGGCAGCTGAATGGTAGAGACAGGGGTCTTTGGAGACCTGCAGACCTGAGGGGGTCATCAGCACCTCTGTGACCTGAGATGGTCCTTTTGCTTCTTCTCATTAGATTTCCGAGCTTTTGGTTGTAGTAATAATCACTAGCTCATTGTTTGTATAAGGAGTGAATGAATGCAAAGCATATGCAAGGCAGTGGAATAATTATTTAATTAGAGAATAACAATAATTAATAACAATAATTAATGAAACAAAATAATTCAGGAGTTCCCTTGTGGTGTAGCAGGTTAGGAATTTAGTGTTGTCACTGCAGTGGCTCGGGTCAGGTCACTGCTGTGGTGTGCGTTTGATCTCAGGCACAGGAACTTCCACATGCTGTTGGTGCTGCCAAAAAGAAAAAAAGAGAAAGAAAATAAAGAGCTCAGAAAAAGAGGAACTAAGATAAAAGGACTGGGAGTGGGCATCAAATCTCCTTAAATATGGAACTGAGACTAAGTAGTTGTGAGAATCACAAGTACTGAAGAGACTGCAAGTACTATAAACCATCAACTGTTGGAACAATAGTAATATAACTGTGTTAAGCTGAATTATGCGCCCTAAAAGGCAGCCATGTCCTAGGCTCTGGAGCCTGTGAAATGTTACCTTAAGTGGCAACTAGAACTTTGTAGATGTGACTAAGTCAAGATGGGGAGATCTCTGTGCACACCCTGGATGGGCTCCCAATGCAAACACATGTGTTCTTATCAGACAGAGATCCAGGGGGATTTGACACCCATGACAGAAGAGAAGGTCATGGGATCACAGAAGCAGAGACTGCAGTGATGCAGTCACATGCCAAAGAATGCTGGAAGCCACCAGAAGCAGGAAGAAGCAGGACAAGGATTCTCTCTGAGAGCCTTCAGAAAGACTGTGGCTCTGCTGACACCTTGATTTTAGCACAGTGAAACTGATTTAGGACTTCTAGCTTCCAGAACAGCAAGAAACTAAATTTCTGTTAAGGCACCAATTTTGTGGTCATTTGCTACAGCATCACAGGAAAAGAGTATAATAATCAAGGGAAGTTTGAGGTGGGGATGGGGGAAAGAGGGAAAGGAAGTGTAATACTGTAATTTCCGCATGTCTTTCAAAGAGTTAATAAATATTGTCTAGAGTTTAATTAAAAAGACCTCTAATGACTCCAACCCTTAATGTTTTCATATTTTTAAAGAAATTATTTTTGTAATATCTCTGACATCTAGTTATTCAGATGTACTTCAGTTTCTTTTTAATCCTGTTAAAATCAAGCAAAAATTTATTATCTTTATTTTTCAAGACCGAATATAAAGTATGATCCTTTTTTCATAAAATAAGTTTGTCTGTCTATATTGCTTTCTACTTATTTTTCCCTTTCTGTGGACACATAGAAAATATTTGGAATGAGGTCATCAAATAGTGATGATAGTGATGACAGTTGTATTAGGTAGTGAAATTCTGGATGAATAATAGACTTTCTTCTTTGCACTTTTCTGTACTAGTTGGCTTTGAAAAAAACAGCAAGCCCTTATAATTTTTGCAAATACAGCCACCATTCTTTTAAAATTATTTGAAGAAATCTAAGTTCTCTTTGTGTGTGTGTGTGTGTGTTCTTTGCAGGCTGAGACTTTGAAATTCTCTCCATCCTATCTTTTATATCATACTTTACAGACCCTTCAGTTCACATGCTGGTTTTCATGCCCTTCATAAAATGAAATGAATACAAAACAATACCCTATGGATGCTCTGACCCTGTCCAAGATTGACCAGACTTTTTCTGTCCATTATCCTGAAATGCTTGAGAGATTGCCCTCTGCAACTCCTTAAAAACTGTAACAGGGAATCCTAGATATGTGGAGAAGAAACCAGGAGATAAGGTAGTTGAAATGTTAAAAATTTAATATTTTTGTGCACTGTCTCTCTGCGGAGGTGCAAATATTTGAATGTTTTTGTCCTCTCAAAGTCTACATACAGAAGTCCTCATGTCCAGTGTGCTCTTGGGAAGCAAATGGGTCATGAAGACGGAACCCTCGTGAATGCAGTTATTGCCTTTGTAAAACAGAACCCAGAGCACTTGCTTGCTTCCCTTCCAACCTCCAGAAGGTGCTAGAAGGTGCTGTCTATGAACCAGAAAGTGGACCAAACAAAGAATCTGCTGGTGCTGTGGTCCTGGCCTTCCCAGCCTCCAGAACTGTGAGAAATAAATTTCTATAGTTTCTAAGCTACTCCGTGTAAATATCTGTGATATTTTTACTCTAGCAGTGGGAAGAGTCTGAGACCGGAGATTCATAGAGGATGGAAATTGTATACTAAAGAGTCTCTTAGTTCCCCTTCATTACTTTGCATCCTGGTCAGTGAAGATGGGGGTGAACAGTAGTATCCTGTCCGGCATATTGGGTGCCCTGTGGCTGAATAAGCACAGTGACTTCATGGAGTTTCCAAAATAAAGCAAATGACACTTTGTGCTCTCTCACAATGTCCATATTCATTCAAATTTTTAGCTAGGACACTCCCTGCTTGCAGAAAGCATCTTTGAGTGGGAGACACCCTGCTTCTGCTGGTCCCCAGGAGGCTTTGGCATTGACTGTGCACTTATCATGGTAGGTTTTGTGCCCATCAGTGTCTCTTTGATGGGGCTGCCCCTCTAGGCTCCTATGCATGCATGAAGAACAGAGAATGATGTTGTAGACTGTAATACCTAGATACTGTTCTTTTCCTTCTTTGTCCTGGCAACTGGGACCCTGCATGGTAAGACTGTCACGCATAGGTAAGGAGACAAGTGGTGCAGTCATTCCACTCCTGGCCCTGGAGTGGGAATCAGGAGATTTGGGATTTATTTCTATTGAGCCACTGATTTGTTGTGTGCCTTCTGAAAAATAATTTATGTCATTTCCTCATGCCTTTTTTTGCTCATCTGTGTATGAGGTGATTGGACTGGGGCAAAGTTCTTTATTTTTTATCATCCTGTCACCCTCCCATTTAATATTTAATCAGCAGCAATGTTATGGACGTTTCCATTTATATATATGTTTTTAAGTTAGTGTTGTTTTCATAAAAAATAGTGGTCAGAAATGATCCTTTCTGAATATTGGAGCTGAAACTCTCCTAAGTGCTTTTGTGAAAATATTATCTCAAGGTAAATGACATTTATCTCTCAATTAGGTAGTAAAGTGCAGGAATGGAATTGACATTCTACTGATTTATGCCCATATTTTATTGACTTCATTAAACTTTGCATTCAAACACATACGTGTGTGTAATTTATTAGAAAATTAAATGACAGTGACATTTGATACAGGCAGAGGAGATGGAAAGGTTACATTTGCATGAATCCATGCTTTGGTTTTTAGTTTTAAGCTCTGAATTATAACAGAGTCCTTTCTCTAATTATTAACTCATTTTGCAATGTATTGATTAGACTGTCATCTGCTTGGAACTAGGACCTATTCTTCATGGCCTTCAGTAAGCTCTCCATAAGTGGTTCAATGAATGTGTGCCAGAGCAATCATGCAACTGTGTGGATGGACATTGCTTCCATTTGTGGTTTAATCGGAGTGCAGCCAGCCCTCTGTCAGCAGTCAATTCTTTGGGTGTTTTTGTCGCTTTTCCCCCATTGCTCTTAGATATTACTCCAAACCTTCATCATTTACACGAGCCACCAATGTAACTCTTTCTGCCTTTCTGAACTTTCAGCAAAGGACCCCCACACCTGCTTCACTGAGAAATCTGAGGTTATCCCAGTGAAATGATGCGGACTCACTGACTTTGTGATGAGTCCAGTTTGGTGCTTGATAGACAGAAACATCCTGTGCAATGCTATTAAGTGGACCAGTGAGCTGGTTGGGAGTTCTGTGCTCTGGGCAGGCATCGCCCATTACATCATATCTGAATGTGTTATTGCTGGGCGTCTTATCGTAGAGGATGCCAATCAAGTGTTGTACTCTTCTCACAGACCTGAATGCTTCCAACTCTTGTTATTTCTTCAGTACAAGCCAAAACACATCTATATAGGAGTTCCTGTCAAGGTGCAGCAGAAATGAATCCGACTAGGAACCATGAGGTTGTGGGTTTGATCCCTGGCCTCGCTCAGTGGGTTAAGGTTCTGGCATTGCCATGAGCTGTGGTGTAGGTCACAGATGTGGCTTGGATCTGACCTTGCTTTGTCTGTGGCGTAGGCTGGCGGCTATAGCTCTGATTCGACCCCTAGCCTGGGAACCTCCATATGCCAAGGGTACAGCCCTAAAGAGACAAAAAACAAAACAAAACAAAACAAACAAAAAACCAAAATAAATCTATATACCTACACATTCTTTCCTCCCTTCTGACAGAATCCTTCCTTCCTAAGGCC
This sequence comes from Phacochoerus africanus, assembly GCF_016906955.1. NCBI lineage: Eukaryota > Metazoa > Chordata > Mammalia > Artiodactyla > Suidae > Phacochoerus > Phacochoerus africanus. The sequence continues at coordinate 38,570,692 of NC_062554.1, read as the reverse complement.
CACTTTTCACCAACACATTTGATCCCTTCATCCCATGCCTTCTCCAAGATCTTGCTTCTTCTGAATTTTTTTTTTTCTCTCTCTACTGGCTCTTTTCTATCAGTCCACTTCATTCTTGCATTCACACATTCAGATCAGAATGAATTACTGATGCTAATTCTTCACTCCATCTTAATAGGATTATAGTCCACACTGTTGCCATGTAACTCGACAGTGGTTTCTTGCTCACATTTCTCTGGGTCTGTTTTCTCATGTGCTAAAGGAATGGACAAGATCAACTTCTTTACATAGTTTTTTTTTTTTTTCTAATTTTGATTCAACTTTATGGGTAATTTACTATTCAAAATAAAATGTATCCACCTTAAGTTTATAGTTTTTTCATTTTTAAAAGTTTTATTTGAAGTATAATTGCACTAAAATATGGTAATTTCTGCTCTACAACAAAGTGATTCAGTTATATATGTACGCACATCCATTCTTTTTCAGATTGGATCTGAATCTGAAAAAGAATGAGTAATCACATAAATTATCACAAATATCAGATAGAATTCCCTGTGCTATACAGCAGGTCTGCATTGACCAACCTCTCCACAGACCACGGTGGGCATATGCCAATCCCAAACTCCAAGTCCATCCCTCCCTGCTTCACCTGTCCCCTTCGGTAACCCTAAATTTGTTTTCAGAGTCTGTGAGTCTGCTTCTATTCTGCAAATAAGTTCATTTGTATCCTTTTTATCATTCATTTTATTCCTTTGTATCCTTGTATACTTTGTATGCTTTTCTTAGAATCCACAAAAAAGTCATATGATATTTGTTTTTCACTGCCTAACTTAATTTAGTATGATAATCTCTAGATCCATCCATGTTGCTGCAGATGGCATTATATATTTCATTTTTTATGACTAAAATTCCATTGTATATATGTTTTAATATTCTGTGATACACTCAATATTATTATTATATGGGCATTTCTCTCTGTATACATGTTTTTATTTGCATGTCATGATCCTAAATAATAATGAGTAGAATATACTTTCCCACTTCTTTGATGCTGGGCTTGATCATGTGACTTGCTGTAACCAGTACAAGGCGCACAGAAGTATCAGTGTGCCAATCACAGCCAACACTTCAAGAAGCAAGACATGATTTTGTCTGTCTTCTTGTTTTCCAGTGATCTTCTGAGAGAAGAAGTGCCCTAGGCAGTCTCTAGATCAAACAGAATGAGGAAACACTTGGTGCAGAACTGAACACAACTCAAAGCCTGGAGCCAAGCCCAGCTGCACTCACTCATCTGAGAGTGGCTGAACTCAAGCTGACCCACAGATTCATGGGAAAGAAAGGAATGCTTGCTATTTTCAGACATGGAGTATAAGGAGGATTTGTTATTTAGCATTACTGCAGCAAAAACTAACTAATGCACTATCCAATCCATTTTTCCACTCATCAAATATTTATTGGGTAAAGAATAAATGCCAGATGGTTGTTACAGGCATACTATGGTGAATAAAGAAAAAGAAGGTAAATAACTCAACAAAGTAGTTTCCCATTCTGACCAATGCTGTGAATAAAACAAATTGAGATGAGAAAGAGTGATGGGGGCCATGGAACAGTGCACCATTGGTTGGGATGGTCAGGGAAAGCCTCTGGAAAGCCATTTAAATAAGACATAACTGACAAGAAGGAGGCAGCCAGAGGATGATCCAGCCCTACCACATTCCTACAAAAGAACAGCAAAGTCCTGCAGTGGGAATGAGCTTGACCTTGGAACAGAACTTGTGTCTTTGTAGTAACCAAAAGCTGTAAAATTAACATTAAAAATAATTTCCAACACTAGAAGCTGGGCTGATATCTAGAAATAAAACTAAGCCTCAGGCAGCAGCTGAGCCAGACTAGAAAACCGGGATGGCTACCAAGAGGAACAGATCCTGGACTTGTCTTTTCGGCCACTTGTCTCCGGTCTCTGGGGTGGGTCAGCTGGCTGAGTGTGCAGCTGGATAGATAGCTATGCTTATGCTGAATTGGATATAGTCTCTCTTCATTGTCTGTGTCCTGTTTAGTATTTCTTGGGCCAAAAATTTTTTCATCTCAGCTAGAGATGCATTACCTTGTTTTCACCAGGGGCAAATAGTTTCACGATTTGCAGTGAGAAAGTCTTCTTGTTCCTCTTCTGTTACTTTTTCCCCATTCTTTTAATCAAAGTTACATGTGAACGTGATTTGAAGAATCAGAGAAGTCGATGAATTTGTTATAAGAAACGGATCCCGCATGCTCCCCACCACCTATCCCAGAAGCACTTCAACCTCTTCACTTCACTTTCATGACTCTAAATAACAGACTCATTGCAACTTCTTCTTCTCTTCTTTTTAGGGCCGCAGTCATGGCATATGGAAGATCCCCTGCTAGGAGTCAAATTGGAGCCACATCTGTGACCTATACCACAGCTCACCGCAATGCTGGATCCTTAACCCACTGAGCGAGGCCAGGGATTGAACTAGCATCTTCACAGACACTACGTCACGTTCCTAACCTGCCACAATTTGAACTCCTCATTACAACTTCTTGATTTGCCACTTTGGGGGTATTTTATATCAATTCTTCACAATTGACTATGTCACAGCTGACGACAGGAGCTAGCTTTCCTTCTTCCCTCTTCTCCCATCAGATACCTATATCTTATTCTATCACTGTTTCCTCTCGGTATTATTATGGTAATTTTACTCATATTGGCGTTCAGTATTTACATTATTGTGATTTATATAAATACTTTTAACAGCTGAATCATAATAAAATATAATTGCTTTTCTTTTCTGTGCTAAGCAGCCTCTGTGATGGTCCTTAATGATCTCTGCCTATTATTATGCAAGGCTTTGTGTAGTTCAATCCTCTGAGTAAGAGCTGGGCTTATGAACTTGATTCTAACCAATAGAATAGGGCAAAAGTCATGAGATGCCACTCCGTAATGAGGAGACATGAAGATGGCTTCCATCTGGGGCTCCCTCTTTTGTTCACACAATCTGAGTGTGGAAGGGGTCTAAAGATGTCCACCCTAATTCCCATTCTTTAGTTTTATTCAGTCAAACACTAATCTCAGTACTGCTGTGAAGGGATTTTGCAGATGGAATTAGGGTTCCTAATGTGATGACCTTAAAACAGGAAGTAGGAATTCCCATTGTGGCTCAGGAGGTTAAGAACCTGGCTTGTATCCATGAGGATGTTGGTTTGATCCCTGGCCTTGCTCAGTGGGTTAAGGATCCAGTATTGCCTAAAGCTGCAGCATAGGTTACAGATGTGTCTTGGATCTAATGTTGCTGTGGCTGTGGCTGTGGCCGGCAAGCTGCAGTTCTGATTCGACCCCTAGACTGGGAACTTCCATATGCCATGGTGCGGCCCTAAAAAGAAAAAAAAAAAATAGGAAGTATTATGAATTGAGTGTTTGTGTTCTCCCAAATTAATATGTTGCCATCCTGATAGCCAATGTGATGGTATTAGGAGGTAGGCCCTTGGGAAGTAATTAGGTCATAAGGGTGAGCCCTCCATGAATGGGATTAGCACTGTTTAGGAAAGGGATCCCTGACAGCTTTCTCATCCCTGTGGCCCAGTGAAAAGACAGCTGTCTTTGAATCAGGGAGCGGGTCTTCCTAGACATGGAATCTTCCAGTGCCTTGATCTTGAACATCCTAGCCTCCAGAAATGTGAGAAATGCATGTTTGTCCTTCAAGCCATGCAGCCTATGGGAGTTTTGTCATAGCAGCCCAAAAAGACTGAGACAGGGAAATTATTCTGGGCTGTCTAGATAGGCCACTGTAATCACATGAACCTTAAAAAATAGAAGAGCAGGGCAATGACGGTAAGCAAGCAATATAAGGCAGAAGGGGAGACCAAAGAGATTTGAAAAATGAGATGGACTCAGGTCCCCACTACTGGCTTTGTAAAGGGAGGGGGTCACAAGCCAGAGAATGCGGGCTTTAGAAGCTGAGTGTGACCCCTCATCAACAGCCAACAAGGAAATGACAATGCAGTCCTACCACTGCAAGGGACTGAATTCTGCTGACCAGCTGGAGAGCCCGGAAGTGGATTCTCCCCCAGAACTCTAGGCAAGGGCTGATAGATTTGTTTCTGCTTTTGAGGCTCAGAGCAGAGGCTCTGAGCCTACCTGGGCTTCCAACACACAGAACTGTGAGATAATAAACAGGTGTTACCAAAGCTGCTAAATTTGCGGTAATTATTCTAACATCTGTAGAAAACAAAAGCACTGCAGAAAGCCAGTGGTCAACTTGGGAGCATACAGAAGGCATTGGGGAAGTTTAATGTCAGGGATCCATCATGATAAGGCTATTTAATTAAATAAAATTTTCTCAAAATATTACATGAGAGAGGTCATGCATTTGCTCTACAAATGCTCATTGAGTGTGTGCTGGGGACGCAATCATGAATAAGATAACGGTTCTGTTTTTGTGACCTCACATTCTGTCAGGAAAGAGGGTATGGCTATTGATTACTATTGATGACTTGTGTTCTTCCAAGTCTACTCATAACCAGGGGAGAATTCACCAGACTTACCTTGACACTTTTTAGCATGATCCAAGATTATTTGACAATCATTTAGCAAACAAACCCTGACTAAAGCCTCAGATTGTTCCAGTTCCCTTGTGGTAAACAGTGATTCCTGGCCACACAGATCTTATGTAAGGACAAGGCAGATGTGGAAATGTGTTGCTACTACACAGTATGATGCTGCAAGAGGAGAAGGGAGGGGGCCCAAGGAGGAGCAAGGTTAGGTTTTTAGAGCACTCATCAAGTGCCCCACAGTTAGATATTTTTTAATATCTATTAAAAAAAAAAAGCCCTGGCTTTTTTCACTTTCTCTTTTAAAATAACAAGACCACATTTTCTTCTCATTCTCTTACGTCTGATTCTAGTGCAGATCCCAGAGAAAGGTAAGAATGCCCTGCTCTTGAGCTTTGTCTAAATTTTGACTTCTGCTTATAAATATCAGGGATCTATTAGACATTTGGCCTGGAGCTGGACAGATGTGTTTTGTGCACTAGCAGATGAAGGTTTCCTGAAAGACTTGGTTGCTTGTTTTGTGTTCATGAGCACCATGACGTTTTGACAATGTGCTATTCCCAAAGTAATCTCATTACCATCACGCATTTACTAATTTAGTGAGAAACCATTTGCTTGGGGGAGCCCTGTGTGTATTTTAAAAACAGCTACACATTCAGGTTTTCTTGATGTTATAAAAAGAACAAAAAAAGGAGCTGTTGGTTTTCCACACAGAAATAACTTATTTGAAATCAGTCTGCTTTCTCCTATACATAAACATCGGCACAGATGTGTGTAACCTGCACTGAGATAGTGTTACATAAGTTTGCACATGTAGTTCTCTATGTTCGTTTTGTTGAATAATGCTCTGTTTGGTTTTCTCATTAAGAGCCAAAGAGATCAGAGGGAGAAGCAAAGCGATCACATTTGTCACTCTCCTCTATTGTTTGTTTACTGATTCCAACAACAATTACCTGCTATGTGCCTACCATTGTGATAGGTCTTAGGGATATAAACATAAGCATGAGAGAGTCTCAGGCTTTAAGTAAGTCAGTTTGGTTGAGGAGCTGATGTCTAAGTGAATTTCTGGAGAAGAAGAAGTCAGGGGGGTCTTTCTCTTGAGAGAAGCTGGACCAGCACCAAGATGACACAGCAACCTGGGTGACAAAAATAATTCAGGGCAGGGGTAATGCTTTCTGCCTGCAATAGTCCTTCCCTAGTAGACCGAATTGTGGGAAATAGAATTCCATTAGACTGAAACAGGTAGGAAGTAGGAGTGAAAATTTGAAGGGGAGCCCTATTTTAAAAAATTGTATTAGTTGAGATAATATTAGCTACTACTTAAAAACATAAAAGCTGGATGTGAGATTGTTTATGTAGGATAAAAACATATTTTTCAATCATAAACGTCCAAAATAAACATGATTGGCAGAAGCTTTTCTCCATGTGGTGGCTCATGGATCAAGGCTCCTGCCATCTATGGCTTTACTACTTTTTTGTGTGTGTGTCTTTTTAGGGCTATACCCACGGCATATGGAGGTTCCCAGGCTAGGGGTCTAATTGGAGCTGTAGCTCCTGGCCTATACCACAGCCACAGCAACACCAGATCCCAGCTGCATCTGTGTCCTACACCACAGCTCATGGCAATACCAGATACTTAACCCACTGAGCGAGGCCAGGGATTGAACCTGCATCCTCATAGATCCTAGTCAGATTCATTTCTGCCGAGGCACAATGGGAATTGCCCTAGCTTTACAACTTTGATAACTGGTTTCCAAGGTCACTGTGATCTGCACAAAGTGCAAAGATAGTGAAAGAGTACACATGCATGGGGAAGCTGTTTATGGCCCAGGCTTAGAAGTGCCATACATTGTCCTATGCTATTGGCTAGAATTTAGTCATGTGATCTCACCCAACTAGAAGAAGAGATGGGAAGTAATAGTCTAGCTATGTAACTAGAGGGAAGAGAGAGGCAAAGAGTTAATTTATGCCACAAAAACTTAAGCTGAATCACAATACTTTAGGATTGGAAAGTATTAGAGGGTTTTGCGTCTATTTATTCTCTTCTTCCCTGGCTGGAGGACCCTTCAAATATTTCTTAAATTACATATGTTCTAGGCTATTCTATATTTTTTCTTTTGAATCTGGACTCTGTAATATGTCAACCTCCACTTTAAATTGTAGTGTCCAGAAAGATCACATTATTCCAGATAGGGTTAACCAGAAAGAAGCATAGTGGGACAATTTTTCTTCATTAGTCTGACATGGCCCAGGACTGCATAGCCAGATAGCTCTTCTTACTTTTTTTTTTAATCAATTAATTTATCCACTTAATTTATATGTGTCATGGATAGAAAAGTATGAACCACAGTTTGGTGAAGTCACTATAAAAATCTTAAGTAAATGTTACTCTTTCTTGATCACTATTTTGCTCCTTTGTCTAGCATAATACCTGGTATTTAGTAGGTTTTTAAAAAATAAAGAATGAAAAGAGTTTATCAATAGCTTACATTTCCTTGAATTTAGTAGATAGTTTCATATTTTCCATTTCTTATCTTTCTGGGCTACATTCCAGGTGATTTCTGCATATCAGTTTTCTAATTTAATCTTTTTCCTCTTTAAGCCGTGTTGTTGAGTGGATTATCTGTTGATTTTTTTTTTAATTTCAATGCCTATAAATTTTAATTCCTAGAATATCTAATTGTTAATAACCCCATTTAGCTTTTTGGATTTTGTCCCTTCCTTTATTTCTTTATTTAAACATCTTCACCTTGAAGTCACTTTCTCAATGCTCCACATATGCAGATTGTGGCATTTGAGAGTCACCAGCTCCTCCTCATGGCGCATGTGTGCGGTCTCTGGCTGAAACACGGCTGACAGCTGGAGCCTCAGGTACACAGCCCAGGACATCAGTGGGGTGTTTTCAAATATTCCTCAGTAGAGGCTCTGTCCATAGAATGACTCTTAGATCACTTTCTATGTAAATATCTCATTTTGGGGTTCTTTCATCTTGAGAATAGTACAGATTTGAGCCTCATGCTCCAGACATGAGTTCACAGTTGTTGTTCCTAGTGGATGACTGGGAATGGAGCCCAAAGCCTTAATTTCCTCCTCACTGAGCTTGCAACCATACTCCTCTAGGGGATATATCTGGTCTGTACCCTTTGCCTGTCAGTTCCACCTTCACTTCTGGCACCCTTTCTTGCCGTTTTATGCTTAACCATGTATTAAAAACATTAAAAAAAATACATTCTCCCCAGCAATTCTATGGGCTTGGAGCAAGCACCGGGGATTCCCACTGTGGTGGACACTGGGATACGTGGCCCAGAAACCACCTCCTTGAAGGCTTTGTTGACCCAGCTGTTGGCTCTGCTGTCTGTGGAGGCTTCAGCTGTCAGCCCCTTCAGGGATTGCCTCAGCTGCAGAGAGCCGCCTGCTCCAAGGTCACGTCCTTTTCCCTGGGCGGCCCACATCCAAAGACTGAGTAATGTAATGGCCCCACTCAGGACACTTCTGAGGAGCCATTCTAGTTCTGAAGCTCCCCATGAGTTTGGTCAAGGTAGTTACTATACTTGCTCAGCTTGACTTCTCCCTTTGCCTGCACATTCGCCCTCCATGCCCTTTCACAGATGGTGAATCCAAGGGCACTGCTGCTGAACAACCTGTCCTGTTAACTCACTTCCTTGTCTGCTTCTCAGGAGCCACTCTGTGACACAGCATTTGGTCACTCTATGTTGACCATAAGTCTCATATTTGAAGGCAGTTAGACAGTCATTGCTGTTGAGGGCCTTGATATAAATAGCTGCCAAGCCAGTTGCCTCATCCCCCTATGCTATATGCTATATGATAAGATCTCACTCATTTTTCTGTTTTTTTTTTTTTTTAGATTTCTACTCAATGTTTCAAGCTATCAAGAGCATTTACATTTTTTATCTATTTTAGGCCATTTGATTTCTTCTCTTTTGTAGTTTGGTGACATTTTTAATTTGACATGTATACCTTCCTCTGAATAACTGTTAAAAATATTTAATGGAATGGATTAAGAACCTCGATAATTCCTCCTAGGTGCACAGACACTCTTCAGACTCTAATTTCAAATAGCTGCAAATCTCCACTATGATCCATTTTTCACCATTTTACCTAGAAGAACATCTACAGAGGTTTGACTAAATAAAGGAATTCATGAAATCCAGGTTCGCTCTGTCTACTGAATACCACTCATGTAATAACTTTATAAAAGAGTCTCATGTGACATATGATATTCTCAGTGAACATATATTGGATCCTGCTGATATCTTATTTTTTCCCAAATGTTCACAAGTGCTGAAAATGTTAGCTATTATTATGATGATTATGGAATTTTAAAAAAATGTATCATATCTCCTATACTGAAAATTGAACATATACATAACTGCAGTGATTAGGAATCCCATTGGTCAATTAATCTCTTTTACAGGAGCCTTAAAAATCTATGAGTGCTGACAATGTTTTATATCTTTATTTTCAAGTAAAACATAATCATATAGGCTGAATTTACGGTATAAAGTTTAAATTATACATAAACAAGAGGGCTTAAACACTGGATAGAACTAATTGGGGTGCTGAAGTGTCTCTCACCGAAGGGCTTTAACACAAAGTTTATATACCCATTCTTTGACCTAACTTTTATAAAACTAGGAATAACATTTAATTTCTTTAACCCACAAAGGACAGCTTTCTAAAGACAATAGCCAACATCATTCTCAAGACTGAAACACTAGAAAAAATTCAAGTTAAAAAAGAACAAGACCTACCTGATCTATATCACCATTGACCATGTTTTTTTTAAATCATTTTGTTTTTTGATAATGCAGTAAAACACAAAGCAGAAACAAAAGCTATTATATGAGGAAACATGCATACCCTTGTTTGCAGATAGTTTAACTACAAACCTATTAAATGAGAAGACAATCAACTGAAGCTTTCTTTTCCTTTCTTTTCTTTCTTTTTTTTTTTTTTTGTCTTTTTAGAGCCACATCCCGCGGCATATGGAAGTTCCCAGGCTAGGGGTTGAATCGGAGCCGTAGCCTCAGGCCTACACCACAGCCACGGAAACGCCAGATCCTAGCGGCGTCTATGACCTACACCACAGCTCAACGCCAGATCCTTGACCAGCTGAGTGAGGCCAGGGATCAAATCTGCAACCTCACAGTTCCTACTCAGATTCATTTCCGCTGTGCCAAGATGGGAACTCCAACTGAAGCTTTCTTAAAACTAATAAACATTTAGTGGAGTGGTTGGTTACAGTTTACATATACAAATTCCTATAATTTAAAACTCAATAGCCAGTTTTAAGACATGAAAGAGAAAAATATTGAAATCATGGTAGCAACCAAAGAAATATCAATTAAAACCAACCATAATATTCATAGGACTAAAGCCAGCAAAAATTGTGTAGAATATAATGGGGATGACTATTATCAAACTTTATTGGGATTCAAAAATAACTGAATAAAAGGAGAGGCACCATATTCTAGATGGTAACATGTATTTGGAGAACAGTAAATTTTCTCCAAATTCAAGGCCCAGGTTTACTCCAATAAAAATCCTAATTAGGGATTTTCTAAGGCATGTGAAGAAGAGTAGAAAAAGAAACAGATTAGAACAGCTAAGAAGTTTTTTTTTTTTTTTTTAAGAGAGGAGAGAAATAAGTGAGGTCCTTCTGCCAGATATCTGAGTCGAACCTGACAGAATATAGGTAGAAAATAACTCTGTTCTCCTTTACTCTTGACCCTTGACCCCTAGCTTTGTGAACTATTTCTTTGTCATCCTTCAGATGAAAGCATGGGAAGGTTTTTTAAGTTTCCAATTACATTTGGACTTTTAAAAACTCATGGTGGTTACTTGAAGGATAAGAACACTCTCACTTTAGTGATTATAATGTCCAATTAGTGTTAAAACTCTCAATTTCATTTAAGATTTTCTCTTCCCTTCTCTCTCAATGAGGGCCAGAAAGCTACACTAATAAGAGCCAAGGAGGCCATAGGCTTCATGAGAGTAAAAGGTCTTCTCTGCTTTTTTTAAATTTTAATTTAATTTTTATTGAAGTATAATTGGTTTATAGTGTTGTGTGAATTTCTGCTGTACAGTATAGTGACCCAGTCATACATATATATATATATACACACACACACACATATATATACACACATTCTTTTTCTCATACTATCTTCCATCATGTTCTATCCCAAGATATTAGATATAGCTCCCTATGCTATACAGCAGGACCTCATTGCTCATCCCTTCTAAATGTAATAGTTTGCATCTACCAACCTCCACTCCCCATCTATCCCACTCTCTTCCCCTCCCCCTTGGCAATCACAAGTCTGTTCTCTATGTCTATGAGTCTGTTTCTGTTTTGTAGAAAGGTTCATTTGTGCCATATTTTAGATTCCACAGTAAGTGATATCTTATGGTATTTGTATTTCTCTTTCTGACTTGCTGCACTTAGTATGAGAATCTCTAGTTGCCTCCATGTTGCTGCAAATGACATTATTTCATTCCTTTTTATGGCTGAGTGGTATTCCATTGTATATATGTGCCACATCTTCTTAATCTATTCATCTGTTGATGGACATTTATGTTGTGTTCACATCTTAGCTATTGAGAATAGTGCTGAAGTGAACAGAGAGGTGCAAGTATCTTTTTGAATGATAGTTTTGTCTGGATATATGTCCAGGGGTGGGACTGCTGGATCATATGGTAGTTCTATAGTTTTCTGAGGAACCTCTATACTGTTTTTCATAGGGGCTGCACCAATTTACATTCCCATCAACAGTGTAGGAGGATTCCCTTTTCTCCACATCCTCTTCAGCATTTGCCATTTGTAGACATGTTAGATTCAGAAAAAGCTTTTGACAAAATTTGACACCCAATTGTTTTTCTTTTCTTTCTTTCTTTTTTTTTTTGTCTTTTTAGGGCCACACCCATGGAACATGAAGGTTCCCAGGCTAGGGGTCCAATCAGAGCTGTAGCTTCCGGCCTACGCCAGAGACACAGCAACATAGGATCTGAGCCACATCTGCAACCTACACCACAGTTCATGGCAACACAGGATCCTTAACCCCCTGAGTGAGGCCAGGGATCGAACCCATGTCCTCATGGATATTAGTTGGGTTCGTTAACCACTGAGCCAAAACAGGAACTCCTAACACTCATTTCTGATCAAGAAAAAAAAACAACAAAAAAACCCCGCTTTCCAGAAAGTCATCTGCTCTTTGGTTTACTGCAGAGTCTGGCTCTCCCGATACTGAAGAGAGAGAGGGAGGGAAGTTAAGGGACAGCAAAGGTCTTGCTGGCTGGCAGTGATGACGCCATCTGGGCTGATTCTTTGTCTCTACTGCTGATTGTAACTTTCATAGGGAACACTCAGATGATAAGTTTTTAATGTGCACCATGGTTTTCCTCTGCAAGTCACTTTAATTCTTCCTTTAGCTCCCAGGCATCTGGCAGCCTGCCCTTCCACTGTCTGCATGCCACCTCTCCACGCAGGCATCTTGGGCAGGAGTTGGGACACTTTCCAGTGGCCCCCATCTGAGTGGTGAGATCCACTGTCCTCCCCAAGGGTGAGGGAGTGTTGTCCAGCTGATGGTGGTCCCCTCTCTTCTGTCTCCTCAGGGAGCTTCAAGGCTCAGCTTCTCATAACCTGTGCTTCCCAAACTTCAGGGCCCATGGGTCAAGTTCTCTGGGTAGTGTTCATGGAACCCTTACTCTCACCTTTCCAGTCCCTGCCCCTTCAAGGGGTGGTGGGAGGTTGCACACAAAGTGCCTTGACGATGCTCTAAAGAGAAATCCTTTCTCTCGGTTTAAAAATTTTCAGTATTTTTGTGCCCTTGAGCCAGGTGAGACTAAAGTCTCAAAGTCATTTTGAGCTGGTTGTGACATACAGACTTGAAGGTGGGCCCAGGACCCCTGCCTCTTGGCATCCATGCTTTTGTGTAGTCCTCTCCTGGGTAGGACAAAAGTCAGCAGAGCCCAATAATTCATAATTTACAAATAAATGTAAATGACTACTGAGTGTAAAAAAAAAAATCAAAATAAGATGTGAATGTCCAACAATAAATTATACTTTTATAAAAATAAAATGTCTACCTTATGATCCATCAATCCCACTCCTGGGCATATATCCAGACAAAACATTCATTCAAAAAGACTCGTGCACCTCTATGTTCATTGCAGCACTATTCATGATAGCTAAGACATGAACACAATGTATATGTCCATTAACGGATGAATTCATTAAGAAGATGTAGTGCATATACATAATGGAATACTACTCAGCCATAAAAAGGAATGAAATGATGTCATTTGCAGCAATATGGAGGCAACTAGAGATTATCATACTTAAGTAAGTCAGAAAGAGAAAGACAAATATCATATGATATCACTTACGTGTGGAATCTAAAAGATGGCACAGATGATCCTATCTACAAAACAGAAACAGATAATGGACATGGAGAGCAGACTTGTGGCTGCCAACAAGAAGGGAGAGGGAGTGGGGTGGACAAGGAGTTTGGGGTTGGTGGATGCAAATGGTTACATTTGAAAGGGATAAGCAATGGAGTTCTACTATGTGTGATTGGGTCATTTTTCTGTACAACAGAGACTGTTGTACAGAAAATCTGTAATAAAAAAAATAAAAAACAAAAAATAAAATTTTTTAAAAAGTCAACAAAAATGACACTATTCTATATTAAGTATACTGTAATAAAAAATAAAAGATAAATAAAAATTTTTGAAAGTCAACAAAAACGACACTATACTTATTAAGTACACTGTGATAAAAAATAAAACAAAATTTAAAAAATGTCAACAAAAATGACACTATACTATATTAATTAAGATAAGAGACAGCAATTATCATAACCTATGATAGGAATTTAAATTATTACTAATGTTTGTGAAAGCACTTTGATAACTAATAAGAAATTTAATGAAATTCATACCTTTTGGTCAAATAACTCTGCTTTTAGGAATCTAAAGAAAAGAAATCTGAAAAACTGGCAAGGAATTATGCAAAAGCATTTCCTAACAGCATTGTTTAAACCAGCTAAAATTAGGAAAGAATTAAATACTTACTAATAGCAGACTAGATAAAAATAGGCAAATGATATAATACATGAATGTGATGAAATATTAATCAGACATTGAGACATATTTAATGTTGTGAAAATACTTATATATGCAATATTTGTTGAAAAAATTGACATATAATGGCATATGCTCAACTGCTCATTAAAATTCTTTATTAAGTGTGTCTACCATTTTTTAGGCATTGTGTGAAATCCTGAATATTGCGGTGATCCCGGTTTTCTTGTATATCCTTATAGAAAGAAATATCATCATAATTACCAATGTTCTGGGTCATGGAATTATAACTTTTTATTTGCCTAATACTTCTTTTCATTTTACAAATTTTCTCCATGCACATGTAAAGCAATAAAAGAAAAGCTTTAACATCTCCTTTCTGGCAGTACTTTCCCTGGAGTTTTGCAGGGAGATCAGGCTGCCTCAGGCTCTCAGTGAGGCAGGAGACCTGGTTACACAAATCATCTCCTGGTTTATCACTGGTTAATGGGGTGTGGGAAGGATGGGTAGTTAAAAACAAACAAATGAGGGAAGCTTACATTTTTGGATGCAGGAGAAGATCGCAAGGGTTGCATAAGGAGAGCTTTTTAAAGAGGACAGTGGCTTCCTGCTGAGATTCTGCCAAGATGCATGTGTGCTGGCGCTGCCTGAGAGCCTGCCTGGCTGCCTAGCAACTACCATCTTTCTCTCCTTAAAAAAAAAATTCCAGGCGATGCATGACTTAAATGAAGATGTTCCAATTCACTGGAGCTTGGAGAGCAATTACCTGTAGCTGTCTTTGGCATTTGTGCCAGGCACATCAGAAAAGAAAATGAAGATGCTGTGTACGCCCTGTGTCTTCATCTCTAACATGCGGAAAGGGATGCTGTGAAGGGGCTGGCTATACTCCTGAGGTCTTTTTCTTCTCTCTTGCAGAGCGAAACCCTCAGAAAGTGTAGAGTAGCCGTGTAGGACTCGGTGGGCCCTGTAGACCTTGCGTTTTGAAGGTAAGACACATGGAAAGGCTGGAAGTAGAGTGGAGGGCACTTGGGTTTACTAAGAGATCCTCCTGCTCCAGGATCATTTTTCTGCCTTCTTTAAGGACAATCCCCCCACCCTCCAGAGAAACTTTCTAAAGCTAGATTAATTAAATAAGGCCTTCTTTTTTTTTTTTCCTGCAGTCACTTCATCCCTCTTTTCTGCATCCTATAGAAATTTAATGTGGTCCCAGAGCCTTCCCTGTGCAAATTTTGCCCTGCTGTCTACACACCCACATGTGTTATGTTGTAAAGCTCTTCCCTGGAAGTGCCTAGATGACTCTGATCAACCCCTTGTCCACAGTGACCAGTGCACTTCTTTGAGTCACTCAGGTCTCCAAGGCCCCTTCATCAGGTGACTCCTCTCCTGCCTCTAAGTTATTTTCCGAACAGCACCTTGGTCGCGAAGCTAACTTTTCTTTCTGGCTCTTAACAAAGTAGTACATGCAGGAGGGTGTTCAAATATCAGAACACTGTGACTCAGTGGGTTAAGGACCCAGTGTAGACTCTATGAGGATGCGGGTTCGATCCCCGGCCTTTCTCAGTGGTTTAAAGGTCCTGTTGCCACAGGCTGCAGTGTAGGTCACAGATGCGCCTCGGATCTGGTGTTGTCATGGCTGTGATGTAGGTCGGCTGCCTAGCTCCAATCGGACCCCTAGTTTGGGAACATCCATATGCCATGAGTGTGGCTGTAAACAGAAAAAAAATCAGAACAGCAATGGCAAGGAAGGATAGATGGGGCAGGGGAAGGATGGCCTTTGTGACAAAATGCCCTCCTCTTTCCCTTGCAAAGGTAATGGATATTAATGACTTTGTCTGCACTATCTCTCTATGTAAAATCAAAAGTCATTTTAACTAGTGACTGTCTTTTATTTGTGAAAGCACTAGACATAAAAAGGAATACGATATCCTGCTCTCCAAATTGCTTACAGGCTTATGAGAAAGACATACAAGTAAACGAATACTACAAAGGACAAGGAAAGGGTGGAGGGGACGGTGTGTAATGCATGGCCTGTGTCTCAGGCAGGAGAGTGATATGATGGCACAGAGGAGCTCTGGTGAATCAGCTAAGTGAG
The DNA here is from genome assembly GCF_016906955.1 of Phacochoerus africanus. Lineage (NCBI taxonomy): Eukaryota > Metazoa > Chordata > Mammalia > Artiodactyla > Suidae > Phacochoerus > Phacochoerus africanus. The sequence goes on along the minus strand of NC_062554.1, from coordinate 38,554,929 downwards.
GCGCTGCCCCTGCAGCTGCGGGGCCAAGGGGGTGATGCAGATGGGACCAAATAGTCACCTGTGCATGCAGTGGGTTTCATTATAGGAGAGGGACCGGCAGCTAGGGGGATCCATATCTTTTTTTCTTTCCAATAATATAAGTGTTGTAAAGATATAGCACATAAGTTACAAAACTTCAAAATGCAGGCTCAGAAAGAAGGTCTCTCTCTTTGTGTTAGCAGGACTTCATGCCCGCACTGTACTGGGGTCCTCATGCAGTGGACCCCATATAGAGCTACAAAGGTTCTTCTGGAGAGTTTTTCTCAACTCATCTCTTAGAGGATTTTTTTTTTAATTGAGGTATTTATTGACACAAACATATTAGTTTCAGGTATACGACATAATTATTTGCTATTTGTATATATTGTAAAATGATCATCAAATCTAGTTAATGTTCATTACCATACACAGTTACAAAAAACATATCTTTAAATGAAGTCTTTTTCCATTTTTTTTAGTTTTATTGAAGCATAGTAGATTTATAATGTTGCGATAATTTCAACCAAGTGATTCAGTTATATGTATAAACACATCCACTCTTTTTCAGGTTCTTTTCCAACATGGATTATCTCAGAATATTGGGTAGAGTCCCCTGTGCTATAAAGCAGATCCTCATTGGCCAGTCATTCCATATACCATGGTATACACATGCTAATCCCAAACCTCCTGTCTATCCTTCCTCCAATGAGCAGTAAGCATGTTTTCTCTTTTCTCTGGAGGGAGACATTTTCCAAGGCTGTTTGCTATACATACTCTTTTAAAGATAGTCCAGAACATAGGATAGTCAATGCCTCATCTTGCAAGATGTGCCAACATGCCCCAGACCCCAGAGAATTATGTCCCAGACACTGTATGCTTAATACCTAGAGCTGTGCTTCACTTCTATAGACTCATATTTAAAATGATCTGAAAGAGACTACTGAGCACCCTTTCAAAATGTAAGTTGAGAATTTATTTTTAAAAGGAATGCTATAAAATTTCTAGGATGTTTGTAATTCCCTCCATGTTTCTTAATTTTGCGCATCATGGCTTTTTTTCTAGGGGATGAGCAGTAACAGATAGATAAAAGGATTTCGGCAAGGAAGGAGAAACATGGAAAGACAGCTGGGATCTTCCAGCAGCATCCATGAAACAGGCTGGGTAATCAGCCTTCCAGCAGAGCATCAGTCCACCTGTTTCCCCAGTGCCTTCATGGTGAATTCAGCACCCTGGGCTCTGTACCGTTGGGCAGCCTCTGCTTCATTTCAGATCCTGCCTCCCTCCAGTACTGGGAAATAGGGCAAATAATTGTACTCAGAAATGCAGCCTAAGGATTCAGCTGCATGTGGATACTGTCTGGACAGGCAGTTTCCTGGATCTTATACAACAATGCATTTAAGAAAGAATTAATCTAGGCAGAAATGACAGTGCTAATTTTATGCTACTTTAACATTCATCATAACTCTCTCACAGTCAAGCATTTCTAGAAAGATTCATTCGATCTGTAAGATTCAATTTTAGCCCTTTTAGAAAGCTGAGGTTTTCATGGATTTCCAAAGCATTGCCCTCCAAATTTCAATTCCTGTTGTTTTGTACCAGCTAGTTCCCAATTATCATAAACAAATTGTTCTGCATTGCTAAGATTCCCATTCCTTTCCCCCCCATTTCTTTTAGAAAATGTCTGCTTAGGATATTTTATTATTTGTCAGCTTCTATACCAGGATTAATTTCATTAGGGAATGTGACAGGATATGATGCTGTAGATTCTTGACTGCCAGTAGTTGGCTCTCAGCAAAGAGAAACTGGCTAGCGAAAATTGAAAACAACTATGTCACCTGTTGATTTCTCACTTCTCTATTCAAAATTAGCCAATTCTCTAAATTCCAGAAATTAGCACATCCAGAGAAAGAATCAATGATGAAAACAATGCTGTACCTTAAGAGCTGTGTTTAATCAGCATTGTCTGCTATATGTAAAAAAAAGTTATATGATTTTCTACATATAATACTGAAGAAAAAAAACACTATAGAAAGTTTTCTTAAACTTTCCTTATGATAACCCAGAAATTCATATGGAACTTCTTATTAGGTATGGAGTCAAGCAAGAATGTAATTGAAACTCACCACATTAAAATTTATGATGCCCTTCAGAGACACAAACAACAACAAATTGATTCGTTGTTTTTCTGCAGAATTTTGGTTCAGATTTATCAAATATTTTCTGGAATTAATCAATAATGGCTTTAGAATAGAAGATATCCTTGGTAATGGAGTTTGGTAATGCTTTTAGAAGATATAGTTCTTAGCGTTAGATAAGCTGGTGATCCATATTGAAGAACTAAAGAGTTTGAGTTAATGCATTACTCAGGTTTATGGGGCAGGATTACATTCATCCTAATAAATGAGCATGGACCATGAAGCAGAACGGAGCTCAGGCAAAGAAGTATAAATGGCTTGGCCAAAGGCCATATGTGCTATTAAATAATTGTACTGAAAGTACAGGGCTTTTGAAGGTGGGTCCATACAACATATACTTCATATGCACAGGACATCGTGTCCTTTGAACCTGCGTTTTTCCCTGTTACTGAGGTGGGCTTAGCACAGTGAACAGGAACTTAAGCTTTGGAGTCACAGAGAGAGACAGAGAGAGGGACAGAGAAAGGGAGAGACAGAGAAACTCAATGGTTTATTCACTTGCTACCCAGTAATTTAACATCTTTGTCTCTTAAGATAAAGAAGGAAGAAAAAAGAGCACTTATCTTGTAGAGCTTATGAAAAACTGAATAAAATAATACATGTCAGGTGGTTGGCATAGTGTTTGGTGCACAGTGTCTGGTACTAGCGTCATGCTAGCTCCTAGCTGTTACCACTGGAGTTATTAAAACAGATTAATCACCAAATACACTCAGCAGCAGCTGAAGACTGGGAAACCGAAAATGAAGAGACTGGTCTTGCTCACAGATCTACCAGGGAAATGCTAATTGCTGTGGTTCAGAATAGTTGACTTAGTAAATTAGAAAACTGTTTTGTGATAGGCATGAAATTAATAGAGGTAATAAAGACAAAAGCAACTTAATGAAATTCAACAATCTATTAATTTTTTCATTTAATAGATAGTGTTTGAAGGCCTACTGCCTACATGAAAGATATGTATGCTTCACCCCTGCCCTCTACTCTACTATTGTTAAGGGGAGAATATTTGTTTATTTAAAATCAATAACAGTTTATCTATATAAACTTCAAGCTACTTATACATTTTTTCATAACTATAGTAAGTAGAGTTCTTGGCAAATAGAAATAGTCTTCAAAACATCAAATGAATCTAGTTGCTGAGCTATCCATGAAAAATTCTTTAGTTTTTGTTGTTGTTGTTGTGGTGGTGGTGCAGTTTCTTTTTGGCCATGTCCTCAGCATGCGGAAGTTCCCAGTCCAGGGACTGAACCTGCAGCACAGCAGTGATCTAAGATGCTGCAGTGACAACACTAGATTCTTAACTCACTGTGCCACAAAAGAACTCCAAAAAATTCTTATTGCTTACATTATGGTGGACTAATTACTCTAAACTACAATACTTATATTTCCTAAGAAGTATATTAAGATCCTAATTTATAAGATCCTAATAATAATGTCAACTCATAGAAATACTCCCCTCAGTTTTATCATTCTGTCAAGTTTCAATCTGAAGAAAAGTACAATCACTTAAACGAAAGCAATAAAACTAAAATAGAAGAATTTAAAATGACTCTAGAAAAGAGAGAGAAACTTTCTTTCCCTAGATTTGTAAAAAAAAAAGTTGCACTTGAAGATGAAATCAGGCTTTTATAGGTTTACAGGTTTTTACAGGTTTTATAGGTTTTTCACTCCTTTCAGAAACTGGTAGCAAAGATGACAAGGACTCTTCCTTGATGCACAGATGGTATTGAGTGCTATTGGAGGAAGCAGTGATCCGGAAGTTCCCCTGGGTAGGAAGTAATTTCCGAGTTTATTGGAGGAGTGGAAAAAACAGGAAAGTCCCCTCTTTAACTGCTTCCATGAATCAGTTTCCAATATGGGACACCTGCCTAGATCCTTACATGAAGGAAAGAAGCTTGGCTAGCTGCTCCATTTTTAAGTGGAAGTGATGGAGCCAGAGGATGTAAGTTTTCAAGAGCAATTTTAGTATCCTTTCCACCAGACACTGCTTCTGAGGATGCTGGACCTTAAGCTCCACCAAAAGAAGGCATGTTAATATCCTATGATAATATCACTTAAATGTGGAGTCTAAAACATGGCACAAATGAACCTATCTACAGGACAGAAATAGACTTGCAGACATAGAGAACAGACTTGGGCTTGCCGAGGGGGAGGGGAAGGGAGTAGGATGGACAGGGAGTTTCGGGTTGGTAGATACAAACTATTACATTTAGAAGGATAAGCAATAAAGTCCTACTGTATAGCACAGGTAACTCTATCCAATCCTAGGGATAGATCATGAGGGAAGATAGTATAAAAAAAAGAATCTATAGGTCGTATGACTGGGTTACTATGCTATACAGCAGAAACTGGCACAACTGTAAAACAACTCTAAGTTAAAAATGTATAGATAGATAGATAGATAGATAGATAGATAAAACTTGTGTTAAGTTGGTCCTAAGAGAAGACCAGAATTGTGAGTGGTAGGGTAAGCCATCTGGAGGAAGAACCAGGATTAGGTCGACAGAAGGCAAGATCATTGTCCTGGGATCTGGGCCTCATACAGTGGACATCTGATCCACATTGGGCACTTTGGACCCTGGATCCCTGAGCCATCCCATTAGATTATGGCTCCTGCCTCCATGATATGATCATTCACGGAATCCCTGAGTCTTTCCAGGCTGGCCAGATGCTATAATTGGATTATCAAAGCCTCAACAACTCTTTCAGATGTAACATTTGCTTCATTCTGGTCTCCTCTGTCGGCTGTCTCCTCCTAAGTTATTGGCATTTCATGTATTAACCACATAGGAGTTTTGTTATTAACAGTTTTGCAAAGGACACACGAGTCTTCATATTTTCTTCTGCTAGCATTGTCTTATGTATTTCCATAGAAATCCAACCTCTCAGGGCATGGATGATGTTCCCATCTGTGGGGGCATTTCTTCTCTAAGCTGTCTTTTCCCTCTGCTTGTGAGGTTACTTTTCATTTCCTTCTTACAGTTTGGCCGTTACTTAAAATTTAAGTTTCTGAAGGTCCTTTTCAATCTTTGCATCTTTTGATCATCAAGACACATTCTTCCTCAAAATAGTTCTGATATAATCTTCAATATTTCTTTTTATCTTCTTCATCAGATTTAATACATATTTTGTTACCTTCTTTTTCAAGAGTTTGTAGGAAAACATTTAGCTTGGGGCATAGTTTAAAGCCCTTTTTGACGGACCTTGTAAGTGGTCTCCAATTTCTGACTCTACTTTTGTCCAGCTGGTTATCTTACTGTATCTCAGAAAGATTCGCTTGATCTATAAGATTCAATTTTAGCCCTTTCAGAAGACCTGAGGTTTTTTCCTTATGAAAAATACTTTCTACAAATTTTAGAGTATGTAACTGTTTTTTTGTTTGTTCATTTGACAAATTCCTTCTCTTCCATGCTTCAGATTCTTGCGAAAATAGTTTTACGTTTTTCTAAACTCAAGACTTTCCATCTATACCTTTCTTGTGGGCTATCTCTAGGGGTTTTTCATTCTTCTAACCAAACTCTAAAGCTGTCTTCGCTTCAGTCACATGCAGTTGGATGGATTCTAGTCCATGTTCCAGTTAGTGTTTTTTTCTCTGATAGCTTGCTCCTTATATTGTTTTGGACATGACTGCACAACCCTACATGCACTTCCCAAGGTAAAGTGCATGGCTCTCAGTAGGTCCCAGGTTACAAGGGTGACCTCAGGCTTCCAGGGCTCTGCTGGCCACAACCTACTGTAGGTAATTCATGGAATATTCTGTGCACCCCCTCAAACCAGCACCAGGCAATCTTGGTGGACCAGTCTAAGAAAGGGTAGTGATAAAAGTAGGATTTCCTCACCTTCTGCCCTTCAGGGTACACCTAAAACTTAGAGAAATGGGTAAGGTTGTTAAATAGCCTAAGGAGACTTGTTTCCCTAGTAGTCAGAAGAGCTAAATGGTCCATATTTTCTCATACCTCTGCCTCTTCAAATGGTCTATGAAGAAGATCTACTAAAGGATTCACTTGCCACATCCTGGGATAAGCCTACTTCTGCCCCATATTGAAGCTCTTTGATCTTCTGTAGCCTGAGAGAGGTCATCCTGCCTGCAAATGTTCTAAATCTCCCTTTTCTTTGAAGCCCCCACCCAGTTTATATTTGGTCAGTATACATGTGTACATGTGCATTTGTCTATGTGCGCATATGAATGTGTGCATGTGTGTGGCTGAAGAGCTGGGATTTGGATCTAAGTCTTCCTGACTTTGTGACCTGTTCTGAAAAGAGTTACAGAGCATTGTTCGTGAGAACAAGAGCAAGAGCTAATGTAAGGTGGGCCAAAAGTGACTCCAGAGAAGAGAGGCATTGGCATGGATTGGAGCAATCAGAAAAAGCTCCAGGAAGGACCTGGGACTTGATCTGGGCCTAAAACAATGACTAGAATTTGGGTCAGATGTCAGGGTCTGTTTTAGTTCTATATTTTCCAGTTGACTAGCTATTTCTTCGCTTCATTTCTTCACTTCATTTGATGCTTGACCCAGGATCTAGGGTCATTTTTAGTTCTTAACATATGTATGTGATAATAGTAAAAGTGTTTGATAAGCAGTTAAATGCTATATTAATGTAGTTATAAGCAAAAAAGACCCAATTTTGTGTTCAATCCCACTTCAGAGTTTGCTATGTAGAAAATGCATGTTTAAATGAGAATTTAGGTATTGCTATTACGGCTCAGCAGTTTAAGGACCCAATATTGTCTCTGTGAGACAATATATCAATCTCTGGCCTCATTCAGTGGGTTAAGGATCCCATTTTGCTGCAAGCTGTGGTGTAGGCTGCAGATGCAGCTGGATCCAGTGTTGCTATGGCTGTGGTGTAGGCCCCAGCTGCACCTCTGATTCAACATCTAGCCTAGGAACTTCTATACGCTGCAGATATGGCCATAAAAAGAAAAAATAAATAAATACATAACTAAATAAATACATGAATGTGAATTTATTTGATTATTATCTATTCAATTCTAGTTCTTCTGAATAAGCATTTATTGAGTATTTGCTGTGTGCTAGGATCTGTACTAGGTACGGGGCCTACACAGATGAACCAGATATAGTCCATAAAAGAGCTCAGTATTTCAGAAATTTAGATATCACTATAAGTGTAACAACATAATTATGTTCAGGATATAATTAAATATTGAATTAAGTATTAAATAGAGAAGACCAGGGAAGTCTGCTCAGAGGGCATACTTATGATCTGAGGTTTGAAGAATTATATATAGGGAACTCTCTAAATAAACAAGAAAGCTTAAGAACATTCTAGGCAAAGAGGAAGATATAGAAAAAGGCATAAGGTAATAAATCTTCTTGTGAGTACAAGAAATCTCCAAGAAACTTGTTTCTGAGTGAGAAAGTAAAAGAAGAAAGCTGACGGTGGGATGGAAAGTAGTGTAGGACTGCGAAAGATGAAGCCAGAGAGGTGATTAGGTATAAACTGTTGATGGTTTGTTTGTTTGTTTTGGTGGGTTTTTATTTGTTTTTGTTTTGTTTTGTTTTTTGCATAATTACGTGTAGTAAAAAATGCTTATCTATACGACATCATGAGTCTAAGATCAGGAAATTGTATGGCAGGGAAGGTTTAAGTTTCCTAGGGCTGCCATAATGAAGCACCACACATCTGGGAGACAAAGTAGAAAAATGTATTTCCTTACAGTTCTTGAGACCAGAAGTCCAAGGTCAAGGTTTCAGCAGGCTTGATTTCTTCTGATACCCCTCTCCTTGGTTTGTAGAACTTCTCTGTTATGAAGCCCAAGCTTGTACTGCTTGCTGCACAAGAGGCCGGTAAATCGAGAGATGAGTTATTAGTTGATTCAGAAAGCCAGCACACTGAGAAGACAGTGGACTAGGGTCCCAATAACCATCTTACCCGAGTTAATATTCAGGCTGCTTTTATACCAAAGGGGAGGGGGCATGACTAGTTGCTGCAAACTTGAGACATTTGAGAAGGCTCTCCCATATATTTCAGGCTATAGGCAATATTCTTTTACAAAAGGTGCAGAACAAGGATGACTAAACAGCAACAGAGCACAAAGGTTATGACTAAAGGAATACAATCAATAAGGGGTCAGGCTTGTTCTTCTCAGTTACCTCTTCTCTGATCTGTCTTCACATGGTCTGTGTTCTAATCCCCTCTTAGAAGGACACAAGTCAGACTGGATTGGGACCTACCAATATGACCTCATTTTACTTTCATTTCATTTTGAAAGACCCTATCTCTGAATATAGTCACATTCTCAGGTATTGAGGACGAGGACTTCAACTTATGAATTTGAGAAGGACACAGTTCAGCACCTGACCGGAAGAGTCATTCATTCAGGTAGACTGGAGTTGAATCTTTGTGACTAGCCCACACAGGGTGGAGGCTTGTTAACTCTCTTGTCTGGTAGAAGAGGTATGCCTTTTGCCTTCTTTCAAAGACTCCTTTACTCATCCTCTACTGAAAAACCTTCCCTGATTAAGTGAAAGCCAAGAGACTATGTCCCCAAAACTCTAATTTCTGGTCCCAAATCACAAACATTCTAGGAGGCATGAAATTTAAAGTCTTGTCCAAATCTAGCTGCCTTTTAAAGCCCAACTCAAACACTGCATCCTTTGTAAGCCTATCCAGATCTCATTTCCCATCCCTGCAGGCCTATGACACTTCATTTGTGCTTCTCCTGGAGTTCATCGTTTAGATTTCTGTGCCTCCCAGCACAGAATAAGCTGGAATAAGCTCGAAATGCCTCCACTTTATTTCTTTCACTCCCTTGAGGCCAGAGTGCACATCTATGCACAATAAAATAATGAATGTGGTTTATTGCTAAGTTCCTTATGGAACTTTGGGATCTTGTTGACCTGGGATTCCCTTTCTGGCATCATTACTATGTTTCATTCTTTCTTCTTCTTCTTTTTTTTTTTTTTCTTTCTAGGGCCGCACCTGAGGCACATGAATGTTCCCAGGCTAGGGGTTTAATCAGCGCACAGCTGCCAGCCTATGCCACAGTCACAGCAGTGTGGGACTCGGGCTGCATCTGTGACCTACACCACAGCTCGCAGCAACGCTGGATCCCCGACCCACTGAGCAAGGCAAGGGAACAAACCTGCATCCTCATGGATACTAGTCAGATTCATTTCTGCTGTGCCGCAATGGGAACTCCTTCCTATATTTCTTCTTATAATAAGTCCTGATCCTTCCTGGAATACCAGCTCCTGAGAGTGATATCAGTCAGCTCTTTATTCATATTCAGTGCTAAGCATGGCACCACAGACCCTAAAACAAGACTATCCAAGGATGAAGTAAGTGATAATAGAGACGTTCAAAATTTCCTACCCTTTGGGGAGACTCATATCTCAGACAGGAGGGAGGCAGACAGAAAGCACAGTATTACAGGACTTTCACCACAGCCCAATAGTTTTCTACGGAGATCACAGTGAATTCTGTTCTTTGACACAACAGAAAAACAAACCTAAAAGAAACACAAAACATTGTACCCTTGCTGTTTCTTCTGAGTCATGGTGATTTTCAATCTGTAGGTGGAGGACTCCTGTTGTGGATGGAGTGTGGAAAAGAAAAATCCTGCAAAGGTCTCCATGATCAAAATGCTTTCTAAGTAATTGACGACAATGCTTCAGACCAAGCAGAAGAGAGATGTTTCACATGTATGTGTGTTGCCATTTTCAATGGGCAGATACATATGCTATTTAAATTATTAGAATTAAAATTCTTTAAAAATTCTTGCTGAATTACCAGTGGATTTTTGCTCTTATATTTTCTCTCAACTGCTTGATATTGACAGCGAGTATTCTGGAGAGTTCTTGAAAGTACTGGAAGCTAAAAAACAGACCTTCATAAATGAAAAATTTGAGTCAACTATTTACTCTTGATATAAATACTTGTCCTTCATGCAGAACTCAAAATTTCTGCTCCAAGAATTGAAATTGAATTGAAATTTAAGGTTTTGTTTCCATCTTTTTGGTTCATTGTTGACAACACTTTGTTTTCAGTGTAATTCCCTAGGACGGCTCTAGGGTCCGGCTGGGAGCCAGAGGTTTGTTTATCTTTTAGCCAGGCCAGCGGGGAGAAACTCCAGGATTCCTCTAGAGGACACATGAGGACTAGTGAAGAGTGCAGACAAAACAGGATATTACTTTCTGATTTAGTTACATGCGAGAATTTCCCAAAGGGCTCTCGTGTTGCTTTTCCTAAATAATCTGCATGGCAAAGTGCCCCCAGACCTGCTCTGTGACCCCCTTTGCATATTAGTGTGAAGGGGTGTTGCCAAAAAAGAAGTGATTCACAAAGAAAGATTTAAGAAAAAATAGAGAAAATGCTAGAAGGAGCAATGATGAAAGCACATATTTATGAAAAGTATTTTAAGCATGGCTTTGAGTGGAGAGATGTACATTCTTAGCCATTTACAAAGACTCAAACATCTGTTCTGATGGGGGGTATGATCAACTCAAGACAGAGGGAAAGGGATCACATCCAGTTTCAAATGCATTGTCAGTATGTTTGGCACTGGCTTTACCTTCCTTATCATGTTGGACTCAGACTAATATATACGCAACTCTGAATTCCCTGAACATACTTTATGGGAGAGTTGGATGAGGGAGGGTAGGGACCAGCCTAGGGTGAATTCACAGCAGCATCCTTTCCCAAAGGTCCAGACAGAGCAGTGGCTCCATGCCTTTGCCCCTCCTCCTTTTCAGGATCCTTGAGCCCTTACTTCTATTTAAGCCTGCCCTCAGGAAGAGCCATGAGCAGCCAGCTGAAATCTGGATGGCTTACCATTGGTCATCAGAAGATAGAGCTCAGGCCCACACTAGTCCCAAACTTAGTTTATAGCTCCTTCTCTTGTCCCAGCCACTCATGCAACTCAGGCTGCAACCACATCACAGTTTTTATTCCTTCACTGAACACACTTGCCTTGTTTACAAGCCTTTGAATATGCGATGCTGTCTGAAACATCTCTCTCTGGCTGATACTTTTCTTATTCTTGAAGGGAGGCCTTCTTGAGAATCCATCAGTGATTCCTCAGGCAGGCAAAATGCTTGGCATGTAGTAAGCACTCGATGCATGATAGGTGTGATTTCTGTTAGGCTACTGGTCTTTCCCACCTCTGGATTCCCACAGCCCTTTGTCTATATCTGCTAGAGCTCCTGGGTTCTGCTGCTATGGTTTGCATATCTCACTAGTCTGTTTTGTGCTAGTTCCCAGCACAGTACCTGGCATAAGATTTGTTAAATGAATCAGGTCCTTGGCAGAGCCACTGAGTAACACATTAAGAAGATGAGTTATAATGGTGGGAAGGACAGAGGCTGGGGAGACAGCTCCTAGCCTAAAGGGCTGCATCTACGCCACACTGCACAATTGCTGCCATGCAGGAATATTCAGATTAAAAAAAGAAACTGTAAACCTGAATTCTGATGTGTACTCTCTGAGATATATATATATATATTTTTTTTTTTGGGGGGGGGTCACACCTGCAGCATGTAGAATTTCCAGGGCCAGGGATCAAATCCTAGCCATAGCAGTTACCAGAGCCGCAGCAGTGACAACTCCAGGTCATTACCCACTGTGCCACCAGGGAACTCCATTTTCTGAACTTTTAAATCTTGCCAACTGATATGAATTTTCATAACCACTGTGTGGGCCAAGTGAAACTTGCTTTGTTTTGTTTTTGTTTTTTAGGACTGTACCAGCAAGTTTCCAGGATAGGGATTGAATAGGAGCTACAGTTGCTGGCCTACACCACAGCCACAGCAACACAGGATCTGAGCATCATCTGCGACCTACACCACATCTCACAGCAACGCCAGATCCCTGACCATTGAGAGAGGCCAGGGATCAAATCTGCATCCTCATGGATATTAGTCACATTCATTTCCTCTCTGCCGCAACAGGAACTCCTAGTGAAATATTTTTGAGGGCTGCTGGTTTCCATCGTTGAGAGACTGGGGTGGTGAATGAGTGTTATCTGGTCTCTAGGTGACATGGCATTTCTCTCAGAGTCAGGATGGCCCTGAAGGTCTTTGTGCAAACAGAATAGCACCATTCCCCTTTCTGCTCCCCAGAGTGTACCACGATCTTCCATTTCCAGGGCCTCCCTGGATTTTCAAACTACTGACAACCTGCCTGCCCCAGCATGCCCCACCTGCGGTCAGGATTCACCTTAAATAGTGCTCTTCAAAATCAGGATTGGGATCCTCAAATGGGCCTGTATTTCTGGGAGTCCAGACAGCACCACCTCTGAGTAGGACGTAAAGATGGGGGCAGAGGAGGTGGGAGACCCTCATTTGAAAGGAAGGGTCCATCCTACCTCCAAAATGCAGAAAAAGGGACCTGGTTGGTAATCAGGGGACTTAGATTTTGGTTCTGATAATTTCTTAGAAATGTCTGAGTGATCGTAGGCCCTTTATTTGTGTTCTTCTCAGTTATTCTTCAAACCCTGCCAGGCAGGTATTTCCATCCTTATTCCATTGACAAGGATACAGAACTTGGAGAGAGTGTTCATCTAATAACACACAAGTAGAAAGGGTGGGGCTGGGAACTGAAACTTTGTCCATATGTTTCCAAAGTCTTTGATCTTACTCACTTTTTACGACATCCCCTGCAGCACACATGGGGTTTAGCCTGGGAGGAGAGGTGGAGAAACAATTTCCCTGACTTTTTCTCCTACCTCTAAGGGTCAGGTTTTCTATGTAGGAGTGGGACAATTCTTCTGCCCCTGGTTATCTAATTCCACAGTCCCAGAAGCTCTAATAGGAGAGGAAGAGCAGGATGGGTTTATAATAGGCTCAGACTTTAGGAGAACCCAGCTAATGCTGTAGAAAGGGTGCCAAGAAGACCATGCCCAAGAAAGCACCCTGCTTCTAGGAAAACGTGTCTATTTCAGGAACTGGGACCATGGGAGAAGAAGGGAGAGGCCAGGAAACATTTCTCTCTGCAGGATTTTAAACTGAATAGTGGAGTTCCTGTTGTGGCTCAGCCAGTTAAGAACTTGACATAGTGTCCATAAGGATGCAGGTTTGATTCCTGACCTTGGTGAGTAGGTTAAGGATCCAGTGTTGCTGTGGCTGTGGCATAGACTGGCAGCTGCAGTTCTAATTTGACCCCTACCCTGGGAAATTCCTTATGCTACAGGTACAGCTGAAAAAAGAAAAAAAATTAATAAAATCTTAAAAATAAACTGAATAGTTTCCCCTTGGCAAGGCTCAGGTGTGGATGTTTCTACACCAAAGGATAGACTTGATTATCTCAAAATCCTTAGGAATCACCTAAGTCACCCATAATTTAAAAAAACCACATTTGAAAAGTGAGGACCAGAGAAGTAAAGGGACCATACATACTTGCAAGCCAGGTTGGTTGCAGAGCTGAGCCCTGCAACTTCATCTTAGAAACTTGTTTTCTGCTATAACAGCCGCTCCCTATGAATCTTCCAAGCAGATACAAATGACCACTGATTGCAACAGACTGCTTCTTGCTGCAGCCAAGCAAACATGAGATGTGTGGTGACCACAAATGGTCAGCCCTGCTGGAGAGCATGCCTAATAAGAAGACTCACCCAAAATAAACAAAATACAAGGGGATTTGGGATTCCTAAATGTCACAGCAAGGCAAATTCCAGCCTCTTGTAACTTTATGCGATGTTGTAATTAACAATAAATATGCAAGCCTGGGCACTCCCCCAGGTAAAGATTTCATGGTCTCTCCTGCTGTGACAGGCCATTAGTTAGGATAATTAGGCCATGTATGCATCTCTCCTTGTATTGCCTTCTCACAGTGGGCAGGGCGGAGGGGGAAGTGGCGTAGGGCACTCTAAGCCCTGAGCCGTGAGCCATGTTCACGCCCGGAGGCAAGGGTAGGAGTCCCCCTGGCACTAATAAGAGAGGGTCCCCGGACACCCCCAAGCGCTTCAGGCTGCAGTCAGCAAGCCTCACTAGTTAGCACTGACAGGCCATGAGTCATCCTTCCAACTTGAATGAGGCTCATTATTCACAACGAGGAGCCAGAGTGCCAGTTGGCATGGCTGGAAATAAATATATCCGAGTGTTGTCAGCGATGTCATCTCAACTCCTACTCTGAAAAATTTCAGATGCGTCCCACCTCCCTGTGGCCGGTGAGCACTGGGTGGCATAAAGCAGAAGGCTTGGTTTGACTCTTTGGGACCAGGAATGAAGGTGGTGGGGCCCATTCTGAAGGGTCCTGAGGCCTGGAGACGCTGTGGAAAGGAAAGTGCCCAGCAGAGGGCCCACCAGCCTCGGCGTGCAGCGAAGAGCCCCGGGCCACTCTAGGACGGTAACCTCAGGACTTGCAAGCGTTGATGAACTTGTGATTGAATTGGGGTTCTGTCACCTATGGGTTTGGACAACTTACTCTAATGTCACTTTCCTCATCTGCAGAATGAGCAGAGGAATGACATCTTACTATTCACCTAGAAAGACAGTGTCTGTACCACCCAGGGTATCAAATATTGATTATTGCTCATCGAAATACTCCTTAGATATAACCAGCATTTTATCATCTAGATAACACTATTTGCCTGATCCTTCCTTCTGGTCCACCTTGAGTGTTTCCTTGGCTTAAGTCTATCTGTGTAGAAAGTATGAAAAAGAAGAATAAATGTAAGTAATACCTGCTGAATGCTTATCGCCTGCCACATTCCATTCTAACACTGTCTATATGCCAACCCCCTATGAGGTCTTATAGATGCTGCAGCTGAGGCACAGAGGAAGGTAATCTCCTTGATCTCCTTGATCTCCTTGACCTGTCACACGTCCAGCGAGTGGCTGTGTCAAGATTCGAACCCAGGCAGCCCTCCCCCAGAGCTATTCCCCAAAACGCCTCCACCTCTTACATGACAGAGATCCCTTTCCTTTTCTCTCCCTCATTCCCCTGCAGCGGATTTCATGGACAGGTATCTTGGAATAATAAATGCAATCTTTTGAACAGATTTTATGAAAGAGTTGATTGATATCTGTGTTTTTGGATTCGGTGATAGCCTGATTTTGCAGTTGAGACAATGGAGGCCCAGAGAGAAAGGCTCCTGGATCTTGGTTTAGGCCCAGTTGCTCAGTCTCAGTGCTGTTTCTGTGCGGCTGAGCACTTGAAACTCCCTTTCCTGAGCAGTTTACTCAACTTTTTCCAGCTCATGTGTACTGGGACTGAATCAGCTCTCTGAATACCTGTGTGATCAAACTATGCCCTGATTTATTTTTACTTGGAGTTGTTTTAAAAATGATTCTGCTTCTAAGCAGCTAAAACTTAAATTTTTTCCTACATATGTTCATAGAATTTCCTTCCTCCAATCAGAATTAAATTAGACATACAAAATTGATTTTTTTTTTTTTACTAATAAAATACAAGTAGCACAATTATGATAAGATAGTTAGAATTTCTGTTATTTCAGCTAAGGATCCTTGACTGTCATTTTCCTTAATTAGGGGGGGTGACAATCAATAAAGGATCTGTGCTCCATGCACAGTGAGGCCCAACAATATAGAAACTTTGGCGTTTGGAGCAGAGAAATTTTTGTTGCAGGGCCCAGCAAGGAGAAGAGATGACTTGTGCTCAGAAAAACCCCAAATTCCTTGAAAGGTTTCAGCAAAACCTTTTTAAAGGCCAGGTGGGGGAGGGGCATCCCAGGATATGTGATCCACTAGTGCACAATTCTCTGATTGGTTGACGGTGATCAATCTTTAGGTGCCAGAACATCTGGGGACTACATGCTCATGATTGTCAAGTAGTTAATTTCTTCCATTTAGTGGTGGTTTTTTGGCATCTGAAAACTCAGGAAATATGCTGCAGTCCTCTTATTTGGGTATATCAGGGAGGAGCTACAGCGGAGAAGATGGGGGAGAGGTCCGTCAATGACAGATCCATGATGAAAAGTCCAGTAGTGACAGTCCAAAATCCTGCCTGACACTTGGTGTCAATGGGTCCTCTGAGAAAGTTCATTTACTACTGGCTACTTCCAAGACAGATAAGGTGGGAATCAAGGAAAGAGGTCTCTGTTCTTTTGGGTTCCCAGTGGTCCTCATTTAGGCTGTTGTTGAGATTATACTCGCAAATATTTTAAAGATTCTTTTAACTGCCCTTTATTGTCCAGAAGTGGATTGGGATAGCCTAGTAGAGAGAAGAAAGCGTCTAAGCCTTCACCCACTTCTCCCATCTCAGTGACACAGTGGGAGAGCCATCAGGATGGGCTCATAGGGGTGCTAGTCATTCTCGGCTGGAGGAACGGAGATCTTCCAAGGCCATGCATGGATTTGGTGCTTCACTGAAAAGCAGTGCTCATGCTAATTACAGCCACCATTTATTGGTGCATCTTCCAGCCAGGGTTATGCTGGCTGCTCTTACGCTTATGCTCATAGGTCTCCACAACCACTTTGTGGGGTAGGTGCTCTTATTGCTAGTCTCCCCATTTTACAGAGGAGTAGGCATTACACAGCAGGACAGTAACTAGTACAAGATAATACAGCTAGAATAGATGGGGTTTAAAGGCCTGGTTTGGCCACTATTCTATGTTGCCAGAGTTTTAGCTTAAACTGAAAAGCATCTAAGAAACTATGGCAGGGCAGTGGTCCCAGGAGAGCTTGGCAAGAAAATTCTGAAAATTCTTTTTGAAGAGGCCACTCATATTTTACATTCTCCTATTCAAATCAACTTGACTGACCCAATGCTTCCTTGTATTTTTTGCATTTTGCTTTGAACTTTGACACTAAGCCAAAGGTAATATTTCTCATTTTTCTCACATTTGCATTCAGTCATTTGAGAATTGCATTCTGTCTCTGTTTGCTCCCAAGATCTAGTTTGGCTGTCACAGCCCAGATATTGCTATTGACTTATTCTTTCCTTACTTCATGTTTCATCAGCCTCCTTTATCACTTCTCACACTGGGGATGAATGTTCAAGTGCAGCTTTTCACACTCTCATTCACACTCGTCCTTCCTCCCCTTCTTCTTAAGGCTGGTACTTCCTCCCCTACTACTTAAGGTTGGTAAGCACAGCTCAGATGTCATTTCTGGGCTCTGAAGACACTATCCTGCTTGACCCCTCAGCCTGAGGCTGTCCTTTGCAGCCTGTGGTGCATCTGGCCACAGAGCTGTGCCTTCCTGAGGGACATTTCCAAGGAGGCTGGGCACAGGATGGCAAAACATACCTTTTATGGGCATCTCATCAACAAACTCAGGAATTTCAAGCACTGTTTAGTTTGTGGTATGGGTGGTGAAGGAGGCTTTGTCCTGTTTTGGCAAACTTGAAGGCAGGGACAAAACAGATGGGAGGCATTTCAACCAAAAAAATGTGTCACAAAGAACTGGGGAAGAACACCAGGAGATTTAAAAACTTGTGTCTATAACATACATCGTTATACAAGATATTACCATTGGGAGAAGCTGGGAGAGGGGTATATGGGAATTCTCTGTACTATTTCTGGAAAATTTTTGTGAGTCAAACTATTTCAATATAGAAGGTAAAATAATAATGAAATTTAAAAGTTTGTGTTTTGTATCTATACCCATATCTATAGCAATTTTACTATAGATCTTACTACTGTTTATAACTGGGAATTGGGAGGAGCCAACATTTTAAAAATTTTATTGCATTATAGTTGACTTACAATGTTGTATTAGTTTCAGGTGTATGGCAAAGTGAATCAGATATATATACATACACATATATATAAAACTTATATGTGGAATCTAATAAAAAAGATACAAAAGAACTTATTTATAAAACAGATACAGACTCACAGATTTCAAAATCAAGCTTACGGTTATCAAAGGGGAAATGTGAGGGGGAGGGATAAATGAACAGTTTGAGATTAACATATACACACTCCCATAGATAAAATAGATAACTCAGGACTTAGCTGTAAGCTGTATAGCACAGGGAAATCCTCTTGATATTCTGTACATTCTCTATTTTTAAAAAGACACACACACACACACACACACACACACACACACACACACACACACCTTCTTTTTCTCTATCTTCCATCATGTTACATTCCAAGAGATTGGACATAGTTCCTTGTGCTGTACAGTAGGACCCCATTGCTTAGCCATTCTAAACGTAATAGTTTGTATCTGCTAACCCGGATCTTCCAGTCCATCCCACTCCCTCCCCTCTCCCCCTTGGCAAACCACAAGTCTGCGCTCCATGTCTGTGATCTGCTTCTGTTTTGTAGATAGGTTCATTTGTGCACACCCAACACTATAAATCAACTATGCTCTAATTTATTTATTTATTTTTTATAATGATTTATTCCATTATAGCCCGTTTACACTGTTCTGTCAATTTTCTACTAATTAAAAAAAGTTATGGTTAAATAAATAAATAGAATATTTTAAACAACTTTTTGAGAGATAATTCACATGCCATGCAGCTCACTCATTTCAAGTGTACAATTCAATGCCATGTAGCATATTTGCAAATGTTTAATGATCACCCCCCCAAAAAATCCTGATCCATTAGCAGTCACTCCCTTTTCTTCGCCATACATCTCCCCCAAGTCTTAGACAACCACCAGTATTTCTGTCTCCAAGGATTTGCCTATTCTAGACATAGCATATAAATGGTATTGTACAATAAATAATCATTTGTGAGTGGCTTCTTTCACTTAGCATACTGTTTTCAAGATTCATCCATGTTGCAGTATCTATCAGTATTTCATTCCTTTTTATTTCTGAATAATATTCCATTGAATGGATGTATCTAACATTATTCCTCCATTCATTTGATATAGGCATCTGGGTTGCTTGAGGATCTGCCATTTTTTTTTTTTTTTGGTCTTTTTGCCATTTCTAGAGCCACTCCTGTGTCATATGGAGGTTCCTAGGCTAGGGGTCAAATTGGAGCTGTAGCCACTGGCCTACACCACAGCCACAGCAACATGGGATCCGAGCCACATCTGTAACCTACACCACATCTCACGGCATCACCGGATCCTTAACTCACTGAGCAAGGCCAGGGATGGAACCTGCAACCTCATGGTTCCTAGTCAGATTCGTTAACCACTGAGCCACCACAGGAACTCCCATGCCAAAATATTTTTGACAGGAGTTCCTGTCGTGGCTCAGTGGTTGGCGAATCCGACTAGGAACCATGGGGTTGTGGGTTCGATCCCTGGCCTTGCTCAGTGGGTTAAAGATCCGGCATTGCTGTGAGCTGTGGTGTAGGTCGCAGACTTGACTCAGACCCGGTGTTGCTGTGGCTCTGCAGTAGGCCGGTGGCCACAGCTCCGATTCGACCCCTAGCCTGGGAACCTCCATATGCCGCGGGAGAGGCTCAAGAAAAGGCAAAAAGACAAAAAAAAAATATTTTTGACATTTGAAATTTTCATCAACAATATCTGAGAGCACCGATTTCTGCACATCCTCACTGATATTTGCTATTATTTGCCATTTAGGATTATAGCCATCCTGGTAGGTATGAAGTGGTATCTTGTAGTTATTATTTGAATTTTCCTGATCACTAATGACACTGAGCATCTTTTCATGTGCTTATTGGCCATTTGGCTATCTTCAGTGGGATACTGTCTAGTCAGATATTTTTGTCCATTTTTAATTTGGGTTAATCTTTTCATCATTGAATTGCAAGAGTTCTTAATATGTTTTGGATAAAAGCCCCTTATCAGATATATAATTTACAAATATTTTATCTCATTCTGTGGTTGTCTTTTCACTCTCTTGGTGGTATCATTTGTAGACACATCTGAAATCTCAAAATCTTCATGGGTACATATCAAAATATGCTGAATGAGACTCAACCCCAAGATTTGTTTAAGGTATTATGGGTAGAAGCTGAAACATTTCAGTGGAAAGCTACCCAAAGTTTCACTCAATACTTAGTGGAGAAGATGGTTTCTTTGCTCTGGCAGGATCAATGAAACAGGCCTTTGAGATGCACCAAGGACTTATAAACCAAGTCTTGACTCACTGCACTGACTTGACAATTTTCCTAATGCTGAGGTTTTAAACAGAGAAGCTGGGTTCTTTTAGTTAATGTAAACACCTGTGTATGTTTTAGTCAAAGCACAGCCTTTTTCAGATTTGCTTTTGTTTATTTGGTAGCAGGGTGGGTGGGGAAAAAAGATTCTTGGCACTCTTTGAACCATGTATGCACTGCACCTCTTTCTGACAGAGATGGATGATGTTTGCGTGTTTGTCTCAGAAATGAGTGTGAGAGGTGCATACAGAGCAAAAAAGCCATAAATAAGGGCTGTTTTTACAGGAGGCCTTCTGTTGTTCTGAGCTCACTCAGTGTGGCTTTGGGGTCCAGGTGCCAAAGCACAGAACTGAGTTGAACAGAGAAAGATTCTCCCCTGTGTAGCCGGGGGAATGATGGCATTGAGGCCCCTAGACATTGGTGTTTCCACAAAAGCAAGTTTAGTACCAGCCAGAGGGGTGTTTCTTCAACAACTTTGAGAATAGCAACCCAAGAAGAGATATGGAGGAGAGAGAGAGAGAAAGAGCAGAGCAGACAGCACACAGTCATTGAGATACCAAGTTGTGATGCATCGCAGGAACCACTGGGGTTCCCTTGGACAGGGAGGAGTTTGAAGTTTAACATGCAAGCTGAGCCATTGAGCCTTGTGCTCTATGTGCCCATGTGACTGCAGTTATACCCTCTGGTCACATTTACAACAAGGGAGTTGGGTCAGGGTTGCTGACTGGCAGCTGGGGCCAAATACAGTCATTTGGTGGATGTAGTTGGTTTGATCAACACAACTTTTAATTTGTGTTGGATTTAAATGTTATAAGGCACAAGCGTTGTCTCTTAATTTTGCCACAGACCCTACTACTCCCTATTGGACATACCGTCTGATTCACACATTCATGTTACACATCTAATCCTTGTGGATATTTGAGTTACTGAGACTTTGATTACAGTCTCTCAAATTATTTTCTATTTCTGACATTCTGTGATTCAGGGTGGTCTTGGTAAGAGGGCTTTGAAGATCCTTGCCCAGCTTGTGGACCTATAGACTCAACTAGTGATCCCCTGTATCAGGGTTGGTGATACTTACACTGGCTGATGGTCACAGGGGCCAACTATGGGAGGTAACTGCTGTTTTACCACCTTTTCTTGCCACTCTAATAAACTAATGGACCAAGAGGTGAGAAACTTCCCAGAGAAAGAGAAAATTCCGAGAGAAAGGCAGGGATATCCTCTAGAAGAATGGTATACCATGTAAAGCCTGGCCCACTCCCTAACATTCAAACTTACTCCTAGGACAGGTCCCAGAACGAGTATTTAATTTACACCATAGGTTTTTTTTTTGTTGTTGTTGTTATTTGTTTGTTTGGTTTTTGGTTTTTTTGGCCACCCCATGGCATACAGAGTTCCCAGAACAGGGATCAGATCCGAGCTACAATTGCAACCTACACCATAGCCATGGCAATGCTACATCCTTAACCCACTGTGCTGGGAAGGGGGTTGAACCTGCATCCCAGTACTCCACAGACACTTTCTGCCACAGTGGGAACTGCTACGTTATAGTTTTGAATCTACATCAGTTTCTCTCTTCAGAAGTTTCTCTTTGCAGCCTCATCTCTAACAAATATGTCCTGGGGGATTGACTGCATTTCAAATATCAAAGAACAGGTGGTAAAGATATCTTTTGGATCAAAGATGTTTTCTATGTTTCTTGGAGTGTCACCATGCAAGAACTGTCTATTCTGCTGATCAGAAAGCCAACCTTGAGAATTAAGGGGAAATCATGTAATGAGAAAATAACTTCTCCTAGCAAGGTCATTTCTAACCTCCTAATGAAAATATTAACAAATTACAAATAAGTGGTGTTCTATACATTTTGAAATCACTTTCATACAGCCCTCTCTTATGATTCTAACTCCTAAGAGAATATAAGGCAGACAGCATCTTCTGATTTTATACAGAAGGAAGTTGAAGCACAGAGAAATTAAGAGCTTGCTCAAAGACACACGACTAATTAAATGGTTAAAATATAAAACTTCATGCATTCTCACACATAATACATTCAAATAAAATTTTTTTTGGGGGGAAATGAATTTATCCTAAACTCTTTCTCATAAGTAATATTTATATAAGACTCCTAATTCTTGGTTTTGTGCTTTCCTCTTTTCCGTTTGTCCTCTTGATTTGGATGTCTGCAGATTGGGGCAGCAATTGTGATAAAGACAAAGCTGAATAGATGATACTCAAGCACAGTTCATGTGCAGTTTTCTGATAAACTGTGGAAGGGATGTTCTCAGAGTAAAGGTTAAGTTGCGACAGTATTGAGAACCTCTGGCACATTAAAAAGTCTAACAAAACCAGTGAAGTGCACAAAGACAGTCTACCATGAACTTGATCTAATAGAATCAAATCAAGTAATATCCAAAGTTACACAAGTGGGATGTCAGGAACTGCAATCTCTGATCAAGACATTCCCATGCAGATAAAACCTGGCCCGAGGGGCTGGTCATGGTTTGCATTAGCAATATTACACTCCTAGGAAAGAAGAGATTTGAGGAGTGCATCAGCTGAAAGCGTGTGAAGTTCAAAGCCAAGGGTAAGAAAACAATTAGAAACAGACATCTCCTGCTTTACCACAGCTTGATAGAAAAAAAAAAAAAAATGAAGATGGTTTACATAGCAACAAGGCTCCCTGAAAGCAAGAGATATAGCTTTTGAGAAAGTCTTCAGGGCAAATCAATTTTCCTAGGAAAGAGAGAATGCAGTATTTGAATGAGCGTGGTAGGCAAGCATCCTGGAAAAATCCCAGGACATTTAAGGATCTGCACATCACACAGTGGTTTGTCCCTCCTGTAAATAATCTACCTGAGAGAATGGGCAGGAGGAGCTAGATCTGTATCTTGAGCTTGTGATGCTGTTGCAGAGCTCAGTTACTAACTTTTTCTTTTCTTTTCTTTTCAGGGCCGCATCTGTGACATGCGGAAGTTCCCAGGCTAGAGGTCGAATTGCAGCTGCCATTGCCAGCCTAAGCCACAGCCACAGCAACTTTGAGCCACATTTGTGACCTATACCACAGCTGTGACAATGAAGGATCCTTAAGCCACTGAGTGAGGCCAGGGATTAAACCCGTATCCTTATGGATACCAGTCAGGTTCTCAACCTACTGAGCCACAATGAGAACTCCTCAGTTATTAACTTTAAGTAAGCCTCTACGAAACATCGAGAACTTTTGATTCTGTGGAAATATTGACTGTTTACAATCATGAGAAAGTGAATTCTAAGAAATTGTGCAATAATAGTCATTGGCAGTCGCCAAGCTATAATTAAGGGATAAAGCTCTCATTCAGAAGAAACAAATGGCTGGAGAACAAATAAGATTCTCATTCGTGATTTCTCTAATTTATTCTCTTCTGCAGGAGTGCATCAGTGGAGAATCACTATGTTAGGTCATATGCATCTGAAAGGTGCATTTCTTTTTCTGGACCCACATTCTCATTTTTGGTCACTTGTTCATATCTAGATTTTCTCCTGCACTTTTTAGTGGACTTTTTGTGTTTCACTTAGACATGCTGGGAAGACTGGCAGCACAGGCCTGCCAAAGGTCTGTTTATATGAGGGGCAAAACATGCTCTGAGGAAAAAGAAAACTGAGCAGCAAGGGAGGGTTTAGTTAAAGGGCGAACTGGGTAAGTGCAGAAAGGAAAGAGCAGTTCTAATTTCATGTGTTTATCACTCAGTTGTCCAATGACCTGACAACTAGGATTTACATCTGAGTCCCCATTTAGGGAGGAGCAATCAAAAATCAGTAACAACTAAAAAGATTGGCTTGCTAAAATCTCCATGGGCTATCAAGAGCCCAAGGTGTCAGCAGAACAGTGCCTGCAGAAATAGGAGACAGCAGTCTTGTTGCTGACGTCAGTATTCCTGAAGTGATGCCAGCATGTTGTGGGGAGGGGGCAGTAAGCAGACACAGTGGGGACATTGATGAGAGTCAGCTCTCTCTCCTGCATTGGCAACAGCATCTTGCATGGTCAGGGGTGGAGCACCATGGCCTTTGGCACAGAGACCAGCCCTTCACAGTTGGTGGCTAAGGCAGAGGCCCTGACAAGGATAGCATAAGCCCCCTTTATCACTGGCAGCAGTGGAGATCATCAATGCTGTGGTCCAGGGCAGCAGGGAAAAGTGGGGAAGCGTGGGGAGGGTTGGTGGGGAGAGGGGGCATGTGCTAGCAGAAGCTTGTGCCTTCCCAGAGCTGTGAGGGAAGACTGTCAAGGGCCTTGGTTTTCGTGAAGACTCTGAGTGATCAGATCCTAACAGACTCTGTTTTTTCCCTGTAATCTCACTGCAGTCACAGGTAGGTGTGCACTGAGGGAACTCAGATGATACAACACAGAAAGGGAGAGCCTGTGTCTCCTGAGTTATGTGCCTGATTTTAGGGGCAGGAATGAAGACTGCCCACCTTGGCTGACTCCTGCCCCAAAGTGGTTGGATTTTGTTTGGAGGTATTTGCTTTTCAGATCATTTGGCAAAGAGAAGGGACCTCTCTTGCACTCAGGTGGTGAGCAAGTCCTCCCTTCTGCTGACTACAGGAAGGAGCCTTTACAGTAAGAGAAAAGAAGTCTGGAAGACGTGAAATAGGCAGTAATTCCAAACTTCGGTAGCACAGAAGGAAAGAGTCGGCTCTGGGAGTGGAAAAAGAAACCCAGGCCACTTAGCACATTAGCTTTAGGCTCCTAGATATAGTGAGAAGGAAAAGAAGAGGATGAACTCTGAAAGGGGTGGGCATTTGAATTGAGGAGAGAGTGGTCATGACAAGAGGGAAGTCAGGCGGAGAAAGGAAAGAAAACCAGAGAGAGGTTTGGGAAGTAAATAGAAAGAACGACCCAGGCAACACACCAGGCAAGGCACATACAAGCCTTGCAAATTTCAAACAAGAGGAAAGAGTTCCTTAGCAATCCCTTACAATTGCCCTTCCCCAAATAATTTAGGCTTAAATGGAAATATGACAGGATACGGGAGAGAATGGAGGCAGAAGTGGTTATTGGCTTTAATGAGACCTGAGAGTAAGAAGAAAAGGGGGAGTCAGTGTAGAAGCTTATTGAGAACAGAGGGCCTTAGTCATCTTTCTAATCTTGGGACCTGGCACAATCCCAGGCATGTAGCTGGTACTTAATAAATATTGTTAGGCTGAAAGTTGTTTTTAAGGTTCTATGCTTTGAAATAGTGTCACCAAATGGTGTTTGCATATTTCTTGTTCTTCCTTTTTCTGAATCAGTTTTTTAAAAATTTGCTTTTAGTTTCAAAGTCCATTTTCCAGAATAAACATTTTGTTCTTTTTTTTAATCCCTCCCCCCACCTTTCCCCTATGGTACCCATAAGTTTGGTTTCTATGCCTGTGAGTCTGCTTTTGTTTTGTAAATATAAGCATTTGAATAATTTTTTAGATTCCTCTTAGAAGTGATAGCATATTTATCTTTCTCTCTCTGACTACTTAGTATCATGATCTCTAGTTTCATCCATGTTGCTGTAAATGGCAATATTTCATTATTTTTTATTGCTGAGTAATATTCCATTGTATATATACTACATATTCTCAGGCCAATTATCTGTTGATAGGCACTTGAGTTGTATCCACGCCTTGGCTATTGCAAATAATGCTGCTGTGAACATTAGTAGTAAATGCTGGCGAGGATGAGAAAAGGGAACACCCATACTCTGTTGGTGGAAATGTAAATTGGTGTAGCCACCATGAAAAAAAGAATAGATGTTCCTAAAAAACTAAAAATAGAGCTACCATGTGATCATGCAATCCCACTCCTGGGCATATATCCAGAAAATATGAAAACTAATTTGAAAAGACACATCCACCCCATTGTTCGCAGAAGCACATTTACAAATTTATATCTGTTCTTTGTGAATGCAATAAATTATAGTCTGATCAGATAAAACTATGCATATTCTATTCTTAGGTATGTTATGGGCTTTGTCAGCAAAAAAAAGGAATGACTCTTGCTAAGGGATGAAATGCCTGGAAACTTTTTGTCAAGATTCAGTGAAATTCTCCTTAGAGGAATGACTTTCACCTGGGTGGACTGTTCTGAAAATGCTAACGTAGCCATATTTATTCATGTGAAATTGGTATATTGAGTTTGGTTATTGGTATTTATATCTTCAGAGGGAGTGGCCTGTTTTGTTTTTCATGTGTTCAATGGCATTGAATGTTAGTTGTTACAATTGTCCCAGAAGATGGTAGCATGAATGTCTCACAGCTTGTGAGGGACTCGTCTATCATGGGGCAGTCTGTACTGTCCACACCGGCGTTGTTTTATAGCAAGTGACATGAAGACAATGTGGGCAGGAAGAAAGGCCGCAAAGAATGCCTGCAAGAACCTGAATCTTTGTCTTTCCAGGAGAAGTGAAGTTCCACCCTGTAGAACCCTGCAACAAAAGCTGGTTGTCTGCTCTGCTTTTCGCCGAAATCCTTCGCGACTGCAAGATTATTATGGCTGGAAACATTCTGAAAACCCTCTGACGTTCCCAAAGACAAAGCCTCTGGCAAATACTAGAGCTCCCAGCCATGGGAAGGTTGGGTTCTTTCTGTTTGTTTTTTTCCTTAAGATTTGGGAAAATAACCTCAGATTGGAGTAAAGTAAATGAAGTTCCTCTTTTTATGTTTACTTTGATTGTTACAGGATCTAAGGGGTATGTGGAGGTCAAAACCTTAGAGATGAAGCGACGTGTCAGCAGTTCCTGAGACGGGATGGCGGGCACTGTCCAGCTTTAGCAGAGTGGTTAGGAATCATTAGCTCTAACCAGACTTCACCCAGGCCGTGGGAGCCTTTCACCACAGAAGTTTTGTTTTTTTCCCTCCCAAAGGAGGAGTTTTGCTTTGGCTGTGTGGGGTCTTTTGTGTTTGCATACAAATTTTAAAATATTTCGTTCTAGTTTTGTGAAGAATGTTATTGGTAATTAAGAATGAAATAATGCCATTTGCAGCAACATGGATGGACCTAGAGATTATCATGCTAAGTGAAGTTAAGTCAGACAGAGAAAGACAAATATCATATGATACCATTTATATGTGGAATCTAATTAAAATGATACAAAAGAACTTATTCATAAAACAAAAACAAACTCACAGATTTCAAAACCAATCTTACGGTTACCATAGGGGAAACAATTGAGGGGAGGGAAGAATGGGGAGGGTAGGAATAATATATACACACTACTGTGTAAAACGGATGATAAACAAGAACCAACTGTATAGCACAAGAAAATCTACTTAATAGTTTGTAATAGTCTATATAAAAAAGAATGGATATATATATATGTATATATATATTTTTGTTTGTTTTGTTTTGCTTTTTAAACAGCGGCACCCACAGCATATGGAAGTTCAGAAGTTCCCAGGCTAGGGGTTGAACTGGAGCTGCAGCTGCTGGTCTACGCCACAGCCATGGCAACACCTGATCTGAGCCACATCTGCGACCTACGCTGTAGCTTCCGACAACGCTGGATCCTTAACCCACCAAGCAAGGCCAGGGATTGAACCTGCCTCCTCACAGAGACTATGTCAGGTTCTTAACCTGCTGAGCCATAACGGGAACTCCAAGAATGGATACATTTATATGTATGACTGATTCACTTTGCTGTACACCTGAAACTAATACAACATTGTAAATCAACTCTACGCCAATAAAATTAAATTAAAAAAAAAAAGTAGGAGCAGTGCTGACTCACCTCTATGCCCTGTTGTCCCCTTAAGCAGAAGTGATTCAACTGAGCCACATTCTCCATCAGACCTTCCTATGTCACCAAGTGTATACGCAGTGCTGAGAGCCCCTTTCTCTCCAATGCCATCAAGGGCATTTCTAATGAAGCGAAGGTGGTGTGTGAACCAAAGGGGGTGAAAATTTGCCTTAGGCTTACCTTTACCACTGAGGTTTTTTTCTTTCATATTTTTCTTGTTTCTAGTTATTGTCTTTTTTGTTGAAAAAGGACCCTTTAACATTTCTTCTAAGGCTGGTTTAGTGGTGGTGAACTACTCTTTTTTTAACGTTTTGCTTGTCTGAGAAAACCTATCTCTCCTTCAATAACCCTAACCCTTTGTTTTGTCCAGATGAAGTCTCCTGGGGTGGGCATAGCTCATAGAGACAGTCAGCCAAAAATTACTGGTGAAAGTGCCTCTGGGTAAAATCAACTCCCTGTCTTCATTTTTCTCTGTTTGTTGGCCTTTTTTCAAAACACAAGCCATGCACTTTTGTAACTGTTCTTCATTAAGATCCTCATGGGCTGAAAATAGGGGAGTGGGCTGGAGCTGATATTACCACCTCTTTGCCTCACCAGAAAGTCCAGGACCAGGGACTAAGGGCCTGATCCCACTAGCCTTGGTACAGGACGCAGGTTTCCTCCAGCTTCCTCTCCTTCTCTCCCTCCTTCCTCTGCTCCCTCGGTCCTCCCTCGTCCCTTCTTTCAGCATTCCCCTTTCCTTTCCTTCACCTACTTCAAGTTCTTCCTGAACCACCCTTGGTGCAGACAGCCAGCCTATGTTGAGGACAAAGAGAATAATGAGAAATCTCTCTTGAGGGGTATATGCTTTAGGCTTTCCTTGCATTTTTTTAGGGATTGGGCTCAAACTCAGGTTTAGGAGTAAAATGACTTGCTTTGGGTGTCAAGGCTGCTCATATATGATTGGACCTCTATTTGAAGTCTCTGCTATAGGGACATTTCAGGAGAAGTGGCTGACTACTCATTGAAGATCATGAGTATCTTAGAACAGGAGGTGCAGCAATTTTTGTGTGTGTGTGTGTGTGGCCTTTTTGCTTTATTCAAGAGAAGATTGAATAAAGGCAATTCCACATTGTAATAAAGTGTGCGTGTTTTCTTAGGTTTTCAGACAAAAGGTGTCAGGGAGAGGCCTTAATTTTTGAAGCTCCTTTTAAATATGATTTCTGAGATGCTAATCAAGACTACTAAAGTCACTATGACCATTTCTTTGTAGAAAATAACTCACAATTTCTATGTCTGTTAAAGAGAACGGAAATGTAATTAGTTAAATTCAGCAGATCAAGGTTCTCGTGAGAGTTTAGTTACTAATAAGTTGAGTGACTTTGAGCAATTAGTTAACTGATTTATCTGACCCTCATCCTTTACACTATCAAATGGGTTTCATGACATTTCCTGCCCCACCCACTTCACAAGGGTATTGTAAGGGTTCACTGGAACAGGAATGTAAAAGTCCTTTAAACAATGAAAATTACGGTTCACCTAGCTTAGGGCATGATAAATTGAATGTCTCAGAGTCATGATACATGAAGATGCTGTGACACTTAGCTCAGGTGCCAGTGACTCTCCTGAGATGAGTCTTTGCACTTGCTGCATCAATGTTGAGCTTCTTCTTTTGCATCTTTCACCTAAGCTTGGCCCTTTAAGATAGAGTTCCTGATGTTTCTCTCCATAGTAATCTGTTCTGTACAAAATGAGGAAGCAGGGGTCTGATGACTTTTAATATCATCCTCTTGATGCTCCCCTGCATGTAAGAAGCCTAATTCAAATGTTCTCTGGCCACACCAAGCCCATCTTCCCATGGCCATCTTCCCATGGCTGTCACGTGAGCCCTCCTGGCTTCCCTCACTGTGACCCTCCCACCTTCAAGTCTCCGTTCCTGCCAGAGGGTGGTCCCCACCTTCACAAGGGACCATCTTCTTTACAGTGGCTTCCTAGGTACGTTTTCTCAAGTGTCTGTCTGCCGGTAAGGATTTGACAGTCTTAAGAGCCAGTTCATAAGCCCCGTGAGACAGCTTGTTTGTGCACTATTTCAAATAGTCATCTGGCTATTTAAAACCCACCTTTCCCAGTTTAATCACTCATCTTTGTCTAGTTTTAGTTCTGTATGCCTTTATGTTTCTAAAATTAAACCCTTCCCCCCAAAGTGAATTTGCCATCCTTTTAAGGATGCAAAAATTATGCCATAGATATTAAAGGCAATTCCCAAAGTGAAGTCATTTTAATGTTTTGAATTATTTATCACTGAATTATGCCTTTAGCCTCTGGAGTTTTCCCTTTTAAAGGGCAACACTTATTTGGATTCAGGAATTCTAATTTGTTTGAGTTTTTTGAAAAGTATCCTATTCTATAATCAAGGCTGTGTTTATCCTGCAGCTAGTTACCTATCTAAGGACCCTGGATTTGTAACTCATCTGTTTCCAAAAGAACATACACATGTCTATCATAGAGTTTTATAATAGAAAACTCAAAATCATGAACAAGTTGGGAGGGTACTAAATACTCATGAATCACAGGTACTGCTTTGGTTTTTTGGGTTTTTTTTTGAACATTATATTGAATTGCTCATGAGACAAAGAGGGAAAAACATAAAAGACCAGAACTCAGTCTTACTGTCGGTAAAAAAGGACTATTTCAGGCCTTTAAGGGAAGCAGGACAAGGCAGCTACGGTTTTCAGCACCCATTTAATAACCACCAAGAGCCTTCTTGTTCATCATCTTGTGCATCATCTTTGCCGCCACTTGCTGGGGGACATGGGCAACTCCCCTCCTATCGCAGTAGAACTGCCCCTTGTGGATGCCCTTCACCTTGCAAAAACCAAGGGCACTTAGTGAGTCCTCCATCAAATTAAGCATTGGTAGCCAGAGGGCCAAGGATAGGGAGGAAGGAAAGGTTCCAGAACCACTATGTGGGTAGGAAACCCCCTGAAGAGATTTATAATTAGAATAAGTATATTAAACGCTGCAGAAGGTGTTGCAGAAAAGAAAGCTACACAACTTATCTAGTGAAGTACTTCTCAAATCTATCTGACAATAAGATCCCTCCTACTACTTTTTCTGATCTAAAGCCTCATAGTATTCCACAAACACACTCTGGGGAACCACAATATGGTGAAAAGAACCGTAAATCAAGAATACAAATCTCTTAATTTGGAGCATAACTTCACAATTTAATAATAATTCCTATGTACCAGGCACTATTCCAAGTGCTTCACATATATTCATTCATTCAATCCTTCTAATAATCCCATGGAAATATTATCATCTCATTTTAACAGATGCAGAAACTTAGGCACAGAGAGGTTAAACAATTTGCCTAAGGTCACACAGTCACTAAATAGCAACTGCGAATTAAACCCAGGCAATGTGGCTCCAAGCTTGTTCTCAATCAGCAAAAGAATATTTCTGTGAAAGAAAATAATGAATGATACTACCAAACTTGTAGGTTTTTTTGGAGGTTCGAATGAAATAATGTAGGTGCTTCAGTTATTCACTTACTTAAATTATCTATGAGATGAAGAAGACTAGTAACACCCAGCCTATAGGTGTTGCATGGATCAAATGACATGTCATAGATAAGAGGGTCTACAAGGAAACTCTCATCACTCCAGTGGAAGGGGATTCTCCTGGCCTGTCAATCAATGATAGATGAAAAAAACATATATAGGCCTCGATGTCCTCAGATTAGGTAAGTAGCTTTGATTCCTGCAGGCTGGGTGACACATTCCTTGATTTGAGCATTTTAGTTCAGGCAAAATCTAAAATTCTCATGAAGGATATGAAGGAAATTCTCCTCCCAAAAGAAAAATTGCTACCCAATGGTTATTAATTTTTTTTTTCATGGAAGGTACGGTGCTTGGAAAGAAATTCTATGGAGAGGCATCATGGGTTATTCAGTCAAATGAGCTGTGGGTCTCACTCTCCTCCCTGATTCTTATAGCTTCTGATGAGAAGCATGGGTAGGTGAGGGGGGTACCTTGTCCCAGTCCCACGTGCTGACCTTATTCTGCTTGGTACCCTGCTTCATGCTTTGAGCAGAGCTTGGCTATCATAACACTCCTAGAATCACTTTTTAATGATCTGTTCATTTGTCTGCTTCCCCTCCCAGCCTTAGCATTGCTTTCTGAGAGTGAATATATTTTACGCTTCTCACAGCTTCATGGCCTGGCACAATCTGCCTCAGGATGGAAGTATATTCAAATTGTCAACCTCAAGTATTTCATCTTAAAGCTATCTATGAATCTATTTCCCTAATTATTTTGTGAAGAAAAATAATCAGAGCACTGATTTTCATAACCCCAAATGGAAAATGCCTTCCTCACCCCCTCTCTCAGTCTGTGTTGCCTCCACCAACCTTTTCCAGTCAGCGTTCTGAAGAATTCCTGATACTGTCAAATCACCCTACTGAGATGAACATCTGTGGTGTCAGTGTGCCTCTGTGGAGAAAAACAGATGCTAGTGCAGTGTCCTAGTAGGATTGTACATAAAAACATTGTCTCACTCCACAAAAATAGATTTCCCTCTATTTTTTTTAGTAATTATTTAAATTAAAAATGGACACTTGCAGGTGGGACCTAAAGTGCGCAGGTCTTTCCTTGAAAAAGAGGCTTCTTCCCATCCCAGTTCCCTAGCCTGCTCACCAGAAATGAACACTAATAAGAGTTTCTTCAATAATCTTCCAGAAACTTCTATGCATATGCAAACATACATACTCTTCTTCATTTTACACAAATAAACTCACTTTATGCATTGATGTTCTGCAATTCCTCTTTTTAGCTTGTCAATCTAGGAGATATTTGCATATCAGCACCTTATTCTTATAACTATATAAAATTCTTTCATTTGAGTTTATCAGAATTTAACCCCACTCCTTATAATGCACATTTAGGATGTTTGCAGAATTTAGCCATTAAAAGAAATGCTACATGGTATTTATTTTTCTCTTTCTGACTTAGAAGCGGGTGGGGGAAGGGAGTGGGATGGACTAGGAGTTTGGGGTTGGTAGATGCAAACTATTACATTTGGGATGGAGAAGCAACGAGGTCCTGCTCTACAGCACAGGGAACTATATCCAATATCTTGGGGGTAGAACAGG
Source organism: Phacochoerus africanus (assembly GCF_016906955.1). Classification (NCBI taxonomy): domain Eukaryota; kingdom Metazoa; phylum Chordata; class Mammalia; order Artiodactyla; family Suidae; genus Phacochoerus; species Phacochoerus africanus. Next base: position 38,521,888 of record NC_062554.1, on the reverse strand, counting down.
ATGGAAGATTGTTTGAGAAAAATAATGTATATATATGTATGAATGGGTCGCTATGCTGTACAGTAGAAATTGACACCATACTGCAAATCAATTATACTCTAATTAAAACATAAAATAAAAGGAAGAGGAGTTCCCATTGTGGCTCAGCAGCAACGACCCAACATCCATGAAGGCACAGGTTCCATCCCTGGTCTTGCTCAGTGGGCTGGGGAACTGGCATTGCTGTGAGCTGCAGTATAGGTTGCAGATGAGGCTCAGATCCTGCATTGCAGTGGCTGTGGTGCAGGCCAGCAGCTGCAGCTCATATTCGACCCCTAGCCTGGGAACTTCCACATGCCATGGGTGTGGCTCTAAAAAGACATAAATAAATACATAAGTAAATAAATTAATTAATTAAAAGGAAGAAAGAAAGAAGAAAGAAAGCTGCAAAGAGCATTTTTGTGCCTATAACGTTCTACTGTTAATATGGCCAATTTGGCCTCTGACATTCCCATCTACATACTATGGTGTGCTGTCCATTTATAACTTTGGTAACAGTAGGTATGATCTGAGGATATTCATTCATTCTTTCTTTCCTTCCTTCTTTCTTTCTTTTTTGGGGTTGCACCTGTGTTGTATGGAAGTTCCCAGGCTAGGGGTCAAATAGGAGCTACAGCTGCTGCCTACACTGACACCACAGCCACAGCAATGTGGGATCTGAGCAGCATCTGCGACCTACACCACAGCTCACAGCAATGCCAGACCCCTGACCCACTGAGCAAGGCCAGGGGTCAAACCCACATCCTCATGGATACTAGCTGAATTCGTTTCTGCTGTGCCACAACAGGAATTTCCTGCTCTGATGATTTAATCTTTCTGAATCTGATAGGTGAAAATGGTATTTTGTAATTCAAATTTCATTTCTTCAACCATGAGCAACTAGAGACATTTCAGTACTTTAGGGCCATTGTCCCCCAATTTATTGTGCATTTTGATAAGTTTTCTGGTTATTGTCTCATGATATTTTTTCTTTACGAACATTAGGATCAGTTTGTAGTTTCCAGAAAAATTCCTGTTAATATTTTGACTGTGATTAAATTGTAATTGTACATTAATTTAGGAAGCATTATGGTCCTTAAGCATCCCTATAGAAAGTATTTATTTAAATTTATAAATAAATTTATTTAAAGCTTCTTTTTGTTCTTAGCAAAATTTTCTTCCTGTGGGTTTTTCTTCATGCATCTTGCACATGTCTATTTATTTCTAGATATTTTGTCTTCTAAAACAGAAATTATGAATGAGATTTTTTTTTTCTATATTTTTCTGGTCATTTTATATGTTGACTCTTCTGTATTATTTTCTGAGTTGCCAAATGGTAACACCTACTTTATAAAGAAAGATTCATGAGTGTTTTATTCCATGATCTCTGGAATATTTGAAAGATTCTACTTGCCACCTTTACACTTGAAAGAAAACTTGGGTCGCTAATTATTGTCTAACATTGGATACTGAGGAATATTTCCTTTCCCATACAGGTGATTTATTAGGGTGGAGAGGAGACAGAGGAGTGAGAGATGCTGGATTTCATTGAATTCATTCTCTATAAAGTATAATAACTTCATTGGGATATATATTAGAGTTGCTTGTTCTGGATTTTTTTTTCTGAGATACAATATGCTATATATGCATATTAAATATGTGTGAATTCTTGATTTCTTTTATTTCATGAAAATTTTCTTATGTATTTTTGATTTTTTCTTTTAACTGTTTTGCTTTCATTTTTTACTAACACCAATTTAAGAATTTGACCTCTTTATTTATTTAGTCTTTCTTCAACTGGCATACGCTAATTGATATTTAATTTATGATGTGTTAATATTTTTGATGTGTATGCTTTTGTTTCATGTCTGTCCTCCTGACTTTATGCTTTTCAGTTGGTATCTATTCTAATATTTCATTGTTTTGAACCTGGATTTCATTTCTTTGCTGGCTTTATTTCCTTCTTCAACTTCTCTTCTGAACTTTTACTGCTATCAATTAATTCTCTTGTTCCTTAACTTATTCTCTGTCTTCAGTTCTTTCATATAGAACCTATCTTGATTTAGTTGATGCCAATAGAAAAGTACTTGAATTTTTCTCATTTGGTGGGATATTTGGAAATTTTTTCTTTACCTATATTTTTATTTGATCAGCTTCTCTTCTTTTTTCCTCTCTTTTGCTGTTACCTAAGTATATATCTCATGCTGGATTGTTTCTAATAATTGTTCATCACTGAAGGGGGCCAGTCCATCAGGTAGAGCCATTTACTAGAGAATAGTGTTGGAAAAGATGGAAGGCAGAGGAATGAGCTGGTTGGCAGCTTCAGTTTGGGTGCATTGTGTCACAAATGCCTTCTCTCTCAACATGCTTCCTCCTCCGCCTAGGAATACATCTACTCAGCTTTCGGTGTTATTCCACTAAGGTAAGACTAGGATAAGAATGATGCACATTGAAGCCCTCTCTGTAACAGGTGCTCTCTGTAGTGATTTGTCTAGACACTGCAAGAGCAAACCTGTTGATTCTTGTTTTCTCTCCTCTTCCTGCCATCCTTACAGTTGGTGTCTTTAAGAGGTGACCCATCTGTAGTGCATCCTTCCCTGTCTCTTCTGCCATTCTGGAAAGGAACCAGTATCAGGTGTGCTCTTTGCTCTGCATTGTCTCTTTCTCTCTTTATTTTTTCTTTTGGTCCTTTTAGGGTCACACCCAAGGTGCATAGAGGTTTCCAGGCTAGGGGTCTAATTGGAGCTGTAGCTGTGGCCTACACCACAGCCACAGCACCACGGGATCTGAGCCGCATCTGTGACCTACACCACAGCTCATGGCAACTCAGGATCCTTAACCCACTGAGCGAGGCCAGGGATCGAATTCGCAACCTCATGGTTCCTAGTCGGATTCGTTAACCACTGAGCCACAACGGGAACACTGAGCTCTGCTTTTTAATGGGAGAAAAATATCAACCTTTAAATCTTATAGTGTCTTGCAGTTGGAAGAATTATTCACAGTTGATGTGATCCTCAAAATAGCAATCTTGTGAAGAGGCGCAATATTCCCACGTGATCTCCCCACCCCTTTTTTACATGGCAGCTGAGTCTCAGAGTGGAGAATAGTGATTGTCCACATTTGCCAAAATTCCCTTCCTTCTCATGCTGGCAGCAGTGTTCTGCTCGTCCTTAGGGAAAATGTTCCTTCCTCAAACCATGTGATTCTAGAGTGTGGTCATTCTTAGGGACGGCAAGGACCATGGGCACTTGGCCCAAGGCAAGCAATGCCCTGGAGATTAGAATCCAAACAGTCATGATGATAAAAAAAGGGGGGCTGGGGGGTGGCTATTGAGCAGCCTGGAGAGACTGTCAGTCACAGCTACTGAGATCCCCAGGGAGGTCTGCTTCCTGTGCTTCCCAAGGTCAGGCCCTTTGACTACTTGATTCTGCAGGCTACTCCTGCCCTTTCCATGAATTCTCTTCTTTTGTTTATAAACACAGAGTAGGTTTCTGTTGCTTGCTCTCATGCATCTTAATATGTACATTCATGGTGTGATATTGAGCATTTTTTCATATGCCTGTTGACCATCCATATGTCTTCTCTGGAGAAATGTCTATTTAGGTCTTCTGCCCATTTTTCAACTGGGTTTTTTTTTTTTTTTTTTTTGATTTAACAACATATGTGAACATGTTTCAACATCAAGAAATATAATCTCCAGCATATTTTTTAATGGTTGCATTGAATGCCATTATACAGAGTAATTTAAGTAACCAATTCCTTATTTGCCTGTGAGATTGGCTTGGCAAGCCCATCCTTTCAATGTCTCCAACCAAACAGCTACAGCTCAGTTCTTGGCCACCTCTCTTTGCATTTCCTCTCTCTCTGTCTGTCTTTCACTTCCTCTTTCTCTCAGATTTAACTTCTTCTCAAATGGCTTCACACGTATTCTGCATATTCTGGGATGTATTTCATGAACAATGCCCTGATATCTCTTTTCCCAAATCCTAAGCCTTTGCCTCTCTGGAAAGAAACCTCACAGTCTCATTAGCTAACAACATAAATCCTCATCTTTCAGTGTATCAGTGAAGAGAAATATTTAATCTCCAAGTTTAAAAAATGAAATTCCTCCCCTTTATAAGACTGGAAGAAACCTTTCCACTAGGACCAGGGGTACTTACCTTATATGATCAATACCTTTCCTTTTAAGGTGTGGCACTGAAGGAAGCTTTTCAAGCTTTGCAGGTAAGTATTTCCTCTTAAAATGTAGCAAAATTCCTTTGCTGAATATATAATTTAGCACTTACTCTGTTAAATCCTTTGCCTAATGTATGCTGATTGATCTTCCTAACAATACCTCAAACGTACATACTATTACCTCTTTTTTCATATGAAGAAAATGAGGTTTAGAATGTTTCATTCTTTCACTCTGTAAATAGCTACTGGCGGCATCCCATCACATTCAGCAACCTGAGAGTTACTGGTGGTCTTAACAACAGCGTTTTCCTTAGAGTTAAAAACCTGATTGGAGTGGAGTTCATGAAAGAAGAGCAAAAAATTATTTGGAAATAATGACTGTCACATAGATTGCTATTTTAAGGAGTTTTGTGTATAGGTAAAGAGAGAACTGAGGGCTATAGCTACAGAGGAAAGTGAGAGGTCAGAAAGGGTTTTTCAATAAGATGAGATAACAGCATGTTGGAATTTCCTTAGCTGAGGGTGGCAAGATTTTATCCACAATAACAGAAATGATATGTAGGAAGAAGGATGGGTGTGAAAGTGGGAACTTGTGGCTGTTTTTCCTTCTGATTCTTTCATTTTCTCAAGAAAGTAAAAAGCAAGGCCAGTAACTGAGAGAAAAGATGGGTGAGGTGGTTTGAAGAAAACAGAAAAATCATGAGATAGGAAAGCAGACAGTGAATGGACCAAAGAAGGATGGGGTGGTTGCCAGGCAGCACGAAAGGTCCAGTTGAAGGCGGTGGTCATATATGTAATGAGACTCGTCAACAAGATGATGTGTTTTTCTCCAAGCATATCCAACTACACAGATGCAGGTGAGGAGTCAACAAGAAGGTGGATATATCAGTTTAAGCAAGAGAGAGAAAAAGAAATGAGGGTTATTTGCAAGGGAATAACTACTGAATGATCACGGAATTTTAAGATGGATAATGAGTGAAAGGGATGGGGAAACACTTGTAGGTCAATGGACCAGAGGTCCTGATGCGGATCAAAGTGCTAATGGAGTTGAGTATTGACAGGGGCAGAGTATTGGAAAGGTAGAAGATGGTGGTCATTGTGGGAGAGTCGAAATCAGAAAATAAAAGTAAATTACGCTCTCAAAGTTAAACAGTATTTTGTTGCAAACCTAGGATTCAAACCAAGGGTCTCTTCTCCCAGTGCTTACTCAGCACCTAAGCTGTACCTGAGGGCAGAGTCAGAGCTCTATCAGCTCAGCGAGGCACCATTGGCCCTTGTGGTATCATTCATGCAAATGAGAACCCAGAACTTTCTACAGGCAAATACTTACAGCATCTCACCAGCCTGCCAGGCAAAGGTTCTCCTCCCTTTCTCCCCTCTGCCCGCTTCTTACAGAAATAGCAACTGATGCCGTGGGCTCTCAGGCTCTCGGCTGGTTCCACAGAGAACCAAGGTCAGCTAATGTGAAAACATGGGGTCTCTTATGAGTTGGGGGTTTAAATGTCAGTTTCTGGTGTTTGCGCCTGCCTGGTTTTCACCATGAAACTGATCCTCATCTTTCCAGCCCCATGTCTCCCCTGGGGGTGGATGGTGAGGGCACCCATCCTCCTCAGATATTAACCTTCTGCTAATACGAAACCACCACAGGTCTCATGTGGAGCAGATTTAAACACCAAACAGTTACTGAGGCTCCTTGAGAACCTGCAGTGACTGATGGCAGCCCAGCGATGCTGAGGCTGAGGCCAGACTCCTGCGTGAATGCCGATGTGGGACTGTTAACTCTGAATTCCCTGACCTTGTCAGATGACTGCAGTGGGTTGTGCATTCTCCCTCTAACCCTCTCTCCCTCATACACACACACACACACACACACACACACACACGGTTACACACCTAGACACACTCACACATATACAGACACACACATCGTTATACACGGACACACACACAGACGCACACTCACACATTTACACACAGGCACACTTACACAAGATAGTTACACACAAACACAGACACACACGCAGTTATATACTCACAGATAAAATTATAAAAGGCACACAGATACAGACATACACAGAGACACAGTTACACAGACACACACTTATACACACCGACACACCATTACACACAGAGACACACTTAGACACAGGCACACACTCACACACATACACACATACCAGAAAGCCTGGAGAAGTATGTGTAGGCTTTTACAAAACCATGTGCCTGGAGACCGCATATTATGGATTTTAAAAGTTGTGAAAAAAATATAATCTCTAGTCCTCAGAGATGACAACAGTCATTTAGATGAGAATGATCAAAGGAGCAATTGCATTTGCTCCTGTTGTGAATTTGGGATATTTCAGAGTTGTGGCCTTTCAAATGACCCTATAACTTGGCAAACACCCCTTCTCTCCCAGGGTCCCTTGGGCAGCTGAGAGAAAAGGCTGTGTCTGTGCCACAGCCTCCCTGCCCCCCAGTGCACCCGCAGTGACAGACGCAGCTCCTCCCTCCAGGACAGACAGACACTTGGCTTCTGTCCAAGAGGAAGGTTATGCCTCATTTATTCCATAAAAAAAAATACGACTCAAACAGAGATGCTGAGTTTATCTAGAAAGAGATAAACAGGAATAGTGCTGGTGTGTGTGTGCACACGTGTGTGTGCCCTTGAGCTGTGGGGGTGGGGAGAGTAGGGAGCCAATCTGTGGGCGAGATTAGTGAGAGTGAGGTGTGATTAATGGTGATAATGAAAGAATACAAGACATGGGGTTGAGAGGGAGTTCTAGAAGCCTCTAATCTAGTCTTTTCATTTACAAGGGGAAAAAGTGGAGTTTATAGAAGGAAAGTGAATTTGCCTAAGTTTAAAAGGCCTTCGGCTCAATGGTAACATGTTATCTTTAGGAACAATCCAATTAAGATAAGTCAAGGAAAAGGCTGGCCCAGGGGGAAATTATAGTTCATGATAAGAATCTGACAATAATAAACATTTATTAAACAACTTCTGTCCTAGGTACTATACCTAGGGGCTTTATATACATATTCAGATCATTTAACCCTTTCAATAACCATATGAGGAAGGAAATGTTATTTCATTTTATAAATGAGAAAACTGAGGCTCTGAAATGTAAGTCACGTGACTCAGCACATCCTGCTCAGAGATGGCAAGACATCTAGGCATAGAGCCAAGCTCCTATTTTCCACTTCCCTTTTCCTGGTCTTTCCCTCTTTTTTATTATTCTGGGTCATAACCTTTTTTGTCCTCTCCACACTAGCCTGAATCTCCTGCCAAGTCACTTCCAGACCAGCCTTCAGATGGCAACTCACGCACTAGAAGCTTCCAATCTCTTCTTTACTTTCCTCCAAAACTATGTGTCTGTGTTCACACTGTTCTCTCTCTCTCATACACATACACACACACACTCCCCTCTTTGAAATAGAAGAAAACTTCAAAACCCCTATCCAATGCTTTAGTTATGATAATGAACTGTAAAAATGATTCCTGAAAGTATAGTTTTATTAGTTATGATAAGAATTCTCTCCATAACACCTTAGGAAGTCCTACATCTGTCTGAAAACCTACGTGACAGGAGGACTATGAAGTAGCCCACAGCATGTGTGAGTAGCTCTGAGGCTAGAAAGTGATTCTTTGCAGAGGGTCTTCCTATGACATCTGCTTGTTAGTTTTGATCCTTTTTATTAGTGTTGCCTTTTCTCCCTCTTCTATATGATATTCCTTCCAATTCCATATATCATTATTCCTGAGTGCCCAGCTTACAGCCTGGCATATGACAGCTTCTTACAAAATACTTCTTGGATAAACCTCTCAGTGGTGGCACCAAGGGGGAATTGGGGTGTCTTAAACTAAAAGATGTCTTCCCTCTTTTTGGAAATCTGAGGTCTTCTTCCAGTATTCAGTAGGTGTTCTGTGTGAATCATTCTACATGCAGATGTTTTGGTTTTTGACGTGTGTATGGGTGAAGGTGAGCTCAAGGTCCTATACTTCTGCCATCTTGATCCCACTCAAGGTCTACTTCTGAAGGAACCCAGACTAGGTCACTAGTCATTTTTTTTTCTTTCTTTTTGACCATGCACATGGCTTTTAGAAGTTCCTGGGTCAGGAATCAAACCTGTGCCAAAGCAGAGACTCAAGCTGCAGCAGTGACAACATTAGATCCTTAACCCACTGCATCACAAGAGAACAACTGAAGATCATTTTTTCTCATTGTAGGTTTTTTTCTCCTTGGTAGAACCAGAAGCTTAAATAATCCAATTTCTCATTATCCTGGATTATAAGTTAGTGTTGAAAATCCAAACACCCACAGAGATGAGGCAAGTTACATAAACAGGAGAAGTGAGCTGGGGAGAGATTATGCTGACCAGATGGTACACACCCCGTCTCAAAAGGCCGGCTGCTCTTCAGCCTCAGCCAATTGTCACCATGTGGAAAAGAAGGCCCAGTGTGCCCACATCAAGTTTTTCATAAGGTTCCAGAAATCCATATTTTTGTGTAGAGTCTCTTAATATGTAAATTTTGGCCACAAATTCAGATGCTCTCATAACACTGAACCAGCCAAATAAAACACATCTGTGAGCCATATTTGACCCACGGGTCTATGAGTTTTCAATCACTATTGTAGAAATACAGCCTTTAGCTGGAAATTCATAGCTAACTTTTAAAGTAACAAGAGTTGCTGCTTTTAAAAGGGATTTGCACAGCCATTGTCACATTTCTTCCATCAGGTCTTATACTCACCCCATCCCTACATGATTGTATCCAGCATTGCACATCTACTCAAGAAACAAAAGCGACCCAAGTGGAAGGAGAAAGCTAATCATGGACTTGGCATCTGATTTTGGTCTGGCTTAATACAACATTCTCAGAGCCAACTGGAAAGGAAACCACCACCCAAATCCATCACAACATGTGCTATCACAGTGAGTTTAAATTGGGTGGAAATGTTGTGAGTTTAATAAAATAGAACTGCTGAGATGTACATATATATCTGGGTTTGTTGATAGCTCTTTCAAGGGCATTGTGATGTCAAATATGTTTGGCAGGTTCAGTTCTCTTAACACCCACATTTGCACTGTTCTGAAGACATGAGATGATTGAAAGCATATGTGCTAACAGTAACTATGCATACTGTGTGAAATTAAGGAAAATATAGAGGTTTCACTCTGCCTTTCATAGTCCTAAGCTAAGCTAACTTTTTTCTAGTTGTGGAGGAAGAGGAGCAGAGGGTGATATCATTTTCCTACTTTTTCTTCTTTCTTTTTTTTTTTGATTTTAGGAAACAACTTGAAACCTTTAGTGTGCCTTTTATTTTGACATTTAGGAACCAAAGTGCACACATAATCATAGGTGGGGCCCTGGAATTCTATATCTTCTAGTAAGAAAAATCATTATTCAGTGGTACTTTTAGTTGTATATGTCAACTAGTCACCCACCGAGAAAATGGAAAACAATGACATGCTACTGACTTAAAAGAAAATAACTTTATTTTGAGAGAAAAGGACTATTATTAAAATAGCTATCAATACTCTTCAAAAGTGTCAGTCAAGAAAGAGGAGGGAAGACTGAGAGACTCACAGACTGGAGAATATGAAGGAGACAGGAAAATTGATGCAATGTGAGAGTTTGGATTAGATGATAGAATTAGAAATGGATCTTAATGAAAAAAAACTGGTGAAACCTTAATGAAGTCTAGTTATCAGTATTTTACTGAAGCTAATTTTCTTTCTTTTTTTTGCTTTTTAGGGCCACATCTCCGGCACATGAAAATTCCCAGGCTAGGGGTTGAATGGGAGCCACAGCGATGCCAGATCCTTAAGCCACTGAGCAGGGCCAGGGATCAAACCTGCATCCTCCTGGATACTAGTCTGGTTCATTACCACTGAGCCACAACAGAAACTCCACTAATTACTTAGTTTTGATCATTGTACCATGGCTATAGAAGAAGTTAATATAAGACAAAGCTGAGGGGAGGATATGTTGGAACTCTGTGTATTATTTTTGTAACTCTTCTATTAATGTAAAACTATCTCAAAAAGATCAATCATGATGGCAGAGTTAGAGGACATGGCCCTCACCTCCCATGGTTCAATATTTGTAAATCAAACAATGTGATAAATCACACTAAGAAAAGGAAGGATAGAAATCACATGATAATCTCAATAGACACAGAAGAGGCATTTGACAAAATTTAACATCCTTTCATGATAAAAAAAACTCTCATCAAAATGGGTGTGAGGAAACATATCTCAACATAATAAAAGCCATTTATGATAAATCCACAGTTAGCATTATAATCAATGATAAAAAGAGAAAAGATAATCTATGGAAGGGGAGAAAACATTTGCAAATTATATGAGAGACAGGGATTAATATTCAAAATGTATAAATAACTCAAGCAACTCAACATAAAAAAAAAAAAGAAACCCCAAGTGGGCATAGACATTTTTCCTAGGAAGATATACAGATAGCTGACAGGCACATGAAAATATGCTCTACATCACTAATTATTAGTGAAGTTCAAATCAAAACCGCAATGAGATATCACCTCACATCTATCAGAATGGCTATCATCAAAGACACTACAAATAACAAATGCTGGTGAAGATGTGGAGAAAAGGGAACCCTGCTGCACTATTGTTGGGAATGTAAATTGGTGCAAGCACTATGGAGAACAGTATAGAGTTTCCTAAAAAATCTAAAAGCAGAACTATCACATGATTCAGCAGTTCCATTCCTGAGTATATACCTGGGGAAAAAAAAAAGCACACTTCTAAAGGATACATGAACTCCAATGTCCATGGCAACACCATTTACAATACCCAAGATATCAAAGTAACACAACTGTCTATCAACAGATAAATGGATAAAGAAGATTGATATATATATTAAAATATATATTAGAATATTACTCAGCCATTAAAAGAATGAAATTCTGCCATTTCCCAGCAATGTTGATGGACCTAGAGAATATTATGCTTAGTGAAATAAGTCAGACAAAGACAGGCAAATACTGTATAATGTCACTCATATGTGGAATATAAAAAAAATACAAATGAATGTATATAGCAAAACAGAAAGACTGACAGATATAGAAAAGAAACTACTGATTATCAGTGGGGAGAGGGAAGAGGGAGGGTCATGATAGGGATGGGATTGAAATATACAGTCTACTACGTATAAAATAGATGAGCAATAAGATGACTTTATAGCACAGGGAATTATCGTCATGATCTTGTAATAACTTTTAACGTAGTGTAACCTGTAAAAATAAGCCACTTACTGTATACTTGAAACTAATATAATATTTTAAATCAACTATACTTCAAGAAAAATACTATCTCAAAATAAAAAGTTTTTATTTAAGAAGATTGTTATAAGCAGGATTCTGGTGCACAAAAAGACTAATCCAAATAAACAGAACTTCTTACAATATCCTTTATTAATGGGCTTTTGTATGGGGAGCACCTGGTATGCTACATATAATAAAGAGAATTGTATTTTAGTTCTATTTTATAGATAAAGAAACTAAAATTCAGAGAACTTGTCAAAGTTTATCCAACTGGTGATTTCATGGATGTTAAAAGTAGGTGATTAGGAATTCCCACTGTGCTTTACAAGTGTTTTCTCTCATTTTATCTTGACTTTTCATCTTCATAAAAGGGTCTTTGGGTGGGGGGATGTGCTTGGGCTGTGGGATGGAAATCCTGTGAAATCAGACTGTTATGATCATTATACAACTACAAATGTGATAAATTCATTTGAGTAATAAAAAAAGTAAAAAAAAAGGGGTCTTTTACAGAGTAAATGTTTTCATTTTGATGAATATCAATTTAAAAATTGTTTCTTCATATTCATCCTTTTAATATCAAGTCAAAGAAATCATTGCCTAGCCCTAGATCCTCAAGATTTTCTCCAATTTTTTTCTACAAGTTTTATAATTTTTTTATTTTACATTTAAGTCAGTGATCTATTTTGAGTTATATTTTGTATAAAGTGTGAGCCCTAAGTATAAGTTTGGCGTTTGTTTCTTTGTTTGCATACTTATGTCCACTTATCTTGCGATATTTATTGAAAAAGCTGTCTTTCCTCTGTGGAGTTGCTTTTAAATCTTTGTCAAAAAATTGTGTGGATCTATTTCTGAGTTTTCTCTTTTGTTCCCTTGATCTTTCTTTCTCACAATGCCAGTCTTTATTGCTACAGTATAAAATAAAAAATTTCTCTCCTTGAAATCAGGGATACTGATTCCTCTCATTCCTCTCATACTTTCTTCCTTCATGTTCTATCATAAAAGACTGGACACAATTCCCTGTATTATACAGTAGGACCTCATTGCTCATCCATTCTAAATGGAATAGTTTGCATCTACTAACCACCAATCCTAGTCCCTCCCACTCCCTCGCCCTCCCCTTTGGCAACCACATGTCTGTTCTCCATGTCTATGAATCTGTTCCTGTTCTGTAGATAGGTTCATTTGTGCCACATTTTAGATGCCACACATAAAAGATATCATATGATATGTCTTCCGCTTTCTGACTTACTTCACTAAGTATGATAATCACTAGTTGCATCTCTGTTGCTACAAATGGCATTATTTCATTCCTTTTTATGGCAAGCTAGTATTTCATTGGGTATATGTACTACATCTTCTTAATCCACTCATCTATCATTTAGATTGTTTCCATGTCTTGGCTATTGTGAATAATGCTGTAATGAACACAGGGGTGTGTGTACTTTTTGAATGAAAGTTTTGTCCAGATATATGCCCAGGAGTGGGATTGCTGAATAATATAGAAAATATGAATAGACCAATCACAGGTACTGAAATTGAAAATGTGATTTAAAAATTTACAAGAACCAAAAGTCCAGGACCCCATGGTTTCATAGGCGAATTCTATCAAACATTTAGAAAAGAGTTAACACCTATTCTTCTGACACTTCCAAAAAAGGTGCAGAGGAAGGAACACTCCCAACTTGTTCTATGAGTCCACCATCACCCTGATACCAAAACCAGACAAAGATACCACGAAAACAAAATCACAGGCCAATATCACATAGACGCAAAAATCCTCAACATAATATTGTCAAACCAAATACAACACTATATTAAAAGGATCACATACCATGATGAAGTGGTGTTTATCCCAGGGATGCAAGGATTCTTCAATACTTACAAATCAATCAGTGTGACACAGCACATCGACAAACTGAAAAATGAAAACCATATGATTATCTCAATAGATTAAGAAAAAGCTTTTGTCAAAATTCAACACCTATTTCTGAAAAAAATTCTCCAGGAAGTAGGCAAAGGGAACCTACCTCAATATAATAAAAGCCGTATATAACAAACCCACAGCTAACATCATTCTCAATGGTGAAAAATTGAAAGCATTTCTGTAAGATCAGGAACACGACAAGGATGTCCACTTTCACTGCTGTTATTGAACATAATTTTGGAAGTGCTGGCCATGGCAATCAGAGTAGAAAAAGAAATAAAGGTAATCCAACTTGGAGAAGTAGTAAAACTATCACTGTTTGCAGACAACAATGATAATACACCTAGAAAACCCTTTATTCTTGAAGGATGTTTTTGGTGGACATTGAATTCCAGATTGACAGGCTTTTTGTTCAGTACTTGAAAAAAATATTGTGTCGCTTCCTTCTGGCCTCCATGGTTTCTGATGAAAAATCCACTGACATTCAAATTTTCTCTTCTGTATAGGTCAGGTTCTATTTATTTATTGAGATTTTTCTTTTTGTCTTTAACTTTTAGAAGCTTATTTATGTGTCTTGGTAAGGACTGCTTTAGGCTTATCCTCTTTGGAGTTTGTTCAGCTTCTTGAATTTGTGCATGTATATCTCTTGCCAAATTTATAGATATTCCCGCTACTATTTCTTTGAGTACTTTTCCAGCCATACCCTCTGTCTCCTCCCTTTCTGGGGCTTCAATGACATAAATGTTAGATCTTTTGTTATAGTTTCACAAGTCCTTGAATCTCTGTTCACTTTTTTTTTCTCAGTTTATTTTCTTTCTGTAGTTCCTACTGGATATTTTCTATTATTCTATCTTCCAGGTCACTGATTTCTTTTCTCTCTCTCCTCCTTTCTAACATTCAGTGCATCCACTGAATATTTTACTGCAGTTATTGTATTTTCCATTTGGTTCTTCTTTATATTTTCTATCAGAGACTTTCAATTTATTCACTGAAACTTCTTTCTTTTAAATTTTTTTTCCAAGAGTTCAAAATTGCTCATAGAATCATTTTTATAATAGGCGCTTTAAACTCTTTGTCACATAATTCTAAAATTTGTCATCCCCATGTTGACATTTATTGATTGTCTTTTCTCATTGTCTTGGTTCTTGGTGTAAATGATATTTGATTTAAACCTGGACATTTTCACATTATGTCATGAGATTATGAATCTTACTTAAATCTTCTGTTTTAGCTGGTTTCCCCTGACACTGTTTCAACAAAAGAAGGGGGCACCCCTTATTACTGCTGGGTAGAGGTGGGAGTTCCAATCCCCCATGAGTTTTCCACTAACACTGTGTTGCAGGTGGCCTTATTGTTGTTGGGTAATGATGAAAGTTCCCACTCCCCACTTGGAATGTTCTGATATTACCTTTGATGTGTTATTGGGACATTTCATTACAGCCTTGGAAGGGGAGAAGTCTAGCCTTCCTACTCATTCTTTTCTGCCATGTATAGAGGCAATGTTTACCTAGAGTAGAGCAGTTATTGTCTAAAAGATTTTTGTCTTGCTCAGCTACGTTTTCCCTAGTCTTTTGGCTACAGAGACCCAGCTTTTGGCGGGGCTGCTTTGTTGCCATTTCCCAATTTCCAGTTTCTTCAACTCCAAATCTGGAATATATAAGGCAAAAAGAAAGCCCAAAGAATTTACCACTGTGTCTTCCTTCATATCCCAAGATTCCTAGCTAGTCAGCCTTCCTCTCTTTACCTTTCAGAGTCTTCTTATGCTTGTTTTATACAAAATGCCCAAGGTTTTTAGTTGTACTTAGTGAGAGGAATATTAAATCTACTCCATATTCCTAGATGTGGAAGTTCCAATATTGTTTTTATTCATGTCTATTTCTAGAAGATGACCTTGGAAGGTTAGAAGTCTTTCAGAAACTTGAATTGCACTGCATTAACTCATTTATTCTTACGGCAATACTATAATTGAGATAATGTCTTTTAAGCGAGAGATGAAAGCTCAGAGAGAGTATACAAATTGTCCAGGATTTTACAACGGGTAAGTGATAGAATGGAATTCTAACCCAAGTCTCTCTAATAAGAGAGGAATCCACAAAATGTCTGTAATCTGGCTCTGACCTATCCCTGGCACCTTCTTTATCTTCATTAACTTCTACTGCTTCTACTGCATACTCAAATATATAATAGGAATCTAGCTATGGTGTGTATGTGTGTGTGTGTGTGTGTGTGTGTATTTAAGTACGTAAAGCAAAAAATTCTCATCAGTGGGTAACGTGAAAGACAGTATTGGCATGTAAAGGAACAAAAAACCTAAGGAGAAGTTCCAGGGGAACATGAATCTTCCAAGAATTCACACAGGCCTTGATAATGGAAGCAGGTGAGGTGTGTTCAAGGCATCTGTATATTTACCTAGAGTTTAAGGACAATCTACTCTACTCAATGAATTCTGATTCCTTAAGATGAATAACAATGAGACTGCAAATTAGGGGAACTAAACAATCCAGTGATCATTTCACTCTAAAGGACAGAGCAACTTGCCCCAGGTCACATCCAACAAAGTTTAAAGTCAGGAAAAGAACTCACATCTCCTGATTGACAGATGCTTCCACTATAAACGATAGACTCAGGATGTTTTTGGTGCTCAAGGGTAAAAGATATGGAAAATATTATGTGGCCTGCACAAAATAGAAGAAAATGTACTGCTTCCTATTAGCGACATATCTCTTTTTAACTTAGAACAAAATGATTAGGTCTGATGACCTAGACTTTTCTAAAAGAGATAAATTCTGTATGATCAGGATGAACTGTGGGTCAGGATGAATTTATTTAGATTATTCATTCACCATTTCAGTGTGTATGATTTCTTCAAGAGTCCTTCCCATGTTTCAAGGAAGCATGGCTTTGGACTCTGTCCAGTCCTGGGCCACTGGGAGCAAGTTGCCTTTTTGCACTACTCAACCTACTTTTCCAGCATGCTGATAAGTCCTGGGAACCTGAGACCTGTAAGCACTGATGGTGAGTTGCCAAAGGTCAAAGGCTAAAATACTGCCAAGGAAAGCCACCTTCTGAAGGCCCTTGCCTTCAAGACTGACCAATGGATTGTACGGAAGTTTCATTGACATGGTTCAGATTCCTTGACTGCAACCAACCTTTAAGAAGCTACCCCTTGTCAAGTCCTTTCTTTTCCCACCACATATCTCTATGAGGACAGTTTTCTTCATAATAACACATCACAACCAAATGAATGCAGCACCAGATGTGAGAATCCAGCTGTAGTCTATGTAACCAGATATTAGAGAGATTTGCAAAAACAAAAACAGCTATTCTTTTCACTGCCTCCTTTAGAAAATGGAGTTAATTTCATAAGAAACATTATTTATGTTAGCATGTAGTGTGTTTACTATTTTTAGATGTTAAAATATTTAAATTCTTCTGTTTTAATTTCTAATATAATAAAATATAGATATATATATAACCTACATAAATAAAAGCTTTTGGAGGTCATCGATAATTTTAAGGATGTAAAGAGATCCTGAAACCAAACGTTTGAGAAACACTGCTATGGATCACACCTATTTACAATTTCTTTTAATTCAGTTTTTAGGGGAACAAATAGTATAACTGGAGTTCCCTCTGTGGTGCAACATGATTTACAGCATCTCTGGAGTGCTGGGACATAGGTTCAATCCCTGGCCAGGCACAGTGGGTTAGGGTCCAGCATTGCCATAGCCGCAGCGTAGGTTGTAATGGCTTAGATCTGATCTCTGGCCCAGGAACTCCATATGCTGTGAGGCAACCAAAGAAGAAAAAATAAATAAAAATAGTAATAATTATCTTTTGGGGGGTACTATTGGGATTTATTAAGCTTATTTTATTTTTCTTAATTATGAGAGTAAGAAAGCTGGTGATTGCCTGCTTTCTGGGCAAGGGGAGAAGGAACAAGGCCACTTTGCTTAGGAACTCTGTCTGGAGGCCTTCGGTGGTGGCCTTGAACAAAACGAAATTTAAAAGGGGCCTCTACACAGAGACCTAACACATTTACAATGTTTGGTGTGATTTTCCTGGCTTCATGCTATAAATCTACTCAGTAAATATCTTAATTCAATAAAAAGCTACTTAGCACATACTGGGTGGAAATCACAGTGCTTTTGAGAAATCACAGTACTTTTTAGGTAAGATATAGCACAGCTTATTGAAAGACGCAGATATAACAGCAAATTTGTATGCTGTGACAGGCACTATTCTAACGACTTTCCTCCTGATATTTTTTAATTCAATCCTCACAACTCACCTATTTTAGAATAATTGGAATAATTCCCATTTATCAGAGGAGAAAATTGAAGTTTGAGAAAGATTTGTGTATTCCTTAACATTATAGTAAGGAATGCAAAACTGGGGAAAAAAAACAGACGCGGTTGATCTAAAAAAGTCTGAAGTTTAACTGGAAATCATATTAGAAATGATATAACAGAGTTCAAACAGAGTGAGAGGAAGAGGCTAATTACTAGAAGGGGAACATGGCACTGAGCTGGACCTTGACAAAAATGTAGATCTTCCACTGGAGGTTCTCTGTGGGGAGGGAAGTGCATTCTAGGCAGAAGTTACTGCTTGAGAAAAGACCCAGAACTGCCAGGACATCTGGCCCATTTGGAATATTGTGATTTGAGCTTGGAAAAGTATATAGGACAAAATTAGAGAAAGCCTAAAAAGGTAGGTTGAAGATTTTGGACTTTTGCTCAAGGAGGGTGCAGCCTTGAAGGATTTTTCCAAGGGAAACAGCAGGCTCTTAGCCATGCTTCAGGGAGAAAGGTGTGCACAATTAGATATCCACATCGGCTTAGCCACGGAGAGCTCAAGGACAGTGACTCTTTCACCAAAGGAATGTCCAATGATTTCATTTGTAACAGGTCAGAGATTCTGCCCACTTGGCATTAGGATACTGTGTGTGGCTTTGTTTTGACAAACCTTAGCCCTGACTCCCTAACACAAAGCAGAGACCAAGTGGCAACTCCCTCTGCAGCAGGAAGTTCCCTGCCAACTGTCAAACCATGGCTTATCTTTGAGATAAGCCTTCTTTCTGCCTTGACTTCTTTCTCTCTTACCTTCTCCACTCAAGCAGTGGGTGTTCACCTACTGAAATCTCCCTTGAATGCTTGCAGGAAGGTGGTTTTTAAACCAGGGGATGTCTCAAGCAAGCCCTACTCTAGGGGATGGGTGAGTTAGATGCTACACCCAAGTGCATATATGACTTACTAAAAAGGCTGGGATGGCTTGTGATAATAAAAATAGCATAAAATTATAAAATTTAAAAATAAAAACAAAATGCAAGTAAGATCCTTCAAAAATCAAAAATTAAACATACAGGAACACCTGCTAATCTTTTGGGGCCGGGGGACCAGGGGGACATGGTGGTGAAGAACTGTTTAAATTGTAGCCCACGGTAAAAAATATCACAGTCTTCGAAAGTCTTCTTGCAGGGTCCATATACACAAACCAGGTAACCAGGTCATAAAAACCCCAACTAGATTCAACTGAACCACCCATTCTTTGGGGGATTAGGTGGTGTGGGGGAAATCAGTAACCATATACCTGTTAGACTAAATTTGAGCATTGCTTTTATTTTTCTCAAATTTTTTTACAAGTTGCATTTAACAGCCCTAAGAAGCTAGCAAAGAAATAAAATAATTTCTTCCCCAGGTGGAGGTAACCAAAGCAAAGTGACAGGAAGAAAGTTCTTGGCTCTTGTATGAGAAGATAAACATCTTTCCTCTGATGACAGATCTCTCTGATACGTGAGAAGAGACGACAAGCCAGAAAGAGCGATGGGAAATTCTGAAGTAATTACAAACCACATGGCATGAGAAAAATACCTCCATTTAGGATGAATTTATTTTTGGAGACATTTACTTGAACTCTAAAACAACTTGGATCTCTTGAAAGCAATTCTCTTAATTGAAAAGTTTTAATTTTTCTTTTACAAAGCCTCAAATATTTTGTATCTATTTAAAGCACATGTACCCATTTCATGTCCTTCTAGTTAAACAATTTTTGATTATGTTGTCGATTCCATTTTCACAGTATAATGTCAAAGACTACGAACACAAGCGATTTTCCAATTTAAGCTGAACTTTTACAATGATTTTATTTTTAACTTTTTCAACGCTCCGACTTTGCCAATTCCAAAAAGTCTAAGTAAACATGACATAGACAAACTAGAAAGATTGCTTGATTTTTTAAAATTGCTTTGGCACTGAATCAACATACTATCCTTCTGATTTTTGTTTTCAGCAGGAAGGTGAACTGCAGATGGCTGATTGGGAAATCTTGAAGGATGTCACAAATGTGACAACCTGTGAAACCAAAGCTGACACAAGAAGGGTCTGATTATGTAAGGGACATGTCTGTTTGTCCACAATACTGGTCTATCCAATAGAAGTTCACAGTTGGCCAGCAGAGTGGCAAGCAGAGTACGATGCTAAAATAGCAAATACCGATTAGAAGGAAAGAATGGGAGTATCTGGGATCCATCCTCAAGAAACTTGGAATATATTCAGGGAATATGTCCAGGAAACTTGGAAGTGATGGCTTTTCCATATAACTGGATATACAATTGTGAGAATATCAACGTTCCCTCTTCCCTCAAGCTATGCTCGAGTTATACTTATTCACTAAGCACAACTTTGCATGTGCCATCCATCCACTCAGAATCCCACAGTCTCACTGCTTTGGGATAACTTTAACTGCCTTGGTCTTAAAGTTCTGTGCAGTCAAGTCCCCATTAGGTAGTCCAGCATTACAGATGCTGAAATGCTGAGTGTTGAAGGATGAATAAAATTGCATCAGGTAGGAGTTCCTGCTGTGGCACAACAGGATCGCCGGTGTTTTGGGAGCGCTGGGATGGAGGTTGAGAATGCTGGGACACAGGTTTGATCCCCAGCCAAGTATAGTGGGTTAAAGATCTGGCATTGCCACAGCTGTGGTTTAGGTCTCAACTATGGCTCATATCTGATCCCTGGCCTGAGAATTCCATATGCCACAGGGTGCCCTGCACACCCAGTCAAAAAAAATTGCATTAGGGCAAGATGAGTAAGGAAGAAGGGAAGGGAATCCGGGTGCAAGGCAGAGGATGGCAAAAATACAAATGCTTAGAAGGGCAAAGTGTGTTTGGAGAATGGTTAAGTTAGACAGTGTGACTGAAATGTAAGATTTATGGAGGGACTTGGGAAAGATGAACAAGTCAACAAAAAGGTAGGTACACATGACATAGGGTACTATGAGCCAATAAGACTGAGTTTTTTTTTTTCCTGCAGTCATTGGAATAGCCAGCAAAGGTGTTTGTAAGGAAAAGTGCTGTCATCAATGCTAGTTCTAGAAAAGCAACAGATGGATGTCCTACTGAAATTGCCAGAAAAGGCCAGGTAACACTAAAAAACTAATTGCACATATTATATTTGTTAGAAATTCAAAGATTACCAAGTAGCCAAAGGCATCATAGAGAAAATATTTCAACAATCGGCAAATTCCTCTTTCTCTATATATTATTTCCAAAGGAGATAATCTTTAATCTTCTCTTCCATCCAAATTATTCCCTGTCTTAAAAAAAATGCCAAAAATGTTTGGGAAAATGTACTCCACCCATGATTTTTGGGAAGGATTGGTTTCTTAGTCCCTACCGGAGCCAAATTTTAGTGCACAGGAATTTTCTTAGAAAGGAAATACTGCCAAAATGTTCTTCCAATACAGTTCTGGTGGGAACCGATGGTAGGTGAATGCAAGTTATATTCATAGCACGTAAGAAAAGGGAAATATTAACCATGCTAAATCCTAAATACTAAAAATGAATTATGAAGTATCTGAGACTTCACAGCTAGTCAAAAAAGCATAAAGCCTTCAGAGTTTATATAATCTAGATTTCAATATTCCTTCAGGCGCTTGCTTATTTATTTATTTATTTTAATTTTTATTTATTTATTTATTTTTTTTGTCTTTTTAGGGCTGCACCTATGGCATATGGAGGTTCCCAGGCTAGGGGTCCAATCTGAGCCTACGTCATAACCACAGCAACACAGGATCCGAGCCAAGTCAGCGACCTACACCACAGCTCACAACAATGCTGGATCCTTAACCCACTGAGCAAGGCCAGGGATTGAACCTGCATCCTCATGGAGACTAGTTGGGTTTGTTAACCGCTGAACCACTATGGGAACTCTGGGACGCTTATTTATAGGTAGAGATTCTTTAAGAATATTCCATAAATGTTTCTGAGCACCATGTGGGGTACTATGAATAAACTGATGAGCACAGATACAATCCTTACCCCCATGGAGCTTACATCTAAAATAAAAATACAACAAGATAAATAAGTATGATAATCTAATATGATATAAGTATAGTGTGAAAGTGCTTTGATGGAGGAAGCATAGGTGTTATGAGACCATACAGGGTAAATGTGGGGCAAAGACATCTTTAAAGAAATTGCAACTAGTATGACATCTAAAGAATAAGCAGAACACTGCCCAGCAAAACAAGTGGGCAATGGGTTAGGAGAGTGGATGCACATATGAGCAGAGTTCTAGACAAAGACCTAGAATCAAGAGAAATAACTGCATTCAGGAAACCAGGTAGTTCACCCCAGCTGGAATGTATACATACATGATGTGTGCAGACAGAAGGAGGAGGGGGGGAGCAGGTGGGAGGGCAGAGTATCAACAAATGGAGAGTAGGTAGGGACCAGATCCTACCAAGTCTTGTAATACTCAGATCGGCCCTTGGAATTTCTCCTGAAGGCATTAGAAAACCACTGACTACTTTTAAGCAGATGAATGATCGCAATCACATCTCAGAAAGCTTACTATGACCACAGAATGGAGAATGGACTGGTGGATATGGGCACATTGGAGACAGAAAACCCAGTGCAGGAGGATGGGATAATCGTCAGGAGAAGTGATAGAAGCCTGAAGGAGAATGGGGATAGTGACAGAAAGATGGGAGTGGATTTGAGAAGAATATAGTCAAGATTTCATAATTGTTCAGGGTGAGGGAGAAAAGCGTTCCAAGGATGATTCCCAGATTCTGGTGGGGCTAGTGGTTTCTGGCTATAAACTGAGAGAGGACACTGAGATGGAGAGGAGCAGCATGTGAAGGGGTGAGGACAAGGAGGTCAGTTAGTTCCTGTTGAGTTTGGTGTGTCTGATGGACATTCAAACAGAAACTCTAATAGGTTAACTGGGTATGTGGATCTGGACCTCATTGAGATTTAAGAGTCACTGGCACCTAGATGGTCCTGGAAGACAAAACATGCCAAGGAATGCTTAAGATTTTTAGTAGAAGAACTTCTAAGTGTCCTTCAGTACTATTTATAGTTGGAAGAATTGCCCACATTTCTCACTGCATTTTATCATAACCCTGTAATGTACTCAAGTCTATTCCATCCCAAATCTTGGATCTTAAAAGCATTCACATCTTTCATCATATGTAGAATTGTCTCCTCTCAAAGAAATCACAGATTTTGAATCAATTACCTGAATTTCTTAAGAACTTACCCTGATTCCTTCATGTTTCCTCTTTAGTCCTGGTCTGAAAAAAGCTGTACAAATTTCATGACCTTAAGGCTTGACTATTAAGAAGAATCCAAAAAGAGTAAAATCAGGTCATTTGGTTTCAGGCAAAATAACTGGGTTATGTTTTAAGGGGGATTACTTGGAACATCTGACATTTAATTTAAACTAACAGAGCCTGCTGTATAGCACAGGGAACTATACTTAATATTTTATAATAACCTATATGGGAAATGAATCTGAAAAAGGATGGATATATACATACATATATATATATATATATATATATACACACACATATATATATATATATCTGAATAACATTGTGGTACAGCAGAAATTTATACAACGTTGTAAATCAACTATACTTCAATAAAACTTTAAGATTCAAAATAAAATAAAATAAACAATGTTTCCTACTCTCCTTTTAATTAATTCATCTTTAATCCTGCCCTGACACGGTCAAAACTTATTTAGGATCTCATGTTTCCAGAGATCGAATTGCTTTTCTAATGTACATTTGATTCTAAAACTTGGCATCTTTGAGCTTCTGGTGTCAACACAAAGAGAACATACATATTCCAACAATCTGTGGATTGTTGTCAGTGGGAAGCATCAGTTCCTGGCCTTTGAGAGGAAGGGCACAGCACATTTCTGCAGAGGGGGAAGTGATGGAGCTATTATTACTTTGTAGACATCCCTGGTTTGTTCATTCAGAAAGGCACAAGTCAGGCTCTGTGGCCATTCAAAGGAGGAGGCCATGAAAGTAAGTCCCCTGGTGACACTTTGACTGCCAGCCCTTCCCTCACATCCACCCTGCAGCAGAAGGTTCCCAGCACCCCGGGTTTGTTAACC
Source organism: Phacochoerus africanus (assembly GCF_016906955.1). NCBI lineage: Eukaryota > Metazoa > Chordata > Mammalia > Artiodactyla > Suidae > Phacochoerus > Phacochoerus africanus. Next base: position 38,498,057 of record NC_062554.1, on the reverse strand, counting down.
CTGACCTCTCCTATCACCATGGAAATGCAACACTGCCAAGGGAACTTCCTTGGTGATTATCATTCAGACTCTAGAAGAATAGGATAGAAAATAGAACAGGAAAAACACCCAGAAAATTTCATTGCCCATTTCATCTTGCTGTTCAGCCTTTTTCTTTAGAACAGAGAACTTCCCCGCAGTATGAAAGTTTTGGTGTGGAGGGGGGAGTGGGATTGGAAAGAGGAGTCAGGCCAAAAGCTGCTGCAGCAGCTTAACATGTCAGACTCCTACACTGTGAAGTATTGATATTTGAGGAGTTAAGATTTACCTACAGTGAATCAAAATACTTGAAAAAATCATAACATCCTTAGTACCGTTTGACACTATTTAGATTTTCACCTGTAGGTGGCTAGGCAAGCAATTACAATATTATTATTTTGGACTTCCTGCTGTGGTGCAGGAGGTTAAGAATTTGACTGCACTAGCCTGGGACAGTGGGTTTAATCCCACTGAGATGCAGGTTTAATCCCCAGCCCGGCACAGTGGGTTAAGGATCCAGCATTGCTGCAGCTGCAGCATAGGTCGCAGCTGTGGCTCGGATTTAGTCCTTGGCCTGGGAACTTCCATATGCCATGAATGCAGCCATAAATATATATATATATATATATATATATAATTTTTCCACTACTCCCTTGAATTAGTATTAGAATCCAATAGCAATAAAAGAGGCTTGACTTCAATTTATAGTGATATTGCTCCCATAGAATTAGAAGGAATTATGGAGATCTAATTTAAAATCCATAAACTCCTTGGAATGGTAGCAAAGTATACCGTGCATGCCCCTTAAAAAGGCTCCATAGCTTTTTTCATAAATTTTAACATCCGGGAAAGATTAAGACTTGACTTGGTCCCATGAATTTAACAGATCAGCAAAATGAATCTTGAAGAGGTTGGGTTCTTCTTTCACATCCTCTCTTCCTTCTGCTCCTTCTTCTTCTCCTCCTCTTCCTCTCTTCTCTCCCTCTTCCTCCTTCCTTTTTCCTCTTCCTAAAGTGCCAAAGCCAAAGTCATATACTTTGAATTTTGCATTGGTTTGAGTTAATGTTAAGCAAGAATAGAGGAGTTCCACAGGAGAGGCATGGGGGGGATGAGGATGTAAATGCAGACAGAGTGTCCCTGGACTCACAATGAAAATTGTCAAGTAGGCAAATTATCTCAGAAATACTGGGTTTGGTCATCAATTAATACAGGGGCTCTGGCAACCCAGCAATCAGGACCCGGTTTGTTGTCAATATGTGTTTCTTAGCCCACTAGTTGCCTTGGCGGTTGGGTCTTGCCCTTCTGCCTCTGGGAATGGAGGAGATCAGGAGCTGCTGAGGCCCACGATCCCCCAGATTTAACAGAACAAGACAGGAGACTTGAAAATTTGAGGAGCTCCTGCTTGAATTTGACACTCCCCGAGAAGGGTAGGAAAGAGGCACTTTACTTTTCTGATGAGGTGGCTATAGCATGCTTTCCTTTGTGTGTTTCATCATGTGATGCTATTTGTTCTAAATCTTGAGGTTTCCTAGAATACTGGTACAGAAAATATACCCCATGGGCTTTGAACTCAGGCCCAAGTAAGTTTGAGTGGTGGCTCCATCACTGCTGGCCTTGAGTAGGCCCTATATAACCTCTTTAGCCCTTGGTTTCCTCATGTGCCAAACAATAAGCACATTAGTGCCTACTTCAAGTGACAGTTACAAGAATTAAATAAGCTAAGGTATACCAAAGTGGGTATAGAGGGAACATTCCTTAACATAATTAAAGCCATTTACAACAAACCCACAGCAAATATAATACTCAACAGAGAAAAGCTGAAGCCTTTCCACTAAAATCTGGAACAAGACAGGGATGCCTACTTTCACCACTGTTATTCAAGATAGTATTGGAAATCCTAGCCACAGCAATCAGACAAACAAAAGAAATAAAAGGTATCCAAATAGGAAGAGAAGAGATAAAACTGTCACTGTATGCAGATGACATGATACTATATATAGAAAACCCTAAGGACTCAACCCAAAAACTACTTGAACTGATCAACAAATTCAGCAAAGTACCGGATATAAGATTAACATTCAGAAATCAGTCACATTTCTGTATACTAACAATGAAATATTAGAAAAGGAATAAAAAAATACAATACCTTTTAAAACTGCACCCCCAAAAAACCAAATACATGGGAATACACCTGACCAAGATGGTAAAGGACGTATATGCTGAGAACTATAAAACATTAATCCAGGAAATTAAAGAAGATGTAAAGAAATGGAAAGATATCCCATGCTCCTGGGTTGGAAAAATTAATATTGTAAAAATGGTCATACTACCCAAAGCAATCTACAGATTGAATACAATCCCTATCAAATTACCCATGACATTTTTCACAGAACTAGAACAAACAATCCAAAAATTTATATGGAACCACAAAAGACCCAGAATTGCCAAAGCAATTCTGAAGAACAAACACCAAGCAGGAGGCATAACACTCCCAGACTTTAGGCAATATTACAAAGCCAGAGTCATCAAGACAGTGTGGTACTGGTACCAAAACAGACATACAGACCAATGGAACAGAATAGAGAACCCAGAAATAAACCCAGACACCTATGGTTAATTAATCTTCAACAAAGGAGGGAAGAACATAAAATGGGAAAAGATCTTTTCAGCAAATATTGCTGGGAAACCTGGACAGCTGCATGCAAATCAATGAAACTAGAACACACCCTCACACCATGCATGAAAATAAACCTAGAAATTATCATGCTAAGTGAAGTCAGCCATACAATGAGACACCAACATCTAATGCTTTCACTGACATGTGGAATCTGAAAAAAGGACAGACTGAACTTCTTTGCAGAACAGATGCTGACTCACAGACTTTGAAAAACTTATGGTCTCTAGAGGAGACAGTTTGGGGGGTGGGGGATGTGCTTGGGCTGTGGGATGGAAATCCTGTGAAATCAGATTAGTTATGATCATTATACAACTACAGATGTGATAAATTCATTGAGTAATTAAAAAAATTATTGCTAAAAAAATTAAAAAAAAACTCAAAATGGCTTAAAGACTTAAATATAAGACAAGACACCATCCAACTCCTGGAAGAGAACACAGGCAAAACATTCTCTGACATCAACCTTATGAATATTTTCTCAGGTCAGCCTCTCACAGCAACAGAAATAAGAGCAAAAATAAACCAATGGGACCTAATCAAATTGGCAAGCTTTTGCACAGCAAAGGAAATCAAAAAGAAAACAAAAAGACAACTTACAGAATGGGAGAAAATAGTTTCAAATGATGCAACTGACAAGAGCTTAATCCCTAGAATATACAAGCAACTTCTACAACTCAACAGCAAAAAAGCCAACAACCCAATGGAAAAATGGGCAAAAGATCTGAATAGACATTTTTCCAAGGAAGATGTACAGATGGCCAATAGGCACATGAAAAAATGCTCAACATCCCTGATTATTAGAGAAATGCAAATCAAAACTACCATGAGATACCACGTCACACCAGCCAGAATGGCCATCATTAATAAGTCCACACATAACAAATGCTGGAGGGGGTGTGGAGAAAAGGGAACCTCCCTGCACTGTTGGTGGGAATGTAAGCTGGTACAACCACTATGGAGAACAGTATGGAGGTACTTTAGAAATCTATGCATAAAACTACCATACGACCTAGCAATCCCATGCTTGGGCATATATGTGGACAAAACTTTCCTTAAAAAAGACACATGTACCCGTATGTTCATTGCAGCGCTATTCACAGTAGCCAAGACATGGAAATAACTCAAATGTCCATCGACAGATGATTGGATTAGGAAGATGTGGTGTATATATAATATACACAATGGAATACTACTCAGCCATCAAAAAGAAAATAATGCCATTTGCAGCAACATGGATGGAACTAGAGACTTTCATCCTGAGTGAAGTAAGTCAGAAAGAGAAAGACAAATACCATATGATATCACTTATATCTGGAATCTAAGGCACAAATGAACCTTTCCACAGAAAAGAAAATCATGGTCTTGGAGAAAAGACTTGTGGTTGCCAAAGGGGAGGGGAAGGGAGTGGGAGGGACTGGGAGCTTGGGGTTAATAGATACAAACTATTGCCTTTGGAATGGATTAGCAATAGATCCTGCTGTGTAGCACTGGGAACTATGTCTAGTCACTTATGATGGAGCAGGATAATGTGCAAAAATAGAATGTGTACATGTATGTGTAACTGGGCCACTATGCTGTACAGTAGAAAAAAATTGTATTGGGGCAATAACAATTAAAAATAAATAAATAAATAAATAAATAAATAAGCTAAGGTAATGATGTGTCTGATACGGGGTCTAGCAGAGAGCAATGGCTTCCCACTGCCTCTCACCCAGCTCCTGGCCCTGAATCCACAACACAAACTGGCTTAGCGTAGAGCAGGTTGGAGGAAATTTTTTGTGCCCTTTCTCTGCACTTAAGAATTTAAAACAGGAGTTCCTATTGTGCCTCAGCAGGTTAAGAACCTGACATAATATCCATGAGGATGCAAGTTCGAATCCTGACCTCACTCAGTTGGTTAGGGTTCCTGCATTGGTGGAAGCTACTGCGTAGGCTGCAGTTGTGGCTCAAATCTAATGTTGCTGTGGCTGTGACGCAGGCCAGCAGCTGCAGCGCCGATTCCACCCCTATCCCAAGAACTTCCATATGCTGCAGGTGTGGCCATAAAAAGCAAAAAAAAAAAAAAAAAAAAGAAAAGAAAAGAAAGAATTAAAAACAATATTCAAGTCTCTATCACTCTTTGCTTTTTGTTGAGCTTTTTAGGTGAATATGAAAGAGCAGGTCTGGCGAGAAATTTGATGTCACTCCATCCACAGATAAAAAGGACTTTATGACCTTAGCCAAAGCTATAAGGGAGCATTTTCCAAAGCTTTCTTAACTTGTCAACTCCTTTCACAGTAAAATCTTGCAAACCTTTTCGTAATTTTAACAACTATTTTAACATTTTTACATGATATATGTTAAAAGGTTATTTTAAATTAAAAATAGACATTTTAGATCTATGCTATAAATTAAGGTCAGTGCCAAGAACACAGGCATTTATTACATTATCTACTTTTTTTGTATTCCTGAAATACTTCCTTATAAGAAAATATTATGGCAATATTTCTAATAGTCAAATAATTATTTTAATTCAAATAAAATTTTAACAATATTTTCATTTACCAAGTGATATACACTCTTGACTTATTTGAACTTAAATCTATATGAAAGAGTGATTACAGATAAAATATTTTTATGTGTATATATATTCACCTTCTTAAATCAATCATCTGTTTGATGGGCACCTGGGTTGTTTAAATGTCTCAGGTATTGTAAATACTGCTGCTAAGAACATTGAGATGCATGTATCTTTTCACATTAGTTTTTGTTTCTTCTGGATATATGCCCAGGAGTGGGATTGCTGAATCATATAGCAGTTCTATTTTTAGCTTTTTAAGGATTCTCCACATTGTTTTCCACAGTGGCTGCACCAATTTACATTCCCACCAACAATGTAGGAGGGTTCCCTTTTCTCCACACTCTTTCCACATTCATTATTTGTAGACTTTTTGAGGATAGCCATTCTAATCTTTAAACCGACAAGAAATTCCTCAACTTATTCCTTTATGGTCTTGCCTCAACCCAACTTTCTGGCATTATCTACATATTAATCTCATACAAATACCTATTTTAAATTTTTTTAAAATATGGTTTTAATCTTCCTAAAACCCTGCCTTGCCTTTCATCTTTAGTCAATGCTGGTTCCCTTTCCTCCTCCTCTAAGTCTTACTCCATTTTTTGCTTCTTTCTTCCCTCTTTAAGGCCATGGTCATTATTTTGGTCAAGACCATTTGTTACTCACTTGAACCCAAGTTTTCTGCTCTCTTCCCTACTCTCCACACTACCCTCAGAGGAACCTAAAACACACATGACCAAGTCGTACTCCTGCTTAAAATCCTTGGTTACATAATTTATTTTTAATTCCTAGATTGTGTGCACTATAGTTTATTTTTTGATGAGACAAAGAAGAAAAGCAAAATGAAAAATAATGAAAAGGTCAGTCTATTAATGTATTTAATAAATATCTAAACTCCCACTATGTATCTAGCACTGTGCTTGGTATTTGCAACAGTGAATGACATAGATAGGACTTTTTAAAGGAATTGGCAGATATTAGGGGAGTTCAGAGGCAGCTGATATCTAATTATTTACCATCATGACTGGAATGAGAAAGAGAAATCCACACTCAATCTCCAGACCTCATGTTAATCAACAGTCTTCTCTTCCAAGATGACTTTAACCAGTGCCCAAAAATGGGCTGATTCATCACACTCATCAGGACCGAGATCCTGAAAGAAATTTGCCAATGCCTTTCTTAATGAGGAGCATCCACAGAAACTGAAAATTTTAAAATGCATTTATTGCTTTTTGTTATTCATTCAGAGTAAAGTGTCATTTTTCTTGAAAAAAAAAATTCCCTATGTGCAGGTAATTTTTAGTCTCATCCAATTAATCTGAATGACGAAACAGCTAAAATTCACCAGGCATTGACTATGTATCAGGTATTGTGCTAAGTGTTTGCTGAAATGGTCTCAATTGGCATTCACAACCACCCACCCCAATGAGCCAGGCACCCTTATGACGACCGTTTTACTCAGGAGACAACTGCAGTATGACAAGGTTAAGTCATAAGTAATTAGAATCTAGGCAGACTCCAGAGCCCTCTCCTAATTCAAAACTATGATGTACAGTCAGTTGCTGGAAGAACAGAGGGATGCCTCCTGAGGTGACTGGGAACAGTGTGAAGCGGAGGGATGTCCACCTTGCAAAGAACTGACTTCCAGAGTCAGGCATGGCAGAGATCTGCACTGGATTTTTCGAAGCCTCCAGAATTCCTGGCACACAGGAGGAAGGGAATTCTTTTCTGTGCCACTCAGTTCTCTGCCTAAAGCATGTTTGCCAAGTTTGTTCTTATTCCAGGATTTTCAGCTCAGGGATTATTTAATGATATCTTTTCCGTATTTTTTTATTCCTTTAATTTCTAGCTTTAATAGCCTCATTGTATTTGTTATTAGCTTGTACGCTTCCCAAAAATAATTTCACGTTCATTTACCTCAGTGTTTTTGAATGTTTTAAAGTCATTACCCTTCTTACTTATTATTCATTTAAATGTTTTACTCTTTTAATTGATTTTTAGGGCTATTTTTACTTTCTACTTCTCCATTTTTTTTGAGATTACTGCATTTTTACCCTTTTCAACCAGGTCCCCAGCTTCATTTTATTTGATTCTTTTAATAAATGTGATTTAATGTGGTTTAATTATATGCCTTTGTAAGACTTTTAATATCAGTTCTTGCATAAATAGGAAACATGAGTCCCAGAACATGCTTTGGGAGAGGGTGAATCAGTTCAGAAGGCAGAGAGCAGAGTAGGCCAAGCTGGGCAGGCTTTGTGTGCCAGGTGGGATGTGTTGGGTCCTGAGGAGTTGTGTCAGGAAACAAGTTCTTGTCCAGCTCTTTTACCAACTGCCCTTGTGACCTTTGGCAGACCTCTGTCTGCTCTTCTCAGTAGTAGCAGGAAGGGGATGAAATAAATCATGTCTAAATGGGTCCTTCCAGCTGGAGTATTATGGGTGCCTTTTGATTTGGATGGTACTGGATTGGCAGAACAATGCAGAGCATTTTGGTGGGGCCATGTCAAAATGGCATGTCAGATTATCAAAACAATGCTTTTTATTGTGCTGTAATGGTCTCAAAGGACATCCCCAATGTCGCCTATCCTACACCAAAGCCTAGCCCTGCTCCTCAGCCTATGAGCCTCATCCAGATGTCTCTGGCATCAAAATGGCAATCCAAAAATAGTATGAGACCCTTGGAGAATGCCAAGGCTTTTTAAAAAAACTGAAGTATGGCTGATTTAAAATATTATATTAGCCTCAAGTGTACAGCAAAGCGATTCAGTTATATTCATATGTACATATATGTACATTATATACATCTATTCATATTATTTTCCATTATAGGTTATTAAAAGATATTGAATACAGTTACCTGTTATATAGTGAATCCTTGTTGCTTATCTATTTTATGTATAGTAGTTTGTATCTGTTAAACCAATACTCCTCCCCACTTTCCCTTTCCCATTTGGTAAACATAAATTTATTTGCTATGTCTGTGAGGCTGTTTCTGCTGTATATAGATTCATTTGCATTATGTTTTAGACTCCACACACGTGATACAAATAGTATTTGTCTTTCTCTTTCTGACCCACTTCACTTAGTCTATTTTCTAGGTCCATCTATGTTGCTATAAGTGGCAATATTTCATTCTTTCTAATGGCTGAGTAATATTCCATCGTATACATGCACCACATCTTATTTATCCACTCCTCTGTCAATGGACATTTAGGGTGCTTCCATGTCTTGGCTATTGTTCATAGTGGGAACATTGGGATGCATGTACCTTTTCAAATTAGGGCTTTTCCTCTTTTCCAGATATATGCCCAGGAATGGGATTGCTCGATCATATGATAGATCTATTTTTAGCTTTTTAAGGAACTTCTATACTTTCCATAGTTGCTGCACCAATTTATATTCCCACCAACAGTGAGGAGGGTTCCCTTTTCTCCACACTCTCTCTAGCAGTAATGCCAAGGCTTAAAGTTCTGTAGAACTGGTTTGGATTCCACATTCAATTGCTTACTTATCACTTAGCTGTGTGTGGCCCTGGGAATGAGAATTTTCAGCCTTAGTTTCCTTATTTTCCTAATTTGTAAAAGTATAGTACTGACTCTGAAGATATTAAGAAATGAAATGTGCAAAGAGTCAATGCATGCTTCATCATATACAGAAAAGAAATAATACTTAAGGTGGTTTAATGCTCCCAAAGGAACTTCCTTAAAGAAAATCATCTGTGTGTCACTAAAAAGTTTTAGAATTATGATTTGTAGTCTGGGGGAGTCTTGAGTTTTAGAAGGGCTGATGGACTGGGAAGGGCTCAAGAGCTCAAGTGGGAAGGAAAAGCAGAAGTGAGACATTCAGACAGTCTGAACATGTAATGAACAAATTATCAGATGCACAAAGTCTAGGGAATGTTTATGAAAAATAAGCCCCCAGTCTCAGTCACTCCCATCCCCAAAGCAGAGCCCTTGTTTCTGATCAGAGCTGAATATCAGTGTTTAGAAGTATTATTGCTCACCAGGGACACGTACTACTATGATGCAGCAACATTACTCTTGAGGTCTGTGGCATCTTGACCTTGCCTGGGTTAGAGAAATCTCAGCAAGACTCAACTTGTGGTTTTCAGTAGTGACCAAAGGAGCTAAAAGGCCCAAAGATGAAGCATATGTTGCTTTAGTGGGAAACTTTGGAATACTTGGTGAACTTCTTGAGAAATAAGATAATCTTGTAAAATTGGATTGTCTGGTGGTTGAATTCTTGAGACAAAACAAACAAAGAGAGTCCTGAGTTACTTATGTGGGGGAGGGTAGGTTAAAACTGGCTGGATGATGATGATGGTGATGAAAATTTCCTGAGAATCACAGAGAGAAGGCATACATCTTCTAGAAAATAGTATCCATATTCTTGCTCCAAATTTTAATAGAGTCCTACACCTGCAAGAGAAAGCTTTACCTAGACAATCATCTCACTTTGAGTTTTTAATTCTTTTGAAAAAACTAAGTGTGCACCTATGATATAGTACAAGCTATTCCAGGTATTCAAGGTACCAAATCAAGTAAGACACAGCTGTTCCTGGATTGAGTCGACAGTCTTACAGGCTAAAAAGCTATAGGCTGACCATGGTCAATCTGATATGGTTGGCGCCAGTACAGAAAATTGAGTCAAGGGCTGTGCATCATAAATGATGGATCATCCAATTCTGCCTGTAATAGTTAAGGAAAATATTTATAGAAAAGATAATACTTCAGCTGTTTTCTTAAAATGAAGGTAATTTATAAAGAGATTTAGTTAGGCAAAAAGCTTGTGTAAAGAAGGGATAGAATCAAAATATGAATATGGCATAGTCAGGGCCAAATGTGGTTGAGAAATTGACAAGACCACCGTGGGGGCCAGACTTAAGCTATACGATAAAGTGATAGCAGGGAGTAAGTCCAAAAAGACATTTAGATGATAGTGCTGATACCAGGCACAATAGTTTGAATTTCATCTATAAATTCCAGGGAGGCTAAGATGAATTTTGATGTTTTGTTTTGCTTTATTAACCTGGAATGGGACCTAGTGGCTTTGTTTTTAGTAATGTAAATTTAAGGGAAGAAAGATGTTTAATCAATTGCATTAAAGAGTCTTTGGTGGCAAGAAGACCATTTCGCAAGCCATTGCATCTCTTATAATATAGACAATTGAGTTAGAAGAAATTGGATTTAAGGGGGGGGTTGTTGTTGGGTTTTTTTGTTTGTTTTTTTTTTGTTTTTTCCTTTTCAGGGCAGCATACAGAGGTCCCCAGGCTAGGGGTCAAATTGGAGCTACAGCTCCCAGCCTATGCAACAGCCACAGCAATGTGGGGATCCGAGCCATGTCTGCGACCTACACTGCAGCTCACATCAATGCCTGTGAACCCGGACCCACTGAACGAGGCCAGGGATTGAACCTGCATCCTCATGAATACTAGTCAGATTCATTTCCACTGTGCCACAACAGGAACTCCAGATTTAAGTTTTATTGCTGAGGTGGAATAAGATATACTAGGTGACAGATCTGATGTAAAAATGTTGGCATAGATAGAGGGAGGTCTTGGTGAAGGCACTGAGGTTTTAATTTCAAGGGCAGGGTAAATGACAGTGCCATGAATTGATATGAAAAATAACTTTATTCCTTATTTGACACGAGTTCTCTTTACATGTTTTTGCTTATACAAACACAAGAGAAAGTGTAAACATTTTTAAAATGTGGGCAAAGATATTTTGCTTCAGAAAGGCAGATTCTGGTTCCGCTCTGCTCAAAAGTACAGGATATCACATGTGACAGAGACCATCACCAAAATTCATGATCACTTCTTCTTTCTGGGCACACAGTTGGTCTACATGTCCTAGCTGCCTGTATAGTTAAGTTGCAGCCCTGTGACTGAGTTCTAGCCATTAGAATGTGAGCAGCAGTGATATGCATTGATTGCAATATTAACTCATAAACTTTATAAGGCATTCCTCTGTGTTCTGTTTCCTCTTCTGGTTGGAATGAAGACAATATCCAGGGCATTAATCAAAGCTACAAGGTGAAGGTAACAGAGGCTGCAGTAGTCTGAGTCCCTGAGTGACTATGTGGAGGATGCTTTTGCCTGCTCACCTTGTTACCTGGGTAAAAAATAAGCATCGATTGGGGTCTACTGGTAACAGCAGTTACTTTATGCTATTACACTAAGTTGTCCTATTGATTTGTTAATTTAGTGATTATGGGCTGAATATTAATTATCTTAAGTACCAAATAGTGTAGTAGATGCTGGGGATGTGGTGCAGAGCGAAATATAATCTTCTTACTTGCACAGAGCTTATAGCCTAGAGGACAGGGACCTATTTTACATGGGTCTGCTTGGGTGTGTTGTTTTATTACATCAAAGTACAGTTTTTAATATTTAATAATCTCTCTTCCTATCATATTTTTTTTTAAAAAAATAATGAGTTTTACTACCAGTTTGAGATAACTTTCATAACAACCAAGAACCAGCAAGGTGTAGAGAGCTGATGTCCGAGCTCTTTCCAAGTTTCTAGTAATCTTAGAAATTTTATATTTGTATTGTCATTCCAGAGCTTATAGTTATCTACATAATAAAATTTGTATCATCAAAATCACCGGCTTGGTACTACAGCTTACTTTTCCATCAATAGAAAGTCCTATTTTAATATTTATAATAAAATGAAAAGCCACTTATATGAACTTGTGCTCATGAGAAAAAGCTTTTAAATTAAGTATGTTTATATGTTAACAGATGACTATATAGCAGCAGAGGCAATTTAGGGGAGGTAGATGTGGGGTGAGGGAGTAGCACGTGGTAAGTAACCTGTTTCAGACAGGTTATATCTGGGTTGCCTACAAGGCATTCAGGAGGACGTGTGTCTAGGATCCAGCTGAGTTCTTGAGTGTAGGGTCTATTGAAAGCTTGAAGAAAGATAACTAATAGTGAGAGCAGATTAAAGATCCAAAGACAGGGACTTCCTGAACTGAAAAGACCCTAGAACGGAAAGGAGAATTAAGAAATAGTCCACCAGGAGAGTAATTAACCAGGGGGAAAGAGAGGTGACCTATTATTTAAGACAGGAGGCAAAGAGGAAGAGTTGTCTTTATCACCAGGAGGTCTGAAAATTGAGTCAGTAAAGCCAAGAGCTTAGCCAGTGTGAGGCCAGAAAACCATAGTACCTCAGAGTTAGGACTCTAGAGTCAGACAAACCTGGCCTCAAAACTTATCAATAGCTGTGTGACATTTAGTAGGTCTCATCATTTTTGACATTTGCAAAATGGGACTGATAATATTTATTGTATGCAGTTGTGAGTGTTAAAAGACACAATGCAAAGGTCTAGATATAAGGTGAGTGTTCAAGATCAACTATTAAATAGTAGAGTATTAGCGAATGTCTAGTAGAGGTTTTCAACCAGACCTTTGGAGATCCACCAGTCCATACTGCTTGATTTTCACCAGAAACATTAAAATTGGTAGCTTGCTGGGTGGTGACATAAGAGGACAGGAAGATGAAAGAATTGTAGGTCTCAGTGAAAATTTTGTGGAAGAAATCAACCACTGTGGGAGGGTGTCAAGCCAAGCCTTGTGGGAGCTAATGGATTGGGAGAATAGAGAATATTGGTTAAGTGAAGGGAGTAAGGGACAGAGGTAGAGGCTCAGAGGTTGTGGATAAGAAAATGATGGCCAAATGTAACAAGATGGAGTGGAGACACGCCCACAGAGCCTCAGGAAGCCTGCTATGACTGTTCCCTGTAGCACCACTATCTGGAGATAGGGTGGGGCTGGCACTTTAGAGAACTTGACCATATATGGAGGGTTCCATGGTGGGAACATGAGCTTTGGGGACGCACCTGGGTGAGACAGGACAACTTCGAAAGGAAGAGATGAGATGCTGAACTGCCACACACTTCTCAATGTAATTCCTTACTTGTGACCTCCATAAACCTGCAGTAAATCTACTGTCATTAGAGCATGCCTAGCAGGCTTGATATCTTGCAAAGGACAAAGGAGGGGCAAAACCTAAATGCCCTAAGTCATTCATGCTATTTGGATGGATGTTAGGACATCCCAGGGAGCTTTTAAGAAAATGTCTATGCATGGACCCCATTATAGACCAATTAATTCAGGACCTCTGGGGATAAAGCTTATGCCTCAGTATTTCTGTAAAGTTCCTCAGGGACCCTATTTTGTAACCAAAGTTACAAAAAGTCATTATAGGTACCCCAAGGAAGAGTGTGAGGGATCTGAGAAATAAGGAGGAAAATTGCAGGGACCATGGGGAGGGAAGAAGACACAGTCATGAACAGATGTTGGAATTTCCACAAAATTTACATGTGTTTCTGGAAAACCATCATCTGAGCTATACGAATTTAAATTTTTAGAGAAATGGTCAATCTAAATTTTCAGAGGAGTACTACACAAGAGGACTACAGAGTTGGAATAGAGGTCATTGCCAGAGGGCCCAAGAAATTTGAGGTTATTAGAGGAGTTATTGAAGTAGGAGATAGATGGGTACCAGGCTGAGCAACTGCAATCTGTTATCAAAAGCAGCATTTTAAGAAAAGCTTCTTTTGACAAAGACAAAATCCAATTCAAGTTTTGCACTAACTTGCTTTCTTCTCCCTTAATAAAATGCAATCCATACCTCATACCTTCTTTACTGAAAATACACATCCTACTTTCCTTAAGTAACCATGAACTATCTTTTATTTCAGGACTCTGCAGATCAGTAAACATAAATACCAATAATTTTTTAAAGAGCATGTACTTTGAGGAGTTCCCATTATGGCTCAGCAGTAACAAACCTGACTAGTATCCATGAGGACTCAGTTTCGATACCTGGGCTCGCTCAGCGGTTTAAGAATCTTGCATTGCCGTGAGCTGTGGTATAGGTCGCAGATGTGGCTCAGATCCTGCATTGCTGTGACTGTGGTGTAGGCTGGCAGCTAAGATTAGATCCCTAGCCTGGGAACTTCCAAATGTTGTGGGTGTGGCTCTTAAAAGGCAAAAAAACAAATAAACAAACAAAAAATACAAAAAACCAAAGAATTAAAATAAAAGAGAATTTATCTAAAAATTCTTATTTCATTTACATTTAATTTATTTATAAAAACTTTACCAAGTTATTTTTATTGCTACAATTTTGCAAGATCTTAACTTCTAATATAATCTAGGCACAATAAGGGTATTATACTGAATGTTGATGAATCTATAAAGACATATCTATATTAATTAGATCAATAAACTTAATGTTAATACCAGAAATTAATTTAATACAGAATATATTTTAGTTCATGTGAACCTTAAATTAATTGTGGCCAGTGACCTGCTATATTTTGAGAATTTAAATTAGCACTTAGTTTCCTTTAAGCCAATTAAATAGAGCTCTTTTATGAATTAGTTTTGGCAATGCCATACATCCACAACACACATACAGTCACAAACACATAAAACAGAGACCTCAAAGATCCCATTTTGAAGTTTCAGCTATGAATCAGGAACAACTGTATAAAACCCATCAGTTACAAGAGACTGGATTCAAGTTGGGATTCTGGCAGGTGGAACAAATCAAGGTCATCTGTTTAGATGAAACCTTTTCTACAATTTATGAAAAACACACAGGATTTCTATTTGTCCCTGAGAAGTCAACCTCCAAATCATACCCCTTTTCCTGAAATTGGCATTTCAAAAAAAGATGGCGCAGATAAGGATTCCAGGTAGAACATCTGCATCTCAAAGGCACAAACAAGTTCTTACTGGGATGACTTCGTTCCCTTAAAGCCAGGAAAAAAAAAAAAAAAAATTCCCTCAACTCTTATTAGCCTCTTAAGTAGAGGAGGTTTTGGCAGTGGTAAAAGGATTGGGGGGTTTTGAATTATTTTCAGAGTCACCACACTGGTCCTGAAAAGACTGGATTGGAAACACAAGAACAATTTTTTTGTTGTTTTTTGAGGTTTTTTCCCTCAAAGAATTGGGTGGCCACACAGAATTTTTCCCTAATATCAGGGCATACTGACTGATAAAATATTGTCCCAGCAGGGACTGTCCCTATGCAGTGGTGGGGTCTTAGGATGATCAGAAGACTCTGGAGGAGTTGGGGGATTTGCAGGAGTAGGGAAGATTGGCTTTCTCCTAGTGGGGAGATTAAGAGAATTGTTTGTCACATTGGAAGCTTTTTTCTGACTCCCTAAGGTTTTCGATTAGAGGAGTCACATAGGGCAGGATTTTTGATAAAGGACCATAAAGGTTTACGCAGAGGAAACCTCACTCCATTTTCCCTGCTTTTTGCAAAAAAGAGATGTCTTAACTGTACGATGATATTGCAGTCGAGGCTTCCATTTTATGGCCAGGCCTCACTGCCCTCAAGTTTGTATTGGGGCCTGGTTGTGTTCCAAAAGGAAATGAGCGTTCTTCCTTTTATAGAATCTAGAGAAAGCTTGTCCCAGTGACTCAGAATGCACCAGAGGGGGGAGTCCTTGGGAATGGAGGGAGCGTTTCCCATTGTTCCTTCAGGGAGAGTGTGCGCCTGTAACGGAGAGGAGCACTAGCACTAGGAGGTCCCGTGGGGGCTGCCTGAGACAGGACTGGTTCCAGGCGTCCCCATCCACCTAGTCACATTGATCCTAGCCACATGGAGGTCAGCTACTCCCCCATGCGGCAGCCCTGCTGGCCCCAGCATCCTGGGGCCTGTGTCCTATCCTGGTATCCGTGGTTACCCAGGATGAGCGACCTTCCGGGAGGGAAGGTCCATAGATAAATCCCTGTTTCCGGGGTATGTTCCCTGGAACGGGAATCTTCACAGCTCTAGGACCTATTTAAGTCCCAGCTTTTTTTTCTCAAAACAGGGATGGGCCAGAAAGGGAAGGAGATAGCGGAAAAAATCTCTCCTTGCCTTTCCCTTCTGTGCTTGGCGTTTCAGAGCCTTGGGGCAACCCTTCCTCCTACCCCTTCCCACGGGCGCACTGTCCAGCAAGCAGCAGGGCGGGTGCAGGGAGCGAGTGTGGCGGCCACGGCAGAGGCACCTTGTCCGTACTTAGAGAGACAGAGGGTCCGGCAGCCCTGTGAAGGCATTTCTTATTGCATGGGAGCCAGAGGAGGCAAGCCCTGTGATGGGGGTGAGGGGGAGTAAGAGCAGCAGCAACATGTCATGCCCCCCTGCAAGCAATCCCTGGGCGCAGCCCTGTGTGTGAGCCTCCCTCAGAAGCTGTAACACAAAGGGCAGACGGGGATTCCGCCATGCGGGTCTTGGAAAGAAACCGAAGCAGAGAGCTAGAGAGGGAAAGAGAGAGGATTCAAGGGCCTCAAGTCGCAGGTGGACGAGGCTTGTGGTTTACCTTGAATTCCCAAGTGTGGCACCAAAAACATCCTCTGGCGGCTGTCGGGCGACAACGCTGAACCCTAACCACTTGATGTAGGTCCCCAGAACTTTGTCCCTTGAATTTGGCAAAGAGACTGAGGGTAGCAAGGCAAATAAGTATTTATCTAAAGAGAAAGGAGAGAAGAGAGGTGTGGAGAAAGCACAGGCGGAGGCTTTGGGAGAGGGTGGTTGAAAAGGAGAGAGAAAGATGAGACAGAGAGAAAGAGCAAGAGGAGAGGAGAGCGGAAGAGAGACAACAGATGCTTTGGAGGTCCATTTAAATCACCCAGAGGGGGGCGGTCCTTCTGGGCTTCCTCTGGCCAATCATCTTGCTCCATCTGGCTGTGGCCCTGCCCTCAAGATGGATTTTAGCACCTGGGTCTCTGGGAAGTTGACTGGATATATATATTACGGGTTGACCCGTATATATATATTACTGGTTTTGTTTTTGTTTTTTTGGTTGTTGTTCGCTTGTCTGTTTTTGCTTTTTTAGGGGCTGCACCGGCGGCATATGGAAGTCTCCAGGCTAGTGGTCGAATCCTAGCTACAGCTGCCAGGCCTACACCACAGCCACAGCAACACAGGATCCGAGCCGCGTCGGCGACCTACGCCACAGCTCGCGGCAACGCGGGATCCTTCACCCACTGAGCAAAGCCATGGATTGAGCCCGCATCCTCTTGGATATTAGTGGGATTTGTTTCCGCTGAGCCACAACGGGAACTCCTAACAGGATGTACTGTGGCCTGGAGAGAAAGAGACAGAGGAAGAGAGAACACTTGCTTTGACCCAGAGGAAGCTTTCTGCCAGAGGTCTCCTTTACCAAAAGAATAAGAAATAGGTGGTCTCTATCTTTTATTCAAGCAAGACGCAGCTTTCATCTTGAAGTTATGTGTCCACAGGGAATAGATTACAGTTGCTCAGCCTGGGACCCATCTACCTCCTGAAGAAGCTTCAAAAGATAGACTGTTGCCCTTCATCTTCCCAATAAAAATGTAAAGATGTGGGGCTCACATCTCTCAGGGGGGCTTTGAAGTAGGAACTACACACTCACAGAAAATTTCCTCAGGGGTCAGAGGAAGGAGAGGCACCAAAGTATTTGTTGTCAACTTCCCAGAGACCCCAGTGCTAAAATCCATCCTGAGGGTAGGGCCCTGAGTCAGGCCACAGCCAGAGGAAGCAAGATGATTGGCCAGAGGAAGGCGGGAAGGACTGCCCCCCATACAACTGATTTTAAACAACCTCCAAAGCAAGTCTTCTCTCTTCCTCCGTCTCTTTCTCTCTCCCTCTCAACCACCAGCCCCACCCCCAGCTGGCCTCTGGCTCTGCTTTCTCCGCACCTCTCTTTCTTCTATCTCTTAATAAACTTGCCTGTGCTTTCTCCCCACTTGTCTTCTCTCTCTTTTCTCTTTAAATAAACACTTATTTGCCTTGCCACCCTCAGTCTCTTTGCTGAATTCTTTCTCCAAAGGGACAAAGTTCTGGGGACCTACATCAAGTGGTTAGGGTTCAGTGTTCTCACTGAGAGCCACCCAAGAACAATATCAGAGGTCAAGTGGAGGTTTCCTACCAGGGAGAAAAGTCCGGCAAGTTGCTTAGTTCCTCCTTACCCTGTCTCCAACATCAGGTGAGTTCAAGCTATATGCGTGTTCTATTGCTGAATAACAAATTACCACAAATTTAACAACTCAGCATAAATATATCATCTTTCAGTTCCTGTGGGTCAGGAGTCTGGGCACAGTTTAACCGGGTCCTCTCCTCAGGGTCTCACAAGGCTGCCATCTTATCTGAGACTCAGCGTCTCTTCTGAGCACACTGGTAGAGCAGAATCCAGCTCCTGATGAGGTCAGGCCCACCCAGGATAATCTCTTTTGATTATTTTAGGGATTTTAATCACATCTTTAAAATCCCTTCCTCTTTGCAATACAGCATAACCTAACCATGAGAGTCAGGAGTGATGTCCCATCATAGTCACAAGTCCTGCCCATACTCAAGTGGAGGTGATCATGCAGGATGTGCATATTGGAAAGTGAGAACCTTGGAATTCATCTTCAAATTCTGTCTACCAACAACTATGGATATAAATGTGGATTCACTTATAGAACAATTATTTTTTGAGCTCCTACTATCTCATAGACACTATTGCGGAGTATCTAAAGGTAATAAAGCCTTTTTAAAAACTTGAGCAGAATAAGCAGGATTTGGACTGCCTAGAATTGGCGTGGACAGTTGTTATTTTAAATGAGGTGGTTAAGTATTGGCTTCATGGAGATGGTAGCATCTATAAGCAAAGACTCCTTTAATAATCGTGGCTTTTCCTTTATCTATGCCCAGAAGTCTTCAGATGTTTCTCTCAAATTATTTTCCCTTTCTCTTTAATCTTTATTTTTATAGAATAGTGAAGTAAATAAAGTTCTACATCGGATTTTATTACATGTAAATTAAGAGTCTGTAAATCAAAGTAAGCCAGAAGGCAAAATCTTGTAAGTCAAAGGAAACCCCTGATGTTTCAAAGGAGCTCCAAATGCAGAAATCTGTTGTTCAAAAAAGAATTCAACACTATCACATTGTGGTCCCATCAGTAAGTCATTATGACCCTGGGCCTGTCCAAAGCACAGGTTCATTGATTGACTGATTGATTGATGCATTCATTCATGTAGCATACTGAGAACTTTTTATGTGTTAGGCTTTGCACTAGCATGGAAATTTCAAAGATAAATGAGGTATAATCTATGATTTTGAAGAATTTACTGTTGACTGGGACAAATGGACTCATGTGTAGGTATTTTTCAATTCTGGCATCCTATCAGGAGCATCTGTGGTTATTGTGAAGGATGAACAATTTCTAGAGAAGCTTTCTGAAATGCAGTCTAAGATGATTTTGACATATGCATAGTATTCTGCAGACCCAGGGTAGAGGTGATAAAATAATCATCTGTTTGGCCACAAATAGCTCTCTGGGGCTAGCAGGTGAAAGGAAATCATAAGCCAACGTTGTGACCTGATCAGGCTACACTGGAGGGAAGTGCAGCCAGAACATAAATATTCACAGGGTGGGTTTTTCTAACTGTGAAAAGCAGCAGTACAACATTCCTACTGTCAGAAAGCTAGGAAAACAGCAGCCTCATAAACGGTTTCGAGTGTCCTCCACCAAAGATACCAAATGAGAACAGAACTGTCGAAGCTCTTCCCTTCTCTGGATCTTAAAGCACCAATCTCTGATGATTGACATGGCTGATGATACTGCCTCTATGCCCTCTGTATCAGTTAGCTATTGCTGGGGAACAAACCATCCTAAAATTTAGTGTCTTGACACAACAGCCATTTATTTAGCTCACAGGTCTGCAGACTGTGCTCACTTGCAGTTTTCTTATCTAGCCCAGGCTTGGCTGGTTGCAAGTGGGTTTTATTCTTGGGCTGTCAACTGGTGAGTCAGCTGTGGCTAGCTGGTTTATGATAGCTTTCCCTGGGACAGCTGAGATGACCAGGGCCTCTCTATATGTGGTCTCCCATCCCAGGCTTATTTGCAAGATGGTCATAGGATTCTAAGAGCAACAAGCAGGAAAGCTCCATTGCACAAGCACCTAAGTTAAAATTGTTAGTGTCCCATTGGCCAAAAGTATGTCACACACAAAGAGTAGGGAAGTAGATTCTTTTTTTTTTTTTAATGGAAGAAATGGAACTAAACTACCATGTCCTGGTTATGGTATATTTATTATATCTCCCTAGTATTTTTTTTTGGGGGGGTTTCTCTGGATTTTATTCTTGGCATATTGGATAAGTCTACAACACGTTCTTATATAAAGATAAGGCATTACAGCACAGATTTAAAAATCTGTGGAATCAGACATAGAGAAGTTTGAATACCACCTCTGCCATTTGCCCCCTGTGTGTTCTTCGGCAAGTTCCTTCACCACTCTGAGTTTGTTTTCCCATTTGTAAAATGAACTATTTCATAGGAACAGTATGATAATTAGACGACATTGCCTATAAAGCTCTTGACACAGTATCTGCCATGTAAGTATTCAATAACCATTAAAAATCCTCATCACTATCATACCCTTGTTATCAGCAATATTCTCTCTACTGTTTCTTCTTCTCTTGCTCTTCTTTCATCACCATCCTTATCATTATGACCTTTTTATTCAAGTGCAGTCTTCCCAGAGCCCTGAATTGATTTATTTTCAATTAACATGCATTTTTAAATTTTTTGTTATCATTATTTTTTAATAGTTATTTCCCCAATACAACTTTTTTCTACTGTACAGCATGGTGACCCAGTTACACATACATGTACACATTCTATTTTCACACATTATCATGCTTCATCATGAGTGACCAGACATAGTTCCCAGTGCTACACAGCAGATCTCATTGCTAATCCATTCCAAAGGCAATAGTTTGTATCTATTAACCCCAAGCTCCCCAACCACCCCACTCCCTCCTTCTCCCACTTGGCAACCACAAGTCTATTCTCCAAGTCCATGATTTTCTTTTCTGTGGAAAGGTTCATTTGTGCCTTATATTAGATTCCAGGTATAAGTGATATCATATGGTATTTGTCTTTCTCTTTCTGACTTACTTCACTCAGTATGAGAGTCTCTAGTTCCATCCATGTTGCTGCAAATGGCATTATTTTGTTCTTTTTGACGGCTAGGTAGTATTCCATTGTGTATATATACCACATCTTCCTAATCTAATTATCTGCTGATGGACATTTGGGTTGTTTCCATGTCTTGGCTATTGTGAATAGTGCTGCAATGAACATGCGGGTGCATGTGTCAGAGCCCTGAATTTAGAATCAGAAGCTCTTGGCTGAATGTCTTCTACGTATCTATGTAGCTTTATATAAATGACTTAGTCTCTTTGTAAATTAGATTTTCTCCATCTACATAAATTTATATTTCTAGATATGTAATCAAGTTAATTGTGTATACACACATTTGTTTGAAAGAAAGAAACAATTCATAGATTAAGTGAAAAATTTAAATTAAAATTTAAATTAAAAATTTAAATTAAAATTAAATTTAAATTAAATTAAAAATTAAAATTAAAATTAAAAATTAATTAAAAAGGAATGTTCTTCCTATAAATATTGAACCACGTTAGTTATCTCTTGCTCTAATAATAGCTGTGTAACAAGTAACCACAAAACTTCAGTGATATACATTAATAAACATGTGTTGTTTCTCACGAGCCTATGCATTAGCAGGGCATTTGTATATGGGTCTGGACTGATCTCAACTGGACTCTTTTGAACCTGTGATCAGATGATGGGTTAGCTGGAGGTTGACCTCATTTGGGACAACCAGGCTCTACTGCTTCATATGGGCTCTTGTCCTGCAACAGTGTTACCTAAATCATTCTCATACCACAGCAGGAGACAGAAAGAGAGAGAGAGAGAGAGAAAGAGATGAGAATGAGGTCACTTGAAACCAAGAATCAGAAATGGCACAATTTTACCAGTATTGTATTGTATTGGATAAAACAAGCCACCTGAAGTAGTAAAATGGATTCTATCTCTCAATGGAAGCTTCAGCAAAGTCATAATATGTAAAATGTAGGTAAAGGAAATGAACAGAGATTAGGGGCCCTTTGTGCAGTCAGTCTATCATAGCATCCAAAAAATGGAAACCACCTCACTTGTATTTCTTTTACACATAACCTTAGCTGATGCCTAAAGCAGAGAGGAACTTTTTTTGCTATATCAATGGCTTTAGTGCCATTTAGTCAATTTCCTATGTAATAGCTCATTGATCTGGATTAACGCAGAAGTAACATTTCACCTCACTGTTAAAAGCTAAGCACAATCCAGTGACATGCTTACTTTGTTTTTTCCAAAGGTATGAAACATAGGAAAGATGAAAAATCCATGCCAAAGAGTGATTCATTTGGCCTTCTTTTTGAGCAGCCTGCTGGCAGAAAAGTTTACAAAGCACATTACACTGGACATAGGAATAAAACTACCTAGTTTTAGTTCCACAAAGCTGTCAGTTTGAAGGTGAAGGGGTATGAATTCTCGCCAACTATGAATTGGTTCTCCTCACACACTAAATGTCACCATTAACTTGCCCAGAGAGCTTCAAACATCCTTCCTCTTAGCTCTCCTCTTGCCTGACTTTTCTCTACCTCACCCACTAGATCTTATGAGATTTAGTGCAATGGACTATTATTCAGCCATAAAAAAGAACAAAATAATGCCATCTGCATCATACTAAGTGAAGTAAGTCAGAGAAAGACAAATACCGTATGATATCACTTATATGTGAAATCCAAAGTATGGCAAAAAAGGAACCTACCTGCAAAACAGAAACAGACTCACAAACATAGGGCACAGAGTTGTGGTTGCCAGGGGTAGGGAATGGGATAGACAGGGAGTTTGGGCTTGGGTAGATGCAAACTATTACATTTAGAATATATGGACAATGAGGTCCTACTGTACAGCACGGGGAATTCTGTCCAATCTCTTGGGATAGAACATGAAAGTGAGAAAAAGAATGTATGTATACATATGACTGGGTCACTTTGCTGTATAGCAGAAATTGACACAACACTGTATATCAATTATACTCTAATAAAATAAAATAAAAATATAGGTTAATTGATAATCTCACATAAAGGTTACAAGTCCTCCTTAGACATCAAACATGGTTCACCCTTATTAGTTGATGGGATATGCACAAGCAAGGACAGTCTTATCTCTGTGAATTGGTGGAAACATAGAACCAACTAAAACCAACACTGTGGATTAAGTTAATATAGAAACCTCCTCCTGGCCCTAGGTGGTCTATGGAACTAGGAGGATGAAGCATTTCCTTAAGACTAACGGTATATTAGCTCAAGGAATCTCAATTTTAGGGGAGAGAATAACTATCTCTAGAAGGAAAGTTTGCTTGGCTAGAAAACACTGTGTTTTACCAAATAACATACTCTATGGGGCACTCATCCTCTAATCCTGTCTGCTGAAAAAATATCCATCAAACAATGGATGCCATTGGGTATCGCAAGGACTGTAGGCATTTCCATTGGGAACCACCTACTCTTAGGCACCTCTCTCTCCCTCCACGGCTGCTTGGCTCCCATTGGCAGAGTTCTGAAGAGCTTTGAGCTGGACAAGGCATTCACTCTGGGGCTTCTGTGGGGACTTTTCATTTTTCCCTAACTTAAAATTTCAAGAAAAATGTAATCATGTTAATGATAGCTTAGAAAATAGAGACACACACAAAAATCCAACTTTCCTTAAGAGAGCGATAATTAATTTATTTGCTTCTGTAGTTTTATATACATATACATCCTCATTCTTTCATTTGCTCATGCTATGGAGCTCCCATCTTGGAAAATGCCAGCCTAGCTGTGGGAACCCTATATCACCTGATGGACTGAGGGGGCACAACATCCTGTGTGGTCTGAGTCAAAGCCCTTCCAAGTGGAGAGGCCCCCAAGTGAGAAGTCCTTGCTTGGGACCAGCCTGGGAATGAGTCAGGGGGGAGAAGTTTGGAGGATACAAAGTCTAGTGCTATCCAAGCCATCAGACGTTTAGTCAATAAGTTGATCATACAGATGGTTACCGCTGCAGATTCCTTGCTTCCTATATGGTCTGCCTAATCCTCTGGATTCCTCCATCAGCATATTTGCCTGGGCCGGAGGGTTACAGAAACGAGCAGAGACCTTCCACACCTCTCATGACAGAACATGTGATTGAACACAGGGATCAGTGCGTAAATCAATCAACGGCTCCATGAATGAACAAAGAAAGGAAACAAAAAGGTCAATTAGCTGATTTCTACTGGTTTATTAAAAAACTTTGGTATGAAAATTTGAGGGTCTTCAGAGGAAAGGGGGGCTAGAACGATTAAACGTAACATAAAAATAATTTTATATAAACAGGGTTATAATAAGATGATTGGGAGATTTTTAACTTCCAATGTCTGGATTATCCCGAGATAAATGAGAATTTAATGTATGTAATTTCTGGTAATTTCATGGAACTACTAAATTTTATCCCATTTCCCTATGATGTGAACATACTTACTCACCAGAAAATACCACACAGTTGGTATTGTGTTAGATAGTAATTGGGTGAACAAGTATTTATTGAATACCTTTGTACCAGGCACTGTGATGAGAGATGGGAGTATAGACATGGTCCCTGGCCTTCTGAAATTGATAGTATCTCCTAGAATACGCATTGAACAAGAATTAAAATGACCACAATTACTATGAAAAAATTACAAGCTGCCATGAGAACATAAAACAGGGGGTTCACTATTATTCTCAGAGAATCAGGGCAAGTTTCCATGAAGAACCGTTGTTTCATCTGAGACCAGAAGAGTTGTCAGGTGGAGTTCCCATTGGGGCTCAGCCATAATGAACCTGACTAGTATCCATAAAGATGCTGGTCTGATCCCTGGCCTTGCTCAGTGGGTTAAGGATCTGCCATTGCCCTCAGCTGTGTTGTAGGTCCAAGATGCCGCTTAGATCTGGCATTGCTCTGGCTCTGGCGTAGGCTGACATCTACCACTCTGATTTGACCCCTAACCTGGGAACTTCCATGTGCTGCAGGTGATGCCTAAAAAGAAAAAAAAAGTTGTCAGGTGAGAGGGGTAAGGAAATAGGGAACCATGTTCCCTGCAGAAGAAGGAAGGCATGCCAACATGGAGAATCAGGGCATCATCAAAGGATTAAAAGAAAATTGGGGGGTTCCTTTCGTGGCTCAGCAGTTAATGAACCCAACTAGGATCCATGAGGATGTGGGTTTGATCCCTGGCCTCGCTCAGTGGGTTAAGGATCCAGTTTTGCCGTGAGCTGTGGTGAAGGTCGCAGACTCAGCTCGGATCCTGTGTTGCTGTGGCTGTGGTGTAGGCTGGCAGCTACAGCTCCAATTCGACCCCAGCCTGGGAACCTCCATATGCTGCAAGTGCACCCCTAAAAAAAAAAGACAAAAAAGAAAAGAAAATTGACTGGAGCAAAGAGAGGCTGGGAGAGCAGCATAGGAACCAATTATACAGAAATGGGTGGGTGCCCGTAAGCCCTATTAAAATTATTTATAGTAACTATTGTATTGGTGATATTAAATCCTTCCATATTTATAAGTAAATTTTTTATCAAGGGAGTTTTTTAATGCTATTTTAAACACCATTAGGTATATCTGTCTGTCCTCAGTTATACCTTTCTCTCTGTCCCTGAGCCAGTCTGTGTCACCTCAGTGTGATACCTTGACAGTGCTGGCTCCTCCCCCTTTGTGAGTTTCTTGAGAGCTGGATCCTGGGAAACCTCAGTCTACACTCGATTTGTCATCTCTTTTGGCAGGTTTCAATCCACATGACTACTTTTTTCCTAGGCTATTTGACTTCACTGTGAAAGTAAAATTTCATGAGACACACTGTATGAGTGTTTCACTCATACACACTTATCTAGAATTTATGGCATTCTATTAAAAAGCAAAAGAAAACTGAACTGACCTAGGCAGACCCCTCTGGTTGGCCTGCACTATTCATTCTTGGTAAATGCAAAACGTGTGTTACTCCAGATGGCTGCGCTCTCCCCTCCCTGGCTAAGGTATCTATCAGTAGATGAAACTGGTCAGATGACTGGCTTCCATGACGGTTTTCATTTTCCGAGGCATTTAGTTGGCTTCTTTTAATTATTTCTGATGACGCTCGGTTCAAGTAATAGTCCCTGGTATTTACTAAAGAGCATCATGTAGTAAAAACAACCTGGGCTTAGCCACCTTGGGTTCAAGTTCTCATGCTCCTCTCCTTTGTGACCTTTCTATGCTTCAGTGTCCCCACATACAAGATGGTTATAATGGCTCTTTGCAGCCCTAGAATAATAGCTATTTTAAGGCAGTTCACTGGCTCATGCAGATTTATCACCTTCTATGTTGAAGATGCTGTGCTGGGTGATGAGTAGTCTAATTTGCTTTGTTGATGAATAATGATGACCAGCTTACCATCTACACTTCAAGTTGCCTAACAGCTGTCAGCACAAAATGTTCTTCTCTGAGAGGACTGATTAAAGTCTCTTTGTCTAAAGAATGTGCACTTTAGTGCTATGGAATACGAGGGAGTAGGAACTTTGCTCGGGTCTCTGACTGGAATCAAATTTGCCTGTTTTTTATTAAGGTGTGAAAGATAGATGCCAGTCGCTTAATTTACTTCAGATGTTACAGTCCAGTTTGCACAGCAGATGCACTCCACTTGGAAGATGCAGGATTTTTTAGAAAATAATACACCAACTGGAAGGGAAAAGAGAAGGAAGGCAAGAAACTTCTCTTTTGCCTTCATAGCATCCAAGTGAATGTTCAGCCAAACTATAAACATTTTTACCACAGAACTATTGTGTGGTAGGTTTTTTTTTTTTTTTTTTTTTTTTTTGCTGCAAAATGTTATTTTATTGTCATGACAGTTCCACAAGGCAAGATTCCTCTTCCAATCACAAACCAACCAACTTTGCTTAAAGGAACATTATCCATCAGCCTCTTTTTAAAGCTGAATTTCCTAGAAAGTAGCTACCAAATTTTCTGAAACTGACATTTCACATTGGCCAAAAATACAGTAACATACTAAAAAATATGTACTGAAAATAAAAGGTTGTTGTTGTTGGCCAGATATTTCAACATTTTGTGGATGGTGGAAACACTGGGGTACATTCTCCATGTGTAGAGGGTGGATGGGATGAGAGGAGGGGCTAATTATTGACATACAACCGTTACCAATTATCTTGAGTTACTGGCAAAAACAAATGAGATTCTTATCCTTGCAACATCTTGTAAGTTCACCCTAATTGACATGAGAAACCCAGCACAGTACAGGATACTCTCTAGTTCCTTCCTTTATTTAGCAAACATTTAAGGGAACCCTCTAAGGTGGCAGAAACAAGGACTGCTAATCAGTACCGTGGAGGCAAATGTGATGAGGAACTCAGTGAGTTCCACAGTAGGCCTGGAAGATAAAGAGGGTTCTTAGAACAGAATGAAATAAATGATATGATAATATGCATATGTGCAATCAGTCTGGGGGTCAGAGAGAGGTAAAAATTTTTCTCAGAGTGCCAGAAGTAGAGTTAATAATAACTGTCATTGCTAAGTGGAAGCTTCTGTTTAAGAGCACAACCCCAAAATTGCAGAAATGGCTTTCTCTCACATCTCATTACTGAACTTACTCTGTCATCACTCCAAACTGCAAAGGAGGCTGGGAAATGTAGTTCCTGGATGAGTAACCACTGACCTCGAAAACACTGGTGTTTCTATCACTAAGAGGAACATGGGGAGAATGACTACTGGAGATCAGTTAGTCATTTCTGCACCTGTCACCTGTCATTTTTTTCTCCAAGTTTTGTTGAGATACAACATGTATTAGCTTAAGGTATACAGCATAAGGATTTGAGATATTAAAACTATATGGCATATTTGGTACATATTGTGAAATTATGAAGACAGTAATTTAGTTAACATCCATAATTACTATTTTTTTCTTTTTTTTTTAATCTTTTTTTTTTTTTTTTAGGGCCACGCCTGTGGCATATGGAGGTTCCCAGGCTGGGGGTCAGATTGGAGCTGTAGCTGCTGGCCTACACCATAGCCACAGCAATGCCAGATCCAAGCCATGTCTAACCTATACCACAGCTCAGGGCAATGCCAGATCCTTAACCCACTGAGCAAGGCCAGGGATCAAAACTGCATCCTCATGGATAGTAGTCAGATTCACTTCCACTGAGAAACAATGGGAACTCCTACTATTTTTTTTTTCTTGTGATAAGAACTTTGTTGTGATAAGATCTACTCTGCTGGCAAAGTTCAAATATACAATATGGTTAACTATAGTCACCATGCTGTACTTTAATCCCCAGGACTTTTTTTATCTTATAACTGGAAATATGTACCTTTTGTCCACCTTCAATCATTTTACTCACCCCATAATCCCACCTCTGGCAACCACCAATCTACTCTCTGTTTCTATGAGTTCTGTTTTTTAGATTCTACGTATAAGTAAGATGATAAAGTATTTGTCTTTTCTCTGTCTAATTTATTTCATTTAGCATAATATTGTCAAGGTCAATTTATGTTATCACATATGGAGCTATTTCCTTCATTTTCATGGCTGAATAATTGTGTCTGTGTTTGTGTAAAACATCTTTTTTATCCATTCCTCCATAGTTAGGCATTTAGGTTGTTTCCATATCTTGACTATTATTACTAACGCTACAATGAACACGGGAGCGCGGGTATGTCTTCAAGAGAGTGATTCTGTTTCCTTCAAATACATACCCAGAAGTGGAATTGCTAGATCATATAATAACTAATTCTATTTTCAAGTTTTTGAGGAATCTACACACTGTTTTCTGTGGTGGTATGGCTCTACCAATTTACATTCCCACCAACGGTATGCTAGTGCTCCCTTTCCTCCACATCCTCACCAACATTTGCTATTTCTTATCTTTTTGAAGATAGCTATCCTGGCAGGTGTGAAGTGATACCTCATTGGGGTTTTGATTTGCATTTCCCTGATGATTAGTGGAGCTCCTTTCTCATGTAATGTTGGTCATTTGTATATGGTCTTTGGAAAAATTTGTTTAGTTCCTCTGCCCATTTTTTAAATTGGATTGGTTCTGTTTGCTATTGAGCTGTATGAGTTCTTTATATATTTTGGATATAACCCCTTATCAGATACATGATTTGTAATTATTTCCTCCCATTTTGTAGGTTGTCTTTTCATTTTTCGGATGGTTTTATTTGTTGCCAAGAGCTTTTTTTAGGTTGATGTAGGGCCATTTGCTTAACTTCGCTTTTGTTGCCTTTGCTTTCGGTGTCAAATCTAAAAAATGATTGCCAACACAGATGTCAAGAACCTCACCAACAGTGTTTTCTTTCAGAAGCTTTTTGGTTTCAGGTCTTTAATCCATTTTGAGTTGATTTGTGTGTGTGTTGTGTAAGATCTGGATATCCCAGGGCTATTAAGAGCCATTTGCCTGTTTGGATGCTGGTCTTTGGGATGAAAAATTAGTCCTGAAGAAGACAAACAGCTATGTTTCGTGACTGAAGATGAAAAAATCTCTTTGTCTTGAAAAGATGCTGCACAATTGTTCTTATTGAGAGTTTGGTATGAAACATATTCTTGATTATTTCCACTATGGATAAGTATAATTAAACTTACTACGGAAAAAAAGGGAAAAATGGAAATAATCAAAAACATCTTTAAGAATGTCCTTATTCTTTATAGAAGAGATGAGGAGAAATATCTTGATATCTGTAGCTTGCCATCAAATGGTTCAATTAAAAGATGTAAATATATGGGTGTGTAGAGAGAGGGTGCAAATTGGCAAAATGTTAACCATCCTTTGAATCTAGGTGGTGCTCATTATATTCTTCTTTTAACTTTTCTGCATGTTTGAAAATTTTCAAAGTAAAATGCTCCAGAATAATCTCAAAGTGGTGCATTAAATGTCCTGGAAGAGCTAGGCAGAGAGCAAGACTTAAAGAAAAAACAAATTCAACCTAGTCTAGGGAGAGATGAATTCAGTGAAAGTTGTCCAGCAGAGGTAATGCTTGAGCTGAAACACTTTCTCTGTGTAACTTATTTAATCCTCACAGAAACCCTGGGCCAATTTTTGTGACCATTTTATAGATAAGGAAACTGAGGCATCCAGAAGTTAAGTCTCTCAAGGTCACACAGAAGCAGCCATGTCATCCAGTTCCAGGCAGTACAGGCCAACCATCTAGTAAGAAGTGGATTTGGGCATCAGACGCAGAAGGTCTGGGAGCAGAACTCATGTCCTCAACCTCTGCAGGGGAGTCCTTGTGGCTAGGATACAGGGTGTGAAGCAGTCCTGGAGAGGAATGAAATGAAAAGTCACTAGCAACTACATCGCAAGGGACTTCTGGACCAAGCGAAGTTGTTTGGCCTTATGTTGAAGACAATGGAAAATCATTGAAGGATTTTTAAACAGAGATGGAACCAACTTGGATGTTAGAGAGCAGGCCTATGCCTGGGAAGAGTTATAGGAGAGAGCAAGTAGAAGCCAGTAGACCAACTGGCAGACTGTTGGAGAAATTCAGGCAGGAAATAATAAAGGCCTAAACCATAGCAATGGAAGTGGTGGTGAAGAAGGGAGGAGGGATATGAATAAGAAAGAATGGCTAGGACCCAGGGAACCATTGGCTATGGAGGATGAAGAAAAAGCATCACTGATGCTTTCCATATTTGTGATGATGGACAAAGACATTATGGAAACAGAACAGTTTGGAGGGAAAGGTGGTGAATTCATCTTTGGACATTATTATTGCACATATGTTCCCTCTACCAGTCTGGGAGTAGGGATTGCATCTTACTCTATTCAATACCCAAAGTGCCGAGCATCCTTTCTGGCATAGAGTAGATGCTCAGTCAACAGTTGTTGGATGTGTTGAGTAGGTAAAGGAAGGGCTTAGAGAATCTCTTAGAACCCTGGGATTGGAAGCAATTTACAGGTCATCTGGAAACATCTCTGGGGATGTCTGGATTCCCTCCCCTCACCCCTGCCCCCCAGCACTCTCCTACGTTTTGGGGTACCTGCAGGGGTGTACTTGTTGGCGAATCTTCTATCCCAGGAGCCTTTAAAAAATCTTTAACTAAAAAGAGAGGAGCTCTACCATAAGAAGCTATCATTATCTTGTTTGTATCATCAATTCTTAGAATCTGGGTCTTAAAAATGAGAAATGACACAGTATTGGGATTAGTGAATCAGCTAATTTAATGGACTCCCTTAGTCACAGGCTTTGAAAAGAACCAAATAAATGTTAAAAGTCATTTAATGGAAGCATGTAAAAGCTTTCCATCTAAGTAAGGAATAGGTTTCTCAATCCTCAGCAAAGTTGGGATTAGAAGTGAACTGCTGAGGTTTAACACACACCCTTTAGAGGTTTCTCTCCAGACAAAAATAAGATAAACTCAGCTCTGTGATGCGCCTTGGTTTACTGAACCTTGGCAAGAGTACTGCAGATAGAAATTAAAGTGACTGCAGAGCCCCCATGCAGTGACCTTGACTGCCCTCTAAGGAGACAAGCAGAGCAGAAGGTATTAGGTGGTTAAGTTCCTTACATCCTTGAAGGTCTTCCCTCTGCAGAAAAATAAGGCCAGGAAGCTTAAAGGCAAGATATGCCCCTTTAAAAAAACTTTGCTGTTTTGCATATATACTGATATGTTACTTAATTAAAGCAATTTGACATTCTAAGGTTTTTTCTTTTATTGGCAAACACGCACTTCAGTATCCGATAGGCTGGAAAGTAGGGTATTGTCATAAGATCGGGCACAACTCTGGGTGGACTGTGTGCATACTTTTAATCAAATTCTCATTTTATTTTTAACTTGTGGAACAGATGGAGCCTGGATACCAAAATAATCCCACTCTTCAATAAGTGTTTAGAAATGAGTGGTTATGATCCCATCAGTCATTGGATCAGCATTTACAGATCACCTCCTCTATTCCACATGCCCAGGCTGGGGATGAGAGCTATTTTGGTTAACATATAATTGTTGTGGGATTAGCACTTTAAGGTTTCAGTGGATATCAGTGATGGTCACTGCTAAACTGTAAATAGGTAAATTATAAATCAGTACAGCTATATGATGTGATGCCAAAGAAAGAGGCAAAAGTATCCAAGGAGAACAGTGTTGGGAATACGATTGGCTGTGGCTGACTAAAATTACTGAGCCTATTTCATGAGCTCAGTAAAGAAAAGCACCAGCATCTTCGTGATCTTGTGGGGCAGGCAGAAGGTGGGACTCTGCAGAAAAGGTGGAAAGAGGAACTAAGATGCTGCTCAAAATTATTCCATCTGAGCAACAGCTTCTGTACCAAAGAGACATAACAAACAGATGCAATTATCCAGGATTCTCATAGCAGGAATCAGCAATTCGGCAGGAATCAGCGCTTCGGCAAGTATTTATTGACACCTATTTGGTTGGCAAGGAAAGTGGCTGCAAAACTACAGGAATATTTATGGGACCGAAACAGAATAGAACTTCTTTCCTCTGCAGGGAAACATGATGGTTCAAGCCTGCTTTACGAGTGCCTCAGGGACCAGCATGTGGTCTGGGAACTAGGGTGATGTATCTGCCTGGGGCTGTTTCACATCTTCAGTTCTCAGTCCTACAACCTGAGTCAAAAGCTGTGCAGCCCTCTCCCCCTCATTTACATCATGCTCTTAAGGCAAAAAGCACACAAGTCTTCTGACACTCACCATCCTCCTCCCCATCATACTCTGCACGGTGGCCCATAGCATCAGACAGTCCTGGCCGTGGTCAGATCTGGGGGTTCCGAAAGTGCAACTCAGCTGCCCTTTACTGCAGCATGTGGCTTTGCTTGGGAGAGACTTAAGACCACTTTTTTTTTTAGGGCTGCACCTGAGGCATATGGAAGTTCCCAGGTGGAGGGTCGAATCCAAGTAGTAGCTGCTGGCCACAGCAACACTGGATTCGAGCCTCATTTGTGACCTACACCACAGCTCAAGGCCACACTGGATCCTTAACTCACTGAGCGAGGCCAGGGATCGAATCTGCAGCCTCATGGTTCCTAGTCAGATTCATTTCTACTGCTCCATGATGGGAACTCCTATTCCAAGCAATATTGTTCCAAGCACCTAACAGTAGCTCATTGAATCTATCTTTTTTTTTTTTTCTGCTTTTTAGAGCCACCCCCATGTTATGAGGAAGTTCCCAGGTTAGGGATGGAATCAGAACAATAGGGGCTGGTCTATGCCACAAACACAGCAACTTGGGATCTAAGCTGCATCTGCAACCTACACCACAGCTCATGGCAATGTCGAATCCTTAACTGAGCAAAGTCAGGGATGGAACCCACATCTTCAGGGATATTAGCCAGGTTCTTTAGCCCTGGGCACAACAGTAACTTCTTTTATGGCCACGCCTGCAGCATATAGGAATTCCCCAGCCAGGGGTTGACCCACTGGGCCAGGCCAGGGATCAAACCCACACTTCCGAAGCAACTCAAGCTAATGCAATCCTATTCTTAACCCACTGTGCCACAGCAGGGACTCGTGCATCCATCTTTAAAAAAAAAACTCTGGGATGGAACTAGAGAATCTCATACTGAGTGAAATGAGCCAGAAAGACAAAGACAAATACCATATGATATCACTTATAACTGGAATCTAATATCCAGCACAAATGAACATCTCCTCAGAAAAGAAAATCATGGACTTGGAGAAGAGACTTGTGGCTGCCTGATGGGAGGGGGAGGGAGTGGGAGGGATCGGGAGCTTGGGCTTATCAGACACAACTTAGAATAGATTTACAAGGAGATCCTGCTGAATAGCATTGAGAACTTTGTCTAGATACTCATGTTGCAACAGAAGAAAGAGTGGGGGAAAAATGTAATTGTAATGTATACATGTAAGGATAACCTGATCCCCTTGCTGTACAGTGGGAAAATAAAAAAATTAAAAAAAAAAAACTCTGTAAGGTAGGTAATTTTATTATTCCCATTTTACCAATGAGGAAATTGGGGTTAAAGAGCTGGCCTGAGATCACACCTCTGGCCCGCTATCCTCTACAGTGTGTCTCAGAGACCCGGCAGGCCTTGAAGGCAGCACAACCCCACCCAGGCTTCCAGGGGAGGCAGCAGATTCCCAGGCACATGAGTCCCACTAGAAGTCTGTATGTCAGCATTGCCCCCAAGTCCACATCCTCTTGCACTAGGGGTTTCCTCCCTTCTCCTTTTTTGTTATGACCTTTTCCCCTTTCACTCCTCTTCCCTTACTTCCCCTAAAATTGAATTTTTGTGGATGACTATCCCTGGTAAGGGAGAGGTTCTTTGGGGGCAGAAAATTGTCCCAAAGGGGATTTCCCCAGGAGCAGAGGGTGGCTTTCCCTGCGTCCTGGGGGGAAGAGCAGTGGGCTCTGGTCTGCCTTTCGTAGCACTTACATCTGATGCTGACGCAGCCAGATAAGCAGAAGAAGCTTGTTGGGACACTGCTGCTTTTCTCTCTGAAAGTATTCTGATCAGCTCAACTTGGAAAGGAGAACCGGTCCTTTCCTTCCCCACAGCCACCCCCGGGAAAAGATAACCTGAGCAGTATGGGTCTGAGTTATTTGCCTGCTAAAACCTCTGGGATTGGGGTGAGGGGCGTGGAGTGGCAAATGGGTGTGTCAGCAGAAAGGCCTAAGGGGAGCCCCTTTGGAGGTCTCGCCACCAGCTCAAAGGGAAGAGACCCCCCTCCCAGGCTCCTGCAGTGTTCTGGGCTTCTGCAAGTAGCTGCGGGGAGAACACGTACACGCTGACACCAGCCTCATACATACACACTGACCCTCTTGGGAACCTTAGTAAACCGTCCACACACAAGGGCCTCCTAGCCCCTTTAAGGTCCCACCTAGCAACGCACTCACCACCCTTAACCACGCAACACAGAGAAGAAATCAATAGCTTTGTTTTGTTGTGTTCGTCTGAGGTCATATCAAATTCTTAGGCACAGCATCCTTCTCATTAAGTCTATACACAAAGAAGGCTTCTGGCATTGGATTTATTTGCCCAGAGCAAACGCCCAAAGAGCAGAGAAAGGGCAGGAGCATTTATTCTTCTATGTAAACTTGTCTGTCTCTTACTCTTAGTAGCCTGTGAGGCTACAGGAAAGAAGAGGCTGAATTCCAGTTCCCTGAGCTCAGCCGCACTTGATCTAGGTTTATTGAAAAGACAATGGCATGATTTTCACAGGAATAGCCAGGGAGCCCCCAATCTCCCGTACATGCTCTTCTTCCCCAAATTCAGAGGGCATCATCCTTGCAACCAATTACCAACCTGGGGCAAGACAAACCCAGACTGCAGCCACCAATGAATTCCCTATAGTAAAAGGGTATTCAGAGCTGAGGGGCCAGACCTGAGTCACAAGCAGGAGACATAAAATAGTCCCCTGAGGTCTGCAAGGTAAATTAGAGGTGTCCAAATTTAATCTAATAGGTCACATGCTTTCCTAACAGCACTCGTCTATCCCCCCCCCAGAACCTGCCCCCCATTCTCAGGAGCTCCCCATTTCTGTGGCATCGCGTGCATCCAGTCGCTGGCAGGAGAGGCCAGGGAATATTTTCGACTCCTTGCTAAGTTCCATTGATTTTTATCTCTGACGTGTTTCTGGAATCTGCCCTTTCTCTGAACCTGCTACTCACCTCTGTGTTTCTGCCCCAGTTAAAGAGCATCTCCTCTCATCTGGGGTACAGCCCCACCCTACTGGAAGGCTTCCTGTCCTCCCAGCCTACCCTCCCGTCAGTCCCCCTTCTCCAGAAAGAATGCCCTTCCGAAAACACACTTCTTACTTAGTCCCTTAAAGAGAACCCAAGTGCACAGAGAACGAAATTCAATTACCTAGCATGACCTACAAGGACTTAGGGGCCCCTCACCTCCCCAGCTCCCTCTCACCTTCTCATTAGGCTTTCACAATGCCCAGGGGGGAGGTGTACTTATCACACATGCTCAGCTATACACACTTTGGTGACTTTATTCCTGCTCTTTTTCTGCTTCTTTTAAAAGCTTTTGTAGAATTTTTTTTTTTTTTTTTGTCTTTTCTAGGGCCGCACCCGCGGCATATGGAGCTTCCCAGGCTAGGGGTCCAATCAGAGCTCTAGCCACTGGCCTACACCAGAGCCACAGTAACCTGCAGGATCCAAGACGCATCTGCGACCTACACCACAGCTCATGGCAACGCTGGATCCTTAACCCACTGAGCAAGGCCAGGGGTCGAACCCACAACCTCATGGTTCCTAGTTGGATTCATTAACCACTGAGGCATGGCAGGAACTCCTAGAATTAATATCTATATTTATTTATTCTTTTTTTTCTTTTTACAGCCACACTTGTGGCATGTGGAAGTTCCCAGACAAAGGGTTGAATTGGAGCTACAGCCACAGGCCTATGCCTTAGCCACAGCCACACCAGATCCAAGCTGCATCTGCGACCTACACTGCAGCTGGCAGCAATGCCAGATCCTTAACCCACTGAGCCAGGACCAGGATGGAACCCACATCCTCAGAGACTATATCATCAAGTTCTTAACCCACTGAGCCACAACAGGAGCTCCTATTCTATATTCTAAAACACTATCTTAGGAGTTAAAGTCCTTTCAAACTTCACTAAGTGCAAATGTAGTAACAATTCAGTAATAGCAGCCAAATTAAGGAAAGAAAAATTGAAATTACTCATCAAGAGAAAATAAGGCGGATAAGGTCCTGCTGAGTCCATCCTGCATGTGACCCTGGGTCCCTCCTGAGGGCCAGGCGATCCAGAAGAGGCCTGGATTCTCTCATCCTCTGCCCAAGGCTTCTGCTGAACAGCAGGGGTGAAAGAGCTTCTTGGAGGAAGCTGGCCTAGGGTCCAGCAGAGTTCCAGTGAGACGGGCCAGGAGGGAACCTCTGGCTGGCCCTCTACTTCACCCCAACAACCACACAGGCCACCTGCTACCAAGACAGTCCCTAGATGCAGGGCTCCCTGATGCAGTGAAATGACCAGTGGCCTTAAACAGTTTCATGAGATTTAGTGGTTTTGTTTTTTCCCATCTGTTTCGGTTGTCCCCTTTCATGGTGACCTTCCTGTCGGCGCTCGCATGTTCCCAACTGAAAAGTCTTCTGGGCCTGCTCGTGCTTAAGAGCCTGTTCTCACCCCCACACCCTTCCCCAAACCCCCACAAGGCTGGGTTGGCTCTGGGCCCACCACCCAGAACTTTTCCATCTGCAAGTTAAGCTCCCACTTTCTGACTGGGCTTGTGGTGAGAACTGTGCAAACTCTACAAGGTTAGACAGTTCAGTCTGTTCTGTGGCCTTGGACGGCAGCGTGTTCTCCAAACTTTTCCAAACCCTAGAGATTTATCTCAATTATCTCACTTGTGAGGACAAGACCGCTCAGGAGAAAAGAGTGCCTTCTCTTTCAGCATGAGCTGTAGAGTCAAGGACTCACTTTCTAAGGGCAAGTTTGTGCTCCGACTTTTGGCTCCAGACTCAACCAGAGAATGAAGAGAAATAGAAAAGTGGTTCAAGGTTGGAAGCTCAGTAAATATTTCCAGTTGGTCTTGATTCAATGGTCAGATGAGTCAGAGAGAGATCACATCACTCAGCAGATGTAGAAATGAGTTTCTTTTTGTAATTGGGCCTCAGCTTTCTGTGCATGAGTACAGCTGTTTCAGAGCCTATTACCTGTAGGGCAGCTGGGTTGGGGTTTGGGGAGAGCTGTCTGGAAACTTCTGTGTGGGACCTCATGTTTGGAAATCGCCGTCTTGTCACCCTTTTCCTTTACCTCGATACTAGAAACACAAGCTCACAAGTCTAGATCCACGAGAAGAATTCTCTCGAAATCTGCAGCTGATCAGCATTCGCACGGTGCCAGGAGGGTGTAAATGTGGCAGAAGTTCTCCACACCTTCATCTCAGAATCTCATGGGGCCAATCCTGACTTGTCAGCAGCCTCTGTTCTTTCCCCATCCCTCAGTTGCCCTTTTAGGGCTTTTTGAACAGATATAATTTTTTATGTAGGGCAGTTCATTTCACAGTTATTAAATAATTAGACTTGCAAATTTTTTTAAATAAAATAAAATAAATGTGATTAAAAAAAAAACCCGACTAGTATTTTGGGTTTGATCCCTGGCCTTGCTCAGTGGGTTAAGGATCTGGCATTGCCGTGAGCTATGGTGTAGGTCACAGACATGGCTCGGACCCCTCATTGCTGTGGCTGTGGTGTAGGCCGGGAGCCGTAGTTCTGATTCAACCCCTAGCCTGGGAACTTCCATATGCCACTGGTGTGCCCCTAAAAAGCAAGCAAATAAAAACCCTATCAAATGAAAAACCCATAATGGAGTTCCCATCATGGCTCATTGGTAACAAACCTGACTAGTGTCCATGAGGATGTGGCCTCACTCGGTGAGTTAAGGATCCGGCGTTGCCGTGAGCTGTGGTGTAGGTCACAGATGTGGCTCGGATTCGACCCCATCCTGAGAACTTCCATATGTTGCATTGTGCAGCCCTAGAAAGACCAAATAAATAAACAAATAAATAAATAAAATACGCATGAGCCAAAGAAAGGGTGGGTTGATATCGCTTACATGTAGAATCTAATGAAAAAAATGCTACAAGTGAACTTATTTACAAAACAGAAACAGACTCACAGATTTCAAAAACAACATTATGGTTACCAAAGGAGAAACACTGGGTGGGGAATAAATTGGGAGTTTGGGATTTTCATTTACACACTGTTCTATATAAAGCAGATAACCATCAAGGACCTACTGCATAGCACAGGAAACCACTCGATATTCTGTAATAACCCATATGGGAGAAGAATAATGTATATGTATAACTGAATCGTTTTGGGGCACACCTGAAACTAACACAGGTTTAAAGCAACTATACGCCAATATAAAAAAAAACTTCAAAAACATGTTGTAAACCTATCAATAAAATTAATTGGAACCTAAAACAACCACAACAAAAAGACACTTTTAAATAATTTTGAAACCTATCAATAAAGTTAGTTGGAACCTAAAAATAAAATAAAATGAAGAGGTGGATATGGAAGCACCGCCGAACCACCTTATTCAAAGGCTAATGGGTGCTGCGGTCTCTTTCTGTTCACCGACTATTTCATTCATTCAGTGAACATTTACAGAGAGCATATTAGGTACAGGGCTCGGTGCTGGGGTTCTATGGGAGACGCCTTTCTCTGGATCCCTGGCATCTACTTTACCGTTTCTTTTCTTCTCTTGGGTTAATCTCAAAGCTTCTGCTGAGAGTAGAGCTTTTCCACAAAGACGGAGCACCCTGGGGGGTGGCAGAGCTGTGTGAAAGGTTCCAAACTCTGCTTAGGAGATACGTTCCATTAAATCTTTTGGTCTTTATCACGAGAACATTGTGAGCTGTTCTCCTTGTGTGCTGCCCAGCTGGAGTGAACGGCGGCAGAAGCCTGGGGTCTGCCTGACACCCCTGCCTATTTCGTCCATTCGGAGTTAGAACTCGGGGGTGAGCAAGGTCACTCTGTCCTCAAGGAGGTCTTTGCCCTGGCAGCAGGGGTGTGGGGTTTTCTCCTTCCCCTCCAAGGTAAAACCTGCCTCAGAGTCCTATCCATCCATTTGGTCCCAAGGAGGCTGACAGCTTCCATGAGTGCTGCTGGTTGCAAAAACGCACAAGCTGGCGCCTGATTTACTGGGATTAAACTTGTCATGTTGTCTCTGAATAGATCATTTAGATCTCAGTGGCCTCTGTTTTTCATTTAAACTGAAGTGAAAAATATTAACTTGTTTTGGAATTCCCTAAGGTTTTTACCGGATACACTCTCTGGCATTTTATAGGTATTCAAAGAATATATTTATTGAATTAATAAGTTGCTCAGGACATGAAACATGGTACATAAAAGGAGGAATGCAGGAGTTCCATTGTGGCTCAGTGGGTTAGGAACTTGGCATAGTGTCCACAAGGATTTGGGTTCGATCTCCGGCCTCGCTCAGTGGGTTAAGGATCTGGGGTTGTCGTGGGCCGTGGTGTAGGTCGCAGACACAGCTCATAGCTCAGATCTGGCATTGCTGTGGCTCTGGCCTAGGCCGATAGCTGCAGGTCTGAATGAACCCCTAGCCTGGGAACTTCCATATGCCCCTGTGCAGCCCTAAAAATAAAAACTAAAAAATAAATTTAAAAAAAGAGGAATGTAATTTGGAAGTAAGAGCATGAGTTTGATTTTAATTTTGGACTTTGTAAGTTAGAAACATCTGAGGGACAGCCTGCATGGGTGGCCAGTAGATGGTTGGAAATGGGTGACGAGGGCACCTCCTCCTCTGGGAAGTTCACCTGTGCTTCACCCTCCCCACGCTCAGGGTGATATAGCCCTGAGCATATCTCTCACAGTGATTATCTGTGGTGATATTCTTTCTTCCCATCTTTAGAATGTGGGTTCCTTGAGGGCAGAGACTATGTCTTGAAGAACAATTTTATCCCCAGGACCTAGAATGGCCCATGGTACAATGCAGATAATAATATTTGTCAACTAGATCAACAAACAAATGGTTATTATTGAAAACGTAAATTATTCCTCAAATTCTGAGCGCTGCTCTTAACCCATCCTCTCTTCCCGCATCCAAGTTGTAACAAGGTCTGTCCATTCTGCTTCATTCTCCCAGGCATAATGAAGCTCACTTAGCCCCTAACAAACTCACCTGCTCCTTGCCTCTGCTCCCCAATTCATCCTCGACTCTTCTCCAAAAGTGACCTTGCCAAATGGAGATATGTCTCAGCTCATTTTTTTGCTTAGAATCCTGGGACAGCCCCTCATTTCTTTTTCCCCCATTTTTAAAAGTTTTACTGAAGTATAGTTGATTTACAATGTTGTGATAATTTCTGCTGTACGACAAAGTGATTCAGTTACACATGTACACACCTCTATTTGTATTCAGATTCTTTTCCTATATATATCATCACAGACTCTTAGATAGAGTCCACTATGCTATACAGCAGGTTCCTATTGGCCAGTCATTCCATATACCACGGTGGGTATATGCCGATCCCAAACCCCCAGTCCGCCCCTCTCCTCCCCCCATCTGTCCACTTTGCTAACTGTAGTTTGTTTTCAAATTCTATCAGTCTGTTTTTGTTCTGCAAAATGTTCCCTTGGTAGCCTTTTGTAAAATTCTGAATATAAGTGAACCATATGAGATGTGTTTTTCACTGTCTGACTAACTTAGTATGATAATGTCTAGGTCCATCCATGTCACTGCAAGTGGCATTATTTCATTATTCCTTATAGCTGAGTATTATTCCATTGTTAATATGTCTTCTTTATATGGCATACATATGGGTCTTGTTTTTGTATCCATTCAGCAAGTCTATGCCTTTTGGTTGGATAATCCATTTACATTTAAGATAATTATTGATATGTATGTTCTTATTGCCATTTTGTTAATTGTTTTGGATTTGTTTTGTGAGAAAAAAAGAGCTCCTCATTTCTTTTGAGATGAAAACCCAGCCATTTTCTTAGGATTGTAAGGCCCTTTGGAATCTTGCTGCTGTTTACAAGTGTCCTGCATCTCTCCATTTTTCAGCCTCTGGAGTCAGAGAAACTTATTTACAAATGTTCAAGGGTTAGTTTGCTCATCTGGATATCAGTTTCATCAACTGCAAAATGGGTAAGCTACTACTACCTATTTCTGAGATTATCATGAGGATCAAAACCAAACAAACAAATAAACATGTAAGGTATGTAGCAGGGTAACTGTACACAGTGAAGGTTAAATAAATGTTAGCTGTTACTTTTATTATTTTGGACATCCCTTTCCAAACATTTCTTGCTCACTCTCCCTTGTGCCCTATCATGTAGTGTTTCTCCTTCCCTTCTTTGTCTAGCTAATTCTTCAAGATTTAAGACTCAGTTCAAAGTTCATCTAATAAAGAAAGCCTTTCTTGAGCCTACTGCCCTGGGTTAAATTTTATGGATTCCTCAAGGACTGTTTGTCTATTTCTATTTATCTGAGTATTTCATAAATAGTTTTTAAATAAATGAAAACGATTTGTTGGATACGTCTCCCCGTTCCACTATACTATGAGATCCTTAAAGGCAAAAGAATATTTCACGTGTACCTAGTGCCTCACAAGAATTCAATTAATGCTTTAGGAAGGAAGGGAGAAAAGGAGGGAGGAAGAAAGGAAGGGAGGAAATAAGGAAGGAAGGAAAGAAGAAAGGGTGGGAGGGAGGAGGAAGGGAGCATTTAACAGAGATAGGGAATGTGGGAAAAAAGGAGGTCTTGGCAGGAAGATAATGTTCAGTTTAAGAGATATTGAGCTGATTAGCAAACATGGGTTTAGGATCTGGAGCTCAAGAGAAACACCAAGGGCAGAGATGTAGGCTTGGGAGATGCAGCATATAGATGGTGGTTGAAGGCATGGGGATAGTTGCAATTGCCTTGGGGAGGTGTTCAGAAAGAGAGGAAGTCGAGGAAGGATTGTTTCCTGTGAGACATCACTATTTAAGTGGCAGACAAAAGAATGCCCAGCAAAAGAGAATGTGCTTCCTATACTTGAACCGAAGTGTAATTTCAAAATCCCTCACTTGTAACCTGAATAACTAAGATTTCAGGATGTAGAACATTCCATCACTCCTTCAAGGGACACAAAACTAGGTTAAGTAAATGTTATTGAGTCATATGCCAAACAGCTATGTCTTTCTCTAGCCCTATTTCTCACCACTATTCCACGGGAAACTCTGACTCTGGCCAAATCTCCCCATCCTCCCCAATGACACACTCTGTCTTCCACCTCCTCCTTCACTATCACCCTTCAATCTTAGAGCCTTTGCTTATGCTGACCTTCCCACTTGAATTGTCCACTCCTCTTTATTTACCCAAAGTCCCCAGTGCTTCTCCTGAGACCCGCCCCCTCCATGAAGCCTTCCTCAGTCATTCCGGTGCACTCTGACACCCCTTCCTCATGTCTATGGATTCTTGGGACCCACACTGACATTGTCTTGTGTGGTGGTTTGGCTGTTCTCAAAATGACCCACCAGCTACAGTGAAGCTCCTTGAGGCTAAAAGCTACATCCTCAGACAAGGTCTCATGTCTTAATTGGCCAAATTCATAACTACGTAGTGCATACATGCTCTTGTCTCTCTTACCAAGAGCTTCTTCCCCTCTCCCTTTCAAGAGACTTCTGGGCTGGCCTGGGGGTAGAGCTCTGGCTGTGGCCTGGGTGGTCTGGCATCATCTGCATGAGCAGTAGAGCTACTGAACACTTACACTTTTCTTGTGGCCTCCAAGACTTAAGACCCCTCATGGAAGGCCCAATTTCCAGACAGCCAGTTCTTCCAAAGCCAAAGTTAGCAACAATAATTCACCCCTAAACCAGACAGTTCTGTTAAATTCAGTGGCGTGCAGTGCAAAGAAAAAATGTTGGCAAATCAAATAAAACACTTAAAAAAAATGGGTTGAGTTCACTACTTAGGGACACAAACAGAGTGTGTCCTGATAACTTTGACCTTTGGGGACAAATGTGCCTGTGGGCTGAGGGAGAGCAGGCTGAGGGGGGCCCAGGTAAGACCACTGCATCTGGTCACAGAGAAGACTGGTCAGTGGTGAGTGAGTCCTCCTGGCTGCAGCTGTTCTCTGGGCCTCATTTGCACACGGTGTGCTGAGAACAGACAGACCCCCCCAACACCAAGACCAGGCCCAGACCCCACCCTTGGCCTGACCTCTAATAGGTTTGTAGCATTCCGGGTATTCCCAGAGCTTAATAGAAAGCCTATGCTTTCATTTTCTAATGAGAATTCCTTTCAAAGAGACCTATTTAAGACAGACTCAGTCAGCGCCAGTCTTGCTTCATATAAGACTGCATTGTCAGAAGGAGCACATGTCCAAAAAAGAGGGAACGATCACCAGAGCCATCACTTAGTGGGTAATGACAAGGCGCCAGGCAAACCGTTAGGGCATTTATGGTCCCAAGGCTGTCATGGCCACTCTCACTGCCATGGGGGTGTGGGTCACCGTCTCCTTTGCAGAGTATCCAACAGTACAGAAGGACCTTGGAATAACCCAGACTTGTTCTCCACTCCCAACCCACCATTGTTCTCATTTAAACCTTCCCTGAGAGCTGACTGTGCACCGAGCATAATCTAGGGAAGCCACAGCGGCAAACAAGACAGACTAGGTCCCTGGCATCGCCAAGATTACGTTCTGGAGTAGGGTGGGAACAGAAGGGGTGGGGGAGGAAGATGATGATTCAAAAATAGAGCAAATACAAATAAAAACAACATGATGTGATTGGGAGGGTGGCGGGCAGCCAGGAGCA
The DNA here is from genome assembly GCF_016906955.1 of Phacochoerus africanus. NCBI lineage: Eukaryota > Metazoa > Chordata > Mammalia > Artiodactyla > Suidae > Phacochoerus > Phacochoerus africanus. The sequence continues at coordinate 38,453,669 of NC_062554.1, read as the reverse complement.
AATTCATATGATGATATGTCTAGGTCACAAACCACTTATTTGCTGGGAAAAACCACTTAACTTCTTCAGGCCTTGGTGTTCTCATCCATAGTGGGTACATGAGGAATGCCCCCGGTGATCACGGTAGGGACTGAGCTGTGACGTGCCCAGCACACAGCAGGTATGATATGTGATAAGTTCTGCCTCATAGCTATGAGCAGGTGAAGGGACTCCCCCAAATGATTCCCACTCACGGGTCCCCTCCTTCCTTCAAACACACTTATCCTTGATTATATGCTATCTTGTTCATTTCCAAGTTATTCCTGAAACTTGGATATTTGCAGAGTTTTCTCCTATTTCTGTAAGCTTATCTTCATTCCTATCCCTCTGCCTCCTGGGTCCCTGGGTTGGCTGTGACAGAACAAAGGGCCTGAAAGCGCTATTGGCTCCTAGCAGAGTGAGAGGGAGAGAAAGAGAAAAAGAGACAGAGAGACAGAGGTGAGGAGTCACTACCGCGGTAGGGTGGTAGGTTAGCTGTGGTGAGGTTTTTTTTCATTTTTAACCACCTTATGGCATATGGAGTTCCCAGGCCAGGGAATCAGATCGAGTCCCAGTTTCAACCTACATGAAGCTGCAGCAATGCCAGATCCTTTAACCCACTGTGCTGGGCCAGGGATCAAACCCACAACCTGGTGCTGGAGAGACACTGCCAATCCCTTTGTGCCACAGTGGGAACTCCTTAGACTCTTTCTTTTCTTCCCGCCACCCCCGCCTGTCACAAGACCTGAAACTCCCACTATTCTGTCTATGCTGCATGAATCCTTGGTGTCCGGGTGAGAAAGCCTTCTTGAATACAAATGTTTCACCCTGAGAAAAGTGGGGACATCTATTATCCAACAGAGACAAACCTATCAGATCACTTTTCAGGACTTGGACTCTACAGAGCTGGCCAGCGGCAGGGTAGCTATGAGGAGCGCTCAGGAGAACGGGCCAGGAGAGACAAGTCGGCGTGGCTCCAGGGGGCACAGGAAAAGTTGGGAGCTTCCACAGGGAACCCCGCCTGTGCTCAGGGGCTCACAGAGTCCACTGAGAAGCGCTTGCAGAAAAAAGCCAAGGAATGATGGAGAGGCTGATGACGGGGTGGCCAGGGCCTCCCACCCCCACCCCAGGCCTGGCAGCCAGGGTTGCTGTCTTTTCCTTCAGGCTTGGAAAAAGCAGGCAGGCTTTGGGACTAGACAGATCCGAATTCAAGTCTAGCTCCACCACTTACTGCCATCTTGACTGTCAGACGTTACTACACTTTCCTGAACCTCTGTCATCTGTAAAACGGTAGGACCACTATCTACCTCCCAAAATCAGCATGGAGATTATTCATCCATGAGACGAACATTTACCGAGCTCTCGCCAGGAAGATGCACATTCAATGCTTGATAAATAAGTTTCCTCCTCCCTTTAGATATGAAGGCCAGGTTGTAATAATTTGGTCTCCCATGAGTTCAGAATATGGTGATGGTAGGTTCTGGAAGACCATAGGTATGGCCTATGAGGACTTCAAAGAGCATGATGACAAGCCTAGCCAATGCCATTGGGCATGCCATTCATTCATTCGACATGCATTCTTCATGTGTCCTTTGTGGGCAATGTCAAGACTCAGAGCTCACTTCCTGTCCTCTGAGTCTCATGGTCTAGGGGACAAAGCAGACTTAAGAACAGATGATGACAACATTTTAGTTAGGGCTGGGTGAGAAGTGTATGTGAGAAGCTGTGGATGCACAGAGGAAAAGAACATACTTAATTCTGTCTAGAGTAGTCAGGGAAGGCTTTCTGGAGGAAGTGACATTGGAACCGAGGGATGAATAAATAAATCTCCAGGCTAAGTGGAATGCTATAGAAAGGAGATGCTCCAGGCTGAACACAGCCTACGCCAAGGCCAGGGAGGAAGAGAGAGCAAGAGTTTGGCATGGCTGGAGTCCAGGGAAAGGAGAGGACTGACAATGACAGGAGACGGGGAAGAAAATGTACCTGCAGTTCAAGGACTGGTGGAGCTGTTGTGTGACCTGGAGGCCTCTGCCAAAGGAACCAGTGGACTGAAAAGGACAAATCAATGAATGAAGCAATGACCTGGATGACACTCAGTTCAAAAGTGCTTCTGTACAGACTGCTTCACTTAAAAGATGGGGAAAAGTATTGTGCTTTACAAAGGAGTTTCAAAAAATATATATATATTTTTCTTTTTATGGCCACCCCAGCAGCAGATGGAAGTTTCCAGGCTGGGGGTCGAATCAGAGCTGCAGCTGCAGGCCTACACCACAGCCACGGCAGTGCCAGGTCTGAGCTATGTCTGCAACCTACACCACAATGTGCAGCAATGCAAGATCCTTAACCCACTGAATGAGGCAGCAGGGATCAAATCCCCATCCTTACAGTGACTACATCAGGTTCTTAACCCACTGAGCCACAGTGGGAACTCCCCCTCAAATCTTTACACATGACATCGTCCATGGAACCTGAAACGTTGTTTAGCTAGGAACCACTTAATAAAAAGTGGTGTTATGGGGAGAGAAAGCTGAAGAGAGTGTGCAAGCCAGGGATCAATCGACTAAAGCTATTTCCATAATTACCATGTGCCAGACACCACACTGGGTGATGCCCCCTCAAGTGTTTAAAGCCTAGGGGACTGGTCCTCATCTTCCTTCTTCATTGCTCATATGAACAACTGAGGATGTCAATTATCTGAGCAACAATTGTTGGCAACAGGTGACTCAGTAGAATCCAGGGTTGGATTATTTCCTGGACACAGTGGATTCTCCTCACAGATTGTTCATGTAGAAACAGAGTTTTTGTTTTTGTTTTTTTCTTTTGGCTGCCCTACAGAGTTCCCAGGCCAGGGATCAGATCCAAGCCATAGTTATGACCTAACACACAGCTGCATCGACACCAGATCTGTAACCCACTGTACCAGGCCAGGGATCGAACCTGCATCCCAGCATTCCCAAGACGCCAGAGTTCCCACTGTGCCATAGCAGGAACTCCACGTAGAAAAATTTTTGACCAAGGTAGTTTTCTTTGGAATCCCGGGATGTTAGAGGCATGAGCGTACCCAAGGGAAAGGACCAGAGGGAGGAAGTCTGGCTACTTTCTGCCCTGCCAGAGATGTTATCCTGGATTTTTGACATTTGTTACTTTCGTTCATACAACAGTGTTTAGTAGACACACCTGGGGAGGAAAAACTAACTTTTGGTGCTAACTACATCCTGGAGACCCCCTGATGGCTATGCCATGCTACGGGTCATGCCCAGATAACATGGTGAGCATCCGTAGCTAACCTGAGGATCTGTTACACCCGCCAGCCACCCTTCCAGAGAAGGGTCAATCACACAAGTGTAGCACTGGGAGTTCCCATGTGGTGATGAACAGTTCTGTATGCATGGGGTGTTGGTTACACTAATCTTTACATGTGAAAAACTTGATTAGGGCTAACATACACACACACACAAAACCTGGTGATATGTGAATAATGCTTATAGATTGTAGCAATGTCAACTTCCTGGTTTTGATATTATCCTAAAATTTCGTAAAACGCTACCCCTGGGGGGAACTAGGAGGAAGATGCACAAGAGCCCTCTGTACTATTTTTACAACACTTTGTGACTCTGTAATTATTTAAAATTAAAAGCATTTTTTAAAAAATGGGTCAGGCGCAAAATGGAGTAATTTCTCTACATGTTCCATTGTTGGCATTTGGGTAGGTGACAGGAGAATTAACTTAGTTAACATGTAAGAACACCTAGAACAATACCTGAGAGAATAAAAACAATGCATGCCAATTATTTTTATTACCTTCAAATTCAGTTAACCTACTTTATTTAGATGTTTCTTTCTTTCCTTTTTTTTGGAGGAGGAAGGGCACGCACTTACGGCATGCAGAAGATCCCGGGCCAGGGGTTAGCCAGAGTCACAGCAATGACAATGCCAGATCCTTAAACCACTGAGCCACCAGGAAACCCCCTTAGATGTTTCTTTTTAAGAACCAGCGTATCCTGATGACTTATCCAGCCCTGCTGTGCCTGAAAGCAGTACTGCTCAGTCTTCGGTTGAAGCAAAGCACCTAAGGGTCTCAGTTAAAAATCTAAGATGCAGGAGTTCCAGCTGTGCACAGCTAGTGAAGGACCCAGCATGGTCTCTCACTGGCCTGGGTCACTGATGAGGTGCAGGTTCGATCTCTGGCCCGGGAACTTCCATATGCCATGCGTGTGGGCAAAAAGTAAAAAATTAAATGTAAGTTCTGATGTGGCTGGTCAATTGGTCAATAGAGTTTCTGAGCCCAGGAGCTTTGGATGATAAGAGATTTCACAAGCCTTCTCACACAGGCCTCTGCCATAGCTGCTTCCACAGCCCAGGAGAGAAGTAGTTTTGGGGGAGCCCTTTGGAAAGATGGGGAATCCCCAGGTGACTGGTGCCAACCCTGCCTTTCCTAGGGGAAGAGGGGGGTGGGTTCCATTGCTGCACGCATGTTATCTCATGAATTCTCACCTCTGCACGCCGTCGCTGTGTACTTTGACCCCAACGCTATGCTAAGACCCCGAGAAAACAAAGAGGAATAAGGTACACCTTCTATCCTCAAGAATCCGTCTATGGCAGCTTCTTATAATTACGGCTATATCATGACAATAGAGTGTCCCTTGTCCTGGGAGACAAATGCCAAGTGTGTTCTGGGAGCCTCCCAAAGAGGATTTCTGTCAGACCAGGGATCAGGGAAGACTTCCCCGGGAGGGCGACCCTCATGCTGAACCCTACAGAAATAGTGGGACTTAGCAAGGCAGACAGGGGGAGAGGCCGGGCGGGGTGGAGGGGAGCATCCAGCCAAGCAGGGAGCACCCTGAGGACTCTGAGCAACGACACAGAAGTTTGAGAGGTAAGATTTCCGCATGGAACTGCCCCGAGTCAGGTGTGGCCGGAACAGGCCAGCTTGTTGCAGAGTGGCAGGGGATGGTTAGGAAGAGTCGGTGGCCAAACTGGTTTGGGAAATTCTGGGTTAAATAAAATCAGACCAACATTTTGGCTGCAAGGCATCTTGGTATGTTCTCCCACATGGGACGTTTCCCAGAAGGGTTATCATATTCAGCACTTCTCACCCTCCTGGTACAGAAACCCTTCGTTTCAAGATATCTTGTGGGGCGTGGATTCTCTTGCACACACTTGGGAAACACCAGGCTACTGAGACAGGTTGTGACCAAGATTGGTGTTTGACAGACAACATAAAGATATTTTTCAAGGAATTCAGAGGGATGGATAACCCTTACTTGGCCTAGAGTTTACTCCTTTTTTTTTTTTTTTTGCTTTTTAGGGCCACACTTGCAGCATATAGAAATTCCCAGGCTAGGGGTTCAATCAGAGCTGCCATAGCGATACAGGATTCGACCCGAGCTACATCACAGCTCAAGGCAATGCCAGATCCTTAACCCACTGAGCGAGGTCAGGGATTGAACCTGCAACCTCATGGTTCCTAGTCGAATTTGTTTCCTGCTGTGCCACGACGGGAACTCCTCCTGGCTAACTCTTGAGTCGTGACGTATTACACTAAACTAGCTCCCTCAAGTCAGCATCTGCAAGCGTGACTCCAGGGCTTAGCAGTTTGGCCTTGTGTTAGCACGAGGGGCTCTGCCCGGTCTACTGACAGGGTTAGTGCTCAGTCTCTGCTTTGTCCACTAACACCCCTTCCCTTCCCAGACTTTTGCAAAACTGCATCTTGCTCTGAGAAGGAAAATGTTGATGTGGAGCCTCCTTGCAGTGATTCCTCAAAAAGCAAACAACAAAAAGTTGAAAATTAATCAAACCCTGAAATATAAGTGGAGCTGGGGAATTTGTGAAAGTGTATTTTATTTCATCACAAGAGCAGGGCTGATGATTTGCTGGAGTGGGCAAAAAAATACTCTGGAGTCAATTCCAGCCCTGAAAATAACTTTCAGAACAAACCATCCATCCCTCATCAGCCCCCTACTCCCATGCTGCCCCACCCCCAAAGTACTCAGGCAGTCTTTAACCAAGACAACTATTTCTCCTCTACCTTGGAGCAGAACTGACTGCCTCAGTTCCCCATTAGCTCTTCCTCAATTATCAGCTCACTGATTTTTCACCATGGCTTTTTCAAGGTACAGTTGGTCAGAGTTCAGTCCCTGGGGCCACTGTCCTGACAAAATGTGTGTCATTCAGGCTCCCTCTTGCTTCACAATGACTGTCTATGAGCCATCTTTGCCCATAGAGACTCCAGGCTTTACACGTTAGAGTTTTCATTCTTCCCAAGAAATGATCAATACTGGTAGATTCCAGCTAAAAAGCAGATGGTACCTACCTAGAGTATTCATCAAAAAATATAGAGCACCTTTTGAGGTACAATCGCAGGTGCAAATTTAAAGGATGGTTAGGTTAGAAATTCAAAAGCATGGGTACCCACAAGACGGGTAAAGGAAGGAAGAACCACCCCCTACACATGATGTGGTTGAGAATAAATTGTACTCTCAGATGTCCTTGCGTGACAACAAAAATAAGTTCTGCCCTCTACCCCCTCATCAATCCGGCACTCAGCTGATAGGCTGCATACCTGACCATGTTTAAAGAATCTGGGGATGAAAAAGTAATGGGACACCAGTGTGATCCTAAAGTTCAGGTACAAAAGCGCTTTTCCACGGGTGGAGGCCGTGGAGTGACCAGAGCCTCAACACCAAGCCTCCTCTCTTGAAGCTTTCACAGGAGTCTCTATGATTTAGTCCCTGCCTTTCCTCTCCTTCAGTTGGTACAACTAAATAGGCATAGTCTAAATTATCCTCAGGGCCACTAGACAGAAGCTGACAAGCTCATCTTTCTGCACTCTGAGAGCCCCAGCCCTGCCTTTCACGATTTCAGGATTACTTTCATAGTAGTATCAGGAGAATAAGGGGACACACACACACTCACACACACTCACACACACACATGCACACACACACACTGCCTCTAAGCCTGTTCTTTTCGTAGGCTATAGCACATCTGTTCACTGGGGGTCTGCAGAAATCTAAAATGTTGATGGATACAGATGTTTCATTCCATGTCCTAAAAGGCAAATTAACGAGGTAAATATTGTTTCCATAGCCAACTTGTGATGGAGAAAGTGACAGTCTCCATCTATATCTTGAGGCAAGAAATGAGGCTGGAGAACAAAGACATCTAATTTTAAATCCTTTTGAGAGGAAAATTGCGGTTCTAGTTAGGAAGCAGCTCTCCTAGGGCTGTGGGAAAGAATTCCCGAGATAAACAGGATGGCTCTGTGAATGAATGGGAACCTAGGTGCTCCCTTGAGGTCCAGCCCCTCTCCAGGGCCTGTCCCCAAGTCCTGGGTCACTCAGGTGGCATAAGGCACCAGGGAGAGGATCAGGCCAGGGGACCAGCAGCAAAACTATCAGCTTGTTAGTTTCAAGTGAAGGTGGGAAGAAGTTGGGCTGATGTCCAGGTGGGAGCTTGGTAGGATGCAAGTTCCTCCCTTGCCTGGGATGGCAGTGAACTACAGCCAGGGCGTCAGACGGCCACACAGCAGTGTGAGGGTGTGGACTTTCTCATGCCATGGAATCTTGGCCTTTGACTTCTGACCTAGAGACTAAGCCCATGGATTTGTCATAGGAGGGAGGAGCAACTGCATGGTCTGCAAACCATGAGGTCACAGCAGAAAAGGGAAGACAGCGCAGGTCTTGGTGGACAAAGGACTCGTGGTCAGAAGAGCAAGCTAAGCATCCAGGACAGGGCCTCCCTCCTTGCTCTCTGCTGCGTGAGCAGAACTGGGGGGGGGGGAATGGGCAGGGCGACACTGCCCCGGGCTGTGGAGGTGAGCAGGGCTTGGAGGGCGGGCGTGGGTGATCCCAGGGAGGCAGTGGGCCACCTGGGGATGCTGAAGCGATGGTGGAGCACCAGAGACAAACTGCACAGGGTTCAGAATTCTGCACAAGGACACCATGGGTGGGAAGGGGATCATTCGGCGGACTTGTCCCTTCATTCATTAACCACGTGCTGTGTCAAAGGAGCTGCGAACCCAGACTCCAGACTCTCTGGAGTGTGCTTGTCTGCCCTCCCTAGCAAGGACCGTCCACAGCTGTCCCCATGGATGTTACCAGAAACATCCCAGGGGTCGCAAACACTTCCTCAACACTTTCAAACAACAGAGGGGGCTGTGGGGTTTGATCTGTGGGCTGGAACACTGCCCTTTCCGAGTCCCTCCCACCAATCAAGCCTCAGGCTCTCCCTCTGCAGCCAGGGAACATCTGTGCCCTGAGACAAAGGGCAGAACTGAACCGATTAATTTACTAATTCCTTAAAACCAGCTCTAGCTCTCAGAGTGAGAAGCCAAAAATATAATAAATTGATTCTTTCTTAACTGGAAGCAGGAAGAGAAAAAAAATGCCCTGAGCACGCTACCTTTGTCCTCATCTTACTGGGGGGGCCCTTACCTTTTTGTATAAACTTCCTCAAATGCTCTGATGCCCTTTTGAATTCCACCTGCTATAAACCTAGGGATCACCTAACTAGCTCTTCACTCCTTCGAACCCCAAGTGGGAGATGACCCAGGGGGAGGGGGGCTGGTTTAAAATCCTCCACGTGACCAAGTCACAGCTCGAATCTGATTAGAGGCTTATCGATGATGAATGACACTGTGAGCCACCGGGACACAGTGGGACATCTACATGTCGGTGGCTGCAGTGCCGAGCTCTGTAGGATGCAATGATTATTAGAGCATTTTCCCCAAGAATAGCCTACTTAAGTAAGAAAGAACCAAATCTATAAAATGCAAAGCAGTTCAATGCAAAATTGCTGCCACCCCTGGGATCTGGAGAGAGTGCAGCTCCAGGGACAGTTTTATAGGGTGTCCTGCACTGTGGAGCTTATTAAAATCATAGATCACAGGGCTGGAGACTGGAGGGAATTCCGGCCATCCTGCCATTATTCTCTCTGCCCGCCTAAGTAAGATCCTCACTTTAATCTCTGTGTAAAAGACAAGACAGTAGGAGAAGAGGTTGCACCGTCACATGACACTGTCATCCTGTGCTCTCCTCACCATCCTGTCCCCAGGCCCCCAGGCTTCCCAGTGGTTTATTTGATAGTTTCTCTGACCTCGTTGAGGGTTCCTGTGCTTTATCATACCCTCCATATATCAGAAAAACTGCCTTCTTATGTTTCTTTCTTCCCTTTTCTACCACCTCTCTCTCCTTCTGGAGGAAAAGCACTTCCATCACCTACAGGAGTTCCCCAAGCCTGCCTGTCTGCTGGTCTCACATGGCTCCTGCCCTGGGCTCCAACTCCAACAGCAGAGGCTTTCTGAAAGCTGGGTCCACTTTCTCCTCACTTTCACTGTGAGCAAATCCCCAGGGATCCTTCGTCAGTGCGTCTTCAGGGCCTGGAAAAACATCCTCGCCGTCATAATGGAGAGAGAGTTGTCCTGAGAATCATGGTGTTTGGGTTCTAGATTCACAGGCTAAACGGACTTGGGAAAATCTCTAAACCCCTGCTAACCTTCACCTTCCTCTTTTTTAAGTTGAAATAAATAATACCTATTTCGGAGAGTGGTAGAAAGGGTTAAAAATCATGATGGAAATGCTTTGCTTCTATAAAGCACTAAAGCATTAGCTTTGTTGTTATTCTACCCTATTGCTGAGGATAAGCTGTCCCTGTACTAGGCACTGCCCAGCACATGACTTCCTTCTCTAAGTTCTCTGCTCTCCCTTACAGAGTGGGCCTTAGGAATAATGCTTCTCTTGCACCATCCTTCTCTCCCAGTCAGAAGTTATTGGAGGAGTTTCCATTGTGGCTCAGTGGGTTAAGGACCTGACACAGTGTCTGTGAGGATGTGGGTTCAATCCCTGGCCTTGCCCAGTGGGTTAAAGACATGGTGTTGCCATGAGCTATTCTGTAGGTTGCAGACATGGCTCAAATCTGGCATTGCTGTGGCTGTGGTGTAGGCCGGCAGCTGCAGCTCTGATTTAACATCTAGTCTGGGAACCTCCACATGCCACAGGTGTGGCCCTAAAAAGAAAAAAATAATAAGTTATTGGAAAGGCACAGTCACTTGACCTAAATAGGGAAATCATGTTCTCTCTCCAGGGAGTTCAGAGTCAGAATTCTGAGATCCTAGTTAGTTTCTGGCTCTCACTTGAACTGAGGACATATAAATTTGAAAGATGAGGAGTGATTTTATTTGGTCTTTACACAAAGAAGCAGAAAGAGAGAGCAGTATGGAGCAGCCCCTGGCTTTCACCTCCTTCTTATCAGACAGGCTGCACATCTACGAACACTGCCACAGGATACGGACCCGTGGCTCCTCATGTGAGCAAGAAACCCCCAAAAATCCAGACTTGCCTGATGCTCACACTACGCCTTGGTGTTCCCCCGATGAACACAAATAATTTCACAGAACGTCAGCATCAGAGAAGGCCACTCTGCAACCAGGATGGATTGAGACAACACAAGACCACTCCCTCACCATGCCTGAACAGACAAAACAGGAACTTTGCCCAGCTACAGAAGTGACAAGACATCCCCCACCCTGGCCCCCAGGTGACCCGGGTGAATGCAGGTGACCCAGCTTCCTTACCAACCAGTCTCAGCTGGGGTCTCTCCTTCTAGATAAGATAATCCCTTGTATTTCAAGCGGCCTTTAAAACAGGGATAAGCTCTCCCCACCGATGACTCTGGGCCCTTTCTAGAATCCACCGCAAAGGATTTGAATGGTTCAGAGGGAGCCACTTGTGTACTCCGTGCTCTCCTGTCTTTCTCCATCTCCATAATAGCCTCCAATCTTAACTGTTTCTAATAGGAAGTCCATTCAGGACTTCCCTGGTGGCTCAGTGGGTTAAGGATCCAGTGTTGTCACTGCTGTGGCTCAGGTCACTGCTATGGCACAGCTTCAATCCCTGGCCCAGCAACCTCTGCGTGCCGCAGGTGCAGTCAGGGAAAAAAAAAAAAAAGTGACATTCATATGCCTCAATGCTTTTGGGTAAAATGACAGTGTTAGTCCTGGTGGTCTGTTTCTTTTTACAAGAGAAAGAGAACAGGGTATAATTTCTCACAGTTAAGGAGACCCAACTACCAGGAAAAGAAGAACATTTTCCTCCTTGTTACTATATAGTCCCTTTAGTATCTCAATGAAAAATAAATTTGTGTATGAAAATCAATATTGAGCTCTTTTTTTTTTTTTTCTGTGAATCCAAAGACCTATACCTCCTTTGGCAAAAGAAAGAAAAGTCAATATTAAAACAAAGACAAAATTCAATGGTTGCTGTCTTTGACTTTTGTCAAATTCAGAAGTAATGTCCAGATTCAGAAACCTCTTCATTGAAATCTCTCTGCTGTTCAATTTGGCATTCATCAGTTTTGATGATGATAAATGCTTTCTAGTTCGGATGAAAGCAAAGTTTCTCTGATCCCTGGGGTGCAATAGTGGAACACTCATTTTCAGACTATGAGACATCGATATTTTTTCTGGAAAAAAAAAAGTTACAATTTAAGAAGCAGAAGTTGTTCCTTGCTCCTCACCACTTCTTTGCTGCATTCCAAAGGGATCCAGCTGCCAATTATAACCCAAAGCCTCATTCCTTTAGATTTTACTTTTTGGGTTTTTGAGTAAAAGGTCATTGTTTAAGAATGCTTCCTTGTCAGTAGCAAGGAACATACCTAGTCCTTGGATCTTGGATTTTAAATATAATTTTCCATTTACACAAATCAGAGTTCATTAAAAAAAAAAAATAGAAGACTGATTCAAGGGCTGGGGAAGTGAAAGCACAAGGTGAGCTGGGAGTGTATGAAATCTAATTGTCCAGAGAGCAAGGAAGTGCTCAAGGAGTAATGGGTTCCTGCCAAAAAGATACAGAAACCAGCTTGAAGGAGTCCACATTGGTCAAATCAAATTTTTTTTAAAAAAAATCCATATGTCAGTGTTTCCATCATGGCTCAGCGGAAACAAATCTGACTAGTATCCACAAGGACACAGGTTTGATCCCCGGCCTCGATCAGTGGGTTAAGGATCTGGTGTTGCCATGAGCTGTGGTGTTGCAGACGCAGCTCGGATCTGGTGTTGCTGTGGTGTAGGCCAGCGGCTCCAGCTTCGATTCGACCCCTAGCCTGGGAACCTCCATATGCCTCGGGTGCAGTCCTAAAAGGACAAAACAAAACAAAACAGAAAAAAACCCATTTGTCCACAGCAGTATTCAACACAAAGGAAAAGTGAGAGAGAAGGTCATAGGATGGGGAGGAAAGCCTTCCTTTATAGAAGGCCAACTAAGAAACGTGGAACGAATGATAGAAAATTATTATTTTACAAACCTCGGTATGATTATTGTTTTGGACAAATAATATGGACATTAAAATCAGAGCATAGAAAATTGTTAGGGGGCAGAGGACATGGCCATAACCCAAGTATCAATCCACCTTCAATCACTAACTACAAGAAGAAAAGCAGACTTTTATTGTAGAATGAGCTGATAGTCACCACCTTAACCAAGGGATCAAGCGTGGCATCACTTACCATACGCAGCCTGACAGCATGTGCCCACCACGGTAGCCAACAAGACATAGAAAAGAACCTAGGAAGCATTCTTGTTGAAGATGTTTGTTCTGAACCTAATCAAGTCTCCAGAAAATGTTTCAATTGTAGGAAATATAGGTGCTATTAGAAAAGGTTAAATGACATATAGGAAGCTATCAGCAAAGTCCAGATCAGGGGTTGGGATTGGCATATGCACACTATTGTGAATGGAATGGAGGGTCAGTGGGGACCTGCTGTAGAGCACAGAGAACTCTACTCAATATTCTGTGATCACCTCTGTGGGAAAAGAATCTGAAAGAGAATGGATGTGTGTACATGTATAACTGAATCACTTTGGTGCACAGCAGAAATGATCACAACCTTGTAAATCCACTTTATTTCAATAAAACTTTAAAAAATGAAAAAAAGAAAAGTCCAGAGTGTGGAACATTCTGTAAGAAAACTGTCCTGGCTCTTGACCTTTTTTTTGCTTTTCAGGGCTGCACCGGTAGCATATGGAAGTTCCCAGACTAGGGGTCGAATGGGAGCTACAGCTGCCAGCCTATGCCACAGCCACGGCAACGGGGATCCAAGCCATGTATGTTACCTACTCCATAGCTCATGGCAATGCCAGATCCTTAACCCTCTGAGAAAGGTCAGGGATCCAACCTACAGGGTCCTTACTGCTGAGCTACAATGGGAACTCTGTGTCCTGGCTCTTTAAAAACTCAATGTCATTTAAAAAAATTTAAATTCTAGATTAAAAGAGACTAAAGACCCATAACAACCAAACAGTTTATGAAGCTTGATTGAATCCTCATTCAAAAAAATAAAAGAACAAAAATAAACAGCTATACAAGGTATTTTTGGACAATTGGGAAAATATGAGTATAACTGCGTATCAGAATTATTGCTAACTTCCTCGGGTATAATAATTGCATTGTGATTTTTGAGGAAAATATTCTTATTCTTAGGAAATACAGTCTAAGTATTTGGCATGAAGTGTCATGCTCTTTGCAATGGTTCCTTAAGACAGGAGGAGGGACATGAAGGAGATTGAGAGAAAGGAAGCAATGACTTGGGCAAATATCAAGAACTGAATCTAAGCAGAGAGCCTGAAAGATTTTACTGCATTATTCTTTCAACTTTTCTATTTTGCTGCCAGTTGTAGGAGGCTGACTCTGAGGTGGCCAGTAGCATGCAGGAATTTACTGGGGAAACTCTCAGGATGAACAAGGAAGGGAGGGAGAGGGAGTGGGATTGAGCAGAGGAAGAAGCTGGGTTGTGTTGCAAATACAAGGACTCAGCTAACCTGATCCTCTGGGATTTTGGAGCTGTGATGGCCCTGCCCAGTGGTCCCTGTTAGGGCCAGGGACAGAGCCATATTCCCTTCATGCCTAATCTTGGGTGACATACAGTCACTGAGTGTGGGCTGCCTTGGGAAAGGGGCATGACCTTGGCCAAGGCTGTGTTGACAACACCCAGCAGCTGAGAGAATAAATCCTCTAGTTCTGAAGGGTGGATCTGGGTGATGCAGCACTATACTCATATATGAGACATTTTTATATTAAAAACTTGGGGATGAGAGATGTCAGAAAGGGGTTGCTTGGCCCTGAAAACATTTGATAACTACTGGCCTACACACATTTCATCCTTATAAAACACTTTAAGTGAAACAATTTACATCTTCATTTTAGAGCAGAAGACTGGGGCAGAGTTAAGGCAAATAAGTGGGAGGGATCAATTCAGAGCCAGGCTGTCTGATACCAGGGGTGTTGCTTTCAACCACTGCCCCATACAGCTGTCTACACTGCCTTCCTCAGGGTCCCCCAGTTCCTGCCTGGTCCATGTGTCTAATGGCCCCATGGGCATGAGAAGGAGGGGTTCTCATCCAGTGATTCTCACCCACTGCTCCATTTACAGCGATTGCCTATTTCCCTCCACAGAAACCCTCTCTTCCCCCTGCCAAGCCCTCTCCCATCTCATTTAATGAGGGCAGAACCCAACGTGCTATTTCATCCCCCACATGTCCTTCATTTCAGAAAGGCCCTTTGCTTAGACCAAGGGGCAAAGGAGTGAGTGGCCCACAGGTGTGTTTTTAAACCCTGACGGTCACTGTCACATAAGAGGACTTGCATTTTTATCAGATGGCTGAATAAATCAAGCTTTGTTTGGATGCAGTAGGGACTCTTGTATTTTAAAGAAGCCCTACAATGAAGGGTTTTGTTGATCTCTCCTAGACATCAATGTTCTCACCTTATGGCTCCATGAAAGCTCAGGGGTGTGTGTGTGTGTGTGTGTGTGTGTGTGTGTGTGTGTGTGTGCACGTGCGCGCTTTAGCCTCACCTGCAGCATGTGGAAGTTCTGGGTCCAGGGATCAAACCAGCACCACAAGAGTAATCTGAGCCACACCAGTGAAAATCCCGCTAATCCATCAGGGAACTCCCTCTGTGTGCTCTATGTAAAGTGAGAAGTAAAAAGCCCTCTCCCTCTTATACCAAAAACTTAAGTGGGCTCCAAAGCAAAAGCACTTGAGTCACAAGGTGTTAAGAATTGAGCTGGGTGGCCTTCTGTCCACACATCTCTTTTTAATCTGTGTGCCCACATGTCTCGGGAACAACTAGTCTGGGCCACCTTTCCAGGCAGCCACTTGGAACTGTCACTCACTCCCCTCCGACCCTCAGGGTTGTCACTGTGTCCAGCTGGTCATGCGTGGCTCCTTTCCCTCTGGTGACTCCTCTCTCCAGGATCCTACTATTGCTCTAAAATTTAGTTTCAGGGAAAATCCCCCCAGGCGTGTGTGTGATTTTCCAGACAAGCTCCATCTGAACCCCAGTTGCAGATATACTTGAGGTTGTTATTTTCATTTCTCCCTCAGAGGATTCCATTTCTCATCTGTATGAGCACCTGCACTGATCACAGAGGGGGAGCATCATGTGCATGCATGTTGTGTGTCTGTCTGTACGTATATGTACACATATGCATATCTTTACACACACACATCTGGGTCATTCCAGGTATGTGAAATCTATAGTTAGCGTTCATGCCACCTTTAGGAAATCTTCCAATTCCTCAAGCAGACTGAACAGCTCTGCCCTGCAGGTTCCCTCAGAGCAGTTACATTTCTATCATAACTCAAAATGATACTGTCATTTATCTGCCCTTATTTTTGTCTTCCCCACTAGCCAAAGAGCTCCTATGGGTCAGCAGCCTTATGTCATCTTATTCTTTATATTCCTGGTGCCTGGTCCCTAGGAGGCATTCAAAACTGTTGTACACATTAATAGAATCACGCACCTGTATGTTCATCACAGCACCATTCACAATAGCCAGGACATGGAAACAACCTAAATGTCCACTGACATATGAATGGATTAGGAAGATGTGGTACGTATACACAGTGGAATACTACTCAGCCATAAAAGGACAAAATAATCCCATCTGTAGCAACACGGATGGAACTAGAGACTCTCATACAAGTGAAGTAAGTCAGAAAGAGAAAGACAAACACCATATGATATCACCTACATGCAAAATCTAAAATATGGCACAAATGAACCTATCTATAAAACAGAAATAGAGTCATGGACATGGAGGGCAGACTTGTGTTTGCCAGGGGGTGGGGGGAAAAGAGCTGGACTGATGGGGAGTTTGGTGTTGGTAGATGCACATTGTTACATTTGGAATGGAGGGTTGTTGGGGTCCTGTTGTACAGTACAGGGAATAGTATCTATTCTCTTGGGTAAGAATCTGATGGAAAATGGAAAAAAAAGTGGGTGTGTATAGGTGACTAGGTCACTTTGCTATACAACGGAAATTGAAGGAACATTATAAATAAATTATACTTTAACAAAAAATTTTAAAAATCAAAAAAATGCAATTAAAAATAATTAATGTCAGTCAATCTACTCACCATATTATTAAGGATGGCTGCATCCAGCTGGACACCAATGAGTGTGGTAAAATGCTCTTACATATTCCTACCTCCTACCTAGACAAGCCTCGCTGTATTTGTCCTTCCCGAAGGCTTTTTGTTCTTTTCAGAATGGAAATTCTTAAAATTAAAAGAAAAAGTTCTTCATCTGTACTACACTGAGACCAGTGGTGCTAAGAACTTCCTAATGATTTACTGTGAATCAGCAATTTTATTCATGGCCTAATTTTTGAAAATTGTTTTCCTTTATTATCCTTCAAGTGGATGTGTGTATGTCTCTCTCTCTCTCTCTCTCTCTCTCTCTCTTTACACTCATTCTAGTTTGTAAGCTCTTCAGGGAAAGGATTGGTCAGTCTTTATAATATTTTTATATAATTCCAACATATGGCCACATTTAATCAACACTAAATTATAAGTGACTTTAGCTTTCAGCTTAAAAATCTGCTTAGGGAACAGCCATTAGCTAATGAGCAACTACATGACATTTATCTCTGGCTGTGTCTCCAAATATCCTGCATTGAAATTATTTGCTGGAGTTGGTCTCTGTACAAGTAAAAGAGCTCAGTGGTTGGTTTTAAAAAATTTTTTTGTGTGATAATTTTTTTTGTTTTTGTTTTTGTCTTTTCCAGGCTATTGGTCGAATCAGAGCTACAGTTGCTGGTCTACACCATAGACACAGCAACGCCAGATCCAAGCTGCGTCTGTGACCTACGCCATAGCTCATGGTAATGCGAGATCCTTAACCCACTGAGTGAGGCCAGAGATGGAACCTGAATCTTCATGGATACTAGTCAGGTTCTTTACCTCTGAGCCACAACAGGAACTCCCAGAATCTGATTTCTAAATACTAGCGGGAGGAAGAGGGAGGGCCAGGGTCATGGGGAGGAGAAAGACACAGAGTGAACCCTGTTGAGTGCTTATCATGTGCCAGGTATGATGTCAGATATTACACACATTGTTTCATTTAATCCTCAATAACTGTATACATTGTCTTCATTTTAAGGAAGAGGAAACCATGTTTCGGTTTCCAATGTCACACAGCTAGATGTGGCAGAATCCAAAACAGCCATCTCTGATTCTAAGTCACTCTTTCCATGCTACCAGGCTGGAAGCCCTGATTCTTCTGATGGTCCACTTACCATCAGAGGTGCAGACTCAAATAGGTTCACTGCAGGGAACATTTTGAGACTTACACTTTTTCAAGGCTGTTATTTATTGAAAACAGATAATCCCTAATCTTCACATCGCATTCTATCTTAATAAATCACACAATCTATACCTCTTTCTATGCTGGCAGAAAGCAGGCTATCCCATCTCCCAGTAAAACAGCCATGCCAGAGTTCTTTTCGCTTAAATTTGGTGGGGAAAAATATTTTCCTTTAACACCGTTCCTGGCCAAAGTTTCAGTTAGCCATCATCACTTGTTGGCAAGTTAAAAAAAATCACCATTACTCAAACTTGCTCTGACAGAAGGAACTTATTAGAAGAAGGCAGAGGTGTCTTAGGAACTCAAGGGCAGAAAGTACAATCAGTTCTCATAAGGGGTGGGAAAGAGGAACAGAAGAAAAAGTGGGAAGTAAAGGACTCTCTCCTGTCTCTCTCTTCCCCTCACTCGCTTGACACATCTGCTTCATCTTTGCCCGATCCGTGCATTTGACCTTCTGTGCTTTGGCAAGTACTTGGCTCATATACAACCCCCCACCTCAGCTGTACATCACTTCTCAGTTTAACCATCTCACCACATCTCTTGATCCCAGTTCTGAATTCTCAGAGAACAAAATCTGATTGGCCCAGCGTGAATCATGTGTTCACTACAATTTAATCAGTGGTAATCACTGAGATGTGTGACTCGCCTCACTGTTCTCTGTTTTCTGAGAAAGAGGTATGGGCAGGTTCTGAACAGGATGTAGGAATAGGGAAGGCATCAGTGAAAGAGAAAAGTAATTGGATTTCTGGTGCAGCATGAAACACAGCAAGTGAGTACCACTGTCAGTGATAACTGAAGAGCCCAGAAGCTAGAAGGGTTCAAGAAGAGAATTAGTTGTGCTAGTAATAAAGCTGCTGGAAATACAAAGACTATGGACAGAAATTATTAGGCCTATAGCTATGTTTCTTGCCTCTTTGACTCTTTGATTCCATCTCTTCCAGTCAACATTGTGCAAATAACAAAATCCTGGAAACAACCTAAATGTCTATCACTATGGAAATGGTGGGTAAAATTCTGGAACAGTCATTCTAAAGAACATTGTACATCTATTAAAAAGGAATGATGCAAAGTATTACATTTCGAGTGGATAAGGAATGAGGTTATACTGTACAGCACAGGAACTATATCCAATCTCTTGGGATAGAACACTATGGAAGATAATATCAGAAAAGGAATGTATAGATATGCATGACTGGGTCACTATGCTGTACAGCAGAAACTGACACAATACTATAAATCAGCTATACTTTAATAAAAAATTTTTTAAAAAATTAACAAAAGGAATGAATTGGGTCAATATACATTAGTCAAGAAATTATTTAGGATTTTATTAAATTTAAAAATATTGCAAATAATATATATGTTATCCTATTTTAAAAAAATAGAATAACAACAAATCAAAGTTTCAGGCAGCTATCAATAGGTGAGTAAGGATACCCTGAACTGTTAACATTCTGGGGGGAAGGGGAGTGGAATTCGGGAGGCGAAAGGGTAGACAATGTTTTCTTTATATATTGCTGAATGACTTAACTTCTTAGAAAACCCACATTTTTTTGGAAAATTTTAAGTGTATAAATAAAGTGGAAGGATTTTTAAAATTCTATATTTTAAAGCTCATCTCAAGTACTACCATATCTTGCCTTTCCTGGTCTCTACACACAGATGGGCTCCCTCTGCAAACTCCTATGGTGATTCTAATACCACTATATTGGCCATTGCTCTCATCCTTATCTTTACAACTCCAGCAAAGAGCCAGTTTGGACCCTCTCTCCAATCCCCACAATGTCTAAAATGGTATCATATGCAGAGGAGATATCTATGAAATAGCTTTATTGAATAGAATCTACTCAATACTCAGCAATTCTTCCAATATGTCCTGTATGTTGTCTTCAAAAAGGTTGGTTCTCTCTAAGAATTTGCCTTGGCTTGTAAATGCAGCAGCCTGTAGCAATGTTATTCTTCTAGTACAATGGCTTCTTATTATCTAGCTATTTCAAGGTAATTTATGCTTTGGTTCCTAATTTGAAGGGAAACAAAATAAGTAACATTTTTAATATTAGGAGTGGATAACTTAGTGACTTGCAAGTAGCCGTATGTCTTGAAAATTAATTTGGAGCATCCCAGCTGACCTTGGCAGGCACAGTCCAGCAAGTCTGGAGCTTGAAAAACCAGAGCAGTGATTAACCCTGTCAGAGATGAAATGGCTGGCGTCAAGCTCTTCCAAATTACACCCATGCTTGACCTGCTATCCTCCTTCTGAATACACCTCATTGCTAGGAAACCATCATTCAAGGGGCCTATACTTAAACATTTAATAAATCTGTGATCAGAATCCAGGAACAAAATTAAACCTTTGATGAAAGTGAAAGAGAATGGGAACAGAACCAAGGAAGGACCCAGAGAACAAAGAGAAGGGAAGGGTGGGAAGATGCTGGTGTCTAAGTCTGTGGTCAGAATTTCTGAGCCTCTCAGTTGTCCTTCAGACCAAGATTTCACTTGGCTCTGGAGACAGCAAATTTATAGGGAACTAAAGACCAATCTCCATAGACATTTAAGAAGCTTCCAAGGACTTAAGACACTTTCAATATGCTGGCAACGAGGGTGACCTTGAACTCACCCACTACCACAGAGGAAGAATAATTTGTCTCCATGCAATATAGACCTAACAAACAAAACACCATACCTCTACAAATTACTAGAATAGAGACTTGGGAGACAGTGACTAACTGGATAACGCAGCAAGGGGCAGCACGATATACGATGAGAAAACAATAGAACAGGGGTCAAGAGACCTGCTTCTGGTTCAGTCTCTGCCCCTAAAATCCCCATGTAACCTTGAACATATTGTTTCACCTCTTAAACGTCTCAGGTTGCTTATTTTAAAAATCATGAGAATGCCATTTTTTTTCTTAAGCTACCATGTACAAAAGGATCAGCTGGGAATCTTGTTAAAACACAAATTCTGATTTAATAGATCTGGAATAAGGCTGGAGATTTTGCATCTCACAAGTTCCTGAGTGATCTGTAGACCACACTTTGAGAAGCAAGGAATTCAATCACCTCCAAAATTCTCTTCCAGCTCTAAAATGTTGATTCTTAAGTCAGAAACTCCACATTCTCACATAAAACCCTCGGAGTCTCCCCACCAACACACCCCTCGGGCCTAGGCTGGCCTCTGTCTCTGGCGATTTAGCCTGTCTTCCTTCCCAGATCACCAGTGCTGAGATGCCTGAGATCACTTGGGAGTCTCCTCCTCAATTACAGGAAGGAGAATGGAAATTGAAAAGTCTGTCCTTCGTCCTCTAAACTTAGGATTGAACACATAGGCCCTTTTCCCTTTAAGCAATTTTACTGCTCATCACTTGGAAAACAGATAAGGGTAAATTACAGAAGCTTCAGCAAACTTGTCGATCTTCTAGATATTTCCTTCCAGTGCCACATATATAGGAGTTCCCGTCATGGCACAGCGGAAACGAATTCGACTAGTATCCATGAGGACGTAGGTTTGATCCCTGGCCTCGCTCAGTGGGTTGGGGATCTGATGTTGCCATGAGCTGTGGTGTAGGTCACAGACATGGCTCTGATCCTGTGTTGCTGTGGCTGTGGTGTATGTAGGAGGCAGTTGAAGCTCCGATTTGACCCCTAGCCTGGGAACTTCCATATGCTGCAGGTATGGCCCTAAAAAGCAAAAAAAAGCACCCCCCCACACAGATATGTTTTATCAAAGTGGGAATCACTGTGAATATATACCTCACCACAAAATTATATTTCCTCATTTCATAAAAAATCTTTGAAATTGCTATTTTAATGACTTCCAAATACTCCATCATAAGAATGCCCATTATTTATATAGAAGTTGTTGGACATTTAAATTGTTGCAATTGTAAGCAATACTAAGATAAATATCCTTATTGTTTTCATGGCTACCATTTGTTAAGCATTTACTATATCCCAGACACTAGGCTAAATGTTCTACATATATCAATTCATTTAATTCTCCCGATCACCTGTCAAGCTGAGTATTATTATGATTTCTATTGTACTGAGAAGTAGACTGAGACAGAAAAGTCAAATGACTTAATCAGGAGCACCCAGCTGGTCCACAAAAGAGGTGGAGCTGCACTGGGGTCTGTCTGACTCCCAAGCTCAAAACCACCGAATGACAATATCTCATTGTACATACACCCCCAGGTAACTTTCCGAAACTTCCTGATTGTTTCCTTAGGGTAATGTAAAAAAATTTTTGGCCACGCTTACAGCATGCAGAGGTTCCTGGGCCAGGGATTGAATTCAAGCCACTGCAGTAACCAGAGCCACAGCAGTGACAACACTGAGTCCTTAAGTGCTAGGCAACCAGGGAACTCCCTAGGATAATTTGTGTGTGTGTGCATATAAAAACTTTTATTTCATTATAAAAATGATGCATGTTACTGAAACAATTCAAGCAATACATGAAAATAATAATTAAAAAAACCTATTCTCTTTTCCCTCTCTTCTATGATTTCTTGAGGTATATTTCCTTTCTATGTGTTTTCTATGCTAAAATAACATACAGAGAGGCAGGAATCGTGTGTTTTTCATCATTATATGTCTCTAGTGCCTAGCACAGAGCCAGCTAGGCCTTAAAACTCGTTTTTTGAAAATAAAATAAATAATAGACTTTTTTTTTAAATACAGTTTTACCACACATATTTCTCTGAACTTACTTTCCCTTAATAACTTTTGAGCAACTTTCCAGGTGAAACACAGATCTAAATATTTTTAAAGTAACCATATAAATTCCATAATATGTATGTATATACCATAATATATTAAGTCATTTCCCATAAAAGAACATGTATGTATATAGATTTGAGGTGTTACTGCTGATACTGGGCCAACTCGCAAATAAGCAGGAAGTGAACTTGGCCATATCCCCACACATTTACCTCCTGATCAAACTGACATTTTCGCCAAACCAGTGGCTAAAAAACATCTTGGTGTTTTAATTTGCATTTTCTTTATTTCTCATGAAGTTGAATGCCTTCTTTAATTTCTTCCTTTTTTTTTTTACCCCTGTGAATGGCAGGAAACTTGCTCTAAGTAAAACTGCTGCATTAAAGGATGTGAACATTTTGAAAGTGCTTGACACTTAGCCAAGCTGCCTTCTAGAAGAGATGGAACAACTTACCCTCCCATGAGCAGCACATAAAACCTCCTGTTTCACCAAACTAAGTCGCATCACTCTTGAGGGAAAGCAAAGGTGTTTGTCAGCCTGAGAGCCTTTGGTGATTTACTTGGGTGTTTCTCACCCCTCCTTCAGAAACCCAGGTGACTTCCCCCCCACTTCCTTTTAAGGAGCTCCACCTCTTTGGGGGGCGGGGGAGGGCCTCCAGCACAAAGGACTTGAAAGGGCAGCCAGGAGCTACAGTGGGAGGTTAAAGGCATTTCCAAGAGGAACACAATGGACCAGGACAAGGAGCTCTAGTCTGTGAGCAGAAGAACTTAAGAGAGCTTGTCCACAGGATGAGGGCACTTTACACTGGTGTTTGCCATGGGCCATGGTCAGGGTGCTGGGGGTGGGGGTGCAGGGCAAGGAGGAGGGATATTACTCTGTGGAATGAGCCTGATTTCTCCTGCCATGTTCAAAGAAGAGAAAGCCACAATGTAATTGAACAGAACTTAATTCAAATGAACAAATACTATTGAATATTTGTGAAGGCAAAGCTCTGGTCTAGGAAACAGATTCCTGATGTGTGAACCATACCATCAAACGGAGTATATACAGGTGCTTCTCATAAGATTCCTAAAGCAGAGTAAGGTGTGAGCTGGTGGAGAGGCAGGTCAAGCTATGGTGGGTTGGTGTAGATTGAGGTTACGTCCAGGTAGCAGGATCAGGGAAGGCTTTCTGGACAGAGCTCAGGAGTTTACGAGGGGGCCTCAGTCCTAAAGAAGGTATCTTCACCCACACACCTCCCCAGGCAAAGCTCCAGGCAGCAATTTGGAAGCCCTTACCAATCAGCATGCGGCCCTCATGGGTCTCACAGATATACCTGTTACCCTCACAGATCTGTGCATCGCCCTCACATAGCCCTAGATCTACAGGCTGATCAGAGTCAAGTAAGGAATTTATTAGATCACCCCTCCAAACTGCAGTTCAGAGACTCGATTCAAATTAGGAACATCCGGTGGACCCTGCTGGGTCAGGCCGGATCCAGTGACTGTTTGATCTGGGATCCAGGTGACCTCTCTGGATCTAGATATGCTTGGGGTTTGTTCGTTGTTGAAGAAAAGGGGAGAAGGATTTTTTTTTTTTTTTTTGGTAGGAGAGGATGAGTGAAAGGGGAAAAAAGTAAGGAATGAGTGGTTAGGTTGTGATCTGGTTCCTCTGGGTCCTGAGGGGTTGGCCCTGAACCCTACAGGAGGAGGCATTCCAGAATAAGGTGGAGGGTCTGCTTTTAAGAGGCTTTGGGTCTCTGGACTAAGGGTGGTTTCAGGTGAGGTGAGTACCAGCTCTCCCACCAGGCCCCGTGATCCCCGAGTCATTAGTCTGAGGGGAGTTTTGCTGTCTGACAGCCCAGGGGAGTGAGCATCAAAAAAAGGTGGTATATCTGGGAGCATGTGTCCTTCTGGAGAGCATGAGTGACAGCAGCTGGTCCTTGGCCCTGAGAACTCGGGAGAGAAGGGAAGACTGGAAGAGAAAGGTATAGAGCCCCTACAAGTGGCAGCCAGGGCCAACGGCCATGATGACTGGGGCAGTAGGGGCAACACAAACTCATTTGTATCTCTGCTTTCCTGAGGCCTGGGAACAACGGAGTGGTACAAGGAATGGTGTGTGACATCCCACCCAATGTGGATAACGTCAGCAAGTGCCCACTGCTTGTGGAGACAATGAACTCAAAACCTCCTCCTGAATCAAGACCGCCAGCCAGTTGAGAGGAAGCCTCCTCCTGGATCCAGGCTGCATTTTAGAATCCCTCAGCCTGTCCTGACATGCCCTTCACCAGGTTGTGTGGAAACCCCAAATCGAGACTCTGGGTTCTACGGTGAGAACTTCTGAGGAGGCCAGCATCACTTTCACTGAATTAAAGTCCCCTCACATCGTGTTTTTACCAGTTATATATGGAACCTTGAACGTGGCATATTTTTTTTTAATTAAATTATAGTTGATTTACTGTGTCGTGCCAATTTCTACTGCACAGCAAAGTGACCCAGACGTATAGTCATTAACTTTCTTACATTATCTTCCATCATGGTCTATCCTAAGAGACTGGGTATAGTTCCCTGTGGTAGATGTTTAATTCCTATTCATTTGGTTTGATTTAATGTTTTAATCTATGGCATATAATTTTTTATTTTTTTAATTTAATTTAATTTTTTTTGCTTTGTAGGGCCACACCCGAGGCATGTGGAAGTTCCCAAGCTAGGGGTTGAATAGGAGCTGCAGCTGCCAGCCTACAGCCTACACCACAGCTACAGTGGTGTAGGATCTGAGCTGCATCTGTGACCTACACCACAGCTCATGGCAACACCGGATCCTTAACCCACTTAGCGAAGCCAGGGATCAAACCAGTGTCCTCATGGATCCTAGTCGAGTTCATTTCCATTGCACCACAAAGGGAACTCTTATTATTTTTTTAAATTATATTAAGCCTCAAAGTTTGCATTTACTATACCTATGAGGACAAGTGACATTCTTCCTCCCTAAACACTTTCCACCACTCCAGCTTTTAAACCATGAAGAAACCCTCTTACCTATTTACCTACCGCGAGGCCCCCATGCCTTATAGGAAAGTAACAGGAAGGAGGGGAAAAGGCAGGAAACTTCCTTTGGTGCCAGATCTCATTTCCATGAGTGTTTCTACTCCCTTTTCTTTTCCCTCTTCCTCTACACTCCCTTCTAACCAAAAAAAAACTGTACAAAATGGAAACTTCCCTAGGGTGTCTTCTTCAAATTTCTCACTTGGTAAATGCCAAATATATATATATATACATATATATATATATATATATATTTTGTGGGTGACTTCCCATCTCCAAAGACACACTAAATCCAAGATGAAATTAACACAGGCTGTTTATTCATAAACTTGCAGCAAGGTAACCCATCTGCCATCATGTGTGCTTCAGCAGGAGTTCAAAGATGTTTAGAAAAGAGAGTAAGCTTTGTAGAATAAAAAGATACAGGAACAAGATTCTGGTTGCCAGGCTCTCTACTAAGGTGGGATGTGAAAGCAGGAGAGATTTTCTAATCTGTCTTCAGGCCCATTCAGTGGTCCTTGATCAGTTGCAAAGGGACAGTGAGCCACTTGGACACATTTCAAAAAAAGGAACGATTACTCAGTGTTGGAGCAAAGGGCCCATTGGAAAAATGGCTAGTGCCTTTACTTGGTCATTTCCTAGAACAAGATGAGGCTGATGGGTGCTCTTTTGTGGTCCTTATGAGAAGCTGAACACCATAGCTAAATGTTTCCCACATCAACAGTCAGTAATGGTAAAATATATATTTTTTTAACTTTATGCTGGAAAACAATTAACTAACATCTTGATTCTAAATTGATGCTGGTAATAATAACTGGGGAATATGTCACTAAAAAGTTTATCCTTCCGTTTAAATGTCCCATCCCCCTTGGCTACACAAAATCCTGCCTTTTTCAAAAGGTTCTGCCCACCTGTCGGGGTGGCCCGACGTGGGCAAACATGTTCTTTACAATCCTCCTGCTAGTCCTGTGCATCTCGGGTTCTGGAATGCCATTCCCTCCCATCCTGAGAGTTCATCTGCTCTCTTCCTGCACCTGGAGACGGGCTTCTCTCTGGCCTCAGTCACTCTTCCTTGCCCCCCTTCATCCTTCAGCAGCTCATTCAGAGCTGCAAGGCCCGGGAGGTCCTGAGGAGGCTCTTCCTGACTTGCTCCCCCTTGACCACCATCTGGTAGGGATCCTTTTCTTCTCTTCAGCGAGCATGCCTACGACATGTCTCCTGAAGAAAAGCCCAAGCCCGACCATCACAGACCCTCCCCACCCCCAGAGAGGGAGTGCCCCCTTGCAGTCCCTACCTTCTTCCACTGTCTTGGCTTCATGTCCCGTGACTGACCTTGACCTCATCCAAGAAAAGATGTCAGTTGTGATGCTCCTTCCTCCAATGGAAAGCTCCACCCCCACTTACAGGGGTGTGATCTTACTTTCTGGTGTCCATCAAGACAAACTAAATAATAACACAGCAGTTCAGCCTCAGTACAACCAGGCTAATCAGTCTTAGTAAGGGTTTGTCCTCAAACAGGACACCACACCATAGGAGCTATCATGTGCAAGGATTTTTATAAACATTATTTTGAATTCTGCTAACGGGACTGACATTAACCTTATTTTATAGATGAGGAAACTGAGGTCCAAAGAGGTTCAATAACAAGCTGTAGCTCACCCAGTCGGAAAGAAAAGGAGTCAGAATTTGAACTCAGTTCTTTCTGCTTCTAAGATGTGATTTAAAATAGCCATTGTGTCTCTCGACTTATTATCTGCCAGATGCTTCACTGTCTGACTCCTTTGGCTGTGGATTCTACATTAACACCTCTCTCTTTTTAGCAATATTTCTTTTCCCCTCCCTAACATGAAATCTCGGGGTCAGAAGCCTCCTTATCTTCTCTTTACTCCCAGCTCCACCTCTTCTTCATCTTCTTCCTCTCTCCTCTTTCTCCTCCTCCCTCTCCTAAATTTAGAACTATGTGTGTGTTTTCCTAACCAATTGTACACCTTACTTGTGAGAAATGACTGGCAGAATGATTAAGGGGTGAGTCCCTTGTCTTTTCTAAGAGCACTTTCGCTTTCCAAGGAGACCAATCTGGCTGTCACTGCTCCCAGATTTCTGGGACAGGTTAATTTCTAATAAAAATGTCAGCGATCATATAAATATAATCAATCCTGAAACTGTGAGCACAAGTTACAGGTCCTTGAACAAGAAAAGTTGCCTAATTAGGTGGTAATCTTCCAAAATTCCAACCCTGGTAATCCTTCCTCATGGCTGTTTTTCTTTTACAGAATAGTTTTCAGAAGAGTTTGGAAATTGCTTTCTGAGGTGTCAGAGCATCTGTCACAAAACACACGGCACTGGTAAAATTATCTGAGACAAATTATTACTGGAAGCAGCGAGTGTAGGGCCCGTATCCAAATGCTGGGACTATGCTTACTAATGGGGACCCCTTATGGCTGTGAAGGGGAAGAATACATTTATCCATCTATTAGAGGTTTGAGGGGTTTTTTAAAAACAAACTCGAGGACTACTTGTACAAATAAAGAACTGAAATAAATTGTCTCAATAACAAAGGGTAAAAAAACCTGCTATGGAAATAGAAAAGGAGCACCATAGCCTATACTAGACTAACTCTCAATATAGGTCAAAATCCAAGATGACAGCTCAGATCTCCCCCATCTCGTGAAATTAAATAAATCACTTAGCCCTCTGTGTCCCCATTAACTCTTCCCTTTACTCTACCAACACAGACACCACTGATTATTCAGTCGTTCAAGGGATGACTGATACATTTCCTAAATAAAAAGATCTCATCTCTTTTTCTAAAAAGATCTCTTTCCATTTCTAGGGTTTGCAAGTCCTGCTCCAGTGCTTCATGCTTTGACATCCTAGGAAGACATGGAAGAGAGAGGGTTTCCATCTTGGTTGCCAGAGGATTCATACTGCTTTTGGCGCATTGTTGACTTGGTTTCTTTTGCTTCAAGTTGTGGACTTGAAAGTTTTAGAAATGAGGAAGCAAGGACAGTATACTTAGAGAAAGTAAGGGAGCTCAGTGGTTTGTAGGAATTATTATCATTGGTTCTCTGAGTACTAGCTCTGGGCCAGAGGGTGACTTTTGGTTTTATACACAAGTGTTTGTATACCCCTTGGCCATAAACTGAAATCCATTTCCAGATTCCCTCCTTCCATATTTTTACATTTGCAGAGACAAGTCTTAGTCATGACAATGTGTGCCTCTGGAGAAAAAAAAAAATGCCTGGATTATGACATTCCCACCATAAAGATAAGTAGAACAAACCTAATTGGAACTGGCAGAAATGAAATTCCATCTCTAAAAACTGACTCCTGGAGTTCCCATGGTGGCTCAGCAGTAACAAACCCAACTAGTATCCATGAGGTTTGATCCCTGGCCTTGCTCAGTGGGTTAAGGATCTGGTGTTGCTGTGGCTGTGGCATAGGCTGGCAGCTGCAGCTCTGATTCAACTCCTAGCCCAGGAACTTCCATATGCTGTTGGTGTAGCCCTTAAAAATAAACAAATAAATAAAACTGACTCCCAGCCCTAAAATAAACAAATAAATAAAAAATTGACCCCTAATTCATTACAGAGATCAACAAGGTTGCCAGATATAAGGTCAACACACAAAATATCAATAGCATTTTTCTAGAGCAGCAAAATCCAACCTGAAATATAATCAGGAATCAGATAAAATTTATAAAATATATGGTACTTAGCAAAGAATTCTAAAATGATATTTATTAAAAGACTAAAAAATTCTGATTAATGGAAAGATAATTCATTCTCTTGAATGTGACAACTTAGCTTTGTAAAAAAAAAAGTTATTTCCTGCTAAAATTAATCTATAAATTTAATATACATTTACGGAAATACCAATCAAAATTCCACCTAGACTGTTTTGATGAATGTAATAAAGTTCTTTATAAATGCATGTAGAGTGATATCAGAGATGACAGATTAGAAGGTCCCAACTTTGTCCTCCCTACAAAATAATTTAACAACTATCCACCGAGGAAAATTTTTCTGGGAGAGCTCCAGATTACAATCAAGAAGCTGCATCCACCCAATGGATGAAAAATCAAGGATGACCACCTAGGAAAGTGTAGAAAGCATGCAACCTGTTTCACTTCATCCCCTATCCTGGCACATCTCAGCATCAAGAGAAACCCCCTAAAGAATCTGCTATCACTTTGAGGGAAAAGGAGAACAGGGGGAATCTCAGCAGCCCTAACATCAGCAGGGACGCCTGTAACTTTTGCCACTGAGGACCTCTGATGCTGAGTCCAACTAATGGAGCTGCTCAGAGTTCATGCCTCTGTACCCTCTAGAGTAGGAACATGCCTCCCCCACCACCACCAGCATACATGCAACAAGGATGCTCACTCTCATCACTCCAAGTCAACACAGTACTGCAAGTCCTAGACAGAGCAATTAGATAAGAAAAATAAAAAGGCATTCAAATTAGAAAGGAACAGGTACAACTATCTCTATTTGCAGATGGCGTAATATTATATATAAAGTCCCCTAAAGACTCCACCAAAAAAACTATCAGAACTAACAAACTCAGTAAAGTTTCAGGATATAAAATCAACATACAAAAGTCAGTTGAATATCTATAATGAACAATGTACCATTTGAAAAAGAAATTAAGAAAACTCCATTCACAATAGCAATAAAAAGATTAAAATACCTAGGAACAAATTTAACCAAAGAGGTGAAAGACTTTTACACTGAAAATTATAAAACATTGATGAATGAAGTTAAAGAAGACACAGATAAATGGAAAAACATCTTGTGTTCATGGACTTGAAGAGTTGTTCATGGACTGTGGACAATGTGAAAATGTCCACAGTACTCAAAGTAATCTACAGATACAACACAATCCTTATCAAATTTCCAATGACTTTTTTTTCAGATATAGAAAAAAATATCCTGAAATCTGTATGGAACCACAAAAGAGCCCAACTAGTCAAAGCAATCTCAATCAATTAAAATAAAGCTGGAGGCATGACACTTCCTGGTTTCTAAATATATTATGCAAAGCTACAGTAATGAAAACAATATGGTACTGACATAAAAACAGGTATATAGACCAACAGAGAACCCAGAAATAAGTCCACATTATCTACAGTCAACTCATCTTTGACAAGGGTGCTGAAAACACACAATAGGGAAAGGATAGTCTCTTCAATATACGGTGCTAGGGAAAACAGATATCCTGATGCAGAGGAAGGAAATCGTAGCCTTATCTCACACCATATACAAAAATCAGCACAAAATAGATTAAAGGCTTAAATGGGAGACCTGAAATCATAAAATTCCCCAAGGAAACAGCTTCTTGACATTGGTCTGGGTAGTTATTTTGAGTATGAGACTAAAAGAACAGGCAACAGAAGTATAAATAAAGTGCATTGCCTCAAATGAAAAAGCTTCTGTATAGCAAAGGAAACAACAAAATGAAAAGACAACTTATGAAACAGGAGAAAATATTTGCAAACCATGTATCTGATTGGGGATTAATATCCAACATACTCAAGGTACTCTTACAACACAATAGCAAAAAACCAAATAACCCAAATTCAATTCAAATAACTCAAAAGACTTGAGGATTCTCAAAACAAAACATACAGATGGCCAAGAGATACATGAAAAAGTGCTCAATATCACTAATCATCAAAGAAATGCAAATCAATATCTCAATGAGTTATCACCTCACACTTGTTAGAATGACTGTTATCAAAAAGACCAAGTTAAGTGCTGGTAAGGATGTGGAGAAAAAGAAATCTTTGTACACTGTTGGAGGGGATATAAACTGGTGCCAACACCTTGAAAGAGAGTATAAAATTTCCTCAAAAAATTAAAAATAGAACTGCCTATGATCTAGCAATTCCGCTTCTGGGTATTTATCCAAAAGAAATCAGGATCTCAAAGGGATATGTGCACTTCCATGTTCACTGCATCATTATTCATAGTAGCCAAGATATGGAAACAACCTAAATGTCTATATGTCTTTAGATGGATGAATGAATAAAGAAAATGTGACCTATCTACTATCTACCTATATCTATCTATCTATCTATCTATCTATCTATCTATCTATCTATCTATCTATCTATCTATCATCTATCCATCATTCAGTCTTTGAAAAGAAGGAAATCCTGTCATTTTCAATAACGTGGATGAACCTGGAGGATGTTAGGCTAAGTGAAATAAGCCAGACACAGAAAGGCAAATACTGCATTGTCTCATTTACATGTGGAATCTAAAATAGACAAACCCTGGAGTTCCTGTTGTGGTGCAGCAGAAACAAATCCTACTAGTACTCATGAAGATGCTGGTTTGCTCCCTGGCCTCGCTCGGTGGGTTAGAATCCGGCATTGCCGTGAGCTGTGGTGCAGGTCACAGATGCAGCTCGGATCCTGCATTGCTGTGGCTGTGACATAGGCCAGCAGGTACAGTTCTGATTGGACCCTTAGCCTGGGAACTTTCATATGCCTCAGGTATGGCCCTAAAAAAAGCAAAATAAATAAATGAAACAGACAAACTCAAATAGCAGAGAGTGGAATAGTGGTTACCAGAGCCTGGGGAAGGGCGAGCAAGAAGATGGTGGTTAAGAGGTACACATTTTCAGTTATAAAAGATGAGTACATTCTGAGTACATTCTGGAGATCTAATGTACAGCAAGGTGACTATAGTTAACAAGATTGTATGCATACTTGAAACTTGCCAGGAGGGTGCATCTTAAGTGTTCTCTCCACACACAAAAATAAAAACAATAACCACGTGAGGTGATGGGTATGTCAATTCAATCTATTGTGGTGATTATTTCACAATGTATATGTATGTCAAAACATCAAATTATACTCTTAAATACAAATAATTTTTATTTGTCAATTTTCCCCAATAAAAAGGAAGAAATCTACATGGAAGAATATATTCTTTCATCAATAGCTTTGTCAACTTTTGGATAAAAAGAGCATCAAAGAGAAGAAGAGTTTGTCCTGTCATCTATGATCAAACTATAAGCCCTAGTAACAAAAATAGTACCATACTGGTATAAAAACAGACTAATAAAAATGTGCTCAGTGTGGACTCATGAGTTTGTGGGAGCCGAATGAAATGATGAGAGTGGCATACAACACAACAGAACTAAAAAAGCCAATTAGGAGATGGTGATGGTAAAGAAATATTTGGGGTGGAGGTGGGGGGAGAGGGTCAGTGGATAGAGACCAAAGGGAAAAAAAAAAAGGAAAAACTGAAAAAAAATATCCAAAAACCATCTTTGTGGATTTTGCTCTATGTAAAATGAGGCAATTATTATTTTTAGAAGGAATGTGACAATTCTTTGAAAAGGAATGTTTTCAACGTAGGAACCACTGTAATGGTACCACCGGTGGCTTAGAAATACAGATATAGAAGAAAACACAAGAATGACCACCACACACTGCTTTCCCCAGCATATGGCTCAAATACAAGTTAATGGAGTCAGTGAGGTCCCACCCTCTGAGCTGGGGACTGCCCAGAACAGAAAGTGATTTCCAAGGGCAGGAGGAGGGCTGAACTTTGGAGGGAAAGTGGGACCCTGGGTTGATAGGCATATGCTGGGTGAGAGGGTGGAGCCGGACCCTGTGGCTCCTCCCAGTTCCAACTCTGTGTTAGGTGTTGCTTTTAAGCAGGGCTTCTAGAGAGATCAGCCTTTTTATTGATTGACTGATTGATTTTTGTCTTTTTAGGGCCGAGTCCACAGCATATGGAGGTTCCCAGGCTAGGGGTTGAATGGGAGCTCTAGCTGCTGACATATGCCACAGCCACAGCAATGCCAAAGCCAAAGTCGTGTCTGTGACCTACACTACAGCTCACAGCAATGCGGATCCTTAACCCACTGTGCAAGGCCAGGGATTGAACCTGCGACTTCATGGATACTAGTCAGATTCATTTCCACTGAGCCATGATGGGAATTCCTGAGATCAGCCTTTTTAGCTGAATGGATGAGCCAGTGTGGTCAAACAGATGGGTGTGGGTCGTCTTTCATTCTTGAGCTGCCTGAACTCCCAGACATTTTGGCCCAAGCTCTAAGGCCATAAGTCACATTGTACAGTTCATTCTGGCAGGAAGAAAGGGGCCTTGGGCCCACAGGCCAACAGAAGGCCTTTTCCTTGGAAGATCCCTAAAACTCTGTCCCCGGTCAGGTAAAGGGCTCAGACACCTTCCTAACACAGTCGCAGCACCACTGCTTTCAACTCCAAGGACTGTCCACTTCTGTGGCCCTGACATGTTGTTAGATTAAACACTGCTTGAAATAAGTGGGTCAACAGTTGCAACTATTTTGGGGATGAGATGCTTTTTCCTATTTGTCTTCTTTTTTTCTTTGTACAGCTGCGCCTGTGGCATATGGAAGTTCCCAGGACAGGGGTTCAATTGGAGCTGCAACTGAGGCCTACCCCACAGCCACAGCCACAGCAATACCAGATCCAAGCCACATCTGCAACATATGCTGCAGCTTGTGGCAATGCCAGATCCGATACTTAACCCACTGAGTGAGGCCAGAGATCCTCATGAAGACTATGTCAGGGCCTTTACCCGCTGAGCCACAATGGGAACTCCTGTTTGTTTGTTTTTAAGGATTGCATGTTGGAACAAAATTTTCACCCATCAGGAAGGTAGTCCCCCCCCTTTTTTTTTAACTTAAACTGACTAATTTTTCCTACCTTATCAGTTTGCCAACAGAGGCCAAAGCTAAGTCTTTCCACAGGGACTATTTTTAAAGTATTATGTTTTACGTGACCCCAAATCTCTCAGCCCTCTGGAGACAGTGTCATATAATAAAAGGCACGTGGCCTTCAGAATCAGAGGGGCTCTGGGTCCCGCCTGCCTCTGACTCTCACCAGCTGCAGTCTAGGGTGGATCATTGGACTTACCTGTTGCTCAGTTTCCTCTTTTTACAAACTGTGGAAATAATATCGACCCATGGTTTTGCTATGAGGACTAAATGACATAATGAAGATAAGAGTGCTTAGCACCTGGTGTATAGTAAGTGCTTAAAGGTAGTTCCTGGGGTTTGTTCGGCTGTTTCTTCAGTGGCGTATGGCATTGTATAAGAGTCAAAGCTAAATGAAATTCCCCCAATTAGGAGAAACTGGGCCAAATGGCCTATCTGGAGAATTCAATTTCACAGAAAGCTCAAATATTTGCAATATGGGTCTCTTGGGTTTTTGTTTGTTTGTTTGTTTTCCTTGCTTTGTGGGCTTGGTGTATGTTTTTAATTGGAATGTGGAACTTGAGTGGGCGTATTGAGTCTTGTTACCCAAACAAGATGCCCAGGCCATCTTTGCCCCTTGTACACATGCTGGCAGGTGAATGGCGTGGGGGCTATACCTCCCTGAGCCACCCATCAGAGGCCAGCAGGAGAAGCAAGGGCATCCCCAGCTAACAGCTCCCTGTAGTTGCCAATGGAAGAACTCAGCACCTCACTCCAGAAGGAAGAGTGATTTCACAGCCTGCAAAGACGCCTGGAAAACATGTTTCCTCCCTTGAGCCCCAAACACATTTCTTTCCAGAAAATCAAGAAAGATTTTCTAAACTGTTCTTTTACTTTTTCAGATACACAAGTTTCAGACTATCTCTGTTAGTTTGTTTGTTTTTTTAGGTCCTCACCTGGCATATGGAAGTTCCCAGGTTAGGGGTTGAACTGGAGCTGCTGCAGCCACCAGCCTATACCACAGCCACAGTAACGTGGGATCCAAGCCGCCTCTGGCACCTATACCACAGCTCATGGCAATGTCAGAGCCACATCTTCATGGAGATCAGTCGGGTTTGTTTCCACTGAGCTGCAACAGGAATTCCTGCTAATTCTAAAAATATACTTTGAGTTCATTTTGCCTAAGAGCACTTTCTAGTGCTCCTCTCTGCTGCGGGCTAATATTCAGGTCGATCAGCAAGCCTTGAACAAGCATTACTTGTAGCAGATCCGTGTCAGGGTTGCCATGGCCTGTTCAGGCTGCAGAGGTCTGACACGTGCAGAGAGGGCCTTTGGGCCATTATCATCTCTGACTGATTCTGCTGGGCCCCTTGAGGGGTTCTGCCTGCCAGACACAGCCCATGGTGGGCACCTTTCATAAGCTGAGATCTTTCTTGCTTCCATGCTCAAGATGGTGGGCCTTGACCTCCATGTAAAACATCCTTGACTTGTTTCCAGAATTCATTTTGCTCTCTCTCATCTCTGCATTTTCCCACATGTTCTCCCCTCTTCCAGAAATACTTTCCCCCAAGTCTCCCTTCCACATCCTTTCTCTCCTTCACCTGGTAAAAATCCCATCTGTCTTTGAATGCTTAGCTTGGATGTCACACCTTCCCTCTCCCCTCCCACGAGCAGGTCAGGGTCAGGTGGTCTTCCCTTGGTCCCAGCACACCCTGACCTTCCTCTGTGGGGGCATTCACCATGGCCTTGGTATGCAGTGACCACAAGCTCACATTTCTCCTTAGGCCCTTAGCCCAGGAGTCTGAGCAGTCAGGGCCACCCCCTTGTGGTTCCCCTGGATGCTCAGCACTCCCTTAGAACCCAACTTATGCACATGCTCATTGGCCAAGTTTCATTCATTCTGAGTACAGATGTTCCCAGCTAATTTTTAGTCTCTACCAACCCCGAAGCTGGGCCTTTGAAAATTGATTAAAATCTTCAATTAAGGAAAGACGAAAGAGAAAATAAAACAAAGGCACTTCGGTAAGAGTTTTAGTCTAGTCCTTAATAGCTTTAGATGTGCAATTTAACATCCTCGGACCCCAGGGTCCTTGTTTGTCAAACGGGAATATTAATGCCTTAAAAATCTGAAGATACAAAAGTTTTTTCGAGTTCCTTTAAGAGCCCTATGATCTGATTTGATTTCATGAATATGTATTATGATCAGTAAGAAAACAGAGAAATAAGTTCCCTTCATGGCCCAACAGTGAATAAACTTGACTAGGATCCATGAAGATGCTGGCTTGATCCCTGCTCAGATCCTGCATTGCTGTGCCTGTGGCTGTGGCTGGCAGCTACAGCTCCGATTCGACCCCTAGCCTGGGAACCTCCATATGCTGCAGATGCAACCCTAAAAAGCAAAAAAAAAAAAAAAGAGAGAGAGAGAGAGAGAGAAATAGTTGGGGAGATGCCTAAGGAGGGAGAATACCCCCAACCTGATTCTTTTATGTTCTGGTCTTTCTGACACCATGTAAGCATGCAAAGGATATAAGCAGGTAACAATTTAAAATCAGTTCATATTTTTTTGGAGTCGGACATCTGTCTTTATTGGCAAGTATTTGGGGAGTAGGGGAAAAATTTGGCCTTGGACTAAAAAGGCATCTCAGAACCCAAGTAATTTCTGGCATGTGATATTTTGATGATTTTAAGGTAAACAGATTAGAGATGATTGCATTCTTCATGAATTATGTAAATTTTGAAATTAAAAGGAAAGTTCTCTAGGCAAAAGATGTCTTGCATTTGGTTTAATTAGAACTGTGCAAAGAGGCCTACTAAATGGTGATTCTGAAAGCAGAGGCCATTTTCTTCAGTCCCAATTTAAACTTCTCTGTCTTTTGCCACATTCTTGGAAACAGCATAATGTTTGGAATAACAAAATCCTAAATTAAATAATTCCAACAAAACATAAGCTATTGACCAAGTACTTAACCATTGTAAACCTGACTGTGGTCATTTTTAAAAAGACAATGATAGCTTTATGGTGTCATGTCTTATGTTTAAGTCTTTAAGCCATTTTGAGTTTATTTTTGCACCTAGTGTGAGGGTATGTTCTAATTTCATGATTTACATGCAGCTGTCCAATTTTCTCAGCACCACTTGCCAAAGAGACTGTCTTTTCCCCATTTTATATTCTTGCCTCCTCTGTCAAAGATTAACCATAGGTATCTGGGTTTATTTCTAGGATCTCTATTCTGTTCCATTGATCCATACATCTGTTTTTGTACCAGTACCACACTGTCCCAATTACTGTAGCTTTGTGGTATGTGTGACATCAACCATATGTAAATGTTTTATTAGGTCAGTCTCTCAAGGCAATAGAAATAAAAACAAAAATAAACATGTTGGACCTAACAAACTTACAAGCTCTTGAACAGCAAAGGAAACCATAAACAAAATGAAAAGACAACCTACAGAATGGGAGAAAATATTTGCAAACAATGCAACAAACAAGGGCTTAATCTCCAAAATATACAAACAGCTCATACAAACCAACAAAAGAAAAACAAACAACCCAATTTAAAAATGGGCAGAAGACTTAAAGAAACATTCCTCCCTAGAAGACACAGGGAGGGCCATTAGGCACATGAAAAGATACTTGACATCACAAATTATTAGAGAAATGCAAATCAAAACTACAATGAGATGCTACTTCACACTGGTCAGAGTGGCCATCATTAGTAAGTCTGCAAAAACAAATGCTGGAGAGGTGTGGAGAAAAGGGAACCCTTTTACACTGTTGGTGGGAATGTAAATTGGTACAACCACTATGAAAAACAGTATTGAGGTTCCTCAGAAAACTAAATATAGAATTACCATATGATCCAGCAATCCCAACTCCTGGGTATTTATCCGGACAAAGCTATAATTCACAAAGATACATGCACCTCTGTGTTCACTGCAGCACTAATTCACAATATCCAAGATGTGGAAACAACCTAAATGTCCATTGACAGATGAATGGATTCAGAAGATGTGGTACGTACATACAATGGAATACTACTCAGCCATAAAAAGAACAAAATAATGCCATTTGCAGCAACATGGATTCAAACAGAGATTCTCATTCTAAGTGAAGTAAGTCAGAAAGAGAAAGACAAATACGATATGACATCACTTATATGTGGAATCTAAAATAGGGCGCAACTAAACCTACCCACAAAACAGAAGCAGACTCACAGACATAGAAAACAGACTTGTGGTTGCCAAGGGAGAGAGGGGAGGGAATGGGAATGACTGAGAATTTGGGGTTAGTAGACGCAAACTATTACATTAGAATGGATAAGCAATGAGGTCCTACTATATAGCACAGGGAATTATATCTAGTCTCCTGGGATAGACCATGATTGAAAATAATATAAAAAAGTAATGTGTATATATATATATATATCCTGGGCTATGCCAGGAGATCAGATATAAAATATTATAAACACATTATATATACATACATATGAGCCACTTTGCTGTATATTAGAAATTGGCACAACATTGTAAATCAATTATACTTTAATTAAAAAAAATAATAATAGTCAAAGGACTTTAACAACTCACCAAAGAAGATATAGAGATGGCAAATAAAGCATATGTAATGATGCTAATATCATATGTCATCAGGAAAATGCAAATTAAAACAACAATGAGATGCTACTGTGTCACACCTATTAGAATGGCCAAAATCCAAAACACTGACAATATCAAATGCTGACAAAGATGTGGATCAACAGGAACTCTCAATTGCTAGTAGGAATGTACAATGGTTCAGTCACTTTGAAAGGTACTTTGGCGGTTTCTTACAAAGCTAAACATACTTCACCATACGATCCAATAATCACATTCCTTGGTCTTTACCCGAAGGAGTTCAAAACTTATATCCACACAAAAATTTGCAACACCAACGTTTACAGCAGATTTATTTATAATTGCCAAAACTGGGAAGCAACCACGATGTCCTTCAGTTAGTGAACAAACTGTGGTGTATCCAGACTCTGGAATATTATTACTCAGAGCTAAAGAGAAATGAGCTATCAAGCCGTGAGAAGATGTGAAGGAATTTTAAGTGCATATGACCAAGTGAAAGAAGCCAATCTGAAAAGGCTGCATATGGTGTGATTCCAGTTATTTAACATTCTGAAAAAAGGCATAACTATGAAGACAATAAAAAGAGGAGCAGTTACTAGGGGTTGGGTGGGTGGAAGAAGGGATGAATAACAGGGCACAGATTATTTTAGGACAGTGAAAATATTCTGTATGATACATGATGGATCCATGCCATTGTACATTGGTCACAGCCCATAGAATGTACAACACTGAGAGTGAACTGGGATGTAGGCTACAGACTTTGGGTGAAGGTTATTCCAGGCAGTGAGAAGAGCATGAACAAAGATATAAAAAAATCACCCATTCAGCCATTTGCACTCACTTTGTGGTAAGCATCCTATCTGGTGCTTGGACTATAAGATATACAAGGGACATTAAATCCCCAGCCCTTGGAGCTCGAAACCTTGAGGGATTCGTGAATGAGGCTGGGCTGCAATAAGCCAAACTCCATGGGAATCATACTGCTCTGGGGAGTCACCATGAAAGACAAAATGAAAGAGATATTGATAATTTTATGAAAATAAATTATAAATTTTGATTTCTAGGGCATAAAATGTTTGTGTCAGTTGAGGATAAAAGTTGCTTTTTATCACTAGCTTATATTTCCAACTATAGAGTACATGTTTCTTTCTCTAAAGAACTAAGAAGTTTAATTAGTAGTCAGCTGTCTCTTGATCAAGAGACAAGGGGTGCTTTTTTTTTTTCCAGAAAAAAACATGAGGACGATATTACATTTTGATATTCAGGCCTTCTCATTTATCACTTTCCTCAGAGCCTCAACAGATGCATATTTCTAGCTATTAATAAAAAGCCCTTTTCAGTAGAAGCCTGGCTTTAGGTTTTAGATAAACAGTAGTTTAGGAGATTCTCAAATTTAGGCTCAAATTCTCTCTGATTGCTGTAACTTTTCAACATGTCGTTTCTTTCTTTCTTTTTCTTTTTTTTTTTTTTTTTGCTTTTTAAGGCCGCATCCACAGCATATGGAGGTTCCCAGGCTAGGGGTCAAATCAGAGCTGTAGCTGCTGGCCTATGCCAGAGCCACAGCAACACAGAATCCAAGCCGTGTCTGCGACCTACACCACAGCTCATGGCAACACAGGATCCTTAACCCATTGAGCCAAGCCAGGGCTCAAACCCACAACCTCATGGTACCTAGTTGGATTCGTTTCCAACTGTGCCACAATGGGAACTCCCTCAACAGGTCATTTCAAATTGTAGATAAAGCAAATCAATCAGATGTAAACTGATAAAGTTTACTAAGAGATATCACAGGTTTTATAAACTTTTTTTCTTATCATGTATTGAACCAGACTTTGAAAAAATACCTGAAACCTACTGGGATCTCATTGAAAATAATATCCAAGAGTGACTTCTCCTTAGTAGACGATTTAGTGGGAAATACACCTGACCTCCTAATTGCTATTGCTGCATACTATGTATTTCAAAGAAATATAGGAAAGAAGCACAGAACCAACCGGTAGTTATTTTGTTGTGGTGGATATTATTTCTTTTTGATGAGCAGAGAGAAGTAATTTGCCTGAACTATGGCTTCCTGACTCCTAATTACATAAGTGAGAGAGCCATCTGTGTGGAAAAGGAAATTAATTTAAAAGAAGTTGGTGGCCATATCTAACATAAATTTGCTGTGTAAAATGAAAAGAGGCCTGAAGATGTCAAAGCACGTTTTAAAAAATTGACAGCATGAAGGCCTTGGAGACACTTCATTTTGATCTGCTCCATACAGTGACTGGCACTTTAGCCTTTGTCCTTTAGCAGATAGCCTTATTCGCTGGTTCACAGACTGGAGACAGATCATGCAAAGGAGTGAAAATTGTCTCCAAGTTTGGTTTAACCTTTACTGAGGCACCCTGCAATAACCAAAGACATAAATGCATCAATTTATTAATTTGAAAATATTTAATGAGCGTAGCTAGGTGGCTGGTCCTGGAGATGCAGTCATGAAGTCCAAGTCCCTTTAGAGCTGAGAGTCTAATCAGGGGGCCCAACTACACAAGTTTACAGACACATACATGATACAGCTTCAGGCATGGTCCTTATTCTTAAGAATCTGATAGCCTAATAGGGGAAGTTGATACATGCAGGGGGAGGGAGAACCAGCTAGAAATAGAGGGAGCCAGAAGATCAAGAGTTTGTGGTCAGGTGCTATGGCAAATTCACTTCGGCTTACGGTTCTCTTCCCTTTAGTTTTTGAACTATTTACCACCCAGTGACATCCTATGTATCCTTTCATCACAGAGGCAGTTTATAGTCTCCTTTTGCAATTTGAGTATCATCATGTCATCCAAGTCAAGAGACTTATGATTTCTTCAGTGTTGAGCATTGGGTAGAAACATAGTGAACCAAGCAAAGTTTCGACATGAAGATGTCAAAGAGCCCCAATGCCTCTAGAGAATTTTCCACTTGTTAATAGGTTGATGGTATTTATTCCAAGAGGCTAGAAACTCACAAAAGCAAAGATAAGATCACCTGATAAGACTTCTGAGTCCAAGCATGTCAGATTCAGGGCCATACCTTTCCATCACCCTAAATAAAGCTATTCTTGACCTTAACCAACCAACTTTGACTATACCCTTTCCCCTTCTTTTCTCGCAGGGAGTGGGGAAAGAAGTTTTGTGAAACAGACAAGAGGGCTCACTATTTAAGCCCAGGTCTTTGAGTGGAGCCAGAGATCTCCCATTGCCTCCTCCTCAGGTCCATGTGCATCCTGAATTCAGGAAAGCCTCCTCCTGGTTTGTAGATCAGCCTG
The DNA here is from genome assembly GCF_016906955.1 of Phacochoerus africanus. Classification (NCBI taxonomy): domain Eukaryota; kingdom Metazoa; phylum Chordata; class Mammalia; order Artiodactyla; family Suidae; genus Phacochoerus; species Phacochoerus africanus. The sequence goes on along the minus strand of NC_062554.1, from coordinate 38,411,668 downwards.
CCCTTCATCCTCTTCGACGTTCCCTGGAAAGGCACTGGGGCAGGAAATCCCAATACACCTGTCCCCAATTTCATTCCCTACTTCTCCAAAGAAACAAAGGAAAGAAAAAGAAAATTGCAGGAGAAAAGAAGCTAAGTATGAAAGGAAGTCTACAAACAAACAACTACTAACACAATCCTAAAAGCATGTCGTCTCTAGTAACTCAGTAAGTTTAAAGAGATGGTTTGGTTTGCTCTGTCTCTTGTTCTTTCTCTTATACTCTTTCCCCATGATTTTCCGAATAGATGTTCAATCAATTTATTAATTGTGGCACCAACCACTTTTTTTTTTTTTATCATTTTTAGGTCAACTTTCCTGAGAGAACTACACACTCACCCTTCACCGTGCATCCCCACATAGAGGGGAGACTGTGCATAGGCTAAGAAACTTCATCTCAGTGAGCGGAGGGCTGGTCCAAGCCGGTGGTCCAGCATTAACATGCTCATACAGTCCATCCCTTGCCAGGTGAGGTGGACATGTGGACTCTGGTGGCATGGATAAAAGATAAGACTTGGCCTTTTTTTGTTAATGTGAAAGTCTTTTATTATGGGGAAAATAGTAAAATGTTTTGCAAGGTGCTACTCAGAAAAAGAAAACAGATCCTTTTTAAGTAAGCAATTATGGACTGGTAACAAAATTAAACATAGAGTTTCAATCTCGATTACAACGTGTTATGGCAGAGATGCACCTGGAGCAGATCTTGTCTCCTCCAAGGGTTGCTGGACAAATCCAAAGTCTGTGTTTGGGACACTGAGAACAAGTACACACAAAGAAGTGGGCTATTTAAGAAAGATGTACACACCTGGTCCGGTGTAGTGGTTAATGGAAATTTGAAACGCTATAAACTTTCTGGACTTCTTTTATTTATTTGTTTGGCATTTATTTATTTATTTATTTATTTATTTATTTATTTATTTATTATTTTTTTAGGGCTACATGGTGGCATGTGGAAGTTCCCAGGCTAGGGGTTGAATTGAGGCTGCAGCTGCTGGCCTTCGCCATAGCCACAGCAACGCCGAATCGAGCCACATCCATCTGCAACCTACATCACAGCTCACAGCAACGTTGGATCTTTAACCCACTGAGTGAGGCCAGGGATCGAACCTACGTCCTCATGGATACTAGCCCTCTGAGCCACAACGGGAACTCCTGGTTGGCCTTTATTTTTGATACCTATTCTGTGCTAGGGACTCTGTTGGCAAATAGAGTGATGGATGAAACGTGGTCTGTCCCCCTTAGCTTTCAATACATAAACTAAGTTTAGTAAAGGCATCCTCTGCCTAGTTACCGCATTAGATAACATGTCTCTAGGCCATCTGCAGAGAACAGTGCTCTGCAGGCAGTGCAGAGCCCCTTCTCTCTCCAAAGCCAAAACCCCCTCTCCTTGCACTTGTTTTAAAGTGGGGCGGCTCAGGCATGTGCAGTGATGGTTGCCCACTTGATCCTTATAATTTTACATGAACCATAAGTGGTGGCAAAGGCCCTGGGACATATGAACTCACAGAGAACTTCACTGCAGATACTAACGAGCAATAGTGTTGGGAACTGAGTGCCATAGATGGTATGTTAATGACTATCACCTATGCAACAAAAGTTAATAAAATTTTACAGTTTATAATTTCCTTTCTTAAATATTAGCTGTGGTACTGAAAAACCACAAATGCCTGAGAAGTTGATGCTACAATCTATTTATAAATGAGGAGAATGAACCTTGTTCCAGGAAGGCCACTTATTAATAGAAGAGCCAGACCAAGACTTCTGTGACACTCTGGGGTGCTATCCCCCAGCGCATGCTACCCTCTTGAGTGCTAGTAAATTACTTGGAAATGCAACTGTTCACCTACCTAGATATCTCCACCGTGCCTGAGAACTGAGCATTGTTTCCTGGTAGGCTGAGAATCTCTTGAGAAATTTGCAACGAAAGTGTGAGAGCAATTCTGCTAAGAAATCAGATTTCAATGGTGGTGTCACCATTGAAACCATTTCCTTCACTACTGCAAAGTGATAAAGCATAAAATGAAGTGACAGGGAAATTATTTTCAAACCTTGCCATTTGCTTAGGCTACAGGAATATTTGCTCATGGTAAATTTAACATAGTTTTCATTTTTCTTTTTGAAATGAAAACTTCTTTTTGAGGACAAAATGCTGAGGTTTTTTTTTGTTGTTGATTGTCTGTTTGTTTTTACCAAGAATAAATTGATTTTCCCATAGTTTTAGGTCTTTGGTTATATCAGCTAGGAGCTGGTGAGGTCCCAAGGTGAATAAAATGTAATTTGCAGAAGCACCAACCATGGCGTTTCTCATGATTCGCAATGGGATGCTGTCACCACCCCCTTATGTATGCATGTGCGCAGCACTCTGCTTGTGCTCTAAATGCATTCATCCTCTCATATAAGCTGCATAACAGTCCTGCCAGAGAGGTTGGGTCACATGCCTGTGGCCATCGAGGTACTAACTAGGAGACTAAGGACTGAGACCAGGGGGCATGGGTCCACAAATTCCTTAATACCAGTGCTTTTAAATCTTTGTCCTTCAGAGGTGCCCTCAGGCACTGCAGAGTCTAGTAGGGACAAGGTCAAAGCTATTCATCTCTGCTTTTTGTAGACCACCTGTCATTACCTCTTTTATATATAGTGGGTTTCCTCATGTTTGGAGCTCACAAAATTACAGCACAACTCAAATGCACCAAGAACAGCAATTTCTTGGTTTGCTCTATAGCTAATGGTATCTTCAAGAACAGGCCTCATCTGATGGCAGTCTGATGGCAAGCAGAGAAGAGAAAGTTAAGTGTCAAGAGGGTCTTAAATTTAGTTCAATTAAATAATTAAGAGCACTTTTTTAAAAAAGTTCAGGGTTTCAGAGAGCCACCTCACCCCTCCTCTCTTCTGTCCTCAGAAGGCTTCTGGGAGTGTCCAGGTAGGGGTGTGACTTTCCTGTCCACATTCAGTGCCATGCTTCTTGCCTGGGTGCCAAGAACCCAGATGCCCTCCAATGGTGAAGCGACCTGGGATCTATTCTTTTAGCTCCAGCATGCTCCTGTCAAGGCTCCCAGGATGAAATGCCCTCCTTCTCAAGTTACAACTCTTCTGGGGTCTGGCTGTGATTCTCCTCTGTTACTAGTCCAAGCAGCAAGCTCTGCAGTCTTTATTAACTGGGACACACCTCATCCCCAGGAAGAGGACCCCCTTGGGCTAACAGGCTCCTTCGACCGAGTTAGAGAGTAACAATGTCCCTGCTGGTCTTAGCAAATCTACTCTCCAGGAAAAGCTGTGAACTGGAGATCTAGTTATGCCTAAATGGGAACAACTGCTTACGCCCCCTCAGAGGAATTACAGTTTATTCCTACTGGAAAGCACCTTAAAAGCTATCCACACGCTTCCTCCCTTCCCACTTTACAAGTTAAAGAACCTGAGGCCCGGAGATGAAATGGTTGGCTATGGGTCACATCTCATTGATGGCATTTTAAGCCTCCATACCACCTGCCCATCGACGATAAGCCCACATCAGTCAGAATGGCTGAGTCCTGTCCCCCATACCTGGGCGTGAAAGTTACACACACATCACACTTTGACAAAGTTAACCTGTCAGAGGGAACAACTGCGTTTTTGTTTTTGTTTTTGTTTTTGTTTTTGCACATACCGGTTTTCTGTGAAATCCTTTAAGTCTGAGGAGATCAACTACATTTCTCTTCAAATAATATATCCTTAAGTTTCTTAGGTATTTGGAAGGGATCTGAGAGACCAAGGGTGGGAAGGAAGCAGGGATGCACAAACCAGCTCGACACGCTTTTTTCAATTCTTTATCTCTACTCACTGTAGCTTCAAAATAATGCCATCTTTGGGGAGCACGATGGAAGATTTTCAGCAGAAAATGTATTCAGTAATGAGAAGCATAAAAAAGCACTCCATGAATACTAATGTGTTGCCTAAACATTGTATCTTTGATTTTCCACTCAGTGAATTATCCAAAATAAAATGCAAAAGCAATTATTTTGGGAATGAGATTCCATGCCCAAAGGGGGAGGAAGGGGCTTTAAAAATGACAAGAAATAGCTATAAAAAAAATAGGAAAATGTTCTGGAAAAAAAAAGTGCCTTTTCCCCTGCCAGGCAGACTACTGATCCTAGGTTCCAGCAGAAACGGAGCCTGAGGCAAAAGTTGATGAACTTCGGCTTTCACAGGAGGGTGACCCTGGGGGAACAGGAAGGGGAGGCCCAGTAGAGAGAATGGGGACCCACTGGGAAGCTTGTGTGACTTTGTTTTATTTTCCAGATGCACAGTTACCTGGCTCTTAGCATCATACGATTCTTCAATGACCTGTGTTACTTGCAAGGCCATGCAGTCGGATGTCCCTAACTCCATGCTCTCACCATTAGAATCCACCCTCCAGGCATCAGCAAGCCCTCACTTCCCTGGGTTGGGTCCCCCCCACTTACTGGCAGTCTCTGGGGAAGCTCCAGCAGCAGAAAACTATTCCAGGGAGAGACAGATGGTCCCTGACTTACGATGATTCAACTTATGGTTCTTCATCTTTACAAAGGTGGGAAAGTAACAAGCATTCAGTAGAAAGCATGCTTTGAATTTTCATCTTTTCTGGGGCTATGCAGTACAGTCCTTTCTGGTGAGGCTGGGCAGTGGCCTTGAGCCATGGCTCCCAGTCAGCAATATGATCAGGAGGGCAAATGGCCAATAGACTTAACAGCTATTCTATCTTTCACTCTTAGTACAACATTCTATAAATTAGACAAGACATTTAACACCCTATTATAAAATTAGCTCAGTATTTGGTAATTTTGCCCAACGGTCGGCTAATGCAAATGTTCTGAGCAGGTTTAAGGTGGGCTAGGCTAAGCTACGACGTTTAGTAGCTTAGGTGTTTTAAATGCAGTTTTGACTTGTGCTATTTTCAATTTACAACAGCATAACCCACGGAAGAAGATGTGTAGAGGTGCGAGGGGTCCTCACTGGAAACTACCATGGGTTGGACTGCACTGCCCTCACGTGTTGAAGTCCTTTTTGTAGATAAGGTCATTGTGGGGGTGGTTAGTTAAGATGCCGCCATCCTGGAGCAAGGCGGCTCCCTGGTGCAGTATGACTGGTGCTTTATAAAGGGGGAAATCTGCACACAGACATGCATGGAGGGAAGGAAGAGGCTCCATGAGAATGCGCCCCACACACCAAGGAATAAATGTCCGAAGCTGGCAGGAGCTTGGGAAGAGGCAGGGAATAAACCTTTCCTCAGGCACCAGCCCTGGGAAGGAACGAAGCCTGAGGACACTGACCTCAGAACGTCCAGCCTCCAGAACCGTGAGACGACACACTGCTGTTGTGTCAGCCACCCAGTCTGTGGCACTTTGGTACCTTGTTAGAAAATCGCTACAGGAAATTTCTTTCCTTCTCCTGCCAGATAGCATGTCTCCCCTAGTCTTCCTCCAAGGAAGGAAGGGAGGGAGGGAGGAAGGAAGGAAAAGAGGGAGGGAGGGAGGAAAGAAGGAAGGAAGGAAGAAAGGGAGGGAGGAACAGAGGAAGGGAGGGAGGGAAGGAAACAAATTTTTAAAAGATAGAAATCAGTCCTAGATCTTCATTAAGACGGCGTTATGTCCCAAAAAATCCATCATAAATTGAAAATATTGTAAGTCCAAAATGCATTTACTATATCTAACCTATTGAATACTAAACTTAGCCTAGCCTACCTTAAACGTGTCAGAGCACTTATATAATTAGCCTACAGTTGGGCAACATCACCTAACACAAAGCCTGTTTTAGAAGAAAACATTAGATACCTCATGTAATTTATTGACTATTGTACTGAGTGTAGAACTGAATGGCTGTGTGTGTCTAGAATGGCATCGGTTATTTCCCGTGACGATCGTGTGTCTGGGAGCTGTGGCATCACAGGAGAAGGTCATACCATGCACCACCAGCCCAAGAAAATTTCAAAATTCAAAGCATGGTTTCTATTGAGTGTGTATCACTTTCACACCATCTTAAAGTAGAAAAATTGTGAGCTGAACCATGATAAATCAGGACCATTTAGAAGGCACTCATTTGTTCACCTCAAAGCTCATCAAAGGCATTATTTATTGTATAAAAAGAGTAACATGGGCTTTTATATTCACGTGATCAATGCACCAATGATCCTAGAGGAAACTTTCACTTTGTTGTCCTCAATGTAGAAAATGTCAGGAGTTACCGTCGTGGCGCAGTGGTTAACGAATCCGACTAGGAACCATGAGGTTGCGGGTTCGGTCCCTGCCCTTGCTCAGTGGGCTGACGATCCGGCGTTGCCATGAGCTGTGGTGTAGGTTGCAGACGCGGCTCGGATCCTGCATTGCTGTGGCTCTGGCGTAGGCCGGTGGCTACAGCTCCAATTCGACCCCTAGCCTGGGAACCTCCATATGCCGAGGGAGCGGCCCAAAGAAATAGCAAAAAGACAAAAAAAAAAAGAAAAAAAAAAGAAAATGTCAGCATGGCTCATTAAAGGAAAAAAAAAATATATATATATATATAAAACTCCCAAACACAACTGACCTAGCCTTTTGCTTTCATTTTTATATTTGAATAGGTGAATGCCCAAAATCCTGGTAATTCACTTCAACCAGACTAATGAAATCACATGGAAGACTTCACCCAGAAGTATCTACTTCCTCATCCTACACCCAACTTAGTTCCTCTCTCTTCCAGGCCAGAGGAAGGATATTAATTCACAGATTTTTTTTTTTTTCGAAGTCCCTGGGAAGATGGAATTGTCTTTTCTCTTTTGAAATGTGCCTTCTATTTGATTTGCACCTTGCTGGGAATAAGATATCATTTGTTCTAAGACAGAGGTGACTTCACAACAACAACAACAAAAAGATAGAGGTGACCCCAAATCTCCTTTCTTTCCAATTCTTGTGAAGTTATAGTTTGAAATTAAAAGGAAATAAATGGCAATAACATTAGCCAAGCAGGCTGCTATTCCAGGGAGACTGAGCAGAGGAAGCCCAGGATAGAAAAATTGAAGGAATCATAGCTCAGAGATGTTCTGCTTTTGGTTTTGTTTTGTTTTTTGTCTTTTTAGGGCTGCATATGCAGCATACAGAGATTCCCAGGTTAGGGGTCCAATTGGGGCTGTAACTGATGGCCTACACCACAGCCACAACGCCAGATCCAAGCTGCATCTGTGACCTACACCACAGCTCACGGCAATGCCCAATCCTTAACACACTGAGCAAGGCCAGGGATCGAACCTGTGTCCTCATGGATGCTAGTCAGGTCTGTTAACTGCTGAGCCACAACAGGAACTCCTGTTCTGTTTTCCAACATCAGTTAGTCCTGGCCAGGGCATTTGGAAATGTGTTGCTTCCTGCGGGAATAAGCAAGGACATTGGGGGAAGGGTGGAACTATATTGATTTGAGTTCCTGGGCCACTGTCTTTTGTATCAAATTACCTCCTTTAAGGGGTTACCCTTCCTGACCCAGACACAAAAGATGTGTCTTCTGTATTTAAAACAACACAAAATTGACACTTGGCCTACGTTTTGCAAGTGGGAAAAGAACTCTTGGACACAAGTAAGCAACTAACAAGGAGCTTCTCCTGTTGGAAATCCTGAATCAAAAGCAAGGATAATATTTCTCTCAAGCAACAGCTTCCAGAAGGTACACCTAAAGAATGTGAACAAGGAGCCAAAAAGAGAAGGAAAAAAAATGCCCTCAATAGAATGAGAAGACAAGCCACAGACGGGGAGAAAACATTTGCAAAAGACAAATCTGATAAAAGACTGTTACCCAAAATATACAAAAAAAAGCTTAAAAATAAAAACAGGAACAAACCAATTAAAAAATAGGCAAAGGAGCTGAAACTTACCAGCGAAGATATTGAGATAGCAAACAAGCATATGAAAAGATACCCTATATCATGTGTCACCAGGGAATGCAAATTAAAACAGCAAAGAGATACCATTACATGACTGTTAGAATGGCCACATTCTAAACATGGACAACACTAAATGTTGATGAGCTGTGAAGCAACAGGAACTCATTAATTGCTATAGGAATGCAAAATGGCGTAGCCACTCTGAAAGACAGTTTGACAATTTCTTACAAAACTAAACATACCCTTATCATATGACCCAGCAATCATGCTCTGTGGTATTTAACCAAAGAAGTTAAACACTTATGTCCACACAAAAATTTGCACACCAACATTTGTAGCAGCTTTATTTATAAATACTAAAGCTTGGAAGCAACCAAAATAAACTTCAGCAGATGAATGGACAAATCGTGGTACATCCAGACAATGGAATATTATTACACAGGCCTAAAAAGAAATGAGCCATCAAGCCATGGAATCACAAGAGGGAAACTTAAATGCACACAAGTCAGAGACCAATCTGAAAAGGCTACGTATACTGTATGATTCCAACCTTACATCATTTTGCAAAAGGCAAAATTATGGAGGCAGTAAATAGTCTAGTGCTTGCCAGAGATTAGAGAGGAGAGAAAAATAAATAGGCAAAACACTGAGAATTTTAAGGCAGGGAAACTATTCTGTATGACTCCATAAATGTAGATACATGTTATTATATATTAGTCAAAACCTATAGAACATACAACACCAAGAGTGAACCATAGTGTAAATTATGGACTTCAGGTGATTCTGATGTGTCGATGTAGGTTCATCAACTAGAACAAAGGCATCGCTCTAGTGGAAGATGTTGATAATGGGGGAGGCTATGCATGAGTGGGAATAAGGGGTATATGGACACTTTGGGTGCTTTCTGCTCAATTTTGTTATGAATATAAACCTGCTCTCATAAATAGTCTTATTTTTAAAATACCATCTTGGTTTAATGAGCTGCCTCTGAGCAATCATTGCACCCAAGAACTAGATCCCCCAACTTTCAAATAGTCTTTCCTATTTTCTCCATAAACCTTTGAAATATACTAGAAGCTTCACTGTAAGAATTCTTCTCTACTTTTTTTTTTTTTGTCTTTTGTCTTTTTGTCATTGTTGTTGTTGCTATTTCTTGGGCCGCTCCCACGGCATATGGAGGTTCCCAGGCTAGGGGTCGAATCGGAGCTGCAGCCACCGGCCTACGCCAGAGCCACAGCAACGCAGGATCCGAGCCGCGTCTGCAACCTACACCACAGCTCACGGCAACGCCAGATCGTTAACCCACTGAGCAAGGGCAGGGACCGAACCCGCAACCTCATGGTTCCTAGTCGGATTCGTTAACCACTGCGCCACGACGGGAACTCCTCTTCTCTACTTTTAAAATAAATACTTGAATGTCTATTATGGACCTATCGCTGTGTAATGCTCCAGTAATATGGTGTTTCATTGATACTTTTTTTTGCTTTGTAAAATCTAAAACCTATATTTCTCTTACAATAGATTTCATTTTATACAGCAGTGGTTTTCCTTTCTTAGTAACATACAAAATAATAACTCATAATCAGCATCTTACATTTTACAAAATATGGTAAAATGGTAAACGAAAAATATGTGAAGCTTCGGCCCAGTCAGGGAGACAAATTTAAAAGAATATTCTTGCAAAAAAAGTTAAAATATACTTGTGATTAGTGCTTTGAAAGGATGGCACATGGGCCTGTGAGAGATATCTGGGCAACCAGGAAAGGCTTCCCAGAGGAAATGGCAATGGCCGGAGAACTAAGAACTGTAGGAATAGAAAGAATTAGCTAGATAAATAAGAAGAGCAGGAATAGTCCCGTTGCAGAAGCTAGAAAGTCAAAGGCCCTAGAGCAGAAGAGGATTTGAGCCTTGAAAAGATCAGTATGAATGGAGGGCGAGAGGCAGTGGGATGGGAGGCAGGCCTGGGAAGGTGGGGAGGTTCCTTTGAGGCACCCAAGTGAAAATGCCAAATAAACAGTGGATTCTGTGGGTCAGCACCCCAGGGATGTCTCTGGGATGGAAATAAATACTGTTGAGTCATCTGAATCACAGTCATTATTAAAGCCACGGGTGGGGATGACATAACCAAGAGATATGATTCTCAATTTGGGCTGCTCTCCAGAATCCTCTGGGAGCCTTTTAAAAAAATCCCAATAGCCAGACTGTCCATAAAATCAACTGAATAGAATCTCTAGAGGGGAACCCCAGAATCAATATTTTTAAGTCCCCCCCCATGCAATTCCCCAGATGCAGCCATGTTTAAGAACTCCTGGCCTAGAAAGAAAACACAGAGCAGAAAAAGAGGAGGTGCTAGAATGGGGAGTTGAGAATTCTGGTAATTCATGGCCTGATGGAGGGAAAGGAAGCTGCAAGGGAGACAAAGGAGTGGCCAGGAGGTCCGTGGAAAATCAGGAGAATGTCAAGTCGCAAAAGTCAAGAGGAAAAGGAAGGGGTTATCAGCAGTGCTGAATGATGCTGAGAGTTAAACAGGTAAGGATTGAACATCCCCTGGGGATAATCACGGAGAGGTCAAAGGCGACCTTTACGGGAGCTGTTTGTGGATGTGATGGAGTCAGAAGCCAGATTATGCTGAGGACAGAGGAGGATGTGAGAACACCAAGTCTGCGGAAGCTTCAGAAATTTGGCTGCAAAGTGAAAGTAGATCAAAGAGATCATGGGGTAGAGAAGGTTTTGTTTAGCTTTTATAAATGGTAACTATCTAAGCATGTTTAACAGTTAAAAGAGAACAAGATTTAATATACAATTATAATAATATGCTTTTCTTGAGAATATGGGGAAAATGAAAACCAAACACAGGCGAAGGGGCTAAATTTTGATAGGAAGAGAGGATGACTCCTCTATTGTAACAGGAGGGAATGCAGGTGGTATAGGTAACCACACAGGGAAGTTGCCATGTGCATTGGGAGGAAGAGAAATTTCTTGGGCAAGTTTTATCTTACATATGAAAGCAGCTCAAACATTCCTTGTTAACCCATGTCCCTAGTTTGGCTTCAGAAATTACATTGCTCATAAGGACAGTCTTAGCCACAGGCTGCTGTCCATGTCTGCTAAAAATGTTATTGGCGGGTATTTCCTACAAATTCCCTGCTCACATAACCACCACTCATTCATCAATTCAAGTATGCACAGCATATTCCCTAGCTGACTAATTAGGGATTGTATATCCAACAAAGGTTTGTTTCGTGCATACCCTGGGCCAAGGTATTGCACTGAGAATAGAAAACAGAAAAGTGAACAAGATGGAGAATTTGAAATTCCTCTCACCATGCCCTCCTCCCAAAGGACTCATCACCTAGATAAAAGACTAATGACTGCTAAATAACTGACAATGATTAAAAAGTCAAATCACTGCATATATATGTGAAACTCTTTACCTTTGTTCCCCCCCAACCCCCAAAAAGTATTATTGCAAAATAAGCCTGGCTTAGTAATACAGCAAAGGGTTAGGATGCAGCAGTTTTTTGTTTTCGGGTTTTTTTTTTTTTTTTTCAGCCACACTCATGGCACATGGAAGTTCCCAGGCCAGGGAGTGAATCTGAGCCACAGCTGTAGCCTACACCACAGCTGGGAAAATGCTGGATCCTTAACCTATTGCACCACAGCGGGAACTCCAGGATACAGCAGTTTTGAGCACATAATACTCCTATGGGAAGTGTTGCTTAAGCACCAAAACCTTTATTATCAATGCTTACTGAAAAAGAGGACTAGTTTCATATGCCTCTAAATATTAGATAAAAATTACTTATTCATAGAATTTGAAAATCTCCTGGTTGGGAGAATCCTTAAAGGCCATCTTTTCCATTCACCTATCGAAAGGTTGAGTCTTCTTTGGCCTGAAAAGAAGACGGTTGGAGGAGAGTAGAGGCCTGGGAATCAGGGACTAGGGGCAGGGGGCTGGGGGCAGGGGAGGGACCGCAAGGACAGGTAGGTTGAGCATCCTCTCAGTGCACAGGATCTCCCCCACCCCACACACAGGATTTTCCTCTTTCTTTTTTTTCTTCAACCTAATTCTGCTTGGAGTCAAAAGAAAATGAGTAAAAGACAGAAAAACAAATGTATTCCTTATACTGTATTTAGAGAGATTTGCACATAATAAGCACTTGGTATTAATAAGAAAATGAAATACCAACATAATAGACCTTCCCTGCCATCTAATAAGTGAACAACTAGAGTATAAAGATGATATAAATGATTTTCTTCATACCTTTTTCCCTTAGTGAAAGGGCTGTTTCAAGAATGAACTTGATCCTCTGCATTATGGACTGTGCTGGAAGAATCAAAGATGAATGTGGAAGCTCGTGGTCTACTATCTGTGCAGAGAGCAAATATCTACAAGACAGTGGTGAGTGCTTCTCTAAATGCGGTGGGATTGCGGTCCCCAGATGGGATGGGAGCAGCTCCGCTGATGTAACCATAGGAACACGCTGGCCTCCGGAGCATAGAAGAAGTGTCTGAACCAGGAGGAAGTACAAAGGTTAGTTGAGTGGGCCGCCTTTGGTTGATAAGACAGAAACGTCAATCTACACTATCGATGACAAGAAGGTCTGAAGTAGATGCCAGAAACTGGAGCATAGGCCAAAGACACACACTCAGGGAAACTGGGAACTGCAGTTACCTAGAGAAGCACTGGAACAAGGGGGCTTTGCCCAGTCGTGGCTTCCTTGACCTTCCTGTCCTTGACCTTGACCTTCCTCTGGAGCAGGACAAAAGAAAAGAGTATTCAGAAATAGCTGCAATTAAGATATTCAGAAAAAACTTTCTGGTGGATTTAGATGAAGGAGATGTTTGAATATGGAATGACTGGCCAATGGGACCTGCTGTATAGCACAGGGAACTCTACCCAACATTCTGTGATAATCTATATGGGAAAAGAATCTGAAAAAGAATGGATGTGTGTATATGTATAACTGAATCACAATATACAGCAGAAATTATCACAACCTTCTAAATCAACTCTACCTCAATAAAACTTTTTAAAAAAATGAGAAATAAATAAATAAAGTTACAGAAGGACCAAGGCTATGCTCTTTAGGAAGATGGCTTATAGGCATGCTACCACTGCAAAAGCCCGAGGTACACTGTATAGTGCATGCTCTGTAGGGAAAGATGTTTTAATGGCCTTTGGCTGTGCATCTAGGACTCAGTTATGGACTAAGTTACATGTATTCACCACACACTATTGGCTATTAATACTCCTAGTGATTTATATGCATAATGAAGTTACACCAATCTACAACCCTGAGACTGACAGATGGAAGGAAAATTTATTTGACAGATCGGGTCATTTCTAGTGGGACAAAAGAGAGATAGGCACTGATTCTACTTTCTTTTTAATTTGTCCATTAAAAATTTGATTTTTTTTTTTTTTCTTCTTCTGGGGCAGGGGAGATGAGCTGGATGCACATATAGCTTCAACAAGAAACAAAGTTAGGAGTTCCCATCACGGTGCAGTGGAAATGCATCTGACTAGGAACCATGAGGTTGTGGGTTCCATCCCTGGTCTCACTCTGTGGGTTAAGGATCCGGAGTTGCTGTGAGCTGTGGTGTAGGTTGCAGATGTGGCCTGGACCTGGCATTGCTGTGGCTCTGGCCTAGGCCGGCAGCAACAGCTCCGATTAGACCCCTAGCCTGGGAACCTCCATATGCTGGTGGGTTCACGCATATTAACAAATTCAGTCTCATTTAGAATTATGTTCCTCTTTCCTTGATCTTGTATATTCAGAATTCCTTGCCATTGATCTTTACTAGATTTTGCTGAAATAATTAGCTAGTTCTTAAAATTCCATTTGGCGTGGAAATCATCCCTTCCTAGGTTTAACTTTGTAATTGGCCCACTGATATGTTCTGGGCTATGACTCTAGATATAGAACCTGGCAGGAGTGGAGACATGAGTGCAACTGGGAGAGAGTAGGCTCCCTGCTAGGTTGTTGCAAAGCCTACAGTAGGGAAAAAACAGCTTCATCGGGGAGGGAAAAAGGGCTGCTTTGCAGAGCAAGGGAGGGTCAGAGGAAAATGAGGGCTTGGAGGATTCCGAGTCATCTCTGATAGTTAACTTTATGTGTCAACTTGATTGGGCCGCAGGGTATCCAGTTATTTGGTCAGATATTATTCCGTGGTATGTCTGTGAGTGTTTCTAGATATTAACATTTGAATCATTAGGCCAAGTAAAGCAGATTGCCTTCCCTAATGTGGGTGGGCCTCATCCAGTCCACTGAAGCTCTGGATAGGATCAAACGGCTCAGCATGCTAGAATTCACTCTCTCTGCCTGTCTTTGAGCAGGGACATGGGGCTTCTGGTGCCTCAATCAGACTAGAACTTACACTGCTGGCTCTCCTGGTCCTCCAGCTTGCTGACTGCAGATCTTAGAACTTCCCAGCCTCCATAATCAAGCGAGCCAATTCCTTATAACAAATCAATCCCCCCACCACCATCTTGTCTCTCTTTATTTCTATCTATCTCCCTATCTATCTATCTATCTATCTATCTATCTATCTATCTATCTATCTATCTATCTATCATCTATCCTTTCTCTGGAGAACCCAGACTAATACACCATCCAACTCTTCCCATAGGTCTGTGTTTTGCTGGGAGCTCACCTCTTGCTGACGCATGCCCTCACTGTCACATAAGAGACCTAGGAAAGCAGTGATATCCATGACATTGTAACTCAGCAATCTGCAGGGTCAAACTTGCTGTTTGATTTTAGTCTTTCAACAACTGTAATTAGACTTCGATAATTCATGATTTTCAGCCTTTACCTGAATTAGAAATTTGAACTTGACATTCTCTGTCTTAAAGTTGTCCGCCTCAAACAGAAGCAATCATTCTGGTCTGTAGAAGTGATTTCTTTCAAACTTCTATAAAGTTGTATGGTAGAGGCCACTTGTTTGTCCCGACCCTTGTCTTCAATGAACGCTCTGTTTCAGGGGACCATGGCTAATAATTTAGTTGAGTTTTTGTCACCCTGTGCCACAATCTACTTGCATCCCACCACCTAAGGTATCTAGGACACCACCTTTGGCCCCAGCCAGGCTGGGTAATGGTTCCCACATTCCTTCTTTTCCTCGTTGTTGTGGACAACCTCTCTTGGTGCCAACTTTTGTATAAATTCAATTCCTTTGGCTCTAAATGAAACAGAACTCTCACTTGCCTGGCTTTAAAAACCAAGAAAACCTAACACAGTATGGTGTCAGGGTGGGGGGTTTCAGGAGCTTGATTGCATCCCTAAGGACCCAAATTTGTTTTAGCTTTCCACTCTGCCATCCTTAATGCATCAGCTTTGTCCTTAGGCCAGTTCTCCTGGTGGTCACATCACGGCTGCTGGAGCTCCAAAGAGCACAGTAGACACTACAAAGTCCAACAGAAGAACAAGAAGAACCCTTCCCAGGAGTATCCCCACCCCTTGTCTAATTGGACAGGACTGGGTTATATGCCATACATAAACCACTCACTGGCAGGAAGTATGATATACAAACATCAGCCTTCCCTACTAAGAAGTTATTCTTGAGCTGGAGATAGAAGCCCTTTCCCTGGGAACATGGCTTCCCTGAGAGGGGTGGATATCAGGACAAAATCAGGGCTCTGCCTGCAAAGAAGAAACAGGGGCTGCAGCCTGAGTAGGCAACCGATAGCATCCGCCCTGATGATAATGAGAGCAGAATAGTCCACACCGGCTTTTTTATTTGTGCCACCCAGTCTCCATCCTATGACAGATGAGACTGTGACTCAGGACAGTGCTCAATAGTGGGGTAGAGAGATAGAGCAGAGAGCACAAAAGGCTCATCACTTCCCACAACAAACAACACCGCAGGCTCCAGAGCGAGCAGAGGAGAATGTCCCTGTGAGGAGGGACAGTGTGCTTCCCTAGGGAATACTCTTAAGCTAGCCTAGAGTCCCAGTGGTCCAGACTCTGAGGTCTGTTAACAGGAATATGACTAATTGTGTGGCTCATCCACAGGAAACACAGTATCCCCAAATGAAACCACAAAAGACTAACATAAATAGCAGAGAATTCCTTGTAACTAGAAGGAGAGATGGAGAAGGTGTGGAAAGAGTAAAAATCTATTCATCCTTGCACACATCCTTCACATTTCTCCTTGATCTTGTGAGCTTTCCACTCCGAAGGCACCTGTGATGTTCATCAACCTGATTTCACCTAGATGCCCCTAGAGATAAAGGAGAAGATTACCGAGTGGAGGCAGAAGTCCATCAAATAATATAATTGGCCCTGAACCCTAAGGACAGACTGCAGGGGGGCCAGAGGTTTGTAGACCACATGGACGACTCACTTCCTTATGAGGAAACTACTTTGAATCTTCTGTGTGGCCATCAGGTACAAGGATGGTTTGATCACGCAGCATCCCCTGGGCCCATATGCCTGCCACCTTCCCTCTGCACAGCGGTGTGGGGATCAGTCTGCTCTGCTCTGGGCTGAGCCTGGTACCCATGCTGGGAACAGTGGATCAGTCCCTGGGGGCCTCGGCAGGGTGGGCAGCATTTGTTATTTTGCCTCACATCCTTGTGAACTCACCTCCACCCCAGCCCCAACTTCACACTCCCATTCAGAGACCTTCAACATCCCAATCTCTCTGGAGTGTTCTTTGCTGAACTGTTCTGCATTCATTACCTTCCTTTTTTATTTTATTTTATTTTTTTTGGCCATGCCTAAGGCATGCAGAAGTTCCCAGGCCAGGGATCAAATCTGAGCCATGGCAGTGAGCTCACTGAATTCTTAATTGCTAGGCTGCCAGGGAACTCCTTCATTACCTTCTTTTGCTTTTTTTTTTTGATCCTCACAGCA
This sequence comes from Phacochoerus africanus, assembly GCF_016906955.1. NCBI lineage: Eukaryota > Metazoa > Chordata > Mammalia > Artiodactyla > Suidae > Phacochoerus > Phacochoerus africanus. The sequence continues at coordinate 38,394,913 of NC_062554.1, read as the reverse complement.
GTTTTCCAAGGGGGCCAGGGGAGTATACCTTGATTCCTGTTGTTCAGGTGGTAAGCTGCAGCTCAGGGAGGTCCTTGCTGTTCCCCAAGGTCACAGCCAATAAGGAGAGAACACGGCAAATCCTCTTTTCCTTCTAGCACTCCAGAACACTGCCAGACTCACGATTCTGGGTGAGAGCCACACTCTCTGAATGCGGTTGCCACAATGGTATAACATGACCTTTTAGTGCTAGAAAAGCTTTTAGAGATTATCTGTCCTATTTTAAATAATCCAGAGATGGAGGCATTGAGGAAGAGCTGACCACGCTGGCAGTCACAGGACCAGGCCTTTAAGCCAGGACCCCAGATGCTCTTTGCTCTCTCTCCTCACACCACCTCCTCCCGGGAGCCCTTTATTTCTGAACTCATTCTCTTCTGCTAGGGGAAAGTAATTACATTTATGAGCGGCAACTCTTGATTTTGAAGCCCTTCAATTTAAAGCCACGGGGAGGAAATAATTAAATTGAATCGAAGTCACAGCTTTTAAAATGCTGATATACGCCAGGGCCTTTTTTTTTTTTTTCTTTTTTCCAGGGTGTCTGTGAACAGAATTAATCATGAACGCTTTCACCTTAGCGACCTACCAAGCTGGTGTTGGAATGAAGCATTTTGTGCAGCGAGAAATCCACTCAAATATTCCAACTGAGAAGAACGGACTAAATATATTTCATCTAAGTGTATAGATTGTTTGCTCCAGCAAGATCACAGATCCTATCATTCTGTGGGTCCTTGGGGGCACTCAGCCTCAAGACCCTGACAGGAGAAACAGCATTGCCGAGGCAGAAAAAATGAGCCGCCTCTATACTTGGGGGCTTTAAAATGTCTGTGAGAGGTCAGTATTCGCTGGCCAAATAGAACTTTTTGACCTTGTTTTCTATTTTCAAATGTTTGACCCTCTCCCTTCTGTTGACATAAGCATCTGCCGTTGCCCTGGAGAATAAGCATGTTGCTTTTGGGTATCTGACCGTCAGGAAGGATATTGGACTGAGGCGCTTATTTTGCTGGCCAGGTTTAATCCAGAGGAAGCCTACTTCTCAGATGCCTTTTTTGGCCTCTTTGACTGACAATCACAGGATATCCAAAAAGCTTCAGAATCTACTTATAGACTGTAAATGGCCACCGAAGGGTGGAGGCAGAGGGAATGGAAATATAGCTTTTTATATTTCATCAGTTCACTGAATTCTTCCAACAGTCCTAGGGAGTAGGTAATGTCTCCATGTGACTTAGAGACATGAAGTGGTTTGCAGAAGTTCAAAAAGATAAACAGAGGGACAGAACTATGTTCTGAGTCCAAGCCCTTTCCACCGCGCGAGACCAGCTAATATCCCCATTTACAGTTTGAAAGCACGATGATTTGACCTTTTCTGGGTGGTGACTGGCTCATTTTGAGGATCACCTGAAGGTACAAGAGGCCTCTAGAGACCCAGAAGGCATGCAAGGGCCTCTGTCTCCGAGCCAAAGACCTCAGCCAAACTTGACAGCCCCTACACCTCAGTCACTGAAGACGGGGCCAGGGCCTTATCTCATTTAGTCCCGCGAATCTGCTCTCCAGATCTGAGAATCAACTCCAAGCACATACCCTCGGTGCTAATGTCCAGACTATTTCTCTTCTGCAACAACTTTCTAGGTATTCAGTCCCTGCTCTGTGTCCACGTGCTCCTCGCCTCCTGCTGAGAATGCCACTTCTCCAGCTTTCTGCATCCTCATCTTCTCCTTTTCACATCTCGGGGCTCCTGGGCCCCTTCTTAGAAGCATTTCCCTGATTGTGTCAGCCCTCGGGGACAGTGCTCTTCTCAGAACAGTGCTAGAAGCCTTCCTGTACCACCTTCATCCTCACACTCATGTTGACAACGTTTGAACAAGATTAAGAACTGGATTCAGATCCTGACATGCCTTGACTTCCTAGTCTATGATGAGCAGCTCCTGCCACCTTTCCAGCCTCATCCCTTCTGGGGCTCCAAATACCCTGGCCTTCTCCCAGGCCCTTTCACAGGCCAATCTCACTGCTGTGTCAGGGATGGGGTACTTCTGCTCTCAGCCTACATCCTTCCATAATCCACCCCCATCTTCCCATCCCAGCATCTTCTTTGTCATTCACATCTCTGCTCATATCCCTGCTCCAGGCACACCTTCCTCCACACTGGGTAGTTCTCTTCCCTGAATGCCCACCAACTCTCTAATCCAGTTGCCTCTTCTATCTGCTCCACTTGACATTACCTTGCTCATTGACTTCGTTGTTGTTTATCATCTGAAAGTCCCCACTGGATGTGAGTCCCAAAGTCACAAGGACCTTATTACCTTGTTCCCACTGGCTCCTTGGTGCCCAGGACAGTGACTGGCTCCTCCATTATTTGCTTAATGGACATGAAAGAAGGAAGGAGAGAGGGAGGATAGAAGGAGAAGTGGAAGCTATGTCATTGGTGGTATTATATTCTATAGCTTTAATGTTTCATGTTTTATCTTGTTTCATTCTCACAACACTATGAAACAGGTACGATAATCCCCATTTCCAGATAGAAATTGCTAACACCTACTGAGTACTCTTCAAACACTTTGTTCCTAAATGGAATTGAATGACAAGTGAAGAGAGTAGGGGAAGAGGCAAAGAATCATAGAGGAAGTTGCAGAGGCAAGATACAAGCTCAGTCTGACTCCAGGGCCTCTGCTCTTTACAGGCATACAAAGGCCATGGATTCAGAAAAGTCCCTGACACCATAAGGGACTCTGAGATTGTGCATCTCTGAGTATCGGACTCCAGGCTCTTGCTGCCCTCGCTTTTCTTCTATGCCAAGTCCTAGTGGAGGAAGTGGGGGGCAGAGGAGGGAGGGGAGTTGTAAAGATGGGAGGGGTCAGGATGAAACTTCCCCACCTCCTCACGCACTGGTGGCAGAACTGACCCCTCTAAAGCCACTCTCCACCCTTGTCTGTACCACGGAAGACTAACTGGTTAGGGTCACACCAAGGAGCACCCTTGACCTCTTGCTGCCCGCTGAGTTCAGCCATCAGAGAACACTGGTAAGAGGGTGCACAGGGGCAGGGGTGGGAAGGGAAGTTATTGAACCCCCAACTTCCTCCTGGGGAGGGCAAAGGCCCCATTTCTTGTAGGGCAGCCCTTCCTCGGGGCTCCTGGCCCTTCAGCCTGGGGGTAGGACAGCTCGCCTTTGTGACCGGCCAGTGCACTAGCCACGCTCGCCAGTGGTTTCCCTATATGCTGTGCCCCTTTGAAAGCTGTCCCCGTATTATAGACGCTTCAGATGACACATGTGTGGGCACTTCTCTGTGTCCCATCAGATCTTGGACTACATAGGGCACCCAGACTTTTCCCAGCAAGGCCAGTAATAGACTTTTGCTGGCAAGTCTGTTGTGCTCTGGACCCAGAGTGAGGAATCACCTCTATGTGTCCTGCAGGGGACTGGCCTATCCTGTGCACCAACAGTCTCGCCCAGGCCTGTCCATGTGTTTGCAAGGCTGAGCCCTTGAGAGTTTCCTTTCTGACCTAGGTGATTTCCCCATGAGGAGGCTGGCCTTTCATACACTCCCATTTTTGAGGATCAAGTAATTAGTCCTTTGCCTGCTATGAACTTCATTTTCTTTCTTCCTTCCTCCTTCCTCCCTCCCTCCCTCCCTTCCTTTCTTCCTTTTTTTTTTTTTGTTATACCCACAGCATGCAAAAATTCCCAGGCCAGGGATCAAACCCAAGCCACAGTAGTGACAAGGCTGAATCTTTAACCACTAGGCCACCAGGGAATTCCCGAACTTCATTTTCAACAGGTTTTTCTGTTACTCCTGTAACTTTAATGGTGAATATATGTATATATCATATGTTATATACACACACACGTATGTATGTATATATTATATAATATAGATGTATATATTACATATGTTAATATGAATATTTATGTGTATATATATATACTCTTTTATATATATAAATTCTTTATGGAAACTACTATTCACTTGCATATGCTACAGTTGAATTGTCAAAATAACTTTTTATCCAGTAACTTTATTTTGGGTACAAACTCATTTTTGTTAAAATTTAGGAAACCAGGAAAAGAAACACCCCAATACAAAAACTGCTCATTTCTGTATGTCACTTTCCAGTCCTTACAGAGACAGGATTTTTTTTTTTCCTATGGCATACATGTAATTTTGTATTTTGCATCTTTCCCTAATGTTATATAATAATCACCAGTCTCTTAATTATCATTTGTAACGATGACATGATATTCCATGAGACAGACACACCATAATTTGCACAACCATTTCTATTTCCTGAATGACACAGTAGAAAGCATCCTGGTTTGAAGTCAGACAACCAGACCTGCATCCTAGCTCTCTCAGTGACTAGCTATAGGACTTTCTTGATGTTGCTCAATCTTTCTGCATCCTTTTTTCTCTTTTCTCAAACAACGATTATAACATGTGCCCTTTCCATGTCACAGAGAGGTTGTGAAACCTCACTGAGATGATGGCTGTGGACGTGTTTCTGATCTCAGTAAGCCCATGCCCCTGGTCACTAGATTATATCACCCTGTTTAGCTTTCTTCATAGTGCTTATCTCCTATCTGAAATTACACAGTGTTAATCATGGTTTCCGGCTTCTCTTCTCCAATTAGACTGTAAGTGCTGCACCAGCTGAACTTGGCCTGTCTTATTCACTCCTGAATCTCTAGAGACTTGAAACTCCAGAACCTGTTACATTTTAGTGTTGCCAAAATTCAGCTTCTGTCCACAGGTACTGAATAGAAACATGGAGACAGAGTTTTGGGTGAAGCAGAAAAAACAGGCAGCAAAGGTGGGTCATGTCCTAAAAACTGCCCCCGCCCCCATCCCCCAGAGAATAGGAGCTGGTCTTAGAGTTTGGGAGTGACAAATAGGGCCGCAGATAAGGATCAGGGTACAGGCAAGCTTGCACTCTTTGTCAAAGCTGGTGTTAAGTATTCCCAGGACTGGTTCTGGTGGTCCTTCTTTCCGGAATGAAGAATGCTTCATTGACATCCTCCATTTGATGGGGGGTTTTAGTTCTGTAGAACTCAAAGATATTGTTATGTATATTCCTTGAGGAGGGACCAGGACCCCAAGGGTGCACTATTGTCTCTGGACTGCTCCTCCCTGGTCTCTGCATCCCCTCCCTTCCCTGATTAGCAACTGCTTGAACTCAGGGAAGCTTGAGGAGGCTGAATGGGGCCTATTTCCTAAAAAGCAATGGGGGGACAGTCTTTTGTGCCCAAGAGTCCCACAGGGCTCTGTTAGGTTTCATAAGCTTTGAGAAATACTTGTTTGTAACTTAAGGGCCTTAAGTGTTTTGATTAAAGAATGAGGGAAAGTACCTATGGTGCCAAGAGTCCATTTCTTTTGGCTATTGCAACAGTCATGAATTTCTACCACTCTGGGAAAATACAGAGAGTAAGGATGCAATGGACTTGTGGAAAAAGCTTATGGGCATTTCCAAGTTTTCATTCCAACTAAGCCAGCCAGTGGTATTTATTTTTTGATCTGGATATATGCCCAGGAGTAGGATCATACAGTAGTTCCATATTTAGTTTTTTGAGGAACCTCCATACTGTTTTCCATAGTGGTTGTACCAATTTACATTCCCACCAACAGTGTAAGAAGGTTCCCTTTTCTCCACACCTTCTCCAGTATCTGTTATTTACAGACTTATTAATGATAGACATATATAATTTTTTAAAAGATCTAGGAGTTCCCACTGTGTCTTGGAGGGTTAAGGAAACAGAATTGTCTTTGCAGGGGCTCAGATTGCTGCTGAGGTACAGGTTCAATCCTTGGCTCAGCACAGTGGGTTAAGGATTCAGCATTGACACAGCTGCAGCATAGATCACAGCTTCATCTCAGACTGGATCCTTGGCCCAGGAACTTCCTTATGCTGCGGGTGTGGTCATTGAAAAAAAAATGACCTCAAATGTGAGGGAAGAAGATGAGATGCCTCCTGTGTTGCACTAACTGGGCTCAATCTTCCTTCCTTCCAGTGGTAACCACTTTCTGAATATGGTGCTTCGCCTTCCTAGGCAGAATTTTACTTTACTAGCTCTGATGTAGCCATTAACAATACTAAATTACTATGTTAATAAACTATTTACACTTATAAAAAGAATATTGTACTGTACATATTATTTTGAAGCTTGCTTTTTAAAATAAAATTGTGTTCTTGAGATCTATTCATATTTATCCACATAGCTCTAATTCATCATATTTCTGTTTCCTTCTCTCTGAAGGTAAGATTCATGAGCTCAGGAGGTTTTTTCTAATTTTTTCATTGCTGTATCCCAAGCACCTAGAACAGCACCTGACACAATGTACACACTGAAACACTGTTTGTGGAATGAGTGAAAAGATAGTACAAATGGCACCTGAGGAAAACTGGTGAGCAACGTGACCTGGCTCAAGATGTAGAATACAGTAAAAAGTGCTGCACAGAGAACACTTCTTGAGCCACAAATACACTGAAATGTTACTTAAATATACACACTCCAGAAAAAAATGTACAAAGAAACAGCCACGCTTTAAAAAAGAAAGAAAGAAAGGGAATTCCATGTGCTATAAATAAAGGAGCTCAGAGCTAGAGAATTGAGATGCTCTGGCATTGCTCTTGTCTGGGGGCGTCAGATGAGAACGTTGCCTCTAGCCCTTGCCCTTGAGGTTTAGGGCTCTAATGCCTTCGTGAAGGAACACGAAGCATGATCCCAAGGTGGGAGGACAGTCGAACAGAAACCCTGGCATAAAACCAGAGCCTCAAAGGGCTGCTCTGACTGCGAAAAGGAAACTAATAAAAATTCTACCCATCCGCCCAGGGAAGCAAAAGAGAAACCTGCCCATCCCAGACAGTATATGGGCAGAAAGGAATCATCCCTGAGTATAAGAACCCCAATTCTGTGCTTCATGCATAGATGCAGTACAAACTTATCCTTATCCCCATGGTGCAAGAACTCTGAAAAAAAGAGGTTAACATCAAATCTGGTCCTATCTGACAGATCCCACAAAACACTGCAAGAAGCTAACATACAACCCTTCTGAAGGAAGCGTCTACAACCTAGCATGGGGCTTGTACAGAGAGAAGCGCTCCTGCTGAAAATGCCCATAATACAAACTAGAGGCAAAAACAAGCTATTAAAGTGAAAGATAATATCATGTTGAGGCAGATGAGTTTGGAAAAGAATCAAATAGAACGTCTCAAAATGAAAGAGTACAGGGTTATTTAAATTAGAATTTAAGAGAGTTGGAAGGAAGTGGCAAGAGGTGTGTCGTCTGAAACCAGATAATAACAGATTTTATATAACACCTAAGGAAGTCTGGACTTTACTCAGAGTGACTGAGAAGCCTCTAGATGGGTTTAAGCAAAGCAATGATACTGTTACATTTATGGTTTAGAAAGAAAACACTGATAACCTTGTAGAAGGTGGTCCAGAAAATTAAAATCAGGAAGACCCCGTAAAAAAGCCACATTAGTTAGGTCTCATTCAGTTACAAATGACAGGAATGACATTCATATTGACCTTGGCTGGGTTGGGGGACGGGGACTGGGGTGGGGTATAGGTGGGTGGATATTATCAGCTCATTTACATGAGAAATTTCTGGTACTTTATGCTTCACGAAGTGAAGGCTAGATCAACATGTTGCAAGATGCTATCAGAACGGTGTCTCCAGGAGTTTCCACTGCCAGAGCTGTGGTGTAGGTCACAGCTGCTGCTCAGATTCAATCCCTGGCTTGGGAATTTCCATACCCTGTGAGCCCAGCCTTAAAAAAGGGAGAAAAAAAAAAAAAAAAAGAATGGTGTCTCCATCTTTCAGCTCTGCTTCTCTCTGTTGGATTCCTTCCCAGACGGGGTTCCTCCAGGTGGTGACCCAGGAGGCTTAGTTCTGGCAGAAAGTCAGTGCACCTTATGGATCAGCAAACACACCCAGAGATCAGCTCCAGCTCCACCCCCACAGGAAGAGAGGCAGGGATGCTCAAACTGTGTGGGCGGAGATGGGGAGAAGGGTAATTGCTGCAGGGAGATTGGCTGGCCAGTGCCTGCTTTGTTGGTAGGAGTTAAACCCAGACTCATCATCATAGCCTCAACCTATTCCTCTACCTTTTAGAAATGTCCTAATTTTCTTTTCTTTTCCTTCTCTCTCTCTCTCTCTTTGTCGTTGTTGTTGGCCATGCCCATGGCATGTAGAAGTTTCTGGGTCAGGAATCAAAGCTGGGACACAGCAGTGACAATGCAGGATCCTTAACCCACTGCACCACCAGGGAACTCCAAGAAATGTCCTAATATTCAATAAAATGAAACTAGGAGCAAAAATCCACAGAAGTGAAACCCTGCCCCCTGGCCCCCGTCCCCTGTAGCACCTCCCTGTGTGCCCCATCTGAGACTTGCCTTAGAAGGCATCATCTCTTTGTTGCTTCTCCCCAGGCCTTCTGTAGACACTCCATCAGCAGCCATACCTCTGTGCTATGGCATGTTTTTATCCTCTCTAAATGCTCTCTGTGGAATTTCCCCCTTGGGATCAGCACATACATCAGGGTAAATAATCTTGCTACATGATCCCTTCCCCCATCCTATCTGAGTCATGGCTCTTCTCAACAGGGCCATTGTCACTGTGGTGTCCCAGGCATGTGGACTATCGTGCCATGCCCTGTTGACTTATCTGTGAGTTTGCGTCACTCTGTTTCTTTCTGCATGGTTAAACTGCAGGTTTACTTCGTTTGTGGCATATATTGAGTTCCTGCAGGGACACCCAATGCCATGAATGTTTCAAACCTTCTTTCTTGCTCTTTTATGTTCTTTCTTGTGAATTCTTCAGTACCTTCTTTGTTCTGCTTAATTCACAACCCACGAACCACTTTCATAGTTGATCTGCATGTTCTGGAATCTCCTCTCCCTGGTCTTCAGTGACCCTGGCTCATTCCCAGCCTCTGCAGTCCTTCCTTCATCTCCCCAGGGGCGACAACTCCGAGTTTGACTTGACTCTTCTCTCTACAATCTCCTCTCAAAAGACACCCAAATCCAATAGCATCCATCATCACCTCTATGCAAATAACACCCAAATCTCTCTTTCTGATCTATTTCTACACAACATATCTGCAGCTCTACCAGAATGTCTGGCCCATAGTTCAAACTCACAAGTCCCAAACTTAACACATCGCAGGTTTCCATGTTTGTTCCATAAACCAGTTCTGCTTCCCCTTACCTGTATCTGCCGCCTCTGACCCTTTGTGTTGACTGATGGAAAGACCACTCCCCGGGCCATCTGGGATCAAGCGTCACCTCTGACTCCTCCCTCCCTTTGGGCTGCACATTCAAACTGTCACCAAGTCCTGACCAGCTTTAGGATGGGACCAACCTCTACCTGGCTTCGCTGTGGCTGTGAATTGGCTTATGTTCAGCCTAGAACATGGAAGGGGAGAGACAGTTCAGACAGAGAGAGTTTTGACCTGAGCAATGTCTGAAAAGGACAAACTAAATGGTCTCTGGGAACCAAAACAGTGATGGAGGGAACAATAGCCTAATCAAACTGGATAAAAGCCCTCTGCTATCCAGGCTGATGATATACAGATATCACAACATAAATGCCTTGCTCTAGGGAAACCTGAAGGCTCAGAGTCAAGGAAAGAACTTGAAGTTATAAAATAAAAACCCTGTTTTTCTGCACATTCCCGGCTGTGGCAGACATATCTTCTGGGCACGATCTACGGAATTTGTGAGCGGATGGTGTGACCTGTAACATGTGGCTAAGACACAAGGCCAGCTCTGAGTGGCTTGTAGGTTTCCAGACAGAGGGATAAATCTCAGGACCTCAGAAAGGCATACCTCAGTGACAGACGTGAGAGGAGAAGGGCCTTCTAGACCCACCACCCTCCTGAGCCAGGCAGTAAATCCTCACTGAGATGGGAAGTCATCTGTAACAGCTGTCAGATTGCTGTTGTTTTGTGATTATCAAACTGGTCAATACCACTCTGTGATAAAAATCCCCACCTAGGAGTTCCCATTGTGGCTCAATGGTAATGAACCCAACTGGTATTCATGAGGACATGGGTTCTGCTCAGTGGGTTGAGGATCTGGCGTTGCCGTGAACTGTGGTGTAGGTCACAGACATGGCTCAAATCTCGCATTGCTGTGGCTGTGGCATAAGCTAGAAGCAGTGCAGCCCTAAAAAGAAAAAGAAAAAAAAAATCCCCACCTATTCCAGACCGTCCTGGAAGTGTTAGAAGACCAAAGGAGTAATACATAATAGATCCGTATTTTTTTATCCTCCCTTTCTCCCTCCTGGTGTTCTTACATGACGTGATGCATTCATGGCTGTCTCCTCTACAGGACTGGTGAGTCCACAATAGACCTGTTTGCTTGTCTATGAGGTCTTGGCTCTCAGTAATTACAGGTTCACAGAGTTAGAAGCATCTTTACTTTCTTCATCTCACATGTCCCTCTTTTCACAATCCACCCACCCTCCTGGTAGAAAGACTCTCTCCATTTAGTAGTCCACTTGAGCGTGGGAAATATGATAAGAGCGAAAACACAGTTGACACTTTATTCGGGGAGCCAGGCACGCTGCTGTTCTGGGCTCACAGTGACAAGACCAGCTGAAGAAACATATGCTAACTCGGAAAGCCCGTCCCCGGAATGCCAGGCCCTGCCCTCTAGGGTAAAACTTCTCTGAGAATAGAAAAGAGAAGCAACCCAAGTTTGCTGACTTGGGCACATTCTATAGCATCCAAGAGATAGAGAAGAAGAGGAGTAACAATTGTCAATTTAAAAATAACTGGTGTTGGAGAAAAGGAAGCCTCCCTTCCCAATGTGCCAGAAAATGTTTCAAACTTACTGAACAGTGTTGATGAAATGACTGAATAGTGAAAAACCTTTTTATCTTCTGCTTACTCCATGCTTGATAACTCAAAACAAAGTATCTAAAGATATTTTTGATCTGCATTGTGAATGTTGCACTTAGCACTGTCCAGGATAGTTGGAGGGCATTTATTACATATTTGTTGGAAGGAAGGGAGGAAGGGAGGAAGGTAAGTCACCCTCAGGACCTCATCTAAACCTAATTACCATCCAAAGGCCTCATATCCAAATACCATCACATTGGAGGTTGGAGCTTCACACATGTGTTTTGGGGGAACATAAACTTACAGTCCATAACACTGTCATTTTCTTTTTCTGAATCCTTGGCTGAAGTCATCTTATCCCCTGAGAGTATTAGAATATCAAACTCTTGGGATGGGAAGAAACTCAACTGTCAGAGGGTGCAGGCTATATTGAAGGGGTTAGAATAACATCAGGATGACTTAAGACTAGGGGCTCAGGAGTATCTGAATCCTGCTGTCAACTGGTTGTCTCTCCTGTAAGATTCCTAAAAGAAATAGGCTCAGTGCTGGTACTCTCAGGCAGGGCTGGTGGATGCCAACCTAGGGATCTGCTGTGTAGGATGAGAGGAAGCCAAAGAGATAGAGAAATGATGGGATCTTCTCTCAGGAAGACCTGTTCCAGAGCTTTCTCCATTCATCTTTGTAGAAAAAACAGGAGGACTCCTCCATCATATGTAACCTTGAACACCCACCAACAAATGCCAGTAAATGTCCTTGGCTTTGAATACTATCATTTCTCTTTGGAGATGGAGTGGAATGAAATGCTGTGACCTCCTTGTAAGAAGAACTGAGAAAGAGACCATGTTTTAGGAATCTCCTGGGCATGTCTGAGCCCAACGAGGTGAAGGACAAAGGATTTAGAGTAGGAGAGACCTGGATCCATTCTTGGCTCCTCCACTTACTAATCGTATGCCCTTGTAAAAATGTCTCTGAAGTTCTCTAAAAATAGATGATTCTTACTACATAGAGTTATGAAAACTGAATGAGATAAAGTTTATAAAGCCCTTGGCAGAGGGTCTGGTTCAGGGTAAGTGCTAAATAAATGGTAACTATTGTTATCATTACATAAAATCTAGGAGTTAACTGCTGCAGCTCTCCTCATGAATTATTATCTAATTTCGGTTTGAATTCTCTCTGGGGGCCCGTGCTCATTACCTCACAAGGGAACCTATTTTATTACTGGGTAGCTGGAGAAAATTGTTTTTCTGTATTTGAGACAGACGTCTCAGGTCCCTGCCTCACTTCCTGGAGTGACAGAATATAAGCACGCTCTTTCTTACTGTGACAGTTCCTTACATATTTGAAGGTAGCTGTCACTTTGCCCTGAGTCTTCTCTTCTCCAGCATCAACATCGCTCGTAGTCTTAGTCGTTTTATATGAATTTGTTTCTGGGCCCTTCACCACCTGACTGCAGCTCATCATACCAAAGAGATGATACGAACTCTCTGATCATAAGTCTTCATTTTGTTATCCCACAAAGGTGTCTTGCTAAGTGGCCTCACACTGGATATTTCATCACAAACACTAATCATGGGAAGAAAGTCAGGTTATTTGGGATAAGGCAATTTATTAACAAAACTACTGGGCTTTATTCATCCATTCATCCAACAAGCATTTATTGAGAACCAACTATAGTGTCAGACACCTTGGTAGATCCTCGAGACCTGGAGATTAACAAGAAACACCATGGATTGGCGCCCAGGGATCTCACAGTTCCATATTGGAGGCCCACGAACAGTGCACAGGCGACCACACTGATGCCATAAATGAATGTGCATCGAAGACAAAAGACTGTAAGCTCCCAAGGGCAGGGCCCCACCCCAATCATTCTCCATTCCCCACGTTTCATAATCCTGCCTCCGTACTGAAGTGGACTGAGTGTGTTCCCCCAAAATTCACACACTGAAACCTAGCCCCCAGTGTGATGGTTTTTGGGTCTTTGGGGTGTGATTAGATCTTGAGGCAGGGCCCTCATGAATGGGATTAGTGACCTTATAAGAGAGATTCTAGGAGTTCCCACTATGGCTCAGCAGATTAAGGAACCAATGTTGTCCGTGATAGGACGTGGGTTTGATCCCTGGCCTTGTTCAGTGGGTTAAGGATCTGGCATTGCTGCATAGGTCCCAGATGCAACTTGAATCTGGTGTTGCTGTGGTTGTGGCATAGGTCCCAGATGCAGCTCCGATTCAACCCCCTAGCCTGGAAACTTTCAGTACACCACAGGTGCTGCCCTTAAAAAATTAAAAAAAAAAAAAAAAAAACTTCAGAAAAGCACCTTGCCCTTGCCCTGATTTGAGGACACAGTGAGAAGAAACCCATCTATGAACCAGGAAGCATCCCCAGACACTGAATTTGCCAGGACCTTGCTCTTGAATTTTCTAGTCTCCAGAACTGAGAAATAAATGTACATTATTTAAGCTACCCAGTCTACTATTTTTGTTATAGCAGCCTGAATAAACTAAGACACATACTGTACCACCAGAGTCAGTTTTTTTTTTTTTTTTTTTTTTTTTTAATGGCTACACCCTCAGCATATGGAAGTTCTGGCCAGGGACTGAATCCAAGCTACAGCTGTGACCTATGCCATAGCTGCAGCAACAACAGATCCTTTAACCCACTGTGCTGGGCCAGGGATCAAATTTGCACCTCTGTAGTGACCCAAGCCACTGCAGTCAGATTCTTAACCCACTGCACCACAGTGGGAACTACCAGAGTCATATTCTTAAAACATAAATCATATTATGTCATTTCCACATTTAAAAAGCCCCAGTGACTTAGATTTCCAAAGCATATTGGTAAGCGAAACAAACAAGATGCAGAATATCTACAGTAACATATCATGTGTGCCACAGAAGACAAAGCAATACATTTTCTAAGGAAATAGCGAAACAAACAAGATGCAGAATATCTACAGTAACATATCATGTGTGCCACAGAAGACAAAGCAATACATTTTCTAAGGAAATAGATTATATAGATGGATAGATAGGTAGATAAAGACAGGGAAGACAAATGATTGTGAAAAAAATCACCAGTGGTTTTTCTTTCTTTCTTTTTTTATTTTGTCTTTTTGCCTTTTCTAGGGCCACTCCCACAGCATATGGAGGTTCCCAGGCTAGGGGTCTAATCGGAGCTGTAGCTGCCAGCCTACTCCAGAGCCACAGAAATGCAGGATCTGAGCCACGTCTGCGACCCACACTGCAGCTCACAGCAACCCCAGATCCTTAACCCAACTGAGCTGAGAAAGGCCTGGGATCAAACCCGCAACCTCATGGTTCCTAGTTGGATTCGTTAACCACTGAGCCACGACAAGAACTCCGGTTTTTCAACGCACTTAGAAAAAGCAAGCATCTTACCCTTGCCTCTAAAGCCCCAAATGTCTCTCTCCACCTCACCAACCATTCTTGCTCTGCTCTACCCCTCACTATGTTCCAGCTACGAGGACTTGCCTCTTCGTGGAACGTGACAAAGTCATTCCTCATACAGAGCCTTCCTACTCACGGCTGCTCTGTGTGGAATCCTCCTGTCCCTGATTTTCATAGGACTCACTCTTCTTGCCTTTCAGATCTCAGCACACAGGTCCCCTCCCCCAGCAAGCCTTCCCTACCACCCACACTAAAGTAGCCACCATGGTACTGTTATATCCCCTGGCTTTAATTCTCTATTTAGCACTTTTCTAAATCACCCTCCAGTATCTTATTTCCAGTCCTCCCCATAAGCATGGTAACTCTGTGAATGCAGCATCCTTGTCTGTCTTATCTGCCAGTGATCAGAACATTGCCTGGCACATAATCAGTATTCAACAGAGTGGTCAAGTGATTTAATGAAGGGCGGTTGGTCCAATACCTCCAGAGAGTTTGGGACAAGGAAGGAGATCATTAGATACTTTTTGAGAGAATGGTGACTTGAGACAGAAGAGAGAGAAGCAGAAGTTTACTCAATCCCTGGAAGGCAGAAATGGACCCCAAAAGCCAACTTCCCAAGCAGCATGGTCTTGTGTGTTGGCCCAGCTGGCCACTCCACCGTCATTCCTTCCATCCTTGCCCATGCGGAATTCAACTTATTATGGACCTGAACATCTCCTAATGTGCTCTGGTGTCATGTCCATGCCAGTAGGAGCCACATAATCACGAATGTAACCTCAGGCATTCATCCGCTGTGGGCCGTAGGGCTCCCCTACGGCCACAGGCTTGGCAAGCCAGTGGCTGCCTGACTACCACTTGGTGTGACTGCCACTCTCTCAAGACCTCATGCCACTTGCCTGCTGTTCCCCCTTCAGCTGTCCCACTGCCTACAGCTGGGACAACATCCACCACATTCCCAGCCACCAGCACCTTCTCCATCACTAGAATATCCTGAAACTCAAAACTTTGGCGAATGAGAAACACTGCTATTTTTTTCTCTGAAAGTAATAAATATTACCATTACAACATGCATATCTGAAAAATAAAATTGTTATGAAATAATCCACTTTTCATGAATAATAGAGGGAACTTTTGAACAAATATAAAAGATAAAATTTTCATTATTTAAAAATGAAAATTACTATCCCCTACGATTGAACAATGGAGGCCTGATTTTTGGAATTCTGAAAAATGAGTGCATTTTAAAAAAAGATAATTTTTTTTTTATTTTTTAGGGCCGCACCTGTGGCATATGGAAGTTTCCAGGCTAGGGGTTGAATTGGAGCCACCCCTGCAACCTACACCATAGCTTATGGCAACACCAGATCCTTAACCCCTCTGAGCGAGGCCAGGAATTGAACCCACATCCTCATGGATGCTAGTTGGGTTCTTAACCTGCTGAGCCACAACGGGAACTCCCAAAAGAAGATTATTTATGTTGATGCTCTGAATATTCCCTGAACATCAGAAATACAGTTTTGCTGAGTTCATGTTTGTAAAATCTTACATCTATGTTAAAGAAGTACGATGTACATAATACAGAAAGATCTTTACAGTGCATATGTGTCTTGAAAGCATCTGCTTCTTTTCACTGAAATGAACCCTGTTGACCCTTCCTCACTGTTTCAGCATGTGTTTCCACCGGGCTTAGTCAGCAGCAACTTCAAATGACCACACTGGATAGAGTGGGGGGTTCTCTTGTTAAACCAACCTGCAAGTCTCACAGGATGTCCTCCAGACCATCTTCAGGGCTCATGTCAGTCCACTTTCCCCCACTCTGCTCCCCACTCCAACCCCTCTGCTCCTGACTCACTCTCTCAAATGCATCCTGCGCGCCTTGTTTCCAGGACCTGGGCATTGCCACCCCCTTCTGACTAGAACTCTCACCCCTTCCTTTTGCCCTGCTACTCTACCTGTTCTTCAGGTATCCACTTAGATGAAACTCCTCCTGGGAGGCCTGTGCTCACCCCTCCGCTCTTCCTCCCATAGCACTCCTATGTCAGTCCCTTCACATAGTTGAACCGTGGGTAATTAGTCAAATCCATTTCACCTGCCTCCACTAAATCAGGGAGTTCCCGTCATGGCGCAGTGGTTAACGAATCCGACTAGGAACCATGAGGTTGCGGGTTCGGTCCCTGGCCTTGCTCAGTGGGTTAACGATCCGGCGTTGCCGTGAGCTGTGGTGTAGGTCGCAGACGCGGCTCGGATCCTGCGTTGCTGTGGCTCTGGAGTAGGCAGGGGCTACAGCTCCAATTCGACCCCTAGCCTGGGAACCTCCATATGCCCTGGGAGCGGCCCAAAGAAATAGCAAAAAGACAACAACAGCAACAACAACAAATCCATTTCACCTACCTCCACTAAATCAGGGTCATTTTAAGACTTGCATGTCCTCCAAGTGGCACACAGCCCAAACAATAAGACATTTGCCAGCATTGTCCAGGAACTTTGGGTCATTTGCATCCAGTAGGAGCTGAGCTGGTTAAGACTGGATAGGACCACTGACCCCTCAGTTGGGCATGTGTGAGGGTCACTCTCTGACCCTGAGAACAAACGTGCAGAGGCCTGTAGCATATTTACGCCTGTGCAGAACCTTGATCGCACCTTTTCCCAATCTCCTTTCCCATGTTCCCCACACCTCAAAGGGCCCTGCTTCTATAGTCTTTATCCCGTAAATACTGGGAGCCCTGGCCTTGGGAGAAGTAGATTTGAGACTAGTTCTCTTCCCCTTGCTTGGCTGCCTTGCAAATAAACCCTCTCTTTGCTGCAAACTTTAGTATCTCAATGTTTTGGCTTGTGGTGCCTTGGGCAAGATGATCCTGATTCAGTAACAAAGGGATTTAAAGTTGGTCCTTGCCTCTGGACTATAAGCACCATGAGAATAGGTGCATATTCATACATCACTGTATTCCTGGGACATAGTAAACACTCAATAAATATTTGGCCAATGAACAAATAAAGAAGTGAATGAGTGAATGAATGAATGCTCTGGAGTGTTTTGATATCCATCAGACTTTCTTGGGCCCATTTACAGAAGGAACCAGTCCTTGTGTTTTAATGTCTTAAGTCAAACTCAATTTTTGCCAATATAAATACCTACTTTCCCCTGACAAATGGAAGCAATATAATTTGCCACCTTTGGAAAGAGCCCAGTATAATTCAAAGCCTAAACGTGTTCATGTACAGCAGACTGAAAGCTGGGGCAGTGGCTTTCATAAGTTATGAGGTGCTAAAAGAGCCTTCCTACATTTGAGAGGTTTAATGGGAAAGAAAGAAATAGGGTGGAACCAATACCTGATAATTAGGTAAGACAGTCAGGAAAAAATGTCTGTTGATCAGAAAGTCCTAATCATGTTAATACATGAGGCCTTCTTGCACCCGTTTGTCCACAGATCTGTTAGGCAGGCAGAAGAGTGAAGTGGCTGAGAACATGCATTAGATCTGGATTAAATCCTGGTTCTTCCAGTCAAAGCTCTCTTCCATTTCTTCATCAGTGAAAGGGACCTTCATAGTGTGCCTGTCTATGTGATTGAAGCTTCAAAGCCCAAACTGCATTTCCATGGCTCCTTAGGAGAAGGGGAATCGAAGGCATCTGCTTTGGTGGTGTGATGTGGCAGCTGGTCTTGGTCCCCAGGTCACAGCTAAGGCAGGGTATTCCTGCTTCCTGATGCCAGGATGACAGCCTACGAGGAACATCTTACAGGCAGAGCTTCCCAAAGGAGGGTCAGTTCTGTGTTTTACTGGAAGTCATTTCTGAAGGACTAGCTTAGAGCCTGCTCCTCTATCACCCCCATGATTTTGTCAGTACCTAATTCCTTGTATCAAATCCCTTCTTACTTAATAAGGGTGGTTTATGTTACCTACAGCTAAACCTTAACTGATACTCTCAACCATACAACTTTTGGTGAAAATTAGATAATGTGAGTGAAATTCATGGCATGGGGCCTGGTAAATAATAAGCATTTAGCAAGTGGTAGAAATGTTTGATGTTTACCCACTGAACATCGGACAGTTTTCCTCCAGAATACTTGAGCTTCAGCCTTGGTGAAAAGGAGACCTTTTTTTTTTTTTTTTTTTCCTGACTCAGCAGGATGAAGAGGATTATGCAGAGATGGAGCCCTTTTGAGGAAAGAAGACGGTAGTAAGAGCACTTGTTTTGAATGGCTTTCATCTGCCCTCAGAGACTGAGCATGGACATTTTCAAATCATAATAGTGCTAGGCATGAGATAATTCTGATACAGCAATAAATACCTTAATGAGAATGGCAGCTCCTACAACAGGGACCAAACTTAAGATCAGTTTCCAAGTAGAGAGATGCTCCATTATGTTTCCTAGTGTGGTCAAAGGACACAGTCCTGCTGAGCAGCATTTTAAGTGCAGCAGACCTGGCAGGCAAGCCCAGAGCAAGCAGGAGCCTGCGTGGCCTCAGCCTGGCCTACTGCCTGTCAGAGGCCCTCCTGCTGCTCAGACACCTGCTTCATCAACCCCTCAAGAGTCACTGCTGGCTCTGCCTGCAGACACCTCAGCCCAGACCTGGACTCACACATGCTATCCCTCTATCTTCCTCCAACTTAAGCTCTTCCTCTTTTGAACTTTTTAATTAAAAAAAAAAAATTATTGGTGTTCCCACTGTGGCTCAGTGGTAACAAACCTGACATAGTGTCTGTTGGGATGTGGGTTTGATCCCTGGCCTCACTCAGTGCGTTAAGGATCCCAGCATTGCTGTGAGCTGTGGTATAGGTCACAGACACTGCTCGGATCTGGCATTGCTATGGTTGCGGCGTAGGCTGGCAGCTACAGCTCTGATTCAACCCCTAGCCTGGGAACTTTCATATGCCATGGGTTCAGCCCGGGGGAAAAAATATTGGAGTAGAGTTGACTTACATTTGTTGTATTAGTTTCAGGTTTACGGCAAAGTTAATCATTCATATACATATACATACATATTTTTCTTTTTTCCCATATAGATTATTACAAACTATTGAGTAGATTTCCCTGTGCCATACAGTAGGTTCTTATTGATTATCTATTTTATACAGTCGTGTGTATATTTTATTCCCACACTTCTAATTCCTCCTAACCTGGCTGGGCACATGGCCTGCACCCCCTAGAGTCTGCCTCATGATGACCCACAACAGCAGGGCTCAGAAGACGCAAGCCCTGTGCCCACTGGCCCAGATGTTGTGGTGAGTGAGGTAGGAGAAAAGAAGCAAACTGTGCCCTTCTCACTCTTTTGCCTAAAGCATTGGTGGCAGCTGCAGATAATCGTTCCTGGTGTGGAAAGCTAATTCTGACTCAGGCTGAATTTTTCCCCATGTGGGACAAGGTTGAATTCTCTGAGGTCCCATCTTGTTTTCTATGCCTCCAAACCTAACTATGTCAGGTCAAGTTTTTTTTTTTTTTAAAGTGACTTCAAATTCCCAGCCAGAATAAAATGATTAAGGTAACATACTATTTAAATATCCCTAAATATTCTTATGAAACCAAAGAAAATGAGTAAATTAGAATAGTGAGATTTAAAAATAAAAAGGCAGCATCTTCAACAAAATGAGCTGACAAGGCATTCGGCTGAAGCCTGGAGTATACATGGTTAATGTCAAACCATCATCAACAGCAGAATCTGCTCAGGACATCTGTTGGGTTGTGACTTGTGGAGGCAGAGAAAGGAATGGAAAAGAGAGTCTCAATGGTCTTCAGAGACTTGAAACACAGAAATTGCATCAAAGGCTCATTCCCAAAGAGAGGAGACCATACTCTGAGTGGAGTCCTCAGCAAGAAAACATGGAAAAAGCCAGTTGGTAAAACTGAAGGAAAACTACATAGACTCTTAGTGAGCCCATGAGTCAAATAAGACATCCTAAGCATCCATGAGAAAATAAGAAGATACTAGGAAGCTTGTACCCATAAGAACTTCAGAAATATCCAAGCTCTTTACCTCTGAAATGAGATTTACCGTGAGGGGGAAAAAAAGTACTATGGTTATAGAAAAGAGAAATGAGCGCCATATAAACAATGGTGGAAAATGGAAAAAAAAGATTCAACTTTTGAGAGGAGAGAGTCCCAAGAAGCAGGACTGTAGAACTGACAGGCTGACAGGCTGCATTTTCTCCCCCCCCCCCCTCGCCTTTTTTTTTTTTTTTTTTGAGGCCACACCTTCAGCATATGGAAGTTCCCAGGCTAGGAGGTGAATCAGAGCTGCACCTGCTGGCCATAGCCACAGCCACAGCAATGCCAAGTCTGAGCTGCATCTGCGACCTACACTGCAGCTCTTGGCAATGACGGATCCTTAACCCACTGAGTGAGGCCGGGGATTGAACCCACATCTTCTCGGACACTATGTTGGGTTATTAACCCAGTGAGCCACAATGGGAACTGCTGTATTTTCCAATAAGTCAAGGTAACAACAGAGAAGGGAGCCTTAGAGCCATTCCTCCAGGAAACCACGCTGACCTGACCCCACAGGAATCTCTCTCCAAAAAAATAAAAGGGGGCATCTCAAATTAACAAGAGAAATTGAAAAGGATTGCAATTAAACCTCATATAAGGACACTGCATGGAAAAAAAATCATTATTAAAGACATCCAAAAAAAAAAAGAAAGAAAAAAAGGCCACAAAACTGATGAAAACTATAGCTTAACATTACAGAAGAGCTAAGATAAAAATAAGAACCATACAGAAGCTATGAAAACTTAGCATAACCTAGAAGTAAAATCTCAAAAAGAGATTAGATGAGTGAAAGCCATCTCACACCAGACAGAATAGCCATCATCAATAAGTCCCCAAATAACAAATGCTGGAGGGGGTGTGGAGAAAAGGGAACCTTCCTGCACTGTTGGTGGGAATATAAGCTGGTACAACCACAATGGAGAACAGTATGGAGGTACCTTAGAAATCTATAAATAGAACTATCATATGACCCCGCAATCCCACTCTTGGGCATATATCCAGACAAAACTTTCCTTGAACAAGTCACATTCACCTGCATGTTCACTGGAGCACTATTCACAATAGCCAAGACATGGAAACAATCCAAATGTCCATCGACAGATGACTGGATTAGGAAGACATGGTATATATACACAATGAAGTACTACTCAGCCATAAAAAAGAATGAAATAATGCCATCTGCAGCAACATGGATGGAACTAGAGACTCTCATACCAAGTGAAGTAAGTCAGAAAGAGAATGACAACCATATGATATCACTTATATCTGGAATCTGATATACAGCACAAATGAACATTTCCACAGAAAAGAAAATCATGGACTTGGAGAGTAGACTTGTGGTTGCCAAGGGGGAGGGGGAGGGAGTGCAGTGGATTGGGAGGTTGGGGTTAATAGATGCAAACTATTGCCTTTGGAAAGGATTAGCAATGAGATCCTGCTGTGTAGCACTGGGAACTATGTCCAGTCACTTATGATGGAGCATGATAATGTGAGAAAATAGAATGTGTACATGTATGTGTAATTGAGTCACCATGCTGTACAGTAGAAAAAAAAATTGTATTGGAGAAATAACAATTAAAAAATAAATAAGTAAAAATAAAATGGAATAATGTAAGGAACACAAAGAATGATATTTGCAATGATTTGATATACTGTGCATGTGTTTTATTTTAAATTTACGGATTTTTACTGTACAGCACAAGGAACTATGTGTGATTGGGTCACTTTGTTGTACAACAGAAATTAAAGAAACATTGTAAATCAACTATACTTTAATAATTCTTTAAAAACATTATGGATTTTTCTCACACTTTAAATAAATATAAATGTTTTTAAATTTCAAAATAGTGTTTTTAAAAGCTCATTGATCACTACTGAAGACTGCTAGAGCACTAAGTTAAAACTGATAAAGGAAAAGAGTTAAGTTTCCAATATAACCTATAGTTTCAGTATGATCTATATTTCAAGGTAACCAAATTAATAAGGGAATGAAAGTCTTTACAGAATAATTCAAATAAATAAATGCATAAGGAATTATGGAGTTAAAATACCACCAGTTTACAAATCTCATGAAATAATGGATACAGGAAACAATCATTTATGGATGCTATAAAACAGCAGGCATAAGTTTAATAGGAAATTTAATAATGGAGGTATAGCTGACAGCATCTCAGCATAATAGCATATATGACAAGTCAACAGCTAACACCATACTCAATGGTGAAAAGCTGAGAGGTTTTTCTTTAAGATCAGGAACAAGACAAGGTAGGCATTCCTACTTTAATTCAACATAGTACTGGAAACTCTAACTATAGCAATTAGTCAAGAAAAAGAAATAAAAGGCATCTAAACTGAAAAGGAGAAGTAAAATCGTGTTTGCAAATGAAATTATATATGGAAAACCCTAAAGACTATGCACACACACACACACACACACACACACACACACACATTATTAAATATAAGAAATGAATTGAGTAAAGTTGCAGAATACTAAATTGACGTGCAAAAGTCAGTTACATTTCTATACAATAACAGCAAACTATCAGAGAAATTAAGGAAACAATCCCATTAATAGTAGTATCAAAATAATAGAAATACTTAAGAATAAATTTAACCAAAGAAGTGAAAGATCTGAATACTGAAAACTATAAGAGATTGCTAAAATAAAGTGAAGAAGAAACAAATAAATGGACAGATATTCTGGGTTCATGGACTGGAAAAATGGCTATTGTTAAAATGTACATACCACCCAAAGCAATCTATAGATTCAATGCAATCCTTTTCAGACATTCCATGATATTTTTCATAGAGATAGAAATGACAAAACTAAGATTTCTACAAAACAACCAAAATACCTTGAATAGTCAAAGCAGTCTTGAGAAAAAAGCAAAACTGGAGACATCACACTTCCTGATTTTAAACTCAATTACAAAGTTATAGCACTAAAACATGCACCCCAGTGTTCACTGCAGCACTATTCACAATAGCCAAGACACAGAAGCAATCTAAATGTCCATCAACAGAGGAATGGATAAAGAAGCTGTGGTATATATACAATCAAGTATCACTCAGCCATAAAAGAGAATGAAATAATGCCATCTGCAGCAACACTGGAGGGATCTAGAGATTATCATACTAAGTGAAGTTAGACAATGAAAAACAAACATCATACAATATCACTTATATGTGAAATCTAAAAAAGGATACAAATTAACTTATTTTCAGAATAGAAATGGACTCAGAGACTTTGAAAACAAACTTATGGTTACCAAAGGGGATAGGTGGGAGAGAGGGATGGGTTGCGGGTTTGGGATTGGCATATGCGAACTGTGGTATGTGGAATGACTGGCCAATGGGGATCTGCTCTGTAGCACAGGGAAGTCTACTCAATAGTCTGTGATATTCTATATGAGAAAAGAATCTGAGAAAGAATGGATATGAATATGTATATAACTGAATCACTTTGTTGTTCAGCAGAAATTATCACAACATTGTAAATCAACTATACTTAATAAAACTTCAAAAAGTGAAAAAAAAAGCTATATACTAAAATAGTGTGTATTGGCATAAAAACAGAAGCATAGATCAATGAAACAAAATAGAGAGCTCAGAAATAAACCCATGCACATATGGTCAATTAATGTATGACAAAGGAGCCACGAATACACAATGCGGAAATAATAGTCTCTTTAATAAATATTGTTGGGAAAACTGGATGGAAACATGTAAAAGAATGAAACTGGACCCTGACTTTACACCTTACATAAAAATTAACCTAAGCTGGATTAAAACCTAAATTTAAGACCTGAAATCATAAAATTCATAGAAAATAAAAACACAAACAATAAGCTCCTTGACACTGACCTTGGTGATGATTTTTTGGAGTTGCCACCAATGGTAAAAAAGAACAAATGGGGCTACATCAAACTAAAAGGCTGCTACACAGAAAAGGAAACCATCAGCAAAATGAAAAGGCAACATATAGAATGGGAGAAAATGTTTGCAAATCACATATATGATAAGAGGCTTAGAGGCTTACATCCAAAATATATGAGGAACTCATACTGACTCACAAACTTTGAAAAACTTATGGTCTCCAAAGGAGACAGTTTGGGGGGTGGGGAGATGCGCTGGGGTTGTGGGATGGAAATCCTATAAAATTGGATTGTGATGATCACTGTACAACTATAAATGTAATAAATTCATTGAGTAATAAAAAATATGTATATATGGGGAACTCATACAACTCAAAAGCGATAGATAACTCCATAAATAAAAATAACCCAATTAAAAAGTGGGCAAAGGGCCTGAGTAGACATTTCTCCAAAGAAGACATACAAATGGCCAATAGGTAAGTGAAAAGGTGCTCGACATCGCTAATCAACAGGGGAATGCAAATCAAAAGTACAATGAGATATCATCTCACTCCTGTTGGAATGGCTATTATCCAAAAGACAAGACATAATTAATGCTGATGAGGATGCGGAGAAAAGGGAACCCTTGTATATTGTCAAGAATATAACAGTGTACAATGTACAGTGTTGTTGAGAATGTAAATTGGTACAGCCACCATGGAAATGAGTATAAATTTGCCTCAAAAAATTAAAAATAGAACTACCAGGAGATACCATCATAGCTTAGTGGGTTAAGAACCCGACAGCATCTGTGAAGATGCAGGTTCAATCCATGGCCTCACTCAGTGGGTTATGGACTGGTGTTGCTGCAAGATGCAGCATAGGTTGTGGGTGCGGCTCAGATTCCACGTTGCTACAGCTGTCATAGGCCAGCAGTTGCAGCTCCAATTCAACTCCTAGTCCAGGAATTTTTATATGCTGCAGGTGCAGCCTTAAAATTTTTTTTAAAAGAATTACCATATGATCAAGCACTCCCTCTTCTAGACATATATTCAAAGAAAATGAAACCACTTTCTTGAAAAGAAATCTGTAATTTCCATGTTTATTGCAGCATTATTCACAACAGTCAAGCAATGGAAACAACCCAGGTGTCCATCTATGGATGAATGGATAAATAAAATGTGGTATATATACAATGAATACCACTCAGCCTTAACAAAAAGAAGGAAATTCTGTCCTTTGTGACAAGATGGATGAACCTGGAAGGCATTATGCTAAGTGAAATAAGCCAAACAGAGAAAGACAATCACTGTATGGTATCACTTCTATGTGGAATCTTTAAAAAAAAACTTCTATGTGGAATCTTTAAAAAAAAATCGAATTCATAGAAACAGAGAGTAGAGGAGTGGTTGCCAGGAGCCAGGGGCCAGAGGAAATAGGGAAGGGTTGGAGGACTTAGTTATCTTTCAGTTATAAGGTGACTAAGGTCTGAGGATCTAATGTATAACCTGGTGACTATAGCTGATAACACTGTATTGTATACTTTACATTTGCTAAAGAGAGTAGAACTTAAATGTTCACACACACACACACACACACACACACAGGAAGGTAAGTATGTGAGGTGATAGATGTGCTCATTTAATGGGGGAAATCCTTTCACAATGTGTATGTATATCACACCATCACATTGTACACTTTAAATATCTCATAATTTTATTTGTTAATTATATCTCAGAAAAGCTGGGAAGTAAAGGGTTATGTAGAAAAAACAAAGAACAATATGGGACAGAAATTATACAGGGCCCACCTAACCAAAAATATTAACTTTCTGGCCCCTTCACAGAAGAAAAGTTGTCAATCTCTGTATTAATATTTTTTTAATGTAACAGAGTTGAAAACTTTATTGATAGACATTTACATTCCAAATTGCTGCTAATCTTTAAAAAAAAAAAACACCACTTGCCAGGTTTTGCTATTGTATCGAAGGGCTAAAATCATCTGTAAATTAATTATCTGGGATCCCTTTTCCTCTGGTTTCAGATCATATCTGACCAAAGGGAGCACCAAGAAGAGCCCTGAGGGTGAAAGGAGAGTGATTAAAAGGTTTAATCACTTCATCTCCATCCCGTCCATCAGCTTTCTCCCCAGGTCCAGGATGCTTCTTCCCCTTGTTTCCTCAGAGATACAGGTGATAATAGCTTCCCATTGCAACCAGCCTTTAGGGACTGCACCCCTTGCTAATTTTCTTTCACACTGGCCACACCTCTGTAAAGAGTCTCTTTATTAAAATCTCTTCAATTACGTCTTTTGAATATGCCACCTGTTTCCTACCAGGACCCTGACTCATATAGACTCTGTGTTAGATAATAACTTTGTTATGGTAATGGTTTGGTGGCTTTATTAGAAAGGTCTCCAGATAGAGATACATACTGAAATATTCACCGAAGACATGATATGATGGCTGGAACTTTGTCCTTAATTACTCCTAAAAAATAATTCGAGAGGTAAATTAAATGAGATATAGATTATATATACCAATATAATATCATATATATTGAAGTGGTGTGTGTGTGTGTGTGTGTATGGGATCATATGCCATTGGCTATTTATGGGAGTCTCATATTATTTTCTCTAGTTTTGAAATATACATATGCAATATAATATTACATTATAATATATAATCATATTATATTATATATGGGAGTGGTGTATATATATATATATATATGGGATCATATATCATTGGGTGTTTATGGGGATCTCATATTATTTTCTCTACTTTTGTATATTTTTTTAAAGAAATCATAATATAAAGAAGAATTGTATTTTAATCCTACACTAGTTGTTTAATAAACTAAAGCAAAGGACAATTATATTGAATGAATTTTGTTTAAAGGGCCAGCAAAGACTAGGATAGGCCCTGTGATTAAGAACATGAACTCTTGTAGCTCAGCGGCAACGAACCCAGCTAGGATCCATGAGGATGTCGTTCAATCCCTGGCCTCCCTCAGTGGGTTAAGGATCCAGTGTTGCCACAATCTACAGTGTAGGTCGCAGACACAGCTTGGATTTGGTGTGGCTGTGGCTGCGGCGTAGGCCAGCAACTATAGCTCTGATTCGACCCCTATTTGAACTTTCATATGCTGTGGGTGCGGCCCTAAGAAGACAAAAAATGAAAAATAAAAAAATTAACTTAAAAAAATAAACTTTGGTTATGAAGTGCTGAATTTTAAATCTCATTTCAGACACCAATTAAGTAAATGGCAGTACCTTCTAATCACTTCTCAATCTCATTTTCTTATCTAAAAAGTATGGATACTATCTCTATCATTGGACTAACATTAAGATAACTAAATAAAACAATATATGTAATCTGCCTGGTACCTAGTAGATGCTTAAGCAATTATTGTTGACACTGCTATTAATATTGATTATAATAGTTTATATTCAGAAAATAGATGGAATTGAGTTTGAGATCGTAAAGAGAAAGAAAAGGAAAGTGGGAGCTACCAAGAATATTCTAATAGGTAACTGTGTCCTCTGATATAGATTGGATATATTGCGAGACTTGTCCCTAGAGACTTAAATTTTTTTACAGGCTAATTGAACTGTACCATTTGAGATAAGTGAAGTCAAAGCTATTTAAATAGCATGTAGTCATTAGGAAACTAGTTTAATGGAGAAAATCTCAAAGGAATCCATTTTTGTCCCTATTTGACAGAAGGAATGTTTTAACACCTTAATAGGAGCACCACATTGGTTCAAACCTTTTAATTGGGATGATTTCCATTCTAATTGCATGGAAAGTTAAAATCACGTTATAATAAGATGATGAAGCAGCACAGATGTTCTGTAATTTGACTTTATGCCTATCCTTCTGAATGGTTCAAAAGGAAGCTACAGTGATATGTTATGGTGTGCATTTGTTTTACTATCTGGCTAGAGGTTCTTGATAAATTATTAACTGATCAACATGATGTCGTGTGAAAGGGCTATAAAATAAAATTATGTCTCCACTGAGATAACTGAGTGGCAGAGACATGCTCATTAACAGTGTCTCCACATGAAGGAAGAATGACAAATTGAAGCCATTTTGCTAGTAACCTCGAGTCCAAACCACTCTAACCTGATGTATTTACTTGATTGAGGAAGAACTGCTCGAGGCTTTAAAATGTGTAATTGCTCCTATTTTCTCCCTCACATTGGTTTAGCTATGTCTGCAAGCACAGATGGTCTGCCCTTTGTTTTACCGCAGAGATTTAGCTGTTTAAGCTTTTGCCACTTAACTGGGGCAAAACAAGCTGCCCTGGGGGTCCCTTGGGTCTCCACCAAGAGACACCCTCTTAGGTGGCTTCAGTGGGCCTGTCCCCAGTACCCAAACACTGTCACCTTTCCACACACACCTCCAACCACATCAACTCTGTTTTCAGTGTCACACCAAGGTTGCTAAAGACTAATACATTTTTAACTTTTCCAGGAAGGTCAGAATTTCAACAGGAATCCAAATCTCAAGTGTAAAGAGTAATGAAGCTCTAATACATACAATCTGGGGCTCAGCTTATGTTAGAGAGGAGGTGAGAGAAGGTGGATCATCAGAGGGGAGTCAGGCTTAGGGACATCAGAAGTCAGAAGAAGCCACGGGGTGGGGGGGGGGAAGTCTCTGGCCAGTCCCCATCTACCCATGACACACATGCTGTCATGGAGCAAGGCCCCTTCACCCTGACACCGAAGTGTGCACCAAATGCCATGCCAAAAGCAACCAGTCAAACCTCCCCCCAGCCTAAAGACAGAAACTCTACAGACCACATTTTTATATAACATCTAGACACTTATCCGTATGGCACCAAAATGTTTCCATTCACTGTGCTACCTGATTTCTCTGATGGACGCAGAGCCATCTACTCTCTTAGACTGTGAGGTTTTTATTATAAGAGAGAGGGGAAATTTAATAAGAAAATAAGTACAGCCTTAAGTGTCACTTGAGACAAGAAGCCATGCTTTCACATGCCTCAGGCTTCTTAAAGGAGAAAGAGCTAGGAAGCTGTTCTTTTAAGACCTTCCCCCTGGTGATGCTGCAAGTTCTTTTAGGGGCCAGTCTTGGTAACGGCCTCCTGATATTGGTAAGCAAACAGCTTACTAGCCTTCCTCTTCCAGGCTATATATATTCCACAGATTTTCTAGAGACAGTGTTTTGTTTTATTTTTTTTGTTTGTTTGTTTGTTTTTTGTCTTTTTACTATTTCTTGGGCCACTCCTGCGGCATATGGAGGTACCCAGGCTAGGAGTTGAATCAGAACTGTAGCCGCCGGCCTACACCAGTGCCACAGCAACGCGGGATCCGAGCCGCATCTACAACCTACACCACAGCTCACGGCAACACCGGATCGTTAACCCACTGAGCAAGGGCGGGGACCGAACCCGCAACCTCATGGTTCCTAGTCGGATTCGTTAACCACTGCGCCATGATGGGAACTCCCTAGAGACAATGTTTTAACCTCAAGTGATATTCTTCAGGTGTTTCCTTGTGTCAGGTTAACAATCTGGCAATGTCACTGCAGTGGCTTGGGTCACTGTTGTGGTGGGGGTTCAATCCCTGGCCCAGAAACTTCTACATGCCACATGCCATGGGTGCGGCCAAAAAAATAAAAACAAGTAAAGTGGTATTCTTCAGAACACTGTTCCCAGATAAGCCTAGAAAAATGTTCCATGGCTTGAGAAGTTTAGTGAATTCTGGAATCTTTGTGATTTAAAATTCAGGCCAGTAGTTAAGGCTCTGAGAAGGCCTGCAGTAAAAAGAACTATGTGACATTGTATAGCCCGGCATTTTTCCAAAGCTTATTTTTCTTGGCACACTTATTTTGAACCCTATAAAACAATGCTCCAGAGAAGACAGGCTTATAAAATTCTGGTTAACTCAGAGGCTCCCTTCAATGGGCCATAAATCTTGGGGATAAAGCGTGGAATACATGGAGGGGGAGAGCAGGGAGTAGAAGGTAGATATAGCGATCCACGAACACAATATGTTTACAAAGTACTATGTATAAACTTAATAAACAATATAACTCATAGATATGGGGGACCGTTTTTCAAATATTTTAAGGTGTTATTAAAATGTACTAAATATGAATCCATGTAAAAGCACCACTTTAGTAGATTTTAGTAGTTTTTGTCTTGCATCTCTTTTCAGTCACCAGAAACTAAAAATATGATTATGTGGGAAGTCTGTAAAATGTTTTGAGATTAAAGGGGGTTCTTTGTACTAAAGGGAAAAAAAGAGAGAGAGAGAGAGAGAGAACCACTGCCTTAAGCCAAAGGAGTGACTCGAATGGTTGGAAATGCAGGCAAAGTGCCAGCAGATGCAGAGATTCTGAGGCACAAATGCTGATTCCTCGCAAAGCGTAATGTACGGTGTCACCTGGTCCACCCAGGAGCAGCCTGGGTGTGCAGACTCCAGTGCTGTGGATGGATCCCTTCACATGCCCTTGAGGCCAGGGCTCTGTAGGGAGCCTGGCACAGCATGCATGGTGGAACTGATGTTTCTGTATCACAGCTGTATAAATGAGCTGCACTGGCCAGATGTGACCATCCTGACCCTGTTTGTGTGCAGTGTGTACATGCAGCCTCAGGGACCCTCAGGGACCTTGCTGGCTCTTGGATTCTGTGACAGCAGACTTCTCTGCAAATTGTACATCAAAAAATAAGACAAACTCCCATTTCAAGGAAAACTGTCCACAGATGCCGCTCTCTCCGAAGAGAGGGCAAATTCAGGTCTATCCAAGGAAGGCAAACCCAGCAATGCCCTTAATCATAAGGATGATCACTCTGATCAGCCCAAAGAGTCTGGCAAGCAAGGCACAACCTCCTCATTACTCTGGAATCATTACAACCCTGATGGTGAGATGATCATGGTGATTATCATAGCATGTAGTTAGGCTAATAGTACATTATGTGACTGGGATCACTTCTTTCCATAGTCCAGCTGATCGACAACGTTTAATTTTGTTCTTGGTATAAGACAAACATCACTGCTCTGCAGCACGTGGCCTTTTCCAAATGTTCTGGATTATCTGAACTAGAAGAAATATCCATATTTAAATCATATCCCTTTGCTCTGAGGTCAAAAATTGAAGCTGACCAGGAACACAGGCAGATGCAACCAGATTCTTCTTGGGCTCCTCAGAGCTGATGGCCGCACCTTGCGGAGGTGGCAGAGTCAGTGCTCTTGGCAAGGGCAGCATGCTAACTCCATCTGGGGAAGAGAGGCCTGTCACAGGGAATCAGGAACTCTTGGACTCTCATTTTCCTTAATGACTCAGTAGTTGTTGACCTGGAAAAGAATCCAATCCAGAGGAGCAACTTTTCCTTTAATTTCTCACTTTATCTTTAACTGCAAGTTTTTGACATTTCCATCTGTGACTCTGGATCCAAATTCACTGATATCTTTCTTGGCCAGGTCATTTCTCTCTTGGATGTTTGGAAATATCTCTCTTCACTTGGGGCTTACAATTTCTATGGATATTTCTACGCTGCATATTCCAAACCACGTTTCTAGAGTTTTCACTTTTTTCCCCAGGTTTCCATTTTTTAATTATAGTTCATTTACAATGTTGTGCCAATTTCTGTTATACAGCATAGTGACCAGTCATGCATATATATGTGTGTGTGTATATGTATATATATGTGTGTGTATATATATGTGTGTGTGTATATATATATATATATTCTTTTTTTTAATACTATCTTCCATCATGTTCTATCCCAAGAGGCTGGATATAGTTCCCTGCATAGGACCACATTGCTTATCCATTCTAAATGTAATAGTTTGCATCTACTAACCCCAAACTCCTTGTCCATCCCACTCCCCCCTTCTTTCCCCTTGGCAGCCACAAGTCTGTTTTCCATGTCTGTGAGTCTGTTTCTGTTTGGTAGATTGGTTCATTTGTGCCATATTTTAGATTCCACATATAAGTGTTATCAATAGAGTTTTCACTTTTGAATCTTGTTATGAGTTGTCTTGAAAAAGAAACACGATAGCTTTAGATGGAAAACAGTGAAAAGGCCAAGAAGACTAAAATAGTAATTTGCCAGTTTAACTTTAAAGTTCTTTCAGGAAGAACATAGCTATTCCTTCTTGGTTTTGCCTAGTTTCCTTTCTACTCATTTGCCAATAAAAGGCAATTAACATTTATAGCTAAAGGGCCCTGGCATGGAGCCAACTAATAATAATAAGACTGTCTACATAATATAAAGCTTCAGATTAGTAGAGTATAAACAGGAGAAGCTGTAGAACAAAAAGGAATAAATTAGCAAATGATTCAAAATTCCTGCCTACATCTACCTAATGCTAAGCTTTTGGGAGAAAACCGAACATTCCAATTAGAATTTAAGGGATTTCTAAATATTTTATTGTGAGCAAGGTTTTTTCAGCTTTAAGTGCTCAGTAGTTAGTGAAAAATAGTCTTCCAGGAAAAAGTTTTTATTCACACTCTTGGGAGTTACTGATTCTTTACTCAGTGGGCCACTTACCCGGGAGTGACATAATTTTAGATTTAGACCATGTGTACATGATATCAAATGCTTTCTGACCAATTCATTTGGCTTTGTCACTATGTGGGCGTCTCAAGAAAATGTTTGCTCAGGCAGAAAGTTCTGCTGGACCGAGTTGAGGTTTTAAGATGGAAATATGATGTTTGACTCTCTGGAGATCTGAATAAACCATTTGAGCTTTGATCAATCCATGCCTTATTTGTTATTTGCTTCAAAATATGCCAAAGGGGAGAGGAATTATCCCATTTAGGAAGTCAGATTAAAGTATTCCCAAGAGGGAGAAGCCCTGCGAGAACAAGTAAGGAATGGCTGAGGAGAGATAGGATGGCTTTATATATTTTTTCTTTAAGAGACAGTTGGAAACCAAGTGAAGCGGAAAGGAGAGCTGGCCCTGGGGCACTCGGAGAGGCTGGGAAGTGTCATGGCAAAGTGCAGTGTCTCCCACACCTGTGTTCCACAGACTGTGAGCCTCTGAGCATTAGTAGACGTGCTAAAGAAAAACTGCCCCAGGCTCAAGTAATTTTGGAAATGGCTGGACTGCACAGAACTAAGTAGGTTCCTTTATTGCAGGACTTCTCAGAGCCTTTAGTATTCTTGTACACTGTGAATTTCCAGGAGAAGAATAGATTATCAAATACCCAAAGGTAACAATCACAGAGCGATCTTTTTGAGACACACCTACTGATAGCACCTCATGTGATATTTCTAGAAAACTATTTGAGAAAGTTTTGGTTTAAGTGGAAAGATTTCTGACTTTGAAGGCAAATACATCCCAGCTCTATCACCTACTAGCTGTGTGACCTTAGAATAATCACTTAGGTTTGTCAATGGTAAAATGTAGATTTTTATCTATATGGGACAGAATTTTCTTAAGAATAGTGACAAATATGAAGTACAATTATAAACAATGAAATGCAGATAAATGTGAGTTCATATTATTAGAAATCCAGATGATGAGTGATAAAAATCTTCAGGTATTTATATTTACAAATTTTAGGTTTACAAATTTGAGTTCTGATTTTAACAGCACTGCCAATAAAGCTGATATTTAACTGAAAAGATGCACTCATCACCTGAAATTAACACAATATTGTACATTTCTTATACTTCGGTTTTTAAAATGGTTTTTAAAAAATACACTCATACTTGATTACATTCTGCAAAACCGTTCCTTTTTGAGGACCCTGAAAGAGCAGAGTAGCCCCAAATGAGTACCCTACTTTTTATTAAAAAATACTTGGGAAACATCTTCCCCATTCTACCCACAAAAAAATGTTGCAACCAACTCCCTGAATGTTCGGAAGGCACACAGCTAGTTTAGGATTTATGTCTGGTGTTTAAGGTCTGAAGTAAGCTGAATTGTATAAACATTTTGGCACAGTATGCAGGGAGTTAAATACATTACTCTTGGCATTATTAACAGGTGGTGTGGGAATAAGTTGCTATGGAAAGTTCAGGCTGCAATGTCAGCAGAAGAAAATGTATTTTATAGGCTTATGGGGGTGGAGGGGCAACAAAGGTTTCACTGGGTCTGATGCATGAAGATGACTGAAAAATCCTTTCCAGCTGTCACAACTGCACATGGGGTTGGATGATTTCTGGTAGTGTTATGAATGTAAACGCTCTTCAATTAACTGTTTCGAAAGCAAAAGACTGTTTCTGAAAGAGCAATTTCTAGGCACCTGAAATGCTTGAAAGCCCCTATTATTTTCCAAGTTGTTCAGTCTCTTGAGAGAGATCATCTCCCTTCCAACATAGGCTTCCTAGTGCTCCAAAGATACAAAAATAGACATGCAAGGAATATGTTCTCTAGAATAAGCAGAGCAGCTGTGGGCTTCCACAAAGCTGAGCTTGAGTCAAGACTCAGTATATTCACAAAGCACCCCTAATCTCTTCCAGCCACCCCCTCTTCCATATAGCCAGTCTCCAAATAATAACGCGAGAACGAGAGGGAAAGAGCTTAAATCACAGGAAAACAAACTCAGGAGGAATTTCTGTTGACCAGAACACAGAAGGCCAAAGAAAATGACGGGATCTCCTTTTCTTGAGTGTAAGGCCAAAGGACCCCATCCAGGACGATTAAAGGGTCCCTGCAAGATCTTCTTATTTTTTGAGAATGAACAAAAGGAAACTATTGATTGCCAGAAAGGGAGAATCAAATATACTCTACTGTGGTCTAGGTGGAAAGAGAATCCGATGCTGTGCCTGACAATAAGAAAAGCAGGTCCTAGGAAGGAAAATATATTGGGTTCTAAGAATAAGTGGTGCTGGATGTGGGTTCCGAATTGTTTTGTGACCCTTCTTGAACTCCAAATCACCGTAAGGTTTCATCAGGCTAACTCTTTAGGGACTTTGACCAAGCAGGTGATGAGCTTGCATAGCCCGTACTATTTCATTATTTCTGTGCAAAGGATGAAAGGCTACCTTTTTATTAAGCTAACCCTGTGACTACAACTCCATCACTCAAGGAAGCCCCAGGGCCCCATTCAAAACATCTGTCTACTAGCCCTTCAAAATTCCCAAAGGCCCTGGAGTTCTTTGCATGCTCAGTTTCACAACACTCCACACTCACTGGGCAGTAGACTTGGACAAGTTCAGGGTTAAGAATGTTGGCTTTGGACTCTAAGAAAGCTGGGCTGAGGTTCTCAAGTCTCTGTTCTGCCACTTAACTAGTCATGCCACACTGGACAAAGTACTTAAGGTCTCTCCACCTTCGTGTCCTCATCTGCAACCTGGGGATAACCACCGTCTCTGCTTCCAAGGCTTTTTCAGGATTAGATGAGATAATCCCTGTAAAGCACAGTGAAAGATGACAGCTACAGTTCACACTGGAAGTGGGAGGCTTTCTGGTCTCTGCAACGAGAAGACTGCTTGGGCACTTGCCATGGTTTTGTGAAGACACGCAGGCCCCATCCCATGATAGAAGCAAGTTAACCAACATCTCGCTTCTCATTATTAATCATTAGAAGGAGAGAGATGTGAAAAGTGACAATACTTCTGCCCTAGCTTCCTAAATTTTTACTCCTATAACTCTCCTCTCAACGGACATCCAAAAGAATTGAGATCCAAGGCCTGGGCCAGCCACTCTCATCTTGTCAGCATTAACATGAGTGAGAACTCATGCTTTCATCTGGTCATTTAAATAACTATATTTGCGTTTCTAACAGTATGTTTGGGATAGCAGGGGACCTGCCAACTTGCATCTGTGTTTTTCAAATGAGAATTATTCAGTTGGCAGAAAAACCACCCAAGCTCTTGCAACCAGGAAATATGATTTACAGCATTCAAAACTGTCATTTAATTTGTTTTAGTATTCAATTTATCCTTCTACATCCATAAATTCTACACCCAAGTGATGAGCAAATGAGGTCAATGTTTATTTATTGCAGTTGCACTGGATGTATAATGTAACTACTGTATTAGATTGGCTCCTCCAGGCATTGAGAGAGGCCATGAAAAGCCTGAATGTGAGGGCTTTAACCACAAACATGAATTCGAGGCCTCTCGCAGGCCTGTGCTTATTGCCACACGCACACTGGGCCTCTCTTCTGGCACCCAGATCTCTTCTGGCCACATGTTACACAAACACTGGTAACTGGGCTTCTACAGGAACAAGGGTGACTGATGTTGGTTCTGTGTGGTGCCAAGCCATCCATACAATTTAATGAGGACACCAAACTGCTTCTTTTACAAGATGTTAAAAAACAATTAAAGGTTTGCTTGTCCTTCACAGATTTAGAGGTCATTAGATAAAACTCAAATCCTAACTCTCTAAATCCCTTATTATTCCAACTAAAAAATGGGTGGTTTAGCACTCTTACAGCCCCTTTATTCCTCCCAATACCACTTAAAATCTATCTATCTATCTACATATATATATATATATATACATATATACATACACATTTTTTTTGCTTTCTATGGCCAGACCTGAAGCATATGGGAAGTTCCCAGGCTAGGAGCTGAATTGGAGCCACATCTGCGACCTACACCACAGCTCTTGGCAACACCTGATCGCTGACCCACTGAGCAAGGCCAGGGATCGAACCTACATCCTTGTGGATTCTAGTCTGATTCATTTCCATTCAGCCACAATGGGAAATCCTAAAATCAATATTAAAACCACTCAGATATGGTGCTGTGGTCAAACAGGTGTTTGATTCAATTTTTCCCATTTAAAACTGTCTGCTGGGGGAGTTCCCCAGTGGCTCAGTAGGCTAAGGATCCAGTGTTGTCACTGCTGTGGTTCAGGTTAATGCTGTGGCTCAGGTCACTGCTATGCTTGTGTGTGATCCCTGGCCCAGGAACTTCCGTGTGCCACAGGCACAGCCAAACAAACCAACAGCCTGCTGACTTCCCATCCGACCTTCCACCATGCTGTTAAACTAAGCATTTACAGAACTGTGCTTGGCCTACCTCCTAGCCTGGCCCACCAATCCTCTCCCAACATAAACCCATGACCTTTATCCTTCTTTGCTCCCTAACTTGGGTTCATTTCAGTTTCATCTTTCTGAATCACTTATTTCGTGGAGGCCGTGAGCTAAGGGCTGGGGTCCAGGACCACAGGCTAGTAGGCTTAGGAAGAAACTCCTCCTCTGGACCCATGTGACAGTTGTGGAATTGGGAAGCAGGAAACCCAACTCAAAGAGTGCCCACTAGTGACCAGTACTTCATATACATCATCCTCCCAAGTCTTCACATTAACCCTATGCGCATATGTATAATCATCAGACTCCTGGAAAAGAATAAGCATGGTACAAGACGGCAGGCAGTTTCTCCAGAATCATACAGTAGGTGGTGGAATGGGAATTTGCACCCAGACCTGTCAGATTCTGAAATCCAATCATTTTCACTACAGGAGAGAACCACCACACCTCGAGTCTCCTGGGCCAAAAATCTTATAGTCACTTTGAACTTCTCATCTCTACTTACTACATCAAGATGGCTTCAGTTTCCAGTCACAGAACGTCCTGATTCCAGCAAGCCTTAGCAACTAGGAAGCATGATTTCTCACACGACAAGAATTTTAGAGATCAAGTGACTTTATCCTCACTTCTCTGAATCCCTTTGGCTTTGCCAATTTCTGTGCTTTGCCTGGTAACAGGACAGCTACCACGTTTCAGATACCACATCCAGATGGGACAACATAATAAATGAAGGGAACGCATCTAACAGTATTTCCTTCTTAAGAAAAAAATGAAAACTTTTTTCAGGATATCTTATACCACCGCTGTGATCACATATAATAAATAAAGGGAACACATCTAACAGTATTTCCTTCTTAAGAAAAAATGAAATTTTTTTTTGCCAGGACAGCTTATATCATATCACTCTGGCTAGAACTGGACCCATGTCCACTTCTAAACCAATCACCACCAAAGGGAGTGAGGTGAATAGGATCAGGTTCCAGGCTGACCAGGACCCAGTCATTGGTGCTGGGATGGAGTCAGTTTCCTTCTCCCTGAAGCCCAGAACAAGTACATGGAGAGATACATTCCTGAAGGAATTCCTTGGGAAGAAAGAGGAAAGCAAATGCCAGGTTAGCTATGCTCACTCCACATCCCCAAGTTCTGCCTGTTTGTTGTGTTTCTCAATGTTTCCCATGTTTATTCTTTTCTTTTCATTGCTCTAGCTTAAGCCCTTTGTATCTTTCTCCTAGATTATTATAATAACATCCTACCTGAGCTCTATCTCCAATTTTCTCCTGGGTCTAGGCCAAATTAAGATTCCCAAGGTGCCCTGTGACCAAGTGCCCCCTCTTCCAGAACCTGCAATGACCTGTGTAAGATTCAGATCCAATTTAACTCTTTACCCCTATCTCACATGAGTTCTTCCTCACCAATCAAAAGGGATACACAACGGAATTACTTTGAACAGGTAGGTAAGAGGGTTTCAAAAGGATAAATTAAAGGCCAAGAATTTTCATAAAGGCATTACCTCTAATGCTACGTATAAGTCAGGCCCAGAATAGAGACATGAGGAAGACGATACCATTGCTAGTACTGTTTTGTATAATGAGCATTCCCATCTGGCTTGCCTTTAGAGTACAGCATCTTCAAGAACAACTTCCACCTTGAAGTTACAAGATGATACCGACATTCTTTCAGATGTCTGCGAGCCCAGAGCTACCCAAACCCATGTGCCATCCATAAGAGACACCTATTTTTTTTTTTTTTACCAATACAAGTCACCAAATATCCAATGACTCTTCTGAGGAGTAGGTTCTGGAGAGATACATTTCGGAGGCATCACTACTCTTGATCTTTGTTCTTGGTTCATCTCTAACTAACAGGTGAGTAAAAAACTGTGTGCTACAAAAGTAAATGAAAGATACCTTGTTTGGTGGAAATGATCTTCCAGTCCATTCATTTACTATTATAGGACATTGTGTTCTCCCTCCCCTTCCCCTCTCTCCTAAACACACACACACACACACACACACACACACACAAGCTGTGATTATGGAATAATATGGAGAATACAGGCACCAATCTGGCAAAAAGAATCTTTAGGAATTTTACTGATTTCATGATACCCAACAACACTCAGAGAATACACAGTGTAGCAACTCTAGCCCAGATGTGTAAGAATTATGTTCCTATTTACTTTCCACAGCCCCTCCCAACTTAGCTCCACCACTGCCCTGTCGCATAATCTCTACAGCAACCACGTCTCATGGAAAGCAGCTGAGGGATGACAGGGAAGATAAGATGACTGAGTCTCCATAGGTGACCCTCACCACAAATTAGAAGTGTTCATCCTGGGGTGGGTAGGAGTTTGCCTCCAGGGGCCTCTTTTGACAGTGGAGCTAATAAATCATCTCCTTCTAGGATCAAGGCACTCCAGGTTCTTGGAATGAGGAGACAGCATTCAGAATCATTAGTTCCCTCCTGATGATCAGATTCAGCAAAAAAGAGCCTACACAGAAAATATGGGGACGGTAGAGAATTCCCATTCCAATTCCCATAACTGGTGTAAGGAAAAAGAACATACCAGTTCTGCAACAACCAGTTTTTCTTCCTTCCTCCCTCTCTCCTTTCCTTCCTTATTGAAAAACATTTTTTTCTATTTTTTTATCTTTTTTTTTCCTTTTTAAAAGCTTTACTGAAGTATAGACTTATATGTGGAATCTAAAAAAAGGATACAAATGAACCTAGTTGCAGAACAGAAACAGATTCACGGACTTTTAAAAATTTATGGTTACCAAAGGAGACAGGTTGAGGGGGAGGGAGGGATGGACTGGGGTTTGGAATTGCAATATGCACCCTTGGTATATGGAATGATTGGTGAATGGGGATCTGCTGTATAGCACAGGGAACTCTACCCAATATTCTGTGATGATCTATGTGGGAAAA
Source organism: Phacochoerus africanus (assembly GCF_016906955.1). NCBI lineage: Eukaryota > Metazoa > Chordata > Mammalia > Artiodactyla > Suidae > Phacochoerus > Phacochoerus africanus. The sequence goes on along the minus strand of NC_062554.1, from coordinate 38,354,890 downwards.
GGATGTGTGTACATGTATAACTGAGTCACTTTGTTGTACAGCAGAGATTATCACAGCCTTGTAAATCAACTACACTTCAATAAAGCTCTTTTCTTTTTTATTTATTTATTTATTTATTTATTTATTTATTTATTTATTTTTGTCTTTTTTGCTATTTCTTGGGCCACTCCCTCGGCATATGGAGGTTCCCAGGCTGGGGGTCGAATCGGAGCTGTAGCCACTGGCCTACGCCGGAGCCACAGCAACTCGGGATCCGAGCCGCGTCTGCAACCCACACCACAGCTCACGGCAACGCCGGATCGTTAACCCACTGAGCAAGGGCAGGGACCGAACCCGCAACCTCATGGTTCCTAGTCGGATTCGTTAACCACTGCACCAAGATGGGAACTCCTCTTTTCTTTTTAAAAGGACTTCTCACACCCAATGTTATCAGTTAATGACTGAACTGATTTTCAAACTGACTGAAACCTCTATCTACTGTTCCTCATAGATTCCCCTCTACCCCATTCCCTGTCACATCCAAACACCTGGAGTAGAATGTCCATAATGGATAAGAGAAAAAAATGTACTGAGAGTAAAATTGGGTAAAGAATGAAAGAAGCTGCCCCTGAGTAACACAAACTATAACGGCTCAGACTGTTTGCTAATGACTGTAGATAATTCTCTAGAGTCTACCAGATAAATTACTATTGCTTGTGAGTTGTCTGGCTCTCAAACTAACTAGTCCCTGCTTGCTTCTAGCTGTTTCATTTTTAAGTTCTGGTCAAAGCTGCGTCCAATGTTAAGGGTTATATTATAGCAGTGAAAAATGATTACATGTAAATCAGGAAACCAGGAAATTCTGTCCAAATCTTCCTAAGTTAGGAGTTGAAATTCAGCCATCCATGGAATGGGATCCTCCACTGTTTGTAGCATGTGAGATGCTATGTGACAGAAGCAAGATAATGCAGAGGGTAAGGTCTAGATTTTGGCATCTAATCTGGGTTGATTCCTGGCTCTGGTACTTAGTAGTTGAAGAGCTTTGGACAAGTCACTTACCCTTAGTCTTCACATCTATAAATTGGACACAAGCTAGTACGCCTGCAATGCCCTTAGTACTATTCCAGACACACAGTGAGTTATTCATAAACAAAACTATTCTCAATAACTATATTGTAGTAATCACATGGTTTTTAAAACCCACTTGACTTAAAATGAGCCCTAATACACTACAGCTGTTTAGCTATCATTCCTTCTCCATGTCCCTGCAACCAGTAATGGTCCAGATAGCTATCATCAGCCTGGGCTGCTGAGCGAAGATGACACAGAAGAGATAACCAGTTAACCCACAATGGACATGTGGTATAGACAAGAAATAAACTTTACGTTGAGCCACAGAGCTTTTGAGATTATCCATAACCACAGCATAACCTGGCCTATCCTGACCATTGCAGACACTAAAGAATCCTCAGGCAAATGGACAGATAGACCAAATTCAAGAATTACAAAATTTGGTAATCAGAAAAGGTGGTGGGGGGAGGGATGGACAGGGAGTTTGGGATTGGCATATGCGTACTGAAGTATATGGAATGACTGGCCAACAGAGACCTGCTATATAGCATAGGGAACTCTACCCAATATTCTGTGATGGGCTATACGGGCAAAGAATTTAAAGAAGAATGGATGTATGTACGTGTATAACTGAATCACTTTGTTGTACAGCAGAAAGGATCACAACCTTGAAAATCAACTCTACTTCAATAAAATTTTAAAAATGAAAAAAACATAAATTCTCCTAAAACGGTTTAAATGGAACTTGATAATTTCAAAAGCTCATGAAAGGCAACGCATTCAAAGATAAAGAAAAGATGCGGAGGGAGTTCCCGTCATGGCGCAGTGGTTAACGAATCCGACTAAGAACCATGAGGTTGCGGGTTTGATCCCTGGCCTTGCTCGGTGGGTTAAGGATCCAGCGTTGCCATGAGCTGTGGTGTGGGTTGCAGACATGGCTCGGATCCTGTGTTGCTGTGGCTCTGGCGTAGGCCAGTGGCTACAGCTCTCGTTGGACCCCTAGCGTGGGAACCTCCATATGCTGCAGGAGCAGCCCAAGAAATGGCAAAAAGACAAAAAAAAAAAAAATGCGGAGGAGTTCTCATCGTGGCTCAGTGGTTAACGAATCCAGCTAGGAACCATGAGGTTGTGGGTTCGATCCCTGGCCTTGCTCAGTGGGTTAAGGATCTGGGCATTTCCGTGAGCTGTGGTGTGGGTCACAGACGCGGCTCTGATCTGGAGTTGCTATGGCTCTGGTATACGCCGGCAGCTACAGCTCCAATTGGACCCTAGCCTGGGAACCTCCATGTGCCGCAGGTGTGGCCATAGAAAGGACAAAAAAAAAAAAAAAAAAGGAAAGAAAAGATGGGGAACTTATTCTAGATATCAAGATATACAGTGCTTAAGACAGTGTTGAATTGGTAGAGATAAAGGTTGATGGCACACAACTGAGAGCCCAGAATCAGACCCACACATAGATACGCACTTGACCCATGACAGCTCAAAGCAATAAGGTCAGGGTGGACTTTCCAGCTTTTCAGTAGAAGGTACTGGGACAATTGGTTCCCCACAGGGGAAAAGCAAAACTTGATCCTTACTTGCTTGTTACAGCAGGCACGTAGCTAGGTGTGAACAGAGAAGGGGCAGCATAGGCCAGGTGGCAGGAAACCAGGTTTGTTTTTGTCTGTTTGTTTGTTTTTGCCTTCTAGGGCTGCAGGGCAATATGGAATACGAGCTGCCTCTGCAACCCACACCGTAGCTCATGGCAACACAGATCCTCAACCCATTGAGCGAGGCCAGGGACTGAACCAGAATCCTCGTGTATGCTGGTTGGGTTCCTTACTGCTGAGCCACAGTGGAAACTCCCACCACGCATCTTGTAAATGGCAGTCCATAGGCAGACAAAGAAAAGCAGGAACCTCCAAACTGACAGGAAACTAAGCATTTTGGGGTTATAAGTAAGTGCCCTGGAGGTAGACAAAGAAAGGTGGAAAAATGCACAAATCTCCAGAGTCCTAAAATGTAACCTGTCGCTTATTATGCCCTCATTACAATAAAATTAGCCTTAGAGATAAGAAGTACCCGTCATGCATTGATGCCATGACACTTCTGATCAAAGCTAAATAAGGACAAAAATCCCTCCTCCCTTCGGGAAGGTGGAGCTGGGATGAAAATCAGGGAATACAATCTGACCTCTAAGTCCCTCCCTCTCAATGAATATTCCACCCATTCATTTGTGTGTCCCTCCTAACCTGCTGCTCACTTGTCTGCCTACTTCCCCTCTGGAAGCATATTTCTCACTTTACTACATCCTCACTTTACTTTCTCATTTCCATCTTCTTTCTAAATTCCTTCTGCAGTGAGACAAGAATGTTCCCATGGGAACAGTATCATCCACAATAACCAATCTCAAGTGGATCAAAGATATACCCATGAAAAACAAAACTATAAATTTTTGAGAAGATGATATAAGGAAATGTTTACATGACCTCAGGTTTGAAGGATTTCTTAAATAAGATATGAAAGCATAAGCTGGATAAAATTAGAAAATTTAGCAACATTAAATTTAACATCTTTCTTTAAAAGGCACCATAGCGAGAGTGAAAGGTAAGCCACAGAGCTGGGAGAAGATATCTGCAATACGTGTATCAAGCAATGTGCTCATGTTCAAGATATGGAAAGAGAAACACTTCAAATCAGTAAGAACAGGGCAAAAAAATAGTAGAAATATTGGGTGATGGACTTGAACAGGCACTTAGTAAAAGAGAAATTCAAACACCCAGTAAATTGTTGAAAAGATGTTCAATTTTGTTAGTAACCAGATGACTGTACATTAGGATAAATATGACATCATTCCACATGCTTCATATAAGGCAAAAAGTAAATTTGACAATTTCAAGTGTTGGTGAGGCTGTCACGCAATCGGGACTCTCATATGCTATCAGTGGAAGAGTAAACTGGTATAACCCTTGGGAACTTCTGTTTGGAATCACCTGGTAAAGTTGAATACATTCCTATATTATGTCCACTGATTCTACTCCTGTATATATATGCTAGGGAAACTCTTATCTGTGTATATTAGAATGAATAGGCAGTGAGGTCCTACTGTACAGCAAAAGGAGTTATAGCTAAACTCTTGGGATAGACCATGATGGAAGATAATATGAGAAAAAGAATGTATATGTATGACTGGGTCACTTTGCTGTACAGCAGAAATTCGCACAACACTGTAAATCAACTATACTTTAATTAAAAAATAAAAGATGGGGGAGTTCCCATCGTGGCTCAGTGGTTATCGAATCCAACTAGGAACCAGGAGTTTGCAGGTTCGATCCCTGGCCTTGCTCAGTGGGTTGAGGATCCGGCGTTGCCGTGAGCTGTGGCGTAGGTCTCAGACAGGGCTCGGATCTGACATTGCTGTGGCTGTGGTGTAGGCCGGCAACTATAGCTCCGATTCGACCCCTAGCCTGGGAACCTCCATATGCCGTGGGTTGCGGCCCTATAAGGCAATAAGACAAAAAATAAAATAAAATAAAATAAAATAAAATAAAATAAAATAAAATAAAATAAAATAAAATAAAATAAAATAAAATAAAATAAATAAAATAAAAGATGGAAGAAGTTCAGCCAATAATTTAAAGAAAATACATGTACAAGAATATACAGCGTACCTTTATGTACTGAACTGGGAACAACCCAAATATTAATCATCAATAGATTGGATAAGAATACTATGGTATACTCATACACTGAAATACCATACAGTACCAAAAATAAATAAATTACATCAAGAAGATGGAGGAATCTCAGGAATATAACTTGGAATAAAAAAAACTAGAAGAGTTCTTGCAATGCAGAACAATTCCATTGATATAAACTAATACGCTTACAAAATTGTTTAGAGATACAAATACTTGTGTTAAATAGCTTTAAAAATAAAAACAATATAGGAAACATAAAAGTCAGGAAGGTGGTCCCTCTGGGTAAGAAACGAGAAGATGTAACTGGAAAGGGGCAAGGAGCATGATGGGAGGTGGGCTTTCAAGACACTGGGGATGTTATGCTTTTTAAACTGGGGTCGGGAGGACACCTGTGTTCCCAAAAACATTCATTTTAAACCAAGCCGATTCTTTTTAAAAATTTTATTAAAGTGTAGTTGATTTACACGTATTCTTTTAATATACTCGTGTGTGTATTTCATAATTGAAAAATTATTCGGAAGCAGTTATAGATTCACAGGAGCTTGCAAAAAATGATACAGAGGTTCTCTGACTTCCACCATTTTAAAAAAATGCCTCTCTCTCAACCCCTGTTTAGGAAAAAAAAAAAAAAAACTAGCCAGGAAATGAGATTTGTAGAGTGTGATTTTTTTCCTGTGCAATAAGCTTGGGGAAAAGCTGATAAACTATAGAGTGATTTTTACTGGTCTTACTTCTCCATCCGTGAGATGAAAATGTTAGGTCCACCTTATTAGGTGAAAAAATATGAAACGGGACGGTAGGGCTTGTATTGGAGTGTCACCTGTAAGTAGTTGGGAAGAGAGGTAATTCCAGCGTGATCTAAGACTCAATTTTCTCAGTGGAAAGGCAAGAGAGCACTCACGTTGAGGTTATTCGGGAATAATTTCTTCTGAAACCAGAAGATGACATTAAGTTAAATGGAGGCACTGAGAGTACATCCAAAATACCCTTATATGGTCTGAGAAACATCAAGCCTGTTTGGATTTAAGATGTGGAAAATTGGATTGGCCTTGAGATGAAGCCCCACCAATTCCTCCTATCGGTTCTCCACAAATTGAAGATGTTACTAAAATTAGGCTTGCTCTTAACCAGAAATGTTTACTTGAATTAAGAGCACAAGCACTTGAGCACTTATGGTCCAGCCTGGGAGCTGGTCACTGGTGTCCTTCACAAGCCAAGGACCCTGGAGCAAAATGACCTGGATTGAAACCCTGAACACTTGTGCCAGTTAACCTCTCTCAGCCTCGAAGTAAAGTCTGAAGAAGAAGACCTACCTGAAAAAAAAAAAAAAAAAAGTCCCTGTGACTATTTGACAATTAGAGTACTAAGGACTTAGTGTTCAAAAAGTGTTAGCTGTCATTATTATAACTCCGGTTAAGAGTTTGCTGTTGTCAATAGAAAAGCAAAACTAAGGCTGCCTGAAACCTCTTCTCACTACAGCATAACATGAGCAATAGAATCCTTGTCCTTAATGCCTCACCTTTGGGCCTTCCAAAGCCCCAGGCACTCTGTAATTGTGTGAGGGGTAAAGGTAACAGTGTGAATTGTTTCATGTTTTCTGGATGTTTTGGTAACCCGTTAGCATATGTTGTCCTCTAGCAATAACGAGGGCTCTGAAGGAATAAGAATGGAGGCAGTGACTCCCTCAAAGGAGATTTGGGAGAGTGACGAACAAGTCAGAGCTCAGGGTATCATAGTGAAAGGGTATTGACATGTCAACGCAAGCTGTGGGGACCAAGACAGAAAGTGACAGAGTTGGGGTTACAGGAGAAGCCACCTGTGGACCGTCCTCCCTCCTTCAGTCAGCCTGACATGCTGCCCAGACTCCCTTTCTCCACTTGATCTGGACTCCACTTTAAAAGGAGGCCTTCCCTAGGCACCTCCCCTCTCTGGTGCCCATTACTGCCCTCTGCTCCATCCTCATTGTTGCCCTGAACTCTGTGTGTGTGCATTTGGGTTTTTTGTTTGTTTGTTTTATAGCAGCACCTGTGGTATATGGAAGTTCCCAGGCTAGGCATCAAATCAGAGCTGCAGGTGCCTGTCTACACCACAGCCACAGCAACACCAGATCAGAGCCGTATCTGTGACCTGTGCCACAGCTTACAGCAACACCAGACCTTAACCAAATGAGTGAGGCCAGGGATCGAACCTGCATCCCCATGGATGCTATGTTGGGTTCTTAACCTGCTGAGCCACAATGGGAACTCCTGCTTCAGCTTTTACTGTGTTCCCTTATGATCACTGTAGGTGACTATGTCTGCTTTGTTTCATTACTTGCAAAGACTCTCAACAGAATGGGAACTGGCCCCTCTCCTACAGAGGCCACACCAGCCTCTCTGGCGATGAGGTTGCCTCAAACACCCTGTCCCACCCTTCCCATGGCTGCCCGCCCCTCACCGAGAACATTACTGCCATGGTTAGCATCAAAGGTGTCATACGATGATGATGCTTTAGGATGGAGAAAGCGTTGCTGTGGCTGTGGTTTAAACCAGTGTTTCAGAAAGTGTGGCTCTTTCATTACCCACATTTGACTCACCCAATTTCCTACCTCCCATCCCCACAAAATCACTTACAACATCCAGCATATAATACCCGGCACATGCCTGGCACACATAGAAAGCCTGTGATAAATGTCTGCTAAATGATCAAATACATCCATATTTCTCCTCATTAACTCCCTAATATAGAAAGTTATTGCTCAGGTTTTTCAACACTCTGTGGTCAGAAAAGTTCAGTATCTAAGCAATTTTTGCTCCTTGTCCTCTATGCCAATTTGTCAGAGCCCTTGCTAAGACTTTGAACCCAGATATCTCAACAGTAATTCACATTTATTGACATGTACAATTTACCAGGCATCATACTAAACACTTTACGTATGCTCACAATAGTACTATGAGTTAAGATATTATCGACCCATAGTATTGATGGGAAAATTGAGGCACAGATTGGTTAATCAACTTCTCCTAGGTCACACAGTGAGTTATAAAAGGAGGATTTCATTTCAAGAAATTTAATTCCAAAGTGTATATGCTAAACTATTCTGCTGCACTGCTTCCCAGTATATCGTGCACCTAGCATATGCAGGACCTTGTGTAGACGGGTCCTGTGTAGACGGGATGTACAGACTTTATGTGATTCTTTTGTTTGTTTTTTAGTGCCACACCTGCAGCATATGGAGGTTCCCAGGCTGGGGGTCTAACCAGAGCCGTAGCTGCCAGCCTATACCACAGCCACAGCAACGCAGGATCTGAGCTGCATCTGTCACCTACACCACAGCTCATGGCAATGCTGAATCCTTAACCCACCAAGTAAGGCCAGGAATCGAACATGCCTCCTCATGGATACTCGTCAGATTCGTTTCCACTGCGCCACAGTGGGAACTCCCCAGACCTTATGTGATTCTTATCCTCCTGAAACATATAGTCTAAACGAGGAGACAGATGTTAAAGAAGCAGATATACTGCATGTTTTATGTTATCCAGTAAGAGAAATACTAGGAAGGATGAAAAGGGAAAGGAAATAACGAAGCAGACCCTTTAAGATTGAAGTCTGTGAAGATTCTTATGACAAGGTGACCTTTGAATAGCTCAATGTGAAGAGTATGAACAAAAGCCTCTTCCAGGCTGAGAAAACAGTAAGTCAAAAAGTCCAGGGGTATTTGAGGATAGAGTTAGGAAGGGACCAGCTTGCTATAACTTTGAGTTTCTTCTGTGTGATTTTACTCCAAAGGAAGTCTTTTTTTGGCATAAAGTCAAAGTGGGAACTGGAGATTTAAATAAGCTTTCCCCAAAACGTCAAAGCAAAACTGAAGATGGACCTGAGGAGAGTTTGCCAGCAGGATTTGGAAGAGGAGATCACAGGAGGTGAGAGGGCTCTGGGAGGCAAGACAGTGTCCGGAGGATGCTCTCTTGAGTAAAGGTGGTGGAAAGGCTCCGGCCCAACCCGAGGGGATCAGGGAAGGGAAGGCTTGGAAATGGCTTTCTGCATCTGACTGGAGAAGTGCCACCGACTTGCCAAGGGCGGGCTCTGCCCCCAGAAGAACTGAGAGGTGGGTCATGAAATTCAATTCTTGGGTGCCCAGAGCCTTGTTTTACCTTCTCGTTACCAAAGGCTGATCTGATCCCTGCCCCCTTATCTTCAACCCTGGCCGCTAACCCCCCATCATCCTTCCAGTCCTGAGAATGTTGATTCCAAGTGCCCTGCTTAATCACGATCCTAATGGATGCAGGAAGAGCTGGGTATCTGAGATTGAAGATCTACAGAGAGCACCCTTGGAGGCTTCACGGTCAGTGGTACTGACCTCTGAAAGTAGAATATGGTCACTTCTGCTCCACAAGCAAACATCCCTTCTTTCACTCTCTGCCCCAAATGCACCTGACTGACTAACGTGGGGCTAATAGGATAAATCAAGGCAGGGTAGGAGGGAGGAGAGAAGTCTTTGTCCTCTGAGCTGCTGAGGAGAAATAATAAACATAAGACCCAGAATAAGTTCTGAGGTTAAGCCCGCATCCTCTTTGCTGATCATAAAGAGCACAGGAAACAGGTTTAATTATGAAGATTAGTGAGACGATTTTGCCATCGAAATGGTAAGAAATAGCAAAAGCTGGTAAGAATGTGGAGAAAAGGAAATCCTTGGGCACTACTGGAAGAAACGTAAACTGGTACATCCATTATGGAAAACAGTATGCGGGTTTCTCCGAAAATTAAAAATAGGACTCTCATAGGATTCATTATTTACACTTCTGGGTATATATCTAAAGGAAACAAAATTACTATCCTAAAGAGATATTTGCACCTCCATATTCTCTGCAGCATTAGTCAGGATATGGAAACAACCATCAACAGATGAATGAGTAAAGAAAATGTATATATACACACCATATTTTCTTTTATTCATTAATTGATGGATACTTGGGTTGTTTCCACTTTTCGGCTAGTATGAATAATGCAGTTGTGGACATTTTTGTGAAAGTTTTCCTGTGGATATGTGATTTCAACAGATTAAGAGATTAAATGTTTAAGAAATTGAAAAAAAAAAAAAAGAAAATGTATGTATAAATGTATAGCGTGGGATACTAGCCAGCCATTAAAAAGAACGAAATCCTGCCATTTGTGGTAACACGGGATACACCTTGAGGGCAATATGCCAAGTGAAATAAATCAAACAGAGAAAGATAAATACCATATGATCTCACTTATGGAATCCCCCCCCCCAAAAAAAACAACACACAAAAAAACAAAACCTAACACTGATCTCAGACACGGAGACCAGATTGCGGTTTGCCAGAGGCAGTGGTGGTGGGTGGGCAAAATGGGAAGGTGGCTAAAAGGTACAAACTTCCAGTTATAAGATAATTAATTTCTGGGATGCAATTACAACAGGGTGACTCTGGTTAATAATACTGGATGCATATCTGAAAGCTGTTAAGAGAGTAGATCTTAAAATTTTTCCTCATGCAGAAAAAAAAACTTGTAATTACATGAGGCGATGGATGTTAACTAGACTGTGGCAATCACTTCAAAATAAATACATGTACCAAATCATTATGTTTTATCCCTTAAATTTATACAATGTTACATGTCAATTATATTTCTTTTTAAATTTATTTTTATTAGGGAATAGTTGATTTACAGTGTTCAGTCAATTTTGGCTGTACAGCATAAAGTGACCCAGTTATATGTATGTATACACTCTTTTTCTCATAGTCTTCCATCATGTTCTATCCCAAGAGGCTAGATATAGTTCCCTGTGATATACAGTAGGACCTCATTGCTTATCCACTCTAAATGTAATAGTTTGCATCTACTAACCCCAAACTCCCCGTCCATCCCACTCCCCTCCCTTCTTCTGCTTGGCAACCACAAGTCTGTTCTCTATGTCCATGAGTCTATTTTTGTTTTGTAGATAGGTTCATTTGTACCATATTTTAGTTTCCACATATAAGTGATATATGGTATTTGTTTTTCTCTTTCTGACTTACTTCACTTTGAGAATCTCCAGTTGAATCCATGTTGCTACAAATGGCATTATTTTGTTCTTTTTACGGCTAATATTCCATTGTGGATATGTACCACATCTTCTTAATCCATTCATCTGTTGATGGACTTTTAAGTTGTTTCCATGTCTTGGCTATTGTGAGCAGTGCTGCAATGAACATAGGAGTTCATGTATCTTTTTGAATGATAGTTTTGTCTGTATATATATCCAAGAGTGGGATTGCTGGATCATGTTAGTTCTATATTTAGTTTTCTGCGGAACCTCCACACTGTTTTCCATAGTGGTTGTACCAATACGCATTCCCACCAACAGCATATGAGGGTTCCCTTTTCTCCAGCATTTGATATTTGTGCCCATTATTGTTACAAATAAAAATATCTGTCATTTGAGAAGTGCTCCTGTGTGTCAGACGCTGTTCTGGCAAAATAAGGGTCTTGTCCACAAAGACCTTGTATTTTGGGAGGAGATGAATTTAAGGTAAACACATCTTTTAAAAGCAAGATAACTGCAGATAATGATAAATGCTATAAAAGAATTAAAGAGTAAATTTAAAGAGTAAAATGATATATAAAGGTTAACATGTAAGCTTACGGATGGGGGATTATTCACACCCGAGGAATGAGATGGAGTTATCCAGGGAAGTACCAGGTAAACAGCTCCCTAGTCATAGGCATGACTAATGCAAAGCCTTCAAACAAGGACAAATTTTGTGTTTTTCAGGAAGAGAAATGTTTCTTATATGGCTGGAGGAGAGCCAAGAAGAGATATGAATCTAGAAAAGATAGGGGTCAGCTCATGTGAGGCTTTGTAGGATTTTATTCTGAAACCAGTGAAAAGTCTTTGAAGGACTAAGTGCTACATGACCTGATTTATACGTTGTGAAAGTTCACCTTGGGTGCTGAATGGAGAAAAAATTATAAGGAGTAAAAGCCAGGAGGCTATTCAGAAATGAGCAAGAGATTGTGGTGGTTTAGATTATAAAGAATGATGACAGTGGCAGTGGAGTAAAGTATAATAATCCTTGAAATTTGTCTCTTTCCTTTTTACAGTCACACCTGTGGCATATGTAAGTTCCCAGGCCAGGGGTTGAATCAGAGCTGCAGCTGCCGGCCTATGCCACAGCCACAGCAACACGGGATCTTAACTGCATCTGAGACCTACACCACAGCTAGTGGCAATGCCAGATCCTTAACCCACTGAGTAAGGCCGGGGAAGAAACCTGCATCCTCATCAGGTTTGATCCTCATGGGCATCAAACCTGGATACCAGTTGGGTTCTTAACCTGCTAAGACAGAAAAGGAACTCCAATAATCCCTGAAATTGTACAGAAAAGGAAACTGACAAGCGACGTTGGGAAAGGTTAGGGAAATTGTCAAGATTGCACAGCCAGCTACTTGCATCCAGAGCCAGGATTCAAACCTTTATCTGTCTAATGCAAAGTATGTTTTCTGTCCTCTGCATTTATTAGAGTCTCTGTTTTCTCATCTATAAAATAATAGCTTGAATTAGATTATTTATGAGATGGCATCCAGTTCTAAAATATCAAAAATTTCCAGCTAATTCATCAAAACTTGAGCAAATTCCCTTTACTTAGAAATGGTTGATACTTCTTGGTTGTAGTCTGACTGTATGTGCCCCTCAGGTTGTTTTTTTGTTTCACGTAGTGAGAAAACCTACAAAGTGTACAGAACATACACATCTTCAAGTTGCAAGAACTTCCAAGAGAATGGTGAGAAAGAGAACACTTTAGCCATAGCATCAGCAGGGAATCTTTGGATTGTTTGCCAAAAGCAGCCCGGCCAGTAAGAAAGAGGGAAGGAGGACAAATGAGAGGGAGCAGCTAAAAGGAACAAGGTTATCAGATAATCACTGGGAATAAATTACAAGACTTAGAGAAACAAATTCATCACCTGTAATAGGAGAGTCCTTTAAAAATCAGGCTATGGCTTTTTATTTTTAATTTTTAACACATTTTTATTATTTGAATTTTTGTATACAGTATGTATTACTTTTGCAGTATAAATTTTTAAACAAAATAAAGAGCAGCCAATTTATAATAGCAGATATCTTTTCATTTTTATTAAAGTATAGTTGATTTACAGTGTTGTGCGAATTTCTGCTGTACAGCAAAGTGACCCAGTCAAACATATATACTTTCTTTTTTTATATTCTTTCCCATCATGGTCTATCCCGGGAGATTGGATATAATTTCCTGTGCTGTACAGTAGGCCCTCATTGCTTATCCATTTAAATGTAATAGTTTGCATCTACTAACCCTAAACTCTCTGTCCATTCCACTCCCTCCCCTTCCCCCTTGGCAACAGCAAGTCTGCTCTCTATGTCTGTGAGTCTGTTTTCATTTTGTAGATAAGTTCATCTGTACTCTTAAAGTGAATATTTCAGTAGTGTGGCAGTACACTCCAGATATTCTGGGAGAAACACAATCTCAAATATTTTGGTGGTAGAGTGGAAAGAGGAAGCCTGATGTTGATAAAACCACTCAGCACGGTGGCTTCCAGCTCAGATTCTGGAGCCAGACTGCCTCCTCTGACATCCTGGCCATACCACCTACTGGCTATGAGATCTTGGGCAAATTATATAATTCTCCAGGTCTCTGAGTTCTCATCTATGAAATGGATTCAATGATCATGCCATGCCACAGAGTAGCATGAAAACTGTGAAAACTAAATGTAAATTTACCTAAATATGAATGTAACCTAACTTCAGATTGTGGATTCAGTTTTCTCAGTTTTAGAAAGCATGTTACTCAAGCATGGGGACTCATTGTTAGCTTTTCTTTTGAGAATTTTCTGTTACATTTGAGGAATTTTTGGGGAAATGCATAAAATGTGATGTATAAACAGGAAAAAAAATCACTTTAAAGCAATCAATGTTTAAAGGTAGACAAAACCTTCTACTTAATTATGTTAAGTATCTATTGTGAATTAAAATTGGTGATGAATGTCAACTAGATTTATTATGGTGATCATTTTCAATATGTACAAATATCGAAACATCATGTTGTAAACCTGTATGCAATACATTTATAGTGTTACACATCAATTACACCTCAATAAAAATAAAATTGAAAATTTGCTGTAGAATTAGATTCCTTTAAAATCTAATGTCTGTGAGTCTGTATATATAAATCTTATATATGCTTTTTTTTTCCTTTTTTTTTTTTGTCTTTTTAGGGCCACACCCACAGCATATGAAAACATTCAGACTAGGGGTTAAATTGGAGCAGCAGCTGTCAGCCTACACCACAGCAACGCAGGATCCGAGCCTCATCTGCGACCCATACCATAGCTCACAGCAACGCTGGATCCTCAACCCACTGAGCAAGGCCAGGGATCAAACCCATGTCCTCAGGATTTGGTTCTTTAGAATAGTTCTTTACCATTGAGCCATGAACGAAACTCCAAATCTTATATATGCTTTTTAAAGGAATGTAAGTTTTCATCTCTGTATCTTAGCAATCTGCAGCTCTGGCATGTTATACAAGCATGGCCTCTAATTAAAATGTGATGATTGGTAATTATAAACACAGAAAGAGAGGAAACACATCCTATGGAATTCCCTTCTGATAAAGTTCTTGCACACAGGCCCAAGGTCTTCAAAGTTTGCTTTCCTCTTTGTTGTAGGCAAAAGCACTATGGGAGAGAGGACCACCAGCAGAATGCCTTTATTCTCCTGGGTCAAGGAAAGAGTTTGGCCAGCCGTTTGGTTGCCTAAATCCTTTCCTTCAGTCAGCTTCAATATGGATGAATAATTAGCAAGTTTACCAAGGCAGCTTCTTGGAGGCTTCTCGGTCCAGGCCTCTCCAGATCCTTCTGCTATGAGGTTAGGCCTTGACATGAAGTCCACATGCTCTCGGAGACTAGAACAGGGTCTTGTCCTCTAACCAAAGCTCCTGAGAGTGAAAAAAAAAGCTAAGGGGTGGAGGAGAATATGGCTCTAGAGATAAGGTCCTACATAACACTTAAGAATGATTGACTAAATGAGTAGAGATTAGTCAGCTCTTTCAATGATCAGATGGCAATTCTTTCTAATCAGCCTATGGCTTTTAGTGAAATGACATTCCATGACTTTCACTATGCAGAATTATATATGTATCTAGAGAATTTCCTATTTTCTCCCAGCAAATGTTCATAGGTGAATAAAGTATTCCTTAGTTGATGTTGAGTGTAGCCATTCCTAACAGAGGTCAGAGAAGGTGAAAATGTATGTGGTGCCACCAGTGCATTAAGTCAAAGGTCAGGAAGTGTTAACTACCATGACTCATCCTTAGGTATCAAGGCTGAAACGATTAGCTTAAAGGAAAGTCCTTATAAAAAAAAGCAAAGAACCCCTGGAAACTCTGAGTGAAAATTATAAGTCAGGACTCTCACTATTTCCAGGACTCTTTCAGTAGCTTCTTTATGGTTTTGCCATGCGCTAAAACCACTAAGCTCTCCTTAGTAACTTCTTTATGGTTTTACCATGAAGCTCTACTTCTTATCTTGTCACTGCAGGTCTTGGGAGGCACTTACTGTCCTTCCATTTGCAAGGAAAAGACACTCTGGAAAAAACAGACCTTGTACACTCCTCCTCTTCTAGAAAGGGTCACAGGGAAATGAAACAACCAGATCACGTCATCCACGACTGGTGACTGGTCAGTCTTGCAGGAATGGGGAAACCACAGAGCTGGTCCCTGCTGAGTCACTAACTTCTGCTTGGAATGTCTCCTCTTGCCCAGGTCTTCGTGTGGCTGGATCCTTCCCAACATTCCACCTCGACCGAAGGGTTGCTTCCACAGAGAAGCTTTTTCTGACCACCCCAGCTAAGTGCTTCCCTGGCTGACTATTTTCTGTGCCATTTCCCTGCATAATGTGCCTCAGAGCAGTTGTCACTATCTGGAATGATCTTGTTTAGCCCCATATGTGTGTATTGTCTGTCTCTCCTCCAATAACGTAAACCCGGGAAGACAGAGCCCTTGTCTGTCCAGTACATACTCTCTCCTCCGTGCCTGGCCCAGAGTGCACAGTCAGTAAATGCTGATTGTATAAATAAATGAATCCATAATTTCCGTATATTCCATAGAGCTCCAAGCATCTTCTAGGGCCATGGCCTTTGGGACGAGGTCTGAGGCACATCCACATGTGTAGTGACTACCAAACTGCCTTGACTTGAACTTTCTCTTGCAAAGATCTTAAAGGGTCTTTTTCCCACCCTGGTTGCAGTCACCATGCCAAATATGTGCTCTGTTCCTACTTCACAAGATCTGGTATTTACAATGTGGAGAAGGACTTTGCAGTTATACACTGGGGACGTCCTTAGACTTCAGATGTCCTCTCAGGGAACTGTGTAAAGGTGCTGAATGGTTATAAGGGAAAAGGTTGTTTGGCCAGCAGTGCCATGCAAGTTTAAACTCCCAACCTCCAGCCTTAAGAAGAGGGAGGCCAGAGAAGGACCCAGAAGTCAAAGGTGAGGAAGTGCTATCCATGAGTGAGATGTCCATGGACTCCTTGAAGAGACCCTTGGAAAATCCATGAATGGGAATTAACTGAGGCAACCTAAGGAATGCTGAGAGAAAGATCCCAAATATGGGGTTGGAGTTAGTGGGGGGCTTCAATAGGAGGTTGCCTTTTGCCCAGTTGCCATAGAGTGAGCAGGAGCCTCCTCATGAATGCCCAGCTTCCAGGCATTTTGAGGCTTGTTGGTATTAAATATATTCTGTAATTGTTTTTCTTTCATAATGCTTATCTCATTGCAGGAAAATACTCACTCACTGCTTAATTTGGGGGAGAAAATCATACCCACCGATTTGTACCTAGAATAATGAGGTGGTTAAATGTTCTATCTGAAAAGGATGGAACATTTATAAATGGGTTCTAAGGTTGGGTTCTGGTGAAGGACCACGAAATTAGAAAAAAGAGAACCTGGTCTGTCACAAAACTGTATCATTCATTCAATATTTTCCTTAAGTGCCCATTGCAAACTGGATCTTTTTCGAGATGTTGGGAGTACAAGGATGTATGTCACAGAAGCCTCCCTGGGGCTGCAGTTTTGTTGAGGAGATGAAAAAAAAAGTATAAAAATCACAGTGTCATGTGACTAGTGTCATCAAGGGGTGTGGAAACACACCAAGGAGGGCAGCAAACCCAATCCATGATGGATGATTTCACAGAGAAGGGGTTGGAGAGATGACAATATGTCATCCACTGAAGGCAGCAAACTTGTGAACCTGTTTTTCTTGCTAGATGAGTCAGGCAGCATGAGAACATTAAATTATTGGAGGGGCTGTGTGCCAGCACACTCCTGCTTCAGTCTTTGCACACGCATGTGCCCCCTCTTTCCTCAGGCTCCAAATGCCCCACCCATCCTCTAACCCCGACTCCCATAGGCTCCCCACTGAGATGTCACTTTCTGAGAGGAAGCCCTCTCTGCCTCCTTCATGGCAGACACTCCACTCCTCCTATGTATTTCCAGAACATTCCTTTCTCTCTCCATCAGAATAATGGTTACATGCTCACTCTGTATCAGGCCGTGTTTGGGATGCTTTACGTGTATTAACTCATTCATCCTCTTCACCAACTTATGAGGTATTATTACTATACCCCCTTCACAGATGGGGATACTGTGAGTCCAAAGAGGTTAAGTGACCCACTTTAAGAAACGAAAAAGCCAGGATGCAAACCTAGGAATGTAGCTGAGGGGTCTGCTCTCTTATTATCCACATTGTACCTCTTTCTTAAGGTAGATAAACCTCCCTATGGTACTATTCTGTCTCCTGCTCCAGCCTGCAAGCTCCTCAAAGGCAGAGACCATGTCTCTGAGCCCAAAGTCTAGTGCAGAGTGGGTATTCCATGACATTTATTGAATATTTTTTAATTAAAGTATAGTTGATTTACAATGTTGTGCCAGTTTCTGTGGTACAGCAAAGTGACCCAGTCATACATATATACATACATTCTTTTTCTCGTATTATCTTCCATCATGTTCTGTCCCAGGAGACTGGATAGAGTTCCCTGTGCTGTACAGTAGGACCTCTTTGCCTATCCAATCTAAATGTAATAATTTGCATCTACCAACCCCAAACCCTGGATGGCCAAATAATAACAATAATAATAATAATAATTTGTTTTAAATGTTGGAATACCACATAGTTTCCACTACTCACTAAGGAGCCACTACCTCTGCCAATATTCTAATGAGTGTTATGAGGGCCTCTCCTCCCAAGTGAAGGGTTTGCTATTAAATAGATTTCTGCAGATTTGGTAGCTAACTCAGATGCAAGAGACTTCTGGGATACAAAACCTGGAGAAATATCTGGAAGCTTTTTGCTGTAGGTAGTTCTTTGTGGAATCCCCCCAAGTATAGCTAAGCTCCAAATGTTTCTTTTTCATTAAATTTCTCTTCCTAGGACAATTCTGCAATTCAAAGTGCAAGCCACTCATCCCCACCCTGGAATGGGGTTTTGCATTTATCTTTCCTTTGTGCTTGTGGTGCAGTTCTGTGTATAGAAGTAAATCTGATCCTATGCTTGCTTTGTATTATTAGCTGCCATCTGCACAGCAGCTTCCAGCTGTAACAGTGCGTGGTGCTTCACCGCACCCCAGCTGTGGTCTTCTCTCTGCTAGATGCCATGCATCATTTTGTTTAGCTGCCTTCTCTTTGTTGCTTGATCTATTCACTCCTGCTCTCACTGGCAGTTCATATTATGCATCTGCATCTGGACCTAGGCATGCTCAGTGTCTTCAGGGGGACCTTGTGGGAACTAGGAGAGGTAGACAAGATGTCTCTTTATTTTTTTCTTTTTCTGATATGCCAGAGGTGATCACATTTCAAAGGTACTCAGAAAATCATGGTCAGAACATACGGCAAAGATAACAAGAACCATAGTAAAGGAATTCTTCAGTGTTACACAAAGCATTTTAGTCCAGAGGTTTGAGAGAGATTTTGCCGTTTTTAAAAATCAGTTAAAAATCATTGACAGGTAAGAATTTAAAAGGGAACAAGGTAAAAAGTGAAAGGAAAAGAACTTTAAAGGGTACTGTTGTGAAAACAACAATCAAGAGGCACCTATGATTTGACATGAAAAGTAAATGGTCTGACTTAGGTAGTTCTGATTAATTTTATGTCCCTTAACTTAAATTTGTCATATAGATTATTAATTATCAAATAATTGAAATGAATTTAGTCATATTAGTTCCCAAACTGGGCATCATTTATTGTTTAAAAGTTAATTAATTAACTTTAATCAATCTTTGATAGAGTAGGGGCTCTAGTGAGTTAAAAAAAAAGGAGCATCAATTCTCACTGGGTGGGCTTGGACGCGACAGGATAGAACGACTGTCGAAATCTGTTCTTATTTGGCCTGACTTGGCTCATTTAAGTGGTGCTGAACTACCAGTTCTGCCTGGCTAGCGTCAAAAAGAAAGGAGTCCTGGATGTCCCATTCCCACCTTGCTTTAAGCTCCTAGCCTTCTCAGGCCTTCACGTGGCCCCTGAACACTTGCTCTGCTCTAAGCGCTCAAGATTAGATGCCTGGACTGGCTTTTCTGGTTATCAATCTTCCATTCCTCCAGAAAGAGGCAATTTCAAATTAGCTTTTGCTCAGATCTACTTCTGGGTGACCCCGCTGTACTTAACACCAGCTGTGGTCTCTGGGTCCTACCTGGCTAGTCCCCTATGAGGGGAATAGACTTAGTGACCCCACTGTCAATACCCCTTAAAAGTTGCAATTTGTGTTGCATGTGCTTATATCCCAAATGAGGATGTTACGAAATTAGAAGACTTCATAATTTTGAAATTATTTTTTTCTTTTTATGGCAGGACCTGCAGCATTTGGAAGTTCCCAGGCCAGTGGTCAAATCGGAGCTGCAAATGGGGCCTACACCATAGCCCCAGCAATGCAGGATCCTAGCCGCATCTTCCCCCTCCCCCCTTTTTTTTTTATTTAGGGCCTCACCTGCCGCCTATGGAAGTTCCCAGGCTAGGGGTCTAATCGGAGCCTACAGCAACACCAGATCCAAGCCGCATCTTCAACCTACACCACAGCTTGTGGCAGCCAGGCCAGGACTGAACCTACAATCTCACAGAGACAACACTGGGTCTTTAACAGGCGGAGCCACAACGAGAACTCCCACAGTTTTGAATTTCGAAGAGAAGGAAAAGAAGAAGGTAAAGGCTCTGTTTCTGACTCCAACTCTGAGAAATCTTCGTAGAAGAGGCGTGGGCCGACGCACAAGATTTATTACAGAGCATTGCTATTCAATCACAGGAATATTTGAGGTTTTCCAAAGATAAATTATTATAGGGGGAAATGGAATAAATTCCCCCAGGCATTCTCTTTGGTTTGTGAGAGGGAGACAGAGGAGTTGTAAAATGATAGACAGTTTCTTGCTTTCCACTGGAAGGAAGAAATGCTGCACAGAGCAGTGATTCCAAGCCGCAAAGCACCTCACAAAGACGTTCGCGTGGAATGGGTTTGGGATTTTTTTCCCCACACAGATGAGAAATTGCCAAGTCCACCTGGCTCCACTCTGATTAGGCACTATTTCAGCGCTTCCCTGAGTTTTCTGCAGCATTTTTCCACAAATACCATCAGGACAGCTCTTTGGCCTCTCACCTCAGGCATCCCTCAGCAGCTCTTTTCAGCACAGCCATTTAGGTCCCAAGATTATTTATTTTACAACGGAACATATTCAAATGTGGCTTCAGCCACCTTTACCAAATGAGAGGATTGTCATTTCTCCAAACACCTCTGGCAGTGGAATGTGTCATATTCTCCATTCCCGATGTCTTTTGCACTATTTTGATACTCGTCTGCTCTGAGAGAACTGGGTTGATTTCCTTTTCCTTTTTACCCAAAAGATTGAGAGAGGCAGTCATTGTCTGGAGTTTCTGGACCCCTTGAGGAGGCCACACTGTCACTTTTCATAATCCAAATTATTTGAATACACCTAAGCTTCACTGAGAACAATGACCTATAGTGGATTTTCTTTTGGGATTTTTGCAAGCATGGTTTTCCCGATATTCAGGGCAACAAATGATGATAAACTTGGTGGCTCAAACAACAAAAATTTATTGTCTCCGATTCTAGAGACCAGAAGCCCAAACTCAAGGCGTCAGCAGGACCTAGTCCTTCTGGAAGCTCTGGAGAAACATCTCTCCCCTCTTCCAGCTTTGGGTGGCAGTTGGCACCCTCTGGCTTTCCATCTTTGCCTGTGCACCTCCTCTTCATTTGTCGATTCTCTTCTGTCTCCTGTGAGGACACTTGTCCTTGGATTTAGGGCTCACTCGGGTGATCCAGAATGATCTCCTCTCTCTTGAGATCCTAAGCACAATTATATCCATATATATTCTTTTTCTGAATAGGGTAACAGGCACAGCTTCTGGGCACTCGACATATCTCTGGGGTCACTGCTCAGCCCATTACAATCTGTGTTCTGATGAAAACACACTGACACCCTCACATGTTCATCATGGTCCTCAACTGCCCATTTTAAATACAATGGAGAACGTGTGCCAGCTTTCCAAAGTTTGTTCTGCACACTCGTGGAGAAAAGTGCACGCGATCTCTTCAGATGAAAGCAGCTAGGGATGCTAGTGACTCCAAAACCAAGGCAGGGTAGCTAAGAGGTGTCTGTAGTAAGCCCCAGAGTTTCCCTAAAGAACCCAATGTTTGATTAAGTCTCAGTCTTGCCTACAGCCATGTTGGTTTCATCCCAGGCCCCAAGTCAACATGCAGAAGTCTTTCCCTTTCCATCACTTCTGCCACTGTTTAGTTTAAGTTCAGAATGGATCTTTGTAACACTTCTTTCTTGGTAGATTAAAAATCAGTATGGCTGTAGAATATTTGAACAAAATAGATCTTGGCCAGAAACACCTCTTTTGGGGCTCCATTGACTGTGGGTCATAGTGTTGGTCTTCAATGACGGCAAACCCTATATAGGTGGATCCTCTGCTTCCTACACTTCTGGATAACTGACTCTGAGACATACACAAAAGACAGACTCTTCCCTCCATACATCCCACAAATTTATAATAAACAGCTCATTTGTTAGGTACTGACTACACTGTGAAGGATTGAAGGATGAATCCTAACAGCACTGAATCCTGTTCAAAGATACACAAAGTGCTTTTCCATAAACGACCTCACTTGATCCTCAAAATAAATTTGCAAGATTGTCATTTCACAAACTCTAAAACTGGAACAAAGTTTGGGGAGGGGAGTGTCCAATATTCCACACTAGGGAGAGGCAGACCTCAGCTCAAAAAGCCTCACTCCCGAGCCCTTCTGGGTTCCATGAAAATAACACCTTCCCGAAGAATATCTGGAAAGGGAGTTTATCAGGACAGGGTCCCAGTAGGATGCATACCTCAGTCTAGATGGTGCAGATGAAAATAGTTTAATGAAAGGACTACATAGAGACATGTGAGTATGTTCCAGAAATAATCAAGGGCTGCTGAGGCATCTAGAAGTGATGGAGTGACCATTACTGGTTCTGTGGCTCAAGAAGCAAGGGGAGGAAAGAGTGAGGCTGGAATCTGATGAGAGCCAAGGAGTGGAAAAGCCACTTGGCAGAAGCTGAGATCTTGGAAGGAGGCAGCTACTGGCAGAGATCCAGTGCTACACAGGGAGAGAGAGGGAAGGGCTCCCCTCCCTGCAACCTGATCTTCCTGCCAGAGTCTCCCATTGGCTGAAACCAAATGGAAGCTGGCAGACTAAAAAGCCAGCTGACAAAGTGTTTAAAGATCGGCAACACATCCTGGGGCATGGAACAAGACAGAGAGAGGCAGAGAATGCGCCCTGATGGCGGGTGGGGTGGTACAAACAGAGAATTAGCCCAGAGAGATAAACCATGTCAATGAGTAACAGGCTCCAGATGAGGAGAACTTATAGGTGGGTAGGTGCGCTAATATGAGCCTGGAAATCAGGAAAGGTTTCATCCACAAGTACCCTGGCAGGGGTCTTGAAGAAAAGGTAGGATCCAGAAATGCAGAGATAGGAAAGTGAGTGTTATAGAGCAGAATGAAGACTATGGGAAAGGCTCGCAGATACATGGTGTGTGGGTGGTGATGAGTGCAGGGGATGTGTGGTACACAGAGAATAAAAGCCTGTGGGGAATAAGGAATTGTTCCCTTTGGGATATGAATGTAGGAAGGGTGAAATCAGGCAAGAAGGTAGGTTGAGCCCTGGTAGTGAGAAGGCTGAAAGTTCTATGAAGGAGCTGGACTTTGTTTCTGGGGGGCAATGGAGCACCAGCCGCATTCTGTCAGGGGACTCTTTAGAGAGATGAATCCTCCAGAGCAGAAGGGGCTGCTGAAAGACTCTCCCTTGTTGCTTAAGTCTAAACAAGCCAGGCACACCAGGAAGGTCTTCACAGATCCTTTCTTGCATTGCCTTTCCTCCTTAGACCTTCAAAGTCAAGTTCAGGCTCAGTAAAAAATTCAGCCAATTGGCCAGTTAGTCTACAGGTGCCAAAATTCAGGGGCAACACTGAAAAAGCAGTAAATTCAATGAGATTCTAGTCCCAGGAACAGACATCATGATATCACAGCCCAGACTCCTGAGAGCTATTGGGTTCCACTGCTGGGGTGGCAGGGAGAAAGGTGCTTCTCTTCTCTTGGGGCAAGGTTTTTTTTTTTTTATTTGTCTGTTGTCTCTTTTTGGTAGATCCTGTTCTAAGTGTTTTGGTCGCCACCAGTCTCTCTTCGACCAGAGTGTGAACCAACCCTCTATTCAGAGATGGTTTCTTTGTTTTTGCTTTGTTTTGTTTTGGCCTAATAGAAGTTTGGAACTCTTATGCAGCCATATGGTCCAGATTCCAGGAAACAAGACTCTCCAGATAATTCTGCTTAAGTCCAAACCTCTCTCAGTCTGGTTCCAGTCAAGTGCTAGCAGAATTTCCAAAGGAGGGAAAGGGGATGGGGGTAGAATGGCTGCAATATTCCAAATCCAAGGAAAATTGTCTGATTTCCTGGTTAAGTGTATGGGGCACATGGGGATGAGCGAACTCAATCCCTGTACTCCTGGGGCTTGCAGCAGAGTGAGGGGATATACAGATTATAGATAGATGGATGATAGATGATGGATGGTAGATGGATAGATAGATAGATAGATAGATAGATAGATAGATAGATAGATAGATATGTACATACATATATACATACCTATATACATAGATGTAGAGGTACATACAACATGGGAATGCCTTCCCTTACATTGATTTGCTAATGACTGGCTTTACAATAAAGCATTGCTCTCCACTGCTTCTGAGGACAATGGACATGGCTCTGAGATTATAAAGGGAGAATCTCACAAAGATGAATGGGTTCATTAATGGCCATGCTTGACTATGTACTTGCTATGTGACTTTCGTCTTAGGGATTTCTTATAAAAATTTAGTTATAAAAGATTTACTGAGGAGTTCCCTTCATGGCTCAGCAGCTAACGAACCCAATTGGGATTCATGAGGATGCGGGTTCGATCCCTAGCCTCACTCAGTGGGTTAAGGATCCTGCATTGCTGTGAGCTGTGGTGTAAGCCAGCAGCTGTAGCTCTGATTCAACCCCTAGCCTGGGAACTTCCACATGCCACAAGTTCGGCCCTAAAAAGCAAAAAAAAAAAAAAAAAAAAAAAATTACTGAAAGCAGATAGAAGGGGATTCACTAGCTATGAATAAGGGATATTTCCCACTTTGTGCCCTGGTTAGTGAGAGAAGCATTATAGAATCTTAGATGCAAAAATGAAAATCATTTTAAGGACCAGAGAACAGAGTTTAATGTTTTTCCTTATGAGGTTCTCCTAGGATATTTTTTTATAAAAAAGTTAAGTCCTACTTTTTAGATAATAGTGTCCTTTGTCAGTACAGCTTCAAGTCACCCTTTGAGAACAAAGACCTGGCTTATGGACACTAAAAAATGGCTCATTTTTTAGCAGACTGTATATTCATCAAAAGAAACAAAACTCCAATAGAATGAAGACTGATTGAGACACCA
Organism: Phacochoerus africanus; assembly: GCF_016906955.1. NCBI lineage: Eukaryota > Metazoa > Chordata > Mammalia > Artiodactyla > Suidae > Phacochoerus > Phacochoerus africanus. The sequence continues at coordinate 38,330,134 of NC_062554.1, read as the reverse complement.
AGGATTAAAGAATTTGTACTTGTTAAAGCTTCATAATGTATTTTTTAGTCCCCGACACACACACACACACACACACACAAAGTCATGAAGTCAGATAAGAAAAGACTTAGATTTTTGTTCTTTAGCAAGACCTAGCACTCTGATCAACTCCACCTGGAGAAGAGAAGGTTTATGAGGATGCTTAGTTATCCCCAATGAGATAATATGTGCAAAAATGTAATTTTCAGTTCAGGAGATGAAGTTTCAGTGAATTGTCTCTCATTTGGGCTAAAAAGCATGCCAAATGGTAAGAAAAAAATCAAAACATTTATCTTTGACTTGGAAATCTTTGGTATGCTTTCTCTGAATAAAATAACATCTATTCTGGGAACTCGGGAAACTCCAAAATAAAATCAAACATTTAAAGAAATAAATGGGTGGGGGAGGGCAGACCACAAAGAAAAAACTTGGGATACACTTAACCATTTGTTTCTGACAGGAACTTTTAAAACTGCAGTGGCGATTTCTAAAGAGGAAATAAAGTGGGGAGCAGAATGAGTGTATGAACAAAAAAACACAGTGAATGAATGAACTAACAACAACACAGCCACTTGTAAGTACTTCTAGGTGTGTCTTCTCCCCTCCCCACCCATGAACAAATCAAGGTGAATAGTCCTGAAGTAATGGCTCAAAATTCCATGGCTGAGAAAGAAGAACCTGGGAGATCATCTAACAAAGGTTTGTAAGCTTTTTAGCTATGGGAACTTCTTCGAGTTGCATGGAAGCCTTGTGTGTATATGAAATTGAACAAGACAGAGCTTCTCCATATGAATCAAAGACCTGAAGCCCCCACCCAGGCCCTCCTCATCCCTGCAGACAGTTTGAAAATCTCACATCTCCTCATTTTATTCATAGACCAGAGGGGGGAAGGGGTGTACAAAGCAGGGGATAGGGATCATACAGTAAGCATGGGCCCAACTGAGACCACTACCCAGTCCTCCTAACTCTTCATTTTGATTTTTCTCTATGGCATCATCTTGTACCTGTCTAATCATTATCACAAAGTTTATTTAATTTTCTTGTGGAAAAAGTTCATCTGTCCCAAATAAATTTTAAACAAGCATTGGAGTGTCTGAATCAAATTTTTAAAACATATCCTTCCTGGGAGTTCCCTGATGACCTGGTAGTTAAGGATCCAGATTGTAATTGCTGTGGCTTAGGTCACTGCTTAGCATGGGTTTGATCCATGGCCCAGGAACTTCTGCATGCTGTGAGCATGACCAAAAAAAAAAAAAAAAAAAAAAAAACCAAACAGGAACAACACCAACAACAAAAAGTATCCTTCTTTTGCAGACTCACACCACCTCTTCCCAAGCCCATCTTGCAGATGCAAAATTACTTGTTGCCATTTTTAACACACTTGCTGACATGCATGTCTTCTAAGCTGTGACAGCATAAGAATGGGAACTGATCTTTTTGAGCTGAGGAGATGGGGCATATTCCATCTTTTTCCCCTAGTAAAAGTCACCAGAAAACCCAGGAATAGTCTCTAACCCTAGGTCTCAATCCCATCAAACCAGAAAGAAGAAAGCAGTAGCCCCCAACACTTCTATTTGCATTCCTCCCCATGTCCCATTACCCTCTTCTAAGCAACGTGCTCACTAGAACTAAAATAACCTGCCAGAAGGTGAGTAGTTCGAGAGGTTAGCACTAAAGAGCCTAAATAATTGACAAACTAGACAATTAAACCCAGATGGTCAAGAATTTCAAATTGCTTTGAAGACCAATTTGTAGGTCATC